>NW_028321907.1:7500000-8125000 GCF_036245765.1 Copidosoma floridanum | reverse complement strand
ACCGTGGAGGTTGATAAGAAGAGCCGTTTTTAAATTTTTGGGAAATCGTGCTTAAAGAAAATGCTGATTTATTTGGTGCTGTGAGATACAAAAGAGATATCTATTGTGTTAATGTCTAAATTGATGATTCGAAAGTGAATTTTTTGTAATTATTGTAAGAAATGTTTTCATTACAAGTATCGCAAAATCTTATAATCAGTATAATCATATATGCATTTCTATATTATACAGTTATTTTCATGGTTTTTCTACATATTACCCCGAGGAATCCCTTTATTCCCCATGGCCCCAACTATACTTCCCTCTGCAAACTAAGAGAAAACTCGTATTTTTTCTCAATGTTTTCAACCCTATAAAATCAAAATAAATCCTGCCATGCCCCTCACTACCCATGCACAGCCACTTTACTCATTTTTTCCCCTATACAGGACCAACGCCCCCTGGACAGCTCCACAAAATTTAAAAAAAATTCATTCAGTTTCTTCGAGATATTTGCTGAGTTACATTTTTCGAAATCATCCCCTACTGACCCCTACAATAACTTTGATTATTTGGTTGTTGGATCGTTGGGTTGTTCAGTTATCAGGTTATAGTAGTGTATTACCTAATTTATGAAAATTTTCAGCTGTACTGCTGAGAAAAGCTTAAGTCTTTCAAAAGTAGCCTAACACCTCCTCCACAGCCCCTCCCCCAAAATAAATGAAATTCCAATACCGTAGTTGTTGCAGAACACAATACAATTTTTTCCCATTATTTTTATTCATTTTTCTAAACATTAAGAAATCGTTTAATTCCATGCCTCGTCTTTAGAGGAGTAATGTTTTTCTTCCACAACAGTAAGATAAAATTTTAATGGCTCACCAACTGCCCAATTCAACCAGTTGAAAATTTTTCTTTTTTCATAAAATTGTACGCAAAATCTTCGACTTGTTTCAGATGTAACTGTAAGAAAACCTTTGCTTTTGAGATGGCTCGAAGTCGATGAAACATTGATACCCAGACTAGCGCTCGCGTAGCCACCCACACTCCCACTCCAATACACGAGCACGTACTTTTTCCAGCGTGGCTGCAGAAGACGGCGCCGTCGCACTAGCAGCACAGCGAACGCAGCAGTAATAGCGACAGCGGCGCAGTCTGCCGCATTTTAGGAGCCGGTTAGCTTTGGTGTTGTTGCTTCCGTCTACGAAAGCACTTCCTCGTCGTGGAGACGGTGGGCACGTTTTTTTTTTTTAAACTTTTTTTTTTGGTTTTTGATTAAAAAAGTGTCTCTCTCTTTCTCTTTGATGACATCTCTATCATATATGTCTTACTTCACTATAAGTTGAATTAAAATGTAATATTATTGATAATTTAAAAAAAATATATATATATTTTTTCCGTCCAGCCAGCGGTACAAGGCACATCACCACCGTCACGATGGTGAGTCCTCAAATCATCACACCTATATTTTAAATGTGCCACTAGTTTAAGCTTACTACTCCTGCCTGAGTATCTCGCACTTTAATTTTATTTCTCCCCGTGCCCCCTTTTTAATTTGTTTCAACTCATCTGCTTTGGTAGTGACAAAGGCTAAATATAGAAGAAACGAAGGAGGGGCCACTGCTGTGCTCCCCTTGTTTTCTTCCTTTACGTATCAAGTCGCTCTCAGCTCGCGCACCACACGAAGCGAGCTCAATGTCATTTAATCGTCAGCCAGTCGCTAATTTCGCAACTCGGTTAACGTGGCGAGTTCAAGGATGCTTGCAATTTTCGCGCTTGCGTGACGCCAAAGGTCACCCATCATCGCTGTTATGGAAGACCATCTGTCGTCCCGTGTCCCTCCATAATTACATGTGTGTGTATGCGATTGATGCTCTCGCTTCCGTAATACAATATGCAAGAGCCTATACAATATGTTGCCTGTGTATGTACGATACGTCTCAGCTGATCGAAGCTACCTTCCCTTCCTTGGGACACGAGCTTGAGACATTGTTTTTTCTCGTGCACACGCTGATGATATTATTGATTTTTCCCCCGAAGGATAAGCCGCGAGCGATGTGTGTTGGGTTGCACGCGTGTGAGTCGGGGTTTTTTCACAATTACGTCCCCGGATGAGGAGGTGATTTTTACCGGTTAGGGACTGCGGTTCGATAAAACTGAATAATTGATGATCGGAGAGTTGTTTGATGTGAGATGGCCAACGTATGCAGAGAGAGCTTTGGCATGGAATCGAATGGAGAGTGATACCGATGTAGTGCCGATGAGGGGATAGAGTAGCGGTGAGAGCCTGTAGGTTGCAGCACCTACCGGCTGTGTTTTAGCGCTTGATTTTGATAAGGGAGATTTCTCTATGGGTTTTTGTACGATTATGTTGTTGTTGTTGTTTTTTTTTTTTTTTTTTTTTTTTTTACCACATTTTCATTTTCATTTTTACAAAATGCAGCGGATTTTTTCGACGTTTTTAACGTGTAGTCACAACTCGAGTAATACCCTTATTTAAACGATGTAAGGTTTTAAAAACCATTTTTTTAAATATTGTTATATTAAAAATAATTCTATACAATTATAGTACAACTCAATATTGCACATATTTTGGACTGCACGCAGTTACGAGATGAATAATCTTTGTACTCTCCAAATTTTATTATTTTTTTGTATACCCACTGAAATCTTAATCATACAACACCCACATAAAATAAATTAACACGTGTTATCTGGTCATTTCGATTTACTTGATTTAATAACGTGGAATCTATAACAATCTCAGAAAATCATTTTTTTAAACTATTATTACGGTTTTTAATCTGCAAAAAAATTATTATTAAATCGTATCGAGTAAAGTGAGAAATATATAATAAATCTTATAAGATTTTTCTGGAACAATTTATACATGTATATATATATATATATTTTTTTTTGAGAATTCGGAAGTTTTTTAATATTTTTCTTTTTTTTTTTTTTTTTTATTAAAAAATGTTTTTAAAAAATTATTAACTTGAAAAAGCCCAAAAAAATCAAGTAGATAGTTCTTATTCTATTCAATACGATTCAATAATTTTTAAGCAGAACAAAAATCATTACAATAGTAATAAAAATGATTTCCTGATATTGTTAAAACTTCCATTTTATTTAAATGGGGATTAAAAATGCAGTATATGCTACAAGTTTATATTTTATTCGGATTTTTATTCGAGGCTGTACTATTACCTAATCAGTTCACACTAACTTGAATCTAGAATTTATTTATTTCATCTAATTTATTTTTCTACACTTTTATCTTATTACTTATGCGTATCAAAAGTTTATTGAGAATTTCAGTACGTAGAAATTACCAATATTAAAAATCTCCTTAAAGAAAACTCCCAAAGAAGTAGATATTAATAGAATCACATTACATATGGTAAGAAGTAATTATCGTGTAATAGTGTTGGCACATTTCTATAAAAAAAACTTCCAAATCTAACATTCTTTACAAACAACTATAACTTTTTCGTTAAGTTACACTCAAAGAAGAAAAAAAAAAAAAATACCTTTTGTTTTACATTGATAATATCATCATTTATTAACTGATAGAACAAATTCGACCATACAAGTATGTAGAAAGACAACTATTGAATTGTTCTCGAAGTAAAAAAATAAATCAGTCAAGGAAAGTCTCACCTCTGTTTTTGGAAAACGACAAAAATCCTATTACCAACTATGAACAAGAAACATTCCATCTATTAAAATCCTGCTCACCCTCAAAGAACTAAAAAAGGATTACCCACTACGTTCGCAGGTGCTGGCGGACACTTCGAGGGACAACCTGCACCCGCAGTACCACCACCTGCTGCACCAGCGCAGCAACTCTTTCGTAAGCAGCACCACCAGCCACAACGGTACGACCAACAAAATTGGCAACAACAACGGCAGAAGTAACCACCGCAACCATCACAACAATCATCAGCATCAGGACGGCATTCACGTACTGAACGTGAGCGAGGGCGAAACTTTCAGCTACAGTCTTGTCCTTGTCCGTGGCAGGGCACCTTTGGGCTGCACCTACATCCGCGTCCGAGGTAGCCACAAGAGTCAGACGGCCGAGTGGCCGGTCGTCAGTGGCGAATTCAGGCTCCTGGTCGAGCTGCAGCGTGGAGCTAATAGGTTCGAGCTCGAAGCCGGAGGATTCAAGCTCAAGCTTAGCCTCGTTTACGAGCCCAGGACTACCAGACTGAGGGTAACCCCCGTCTACGTTATTTGCGCTGGGCACGATGGATACTTTCAGGTGAGTCTGGCTGACTTTTCTGGTGATCAGTGAGTAAGGATTTTATTTTTATTTTTTTATTTTTGGGCAGAGTACTGATTTTTTTTTTTAATCTGAGAAGAAGGGAAGGATACAGAGATACAACCAAGAAAATACTGATTAGATTAGCGGATAAGTCTGAGCTTTTTTTTTTTTTTCTTATTTCGTGTACAAAAATATCGTGGTAGTGTGCACTGCAGTTGATTGTTATATATTTATATGTACGTGATAAGCTTGCGCTACCAAAAACTGAATTACTTTTTTTTATTCTTTAAAATAAAAATTACTAGTATTTATTCAATTATTAGAATTAATTTTTTCAGTTTATTGCATATCACCATTATAGCATGTGGATAATTATATCATTATGTTACGCCAGTGAAAAAATATTTATTCATAGTAAATGAGTGAAATCCTTTATAGGTCAAAGTTACTTTACCAAAGTTTAAATCATACACTGAAATTTTTGTAAAATTATATTATTAGTGCGGTTATGAGGGAAAAGTATAACTTGAAGTAGTGGGAAAACCTACAACATTTTATTGTGATGTGTGTAATTTCTGATCTGTATTTTTTGCAGAAAAAATTAAGCTACTATTTCTTACGGTTACTTACGTTTATGTTGAGAAATTGATTTGAAATTTAAAGGATATATTGCCCTTATAATCGTTTTATGGGATTTTTTATTTTATTTTACTGAAAATTTTTCAAAAAATATACCTCAATCGTATACCTCCTGTGTGTACTTATATGAAATTATGTGACGATAATTTCATCTTCAACTATTTATGATATTATTTGCAGTTGATTACTAAATTATTAATCATAATTTGAGTTATAAATCTAACATAATAAATAATCAATAATATAAAAATCGGATCGAAAAATTAGTGGTTAATAAATGTATATTTGGTTTTCTTTTCTTTTGATTTCTCACTTTTTAAACTTAATTAATGATAGTTTATTTCTATTTAACTAACAAATATTTTGCTATATTAAAAGCTGCCTTTGTTCAGTTACGGATTACTCATTTCCTTATTTGTATTATCGTGTGGTTTTGAAATTTTTATTTTAAAATTTTTTCTAATAAGTACTAATTATGTAATATTAAATCTTTTGACAACTTACAGTATGATTTTATTCTGGCTTCCGACAAACAGTTTAAAAACGATTTTTTTCTTAGTATAGGGTTTCGATCATCACTTTGATTCGTAAGAAATACAACTCATTTTTTTTTTTTTTTTAACTGATGCTCGTTACTTCAAATAATACAGACACACTTCATGCGTTTTGCCAATAACTTTGTAAGCAATGTTACATGCTATTTCAACAACAAATGGCTTGAGAGTCCTTTAAAATCGTTTAATATGAGACAAAAATAATTACTTGCAGTTTGTAATGAAAACAATCAAATAGCCAGATTTTTGTGTAAAAAAAAAAAAATAATAATAATAATAATAATAATAATAATCATTCTCGAGACACGAATAAAAAAATTTTCAGGGCCCTAGAAGCGAGGACCGTTCTCCAGAGAGCGCCGCCACGCGCATCGGGCTGGGCGCTCGTCTGCTCCAGAGCCTCACGGCCGAGAAGATCCACGAGGCTGGCCACGGGCGCAAGACCTTCCAGCTGGAGCGCGACCTCGACGGGCCCGAGTGCCTAGTGATGCACAGCGTGTTACACGTGGACCGCGCCCGGGCCATGTCACAGCGCGAGCTCTGGGAACTGATTGGCAGGGAATTGATGACTGGGCCACTCGCCTCCAAGGACCGGAAGTATCTGGCCTTTTTGTCCTGCACGAGGTACAGGGGTGCCCCGAATCCTCGGACCCACGAAGACACCCTCGCTAGGACTCAGGGCCATGCGGCTCTAGGCGGGGGTGGACTCGCGCTATTTGGCTCGGCTTGTCTTCACACGTGGCCCACTTGTATGGCACAGGTGTGTATAGTACGATTTATGTGCCATATTGGCATATTACACCTATAGTATTAGTAAAATTGTGCGCGAGTGACAAGAAAATTACTTGTATTCTTCCTTTTGTTGCGTGATGATCTAGCTTTTTTTTTGTTTATTCAGTCGACTGAGTAATAGGGCTAACTGTCAGAAGTTAGAAAAAAAAAAAACGATTTCGAAACTATATACCCTCTTTTGGTGAAAACATTAAAACTAAAGTCTTTGCTTTGAGCTCTTCTGCCCTTCACCACGAGTGTGAAGCGCTATATTTTTATTCCAAGGCGAAACAAACCGCGGACACATAGGCACCGATATAGAGGAAAACTAGACCCTTGTACCATCATTACTGTTCAAACTGTATCTCTTAAGGATGTGACAGTATATTGCAAACTCATTCTTTGTGTCGATTAAAGCACTAGCCTTGTTGTATATATTAAATTAATTGACCACGACCACAAATTCAGGTGATTTTTCGGACTTTTAATGAAAATATACGAAAATATACATTTACTTAACTTTAATGATGATCATGTTTTAACAATACCTTTTTATCTCGAGCATTTAAGTTAACTCAAAAAATTTTCTTAATTAAAGTATTGAGGCGAAAGAAATGCAATTTATTGCATGGTTACTTATGTTGGAATATACGTAGAAAAATCAATTTTATTATATTTTTGTATCTGTAACGCCGTAGTTGTGATTTTAATTTGAAATCAACGGAAAATTTACTGCTTTCTAAATGTTTTCCCAAAATTTCATAAAACATGATCCAAGCACATTTTTAAGTTGACTTGAAAAATCAGAAAGTGAGCAAAGTATTGATTTAAATTTCAAGACCCTTGTCGCAGAAGTTCAAACTTTTAGAACTATTAACCAAATAACTCTTTGCCATGCAAGTTTTGGCTTAGATTCCTAATCTCACTGTTGATAGCAAACAAAGATTTATATTTTTTATCAAAAAAACTATCATTGAAAATTATTTTATGTTATTAGTATTTTTACTGGGTAACTTGACGCAGTTTATGTTAATTAATTATTGCATAACACGCGTAGCATGTGTACAACTGTTGAAATTATAATTTACTTTTTTTTTAAATAGAAAAGGAAAAAATATTTACTTACATACTCATCTAATTAATTATCTGTATGAAAAATCAATCAAGAAATATAATAATGAGAAAACTTTATCTAGACCAAATAAGCCTACTGTAGATAATATATATATATATATATATATATATATATATATATATATATATATACATGAACAATATAAGTATAGAGCAAGCTATGCCCAAGTGTTACAACACACAGTTTGTTGAATCAATAGAGACGATAATATGGAGCTTAACGTATAATCCAATTGTCCGTGTTATGTATAAGGCACATCGATATTATATCTCTAAAACCTTGAGCCTCGTTCTATCGTTAGTAATCGAGTTAAATTTTTTATTTTATCAATTTGGTTATTTTCACTACTTGCATAAATTTTCACTCTTGCAGTTGTCACGACATTTTATGCCATTGAGTTCACTTTAATTCAATATTTTATATAAAGGGTTTGACTAGGACCTCAAAAAAATGTGTACTTCCGTTCATCGACATATATGTTACAAGATTTATTATTTTTTGCTACAAATGGTAAAAGCAGTTTTTCATGTATTGGTAAAACTGAATTGTAAACTAGGGCTCTTTTGAAGTCAAACGTCAGTTACAGATATCTCAAAAACGATGTGACTGGGATGTAGAAAATGTAATCATTTATAGATGAATATTTACGAGATACCCCTTTTTACAAAATACAAAGATGTAATATTTAATTCACAAAAACATAAATGTATCTTATCGGAGGGGTCTTTTTTAACCACGATGATTTATCAATCCGGTAAAGTGGGACGAAGGAAATACTTTTCTGATTATAAAACTGAGTGCCCCTGTACGAGCGCGTTTAATTGAGCGTCTGTGACGAAAGGTGCTGGCGCGCTTCCTCGACACGACGGCGATCGACACCGAGCAGCTAATGGACGACAGCAACTACCGGGGCACGCACGGGGGCTGCCTGGCGACCACCCTCGGCTCTGTGCTCCACGAGCTCGGGCACACCTTCGACCTGGGGCACACGCGAGACGGCATCATGGGCCGAGGCTTCGACTACGTGGACCGCGTGTTCGTCGGGGCGGCTGGCATCGACTCGAACCGCAACCCCGTGCGCCGCGAGCCCCAGCACACCACGGTGGCCCTGAGCAGGCCGCTCAGCATCACGGTTACGGTCCAGCAGCCCCCTGTGTCCAGTCCCAGGCGCAATCGGCTGCTTTCGGAGACCTCGAGCCGGTCCGGTGGCCTGGTTGGCTTCGAGGCCAGTGGCACCAGAACCCCTGGCAGGCTGTCGGCCCCGGCTAGCCCCGAGCTCAACCGGTCCTTCGCCAGGAGCATAGCGGCTAGCGTCGAGACACCCGCCCAGACGGACCGCACTTACTGGGGCGGCTCGTGTGCCGCTCTGCTGGCCCACCATCGTTGGTTCAACTCGGATTTGGACAACGTGCGCCGGCTCAACTGCAACGACCTCAAGTACGACGCCAAGAGGTTGGTGCACCCTTGTCGTAATGTCATGCAATTTTTACACTTTTGTAAATCAACGTGTGTCGGGTGTAAATGGAAAAATATTTCCCAATGGTCATTCGTAACGGTACCTGATGTGTAATTGTTCGATCAAGAGTTTTGGGGCTCTCCGAGCGCTACGATCTATTGTTCGAAAAGGCCTTCTTGATCCTTGGTCTCATGCAAATCTGAGCCCTGTTACAAGCTACCGGTTAATCAAGCGGAGCCTTGTTGTTTTTAATTGGATTACGGATAATTTGAGGAAAAGAAAAGTTATATTATTTCTATGCTCAGATTTGCTCTGAGTGCTGTAAGCCCTTGGATGAAGACCGCGCCTTTGAGATCGAATAAATCCATCATATTTTTTTCCAATGCCACTGCAGGTATTCCGTTTGCAATTCTTGATTAATCAAAAGGACTCCTGCTATTGTTTCAATGGGAATATTTTTTTTTATTATGAGACAATATCAAGGCAATACAAAACAATACAAGATACCATTGACTCAAGATCGAGATAGAAACCGATACCACGTTTTTTTCAGTATTTATTTCTTTAAACTTTTCTCTTGGTCTTGTGAAGCTCCACGCTCATCTTACGGAAAATCGCCTTTTCGATCAATTGATAAAATAATTGGAAGTTCATTTACTAATCAGGAGAAATATCTTATTGTCCACATCAGAAAAAGTCTCATTGAAAACTCTGGATTTTTTTTTTACAGGAACGTGGTGCGGTCACGCTTCGGCGTGCGAATCATCGAGCTGCGTGAATCGGTCGGAGGACTGGTCGTGGCATCGCGTCAGTTCCCAGGCAACCACCTGACCCTGGAGGCGATGGTACCGCCACCACCACCCCATTGTCTCGCAGCCCTGACTCTCGTCGCCGAGGACTCAGTCGGCAGTATCCTCAAACACCCCTTGCCTACGGCGTTTTAGGGACTACGCTGAAATGAACAAAATAACGTTTCGGTTTTTAAAAGCACTGATTGAAGAGAGTCACTGTCACTCATACAACGTCTTTACAGATAAAAACGGGCTTGAGCACTCGTGCAGTTCTAGCATGTGTGGCAACAGAGGCAGATTACGACGACTAGCTCACAAACTGCTAAACCATGTTTGGTACGAGCGACATGAAAATACATACGTTTGGTTCAAATGGTCAACATTTTTTTTCAAACCAAATGTTACCCAGGGTCTGAATAGCAATAAATGTAGTTTTATAACTCAGGAAATCTAATTTATATGCATTTTTAAAGCTGGTTTTAGTAAGAAAATGCAAGAAAGGCAAAAATGTGTCTGAATAAACAAATTTTTAACTGGAGTAGTTTGATAAGTAATTGTTGGAGAAATATAACAAAAATTGACGAGAAGGATACAATTAATCGATATTTTTTTTCATACAACAATCTATGCACTCGTGAATTTACTCCTAAGGATACATTTTAATATTCATACTACTTTGTATCTCTTGTTTTGATGATAATACAGTATATGCATTCTTTTTATCGTGATCTGGAACAACATACTATTTTTTACGTCAGTTTTAACCATCATGTTTCGTTGAATTTCTTGTCTTCATCAAAAAATTTTAAACCGATTTCAACTCAAACTTTTTCTAATTGTATAAATTTTCGCTTATATCCGTCCATAAATAAGTAACGCTTGGTGCTGCGTGAAAAGTAGATTATTTTATTTTGTTTCGTATAATATTAAAGTATGATAATCTTTTGTGTCGTAGCATAAACAATTTTTTTACAATTAAAACAGCTAAACAAATATTTGAAACGAGCAAATCAATATCAAGAGAATAAGAAAACTGTTAAAAATTTTGACAGGTATAGTTTTTTTTTTTTTTTAGTTTACGAAGATACTTCCAGATTTACATAGATTCATCTCTGTCGCTCTTTCACGTTTTATCTATTCGTATGCTCGTTTTGCAGTGTACAAAAATGTTTCCAAATGCCTCTGACGTCAGATGTGTGAGAACTGCATGTACACTTAAGATTTATAAGCTGCACACACACTAATATGTAACAAAACTGCAGTTTGGGCAGTGCTCCATAAAACTGAAATAATGATTTTTTAGTCTCAGCGTAATCGTATAGCTAACGTTGCCGTCAAAGTCACGAATATCCATTCCATGCATGTACCTCATCCTCCGCGTTAAATCTGAGGTAGACAAATAATGATAATACTAACAAAAGATTGATTGAAGGATATCTCAATATCAAATTTTCACAACAATACTATTCAAATGAATGAATAATAAACATCGATTTACTCGTACTTACACGGTTTTTTCAACATATTCTAGTCTCTATTAATTTATATAAATGCGTAAACGTTAAGGTGAAAATGTGGAGCAGAATATAATTCCAGTTCACGGTTTTAATATTGAATGCGTGAAAGCAGTAATGATAATAATTGTAGAATTTTTCGTAAACCATCAACAAACAGTATTAAAATTGTCACTTGATTATCAATTGGATGAAAAGTGACCATTACTTGCAAAAACCATGTAATGAACCCATAAAGGTGCTATAGATACATCTCTGCATTAAAAGTCATAATTTTTATGTATTTTAACATAAATCTCTGTGCCGTACTTTTCCTTTCATCGTCCGTATGCCATCATGTTTTACTTATAATCACGCGTAGCTGTACGACGAAAAAAAATTGCTTCGAGCAAGCTTTCGATGTTTTCGAATAATCGATTACTCTAAACGCTATAATTCTGCAAATAGCATTAAAAAATATTGGTACTTATTAATTTTACGTATTATACTTTGTAACGGCGGAGTTTGGTGGCCTTCATGTTCCCGAGTGAAAACGTTGCCTTTAGATACTTTTCTATATATGTGAATGAGCACAATACAAATGAGCAAATAAATCGTAGCAAAACGATTCCCACAGAAAAAGAGAGAGTATGTACTAGTAAATAACAGTGGTGAATTCAATTTATAGTGGCAACTTTAAAAATCGATTATTTGGATTACCCACAAAGTTACGTGATCATCACTCATTCGATGTGAATCTTGATAGTGTATCGAAGTGGTGTATGACATGGTCTCTCTTGAAAGCTTTAATTGCGATAAATTCGCAAAAATATGTTGCCTAAAATATTTGTATATCATGTGTTGTCGGATCAGATTGACATTTTATAAGTTCCTATGAGTCTTACAGCCCAACCAAATAATCAAAGAGTAGAGATAAAACTAGTTTTCACAGTTGAATGCATTTTTAAAGAAATTCGTTCGTCTCAGTTGTTCATATGATTTTTTGTTACGGTAGACATATATGTACAATTGATGTACAAGGATCGTATGGTGTACGTGAAAAAGCAATATCTTTCTTGTAATATCGCAAAAACAATGGTATTTATTTAGGTAGGTGTGCGCATGATTGAGTGAGAAATATATCTAAAATATACTGAGATAAGTGATCCACATATCAAAAGTGGATCAAAAAGTTTTCTCAAAAAATAGAAGAAGAATTAAAAATATAATTATGTTCAGTGATATCAATACGTAGTTCATTTAACTTGTGCCTGGCGTTATCATCACCATTGGATTCATGAGGACTTCTTGTAACAAACGCGAGTATTATTTAATTCTTCATTTTATTATGTATAAAATTATTAGTTTATACAAAAAAATGTTGTATCGAACAAACTCGTCGAGCTTGTTCATATCATTAGCCTCATACTTATTATTATAAGCCACGACCCTTGGATCACTTACCTCATGACTATGTATTAGATTAACCACACCTTGTGTGTATCATCAACAAAAAAGCTTTCCTGCACACTTTCAAGGTATAGTAGTAGTACTGTCGGTACTTGACTAGAAAAGTGTATAACTTATACTAAAACTGCCAATACTTGTGAAGTTATTATTAAAAAATTATGAAAAAATGTACAGTTAATCCTCATTATACACGTACAATCTGTGCTAGAGGTCGAACCACTTTGTTGTTTACTCAGTAGAAATCAAATTTACTTTTTTTGTATCTTAATTTTTTTTTTTTTTTTTTTTTTTAGATCCTAAAATAGCTTTAGTTCAATTCGCATTAAACTGGAAAAGTATATGATTTTCCATAAACTCTTTTTTCAACCTACAAAAACAAAAGTGTCAATAATGTTTTCTCAGATAATCAAGTAAGTAATTAACCCGACGGTACTACCTTAAGCCTTACGTTCACCAACTCACTTGTTCAACAAATCACCAATCCAGTAACGCCCTGGCTACATAAATATAATAATATACTTTAATTTAAATACACAACACACACATGTACTAATTGCACAAAATAAACTCCAACAGTAAAGTATTATTACACAAGTAAGAAGATATCGATTGCAAAGTCATTAAAATAGCAGCAAACAAATAGAAAGTGAAAAAATTAACTACTAAAAATACTTTGTAGCAACTGAGATTATCAACAACTTAAATGAAGATATTAATCTATTATCAGAAAGAAATGCGGTGTACAAATTGTGCAAACCACATTTTGCAGTATAGATTAATTATTCATACAAGTTTTTTCCTTACAAAAACAGTAATGATTTCCTTGTGTACTAAAATCCCACATGTACAGTATTATTAGTATCGTTATACCGATAAACTTTGAATTGATGATAATTTATTCTCGTAACCAATACATAATTATAAAATTATGTAATAGTACGTAAGGTCACGTATATATACAAAGACAATATAACTATAAAGTGATGCTAATCTACAGCTAGCTTCTGTCAAAAGAGTTAAAAATATGATTCGAGTATGTTAAATTATTTTTAGCTTACGTTTTTGTTTTAATAATAAAGAATAAACGAGTGATTTTTCCATTTTTCACGTTGTTTATTATTATTATATGAAAACCTATACATACCTCTAAATTTTACTTTATTTTAAAACCTATAATTATCATTGTAACATACAACACAGTCATCGAACCAAAAAAACGTTCATTGGCTCAAAAGTCCATAATAATTGTCCCACCGTTGATTTTTCAACTGATTTGTTGTCTAATCCAGGGAAGATAATCAGCTACGTCAACGTAAACGACAAATTCTTCGCTGTCACAAGCACCCGTGTCGACGTTTTGCATCGACAAAGAGACCATTCCTCTCAAGTGATACCTTTTATGGAGTTTGGAGTACATAATGAGCCCACTGCCGCTGCTGTCCTTGCAGAAACCCTCTTCGTCCTTGCTTATGGCGCAAAACGTTCGATCCGAAGTAACCTCACCAAAACCGCTTTTTCGTCGACAATCTTTCTGAAATTAAAAAAATTTTTTAAATTACAAACTGTCATGTATACATACCGGAGCTACATGAATTTTGCTAATGTTGTCAATTAGATTTTGTACATAAAATCACGTTACTGCAGTCTTTTTATTCGTTGCATGATTGGTCCCAAAGTAAATGTCTGAATAAAGATTTAGACATGATAAAACAAAATTGTATCAAAAAGATGTGCTAAAATCAAAATTTTCCTAGGGGAAAAGAAAAATATTTTCATACTTTCAGAATGATAGAAAGTTTTACTAGCATTTATTAAAAATTTATTTGTATGAACTTAAGAGCAACGAATCGTGTTAATTTTTTTAGAAGTTATGTTTTCCGTTAGGGTTGCGTTGCTCATATATTCTTTGAATTCAAAATATAATATGTACCACCTTATTATGAGAAAATGCGTTTTTTATTTGATTTTTTTTTTTTTTTTCGTTAATTTAGTAAAGACAAACATTCCAAAAAAAAAAAAAAAAAAATCATAAGAACTCACTTGCGATACGATAGATACTTTCGATGTCCTATAAAAATCCGACTGCCTCTTCCCACCACTTCCCCAGCCAATAGCATAGCCATCCATGTCGACCACTCTGTTGAGATCTTTATTCCCCATCCACAGGCAAATCGGCCGGATGCTGGGCGTCAAATTGACGGGATCGGCCATTGTAATCACAGCCAAGTCGGAATCGGCGCTCTCAAAGTTCGAGTAGTCCGGGTGCAGTTTAACCCCGACCACCTCGATGTCAACGCTCCCGTCCACGTCATCGTAGCTCGACGTACTTCGTCTCCCCAGCGACACGCTCAACAGATACGGATGGATGTCTTTTAAACAGTGAGCCACTAATTTTATTATTTGGATGAGAATCAGAAAAAGTGTATTCAATACTGTCGTTGGGTTAATAAGATGCATCAGGCGGTAAAAACAACTGACCGGTGAGAACGTGCTGCCTGGATACCAAAATCCCAGTGCAGAGAAAGTAAATGCCGTAGTGAAAAATCGCTGCGATCCAGGGCCAGGTCAGGGATTTGACTTCCCCGAGGCTGGGGTCCTCCTCGCTGTTCAAGCCGCACTCGAAGTTGACCTTTGGTTTGGTTGGATGCAAAAGCTGAAACAGCCCTTGCGGCGTCTTTGCCGTTGTGAATCTTTTCGGGGTCGTCGATGGCTGTTGTGACGTTGATGGGACGATGGTTCGTTGCGTTGATGACGTTGTTTGGGGGAATGTGGTCGGGAATATTTGGGTGGTCAATGATGTTGGGGTTGACTCGCTAGACAGGTACTGCATTAGCTCGTCCGTCAGTGGGATGATCACTCGTGGGGGATACAGCGAGTGCTCGAAATTGATACTCGTCACGGCTGGACCTACGGCTATTCGATCAATCCGAGATGAGTTGGAAATTCCGAAAATTATTCTATCTTATGAACAATTTTCGTTTTTTTCATCAAATAAACATGACAAATTTTTCCTACTACCTTGGTCATACTCACCGAGTATAGATAAAATAACGACGTCTTAAAATAATGAAGCAGTTTAGAGCTTTAACAGTTATAACGTTTAAAATCGACAAATAAACGTTGTTTTTTACTTATACAGTACATTCCATAGAAATATTAGATACGTATCGACATGAGATGCGTGTTTTAAGTCATTTAAAAGATAAAAAACAATAACAAAAAGCGAGAAAAAACTCTCCAGTGAAACTGATTTAGTCGTCATACAACATAAAACTCAAAAGCTATGAGTGATTAAGTTTATATACTCTTAAAACTACAAGAAAAATTACTTATAATTATTGCTCCAATCAGAATACATACAGATATTTTCCACAAAAAGTTTCGAATCCTTGAAAAAATTTTTCATTTCTCAAGAAAATCATAATGTAAACTTTATTGAAAATAATAAATAAAAACATGGACTTTTCAATGAGCTTGAATAAACAACGAGTATGGTTGTAAAATTATTGGGAATAACGGTACATATTTTGTGCGCCTCGTTTTCAAAATTCTTAGACGCGCCTAGGATTTTTTGATTTTTCTTTTACACACTCCGTATGACCTGAACAGTAGAAAAATCTCTCATTTAAATATGTGATTCGATAGACATTTTTTTTTTTTACAATTTTGAAGTTACTGATTACCAACTAATTTCTTTACGCCTACCTGGTGGTCCCGAACAAAACTCCATTCCGTTAAAGAGAATATTGGTTACTACGGGCATCGGGGTTTGAACGGGAAAGTAAAGTTTGTAGAAAATCGGTAAACCTTGTTGAAGCGATTTAATCGTCTGATCTCTACTTTGGGCCAGTTCTAAGTGACCCGTGTATTTCTAGAACATTTGATGGTATTAAATACATTTTCTATGTGTATTTTTCGAAAGCTACTGCACATGTTCAAACATACTGTTGGCAAAATTGTGGCAACGTTGATTGTCACGCGAAGGTGTAGAGGAACTCCGTACGGTGGTGATGGGATCTCTACAATTCCCATAATTTTTTTGGTTGTTTCATTGCGAAAGTAACGAAAGTACTCTGGACACTGACATTGCGATATCACAAAAAATTGAAGTAACTGCAAGAATATTTCAAGCCCACGAGGCGCGTAACGCATCTTCGACAATTGAGTGAAGTACTAGAAAAAATTTGGGTTCATCATGCCTTTAGATAGAAACAATTTTTTTTATTTCAAATTAATTATTTTTAGTTATCCGTTATATCGTTGCCACTTACAAAAAATTAGATGGTTTAGATTATTTTCCAAAAGTGATTTTTTTAACAATTGCTATTACAATGTATATGTAATTTTTGATCTCTAAAAAATTGGTTTCTTAAATTACTAATAATTTTAATAAATGTTAAGTATTAAAACAAAATTTTTCAATTTCTTCGCACACGGGAACCCAATGACAGACTGCAATTCATGAAAAATTAGAATTGTTTCTCTTTTTTCGCAAGGGATGACTATATAAATCTTACCCTAAAATATATTTATTTGAGAAAAGAAAATCTTTCTTACATCTTTTAGTTTGCTTTGGTGATTTAGCCTAGGTGGTTTATTCTCATCATATTTTTTTTGATACTTATTGTATTTATGGTGAAACTTTTCACTCGAGAATGTACTTATCTAAAAATGTTTTTTCAAGATAACACATTAAATAATCAGTATTATTTGTGACGTGTCAACTACCACTATAAATATTACTAAAATTTTATTATTGCCTTTTTACTTGTATTATCAAAAACTAGTACATTATAAAAAAAAATAATAATAATTTATTTCATATGCAACAAAAATATGCAAAATATGTAAATTTTTTAGCTCAGGTATTTAATAGTTAAAATTACAAGCAAATTTTGATTTAAATTATACCTTAATAGTCACAATAACGAGTAAAATTAATTTTGTTAGAAACTTAATTATTACCTCTGAAAAAAGCACAATCAAATTACATTTTCCACTTTCAAAAACCTAAAAGTACGTGGCACTTTTTTTCTCAACTACCATATTATTCAAGAAAACGAGTCGAACGATTTTCACCTGAATGTCCAGAGCCAAATCACCGGTCAGAGGTACAAAAGTATGATTTTATCGTTCGCGGAATCGCACTCTACTGAAGCAAACGATATTCAACTGAATAGGTACATAATTCCACGAATTAAAACATCACCAGCAAGACGCGCAGTGAGTGTCATACTTGCACGATCAGCATAAATTGATATACGCAGTTTTTAATAATATACATATACATTTCATAATAATGCGGTGATGGAGTTGGTCAATCGGTCAGTAGGGCCCACACATTACGTATGCACGAAACTTGATGTGTCATTATATTTATACCAATATCTGCAGATATGCAATTCAATATAAAACAGCGATTTGGCATTTTTGTACGTAAATACATTACAAGTTCGTATATATTTGTATTTAAAATCTTATAAGGAAGTTTTCTTACTTATTTTTGTATTTTGTCTTCAAATTATAATTATCTCCAAGTGGTTTAATTATTTCCAATGCCTGTTATACAGAATTTTGTCGACTTGGTCTTGGTGCGATTGACATGAGTCGGGAGAAAAAAAAAATAAATAAGAAATGCGAGAAAAAAATGTTTCAAAAACAATAAGCTTACCAATAATTTATTTTTATACCACTTCATAAGTATTCAATGTATATTCATCGAATATGTCTTCTCATAGTAGACAATACAAAAGGTCACAATAAATTAGTAGAAACCAATAATAACTTATGTGAAAAAGTAAAAAAAATAATATAAATGAATGTTACTGATCAATAGGAGATTTTGGTGAAACGAGTTTGATTAAAATACAAGATGTCATTGATGAAAAATCATATTCTTTATAAATTATCATATTTTCTAATTGAAAATCCAAAAAAAAATGCAACTGATGATAAAAATTTAATTAAAAAGATTTACTAAAAACACATAACATATCTATATGATTGATATAGTTTGTCAAAATTAATAAAAAACAATGGGTATACATAATAGGCAAAAAAAAAATCACGCTAGTTAGGCAGAATTCAGCAAACATAACGAGCAGAGCTTTGACGCACTCCAGAGCATCTCAGCCGCTCTGATGTCCAGTGTCACCTGTCGTCGCGTGCTATCGCGTATCTATCTGTAAGATTATTGTTGCGGCTGGTTTGTAATTATCAAAGTGACTTTGCTGTAAATAGCAATAGTTATTTGGATCAGCGCCATCTAGCGGTCTTTATTTTTTGGCCAAAAGTGGCTCCTAAAATTATTAATCAGAGCATTCAGGATTAGAGCCATTTAGTCAATTATAAACCAGCCGCAACTCATAATGAAGCTATAAAATAAAAAAATAACGATACATGTGTTTTTGTCGGCAAGTTAACAATCTATTTTATGCTTGAAAATTTATCTTCAAAAGTACAAACACATAGGAGGTCGATTTTTTGGTAGAAAATAGATTGTTAACTTGCCGCCTAAAACACACGTATGATTATTTTTTTCATTCCATAGCTTCATTATAAGTTGCGGCTGGTTTATAATTGACTAAATGGCTCTAATCCTGATTGCGCTGATTCAGAATTTTGGGAGCAACTTTTGGCCAAAAAAATAAAGACCGCTAGATGGCGCTGATCCAAAATAATTATTGCTACTTACAGTAAAGTCACTTTATTAGTTATAAACTAGCCGCAAATAATCTTATAAATAGACGATAAATAGTTGACATTTTTAATGCTACATGCGGCAAGTTTCTACATCAATATTCTACATATCTTATATAGCTCATAAAATCGACAATATTTACAAAATTACAATACTCTTGACCTTTTACCATTAACTCATCTAAGCACAAATTAATCAGTCCATTAAAGAGACAAGCGAAGAAAAAAGGCCTGAAAAAGAAACACAGTCACACGAAAAGTCTCATATAAGAATGGAGCATTGATCAGAGAAGGTTGGGTTCTTTGTTTACTTATAACACTTAAAATTTACATCTCTGTAATAAATGTATTTTTTAATTAGTGAGATCCGATGCTCCATTCCTAGGAGACTCTTCGTGTGGCTGCTTCTTTTTAAGACCTTTTTTCTTCAGTTGTCTCTTTTCAACTGATTAATTTACGTGTATATTTGATCGTGATTTATGATTTCTGTAACACAAATTTTGTTATGTACATATTATATAAGTTAACTGTTTATTGGAAATCTAAAGTCGAAGGGCTGTTCTTTCATTAGTTAATGGTAAAAAGTCAAGAGTATTGTAATTTTATAAATATTGTCGATTTTATGAGCCATATAAGATAAGTGGAATATTGATAGTTTTGGAGATCGATTTTTAGGTAAAAGATCAATTGTAAAGCAATCTAAATTAAGTGAGATCCAATGCTCCATTTTTAGGAGACTCTTCCTGTGTAACTGAACTTCTTTTTTAAACTTTTTTCTTTAGTTGTCTCTTTTGGACTTATTACTTTACGTATCTATTTAATCATTGTTCAAGATTTCTGTAACACAAATCTTGGCATGTACATATTATATAAGTTAACTGTTTATTTAAACTATAAAGTTAAAGGGCTGTGCTTCCGCGAGTTAATGGTAAAAGGTCTAAAGTATTGTAATTTTGCAAATATGGTAGATTTTATAAGCCGTACAAGATAAATAGAATATTTATTTTCTTGTAGTGATCGATTTTTTGATAAAAGACAGATTGTAAACTTGCCGCAAAAAGCATAAAAAATGTCAACTATTTATATTCTATTTATAAAATTATTTGCGGCTGGTTTATAATTAATAAAGTGACTTTACTGTAAATAGCAGTAACTATTTGGATCAGCGCCATCTAGCGGTCTTTATTTTTTTGGCCAAAAGTTGCTCCCAAAATTCTGAATCAGCGCAATCAGGATTAGAGCCATTTAGTCAATTATAAACCAGCCGCAACTTATGATGAAGCTATGGAATGAAAAAAATAATCATACGTGTGTTTTAGGCGGCAAGTTAACAATTTATTTTTCACCAAAAAATCGACCTCCTATGTGTTTGTCCTTTTAAAGATAAATTTTCAAGCATAAAATAGATTGTTAACTTGCCGCTAAAAACACACGTATCGTTATTTTTTTATTTTATAGCTTCATTATAAGTTGCGGCTGGTTTATAATTGACTAAATGGCTCTAATCCTGAATGCTCTGATTGAGAATTTTAGGAGCCACTTTTGGCCAAAAAATAAAGACCGCTAGATGGCGCTGATCCAAATAACTGTTGCTATTTACAGCAAAGTCACTTTGATAATTACAAACCAGCCGCAACTAATCTCACAGATAGATAATAAAAAGTTGACGTAGTTTGTGCTGTTTGCGGCAAGTTTACAATCTATTTTTTTACTAAAAAGTCGACCTCTAAAAATAGAGATATTCATATGGTTTAATAAAATCGACCATATGGCATTACTTAGTAGTAATTTCTTTAATTACTACACATAACTTCACGTACATCTTACACCGTGCTCTCTTTACCAGAATGATAAAATCAGAGGCTGTAAAGTTACGTAGGTCGTGGTGGTAACGCCGCTTGGGGTGTTTTCCGCAATCGTCGTCACCAGCAAGTAATTTAAATTTGCGCTTTGCGCTCTATACGTTACCGTCAGGTCAGTAAGTCAACAAATAATATATTCCGTATGAAAGTCGAGAAAAAAGTGAAGATTTCATCGCTGTTGACTGTCGTCTGCTATTTTTACTGGCCAGATTACGGAACAGAGCGCCAGTTAATTCAAGGTAGTTGACTTATCGACCTGATGGTAGCGTAGAGCGCAACCTTCAATTACTTGCTGGTATGACGATTGCGGAAAACACCCCCTGCCGTACTGACGCATACCACGGTACATGATCGGTACTATCGGTTCCGTCTATCTCTCTACTCATCTGGCAACCGGCGTGCATTGTGCATATAACAACCTTCCAGGAAAATAGATAAAGAAGAAGACAGAGAGTCGATGCCGCTTTCCACGGCAATTCATATCTACAAGTTATAACTATAGTTCATGGCAAATTCTGTGCGTGAGTGCGTATTGTTATTTGATTTGGTTTGGAGTACTTAAGCCATCATAAAAATCAACATAAACGTATATGTTAATCGCAGTGTGTAAATGTGTATCTGAAATTCCGAATTATATCGTCAAAACGAAGCTTATCATAATAAACTCCCAAGCATCGTCGCATCGGTTCAGCTTAATAGTTCGCACCCTCTCGATTTCGGATTTGTATTAAGCTCAAACTACTTATGGAGCAAGAGATGGACAAGTCAAGCGCGGCCGGCGCCGACGACGAGGAAGCCGAGCGCAAACTCTTGGCCGACACGTCGGACGAAGAGGAGCCAGACGACGACGAGGTCCTCCCGTCTTACGATGATGGCGGACACGTGCCCTCGAGCGCCGGCAAATCTGCCAATGCTATGGAGAAGGTGGAAGGTGACGAAGAAGAAGATGACGAGGACAGTGATTCGGACGATGACGAGGACGACGACGAGGAGGCGAAAGTTCAATCTTACCAAAATGACCAAGACGAGGACGATGATGACGACGATGATGAGGACGACGATGACGACGAGGAAGGGAACGAGGACGAGGATGAGGCGGAGGTAAAAGTTTACGAGTCAACCGTCACGGCCCAGCCCTACAACTACGACGCGCACAAGCTGCTCATCAACAAGCTCCACTCCATGGGCGAGCTCGAGCGGCTCAGGGCTGCTAGGGAGAACATGAGCTCCACCTTCCCCCTCACCTCTGACATCTGGTTAGCCTGGATCAAGGATGAGATTAAGCTGTCCATCACTTCGGAGCAGAAGCTTATTGTATTGGAGCTCTGCGAGAGAGCTGTCCAGGATTACCTCTGTGAGTAACAGAATACATTTCAAATTTTACTTGCTAGCTTTTGCACAAAGTTATTAATTGATATCAATGTCTGTTAGTTTTGATTTTGTGCTTCTGTAACGAGTAAAATTAACAATCACTTGATAATTCTCCATTTATTTGTAGCTGTGGAAGTGTGGCTGGAATATTTGCAATTTAGTACCGGACTTGGTACTGACAAAGAGACCACTGAAAAGATTAGAAACCTGTTTGAGAAAGCATTAACTGCAGCTGGACTGCATGTTATGAAAGGAGCTCTGATCTGGGATGCATTTAGAGAATTTGAAAACTTCCTTCTTCTCATGGTAATGTTGTTCAAGACATTTTTTTCAAATTATATTTCAAGTACTTGGTCTTTTTAATGTTATTGCTGATACAATAAACTTTTTCTAGATTGATTCAGATGGTCCGGAAAAAATGGATGAGGTAAATCGCATAGGTAAGCTTTATCGACGTCAGTTGTCTTGCCCGCTCTATGGTATGGAAAAGACGTTTGAAGAATATGGTATATGGAGAAGCACGGAGGGCACTGATTGTGCAGAGGATGAAAAAATTATCAAGAGCAACTATGAAAAAGCCTCCATGCAACTTAATGCTCGGTTGCCATTTGAATTGAAATTAGAGTCATCTGAAACTAAAGAAGAACAGTTAGATGCATTTAAAATGTATCTGACTTATGAGAAAGAACATGGTGATCCTGCAAGAGTTACAGTGCTTTATGAAAGAGCTGTTGCAGAATTGAGTTTGGAACCTACTTTGTGGATAGATTATGTGGAATACTTGGAAACTACTTTGAAATTAGATGACATTATAGAGAAGGTTTACATCAGAGCGGTCAGAAATGTTCCATGGTGTAGTAAAATTTGGCAAAAGTGGATTAGATTTTACGAAAAGAGCAACAAGCCTGTTGTGGAAACACAAAAATTAATCGAAAGCGCACTGCAAATGGAATGTTTTTCTGCTCCTGAAGAGTACAAAACCCTCTGGATGACATATTTGGAATATTTGCGTCGTAGAATCGACAAGTCAGAAGATGAAAAGAAGCAGATTGAAATTTTAAGAAACTCGTTTGACAAAGCTTGTGAATTTTTGGCGCGATTTGGTCTCCAAGGGGATCCTAGTTGCGAAATTTTACAGTTTTGGGCTAGGATTGAGGCACTTTATGCAAGTGACATGGAAAAAGCTCGAAATTTGTGGTCAGACATCATGTCTCAGGGCCATTCTGAAGCAGCTGCCAGTTGGCTGGAATACATCTCGTTAGAAAGGTAAAATTATATTTGAACATTTTGTAAACCGTGTAATGTAATGAATTTCATTAAAGGAAAAATAAAAATTTCAGGTGTTATGGTGATACTAAACACTTGCGTAAGCTTTTCCAAAAAGCTTTGGGATCCGTCAAAGATTGGCCGGAAATTATATCAAACGCTTGGATCAACTTTGAGCGGGATGAAGGAACACTAGAACAGATGGAAGTTTGTGAAACAAAGACCAAGGAGCGATTAGAAAGAGTTGCGGAAGAGAGACTAAAATTGCAACAGCGTTCGATGACACAAGAAGACGCATCCACGAGTAGAAAAGCAGGAAAGAGAAAATTGGATGACAGTGGAAAATGGAAAAACCTTGGATCTACAGCAAAAACAGCAAAGATGGACAGATCTAATAAAGAAAGTGCAAGGCCATCAAATTTCACAGAAAAAGGAAAAATTTCACCCGAAAAAGTAACAAGTACTACTGTAAAACCGAAAATAGCACCACCTCCTGGTTTTGAGGAACGTAATCGAGAAAGAAAAGAAGAAGAGTCACAAAATATGCCAGAAGTTGATGACAAAATTTCCGTATTCATTAGTAATTTAGATTTCACAGCAAATGAAGAAGACATTCGAGAAATTTTCAAACCAGTTGGTCCCATTACCTTATTTAAATTAGCTAAAAATTTCAAAGGACAGAGCAAAGGATTTGGTTACGTACAATTCAGCAGTCCTGTAAGTCTTTTTTTACTCACAATTGGTGAAATTTTACAATCTCGTCAAAGTTACATTGAACACTTCCATTATTACAGGAAGAGGTAGAAGAAGCTCTAAAATTGGACAGAGCACGTATTGATGGCAGACCTATGTTTATTTCAAGGTGTGATCCTAACAAGACATCAAGAAATCCAGTTTTCAAATACAACGTTGCTTTGGAAAAAAACAAAATCTTCGTCAGAGGTACGAAAATTATTTTACGTAAAAGTACTGATGAATTAATTTTTATGAGATTTCAAGATTCTTTATTCGAAAAACGTAGACCGTACAATTAAATAAATTCTTAGTATTGCATTAACTAATTTTGAAAAAATTCATTGGACGAAAAAAAATTAAATGTATAATAAAAATTTCTTTACTTACAGGGCTACCTCAATCCGTGACAAAGGAGGATTTGATAGAAATTTTCAAGGTTCACGGTGAATTAAAGGACGTACGTATAGTAACATACCGCAACGGCAATTCAAAGGGTATTGCTTACATAGACTTTGAAGACGAAAGCAGTGTAGCTAAAGCTGTAGTAGCGACCGACGGAATGCAGATAGAGGATAGGGTAATAAGCGTAGCTATAAGTCAACCACCGCCGCGAAGGTATGTGCCAAATAGCAGTGATGAGCCATACGCACCGACCAGATCGCTTGGCGGCACTACGTCGAAAAGAACAACTTTCGGCAATCCCAAAACGATCTTGTCACTTGTACCTAGAACTGTCACACAGAAACTAGCTGCAAGTAGTAATAATGAGAGCGATAAAGTAACTGGCAACGGGGCTGGAAATGGAGTTACTACTCAGCCAATGAGTAATGCAGATTTCAGAAATATGCTGCTGAAAAAGTAATATTCGAGTTTATTTATAGGCTTTGCTAACGAAAAGCACAAAGATAATTCATAAGTTTAAATCTTCAAAAATCTATATTGTCTCCTTTTAATGTGCAGCATGAATGTATGGCACAACTATATCCACGCAAGATAAATGCATGCTGAATCTCTGGAAAACAAAGTTGTCATTGGAGCTCAAAACAGCTTTCTCCGTACACTGCGTTCTGCACATGCTATACAAAAATAATTGATTCCTTGAACATTCTTATACCAAGTTGCATGGATATAGTTAGAGTCTACAGTGTATTTTACATTTACTTGGAATTCTACAAGTATGAAGTAAAGTAAAAAAAATGAGACAAAGAGATTTTTTAAGATTTGAAATTGATAGATTAATAAAACACAAAAGATAAATTCACCGACATTAAAGTAAGATTTACTAAAGTATAGGATATATTCTACATGAGTAATAAAGTTTGTATTTATGTACATATGGATGAGATGATCGGCTTGAAGCATTACACCAATCCAACGCTACAATCTAAGATTACGTGAGTGATTCATGTAAAATTATATAAACAAAGCATAAGAAATAAAGCAACTTTTGCTATAAAATAAATACGTTTTTAATAATAGTAATAATAATGTCCATCGCAAAAATATGTTTATACGTATATATACATGTATAGGTCGATACGAATTGCTACAAGTAATTCCACAAATCTCCTTGACTTTTGCAACCAAAATTACTATTAAAAAAAAAAAAAAAAAAAAAAAAATTCCAATCATAACAAGCATAACTCGCTCTCTGCCATCTAATGAATCATCGCTTCACTCTTATAGGACAGCACAACAAGAATCCCAGAAATCGTTCCTGAACAACCGCAGCTCGCAACTAGATCTGCATCTGCTGTTTCTTGTGTCGGGGTGGAGCGACAGGCGGCACCGTCTCATGCTGTTGTTGCTCGGAGCGTCTCGCCAACAACCTGCTCGCCATGAGCCACTGCTTGGCTCGGCCGGCGTGGTAGTAATACGCGTAAAGCAATGCCATGACTGCCATGACAACCAGGAGACACGTACCGGCGATGATGACGTGGTACATCCAGAAGGGCGTGCTGATTTCGGGCGCGTGATCGCTCGACTCCGTGGACGTGGGCGAACTCGGGCTTCTCGGTGTCGTTGGCCTCGTTGGTCTCTTCGTCGGTCGGGGCCGTGGCGGCAGGGTCGCTTCCTCGTCACCTATGGCTATGTCCGCACAAGCTCGGAACTCCTCCTGGGGTCCGCAGCCCACTGCGCCTGTAAAGTCCATCAAATTTCACTTTCATCTGACTTTGGTTTACCTTGACTTTGGTCACTAGTGATTTTCCAGCTGTACGACTACGTACATATAAGAATTACTCAACCCGAATTGCCAAACGAATAATGCAACGTTATTGCTTATGAAATAAAAATGATGCAATTTGGGTGGCGGACACTTTTCGATATCATGTAATATATACTTTCCCTCGCGCTTTGGACGCTCGTTGAATTTCAATCGATATAGCCAAACGCTAAATATACCAATCGCGCAATAATGAAGACGATTGAAAAAAGGAAGGGAAGAAGAAAAAAAAACCAACGTCCCACCGATTCCGTTGCCACAGTCTCCCCAATTGTTTCCAGCCACATAGCGCCACTGAAAGACGCACTGGCTGCAAGTTAGGGCATCCGGCAGCTTGTAGTAGGCCTCGAAGATTCGGTTGCCCTCGCCTGGATAGTAGCGAGCGGTGCCATTTTCCCCAATGAGCACGTGCTTGTCCAGGCAATCTTGGGTGACCTCCTGGTTGTGGTAGGTCATGGGACAGGTGCGGAACTCAAAGTAGCCGTGGTGATTGGCGGTCAGCTCGATCCGCACCGGTATCACCGAGCCAGTCTTGTACCGGCGCACTATCACGCCGTTTCCGTACGTGCCGCCCGCTTCGTGTGCTCGTGGCTGTAAATTAAATCGTTTTTCTTTTTCACCCAACTTTTGGATTAAGATAATGTTTATTAAATAAGGTATACACGTTTATACCAATTTTGCATAAATTGTATACTGAGGGAAAAAACAGTTTAAAACATTGTCTTACGGGAATTGGGTGGATCGTACTTTATTCGTCATCCCCTCAAATTATCGTATCCTACTTATCGTTAATAGCATAGTTGTTACTAAGTATTATACATAAGCATTGTCATATGGAATCGTGAGAGCCGCTTTTTGTAAAAAAAAAAGTAAGAAAGAAAAAGATGACGTAAGGAAAAAACGCATGTGCTGTGGAACAAGTCATGCATGGGAAGGCGTGTCCTTGTGCCTTAAAAAGAGAAAAAAAATGTATTCATTTACATCCTTTGGTCAGATTTACCTTCGAAAAACTCTACCTGCATTTTTACAAATTTCGAATAATTGTTGATTAAATTCGTACGTCTCAAATCGTGCTACTTTAAAAAACGTCCTTTACCTTTTTTTTTGTTGGAAAAAACAAAAAACAAAAAAAAAAATGTTTAGAGTACCTAACATCACGTATATTTTGTTATCGATTACATCCATTTCATCAAAATGTATTCACGAGCGAGGAATGTGGTGATTCACGTTCGCGATGAATCAAACCTCGCCAACCAGACCGGAATTGTTATCGGGAATCTTCAGCGCACGTTTGAACTTTGGGCGTAATATACGCCCATCCGATTGCTCCTTTAGATTTTCAAACGATGAAAACTCGATTGTCAGAGCACAAGGAATCGTCACGTCGGTCAAATTAATATTTTCCCACGAGACTCACTCGACAATAAATTATAAGTTGGAGCGAACATATAAATTTACATGGGACTCGTACGCGTCCGCGATGATTCAGCTAATTTTATTCAAATTAAAAAAAAGAGCTTGAATAATTTCTCGTAGTCGAGAAAATACAGACGAAGAACGAGTATGTGTTTCTATGTACCAATGAGAAACAATGAGACTGCACAAAGAAAAAATTACGTATTACTATAATATCACCATTGTGAGTTAGCTAGAAAACATAACTCTCAGTTTTGGCCCTAAATAGTAAACTTGAAGAAAAAAAAAAAAAAAAAAAAAGCACCCTTACCGTTTTCAAGTCCCAGGCGTCGCCGCAGATGCCGCACTTGCCATCGTTCCGCTGCCATTGGCGTGAAAAGCCACCGCAGTAGGATTCATGGTCGTTGTAGTCGTGCGGCGTGTCGAAGCCGTACCTCCACATCGAGGCCCGGGACGGTGGCTCGATGAGCCGCCCATGGGCCGAGACCTCGGACACGAGGAAGCTGCCGATCGCCACGCAGACGCTCGCCAGTAGGTACTTCCGCCGGGTGGCTTCCTGTAACGCGACGTGATGGGCATCCCTCCGTTATATTTATTTGTCTGTTTGTTTGTTAATTAAGTATGATCTTGGATTGGTGCTCGTATGAGATCGAGCTGTCGGTATCTAAGGCCATTTTTTTCCGATTTGAGGTCACGACGCGGCCGCGGTGGACGAGTTGATTGTCAGTTGATTGAGCGACGATGCACAGACAATGATTATTTACATTTAGGGTATAATTATTATTTTATAATTTTAAGGCTTCCGAGTGATTTTGATACAGTACAAGGTAGCGAATCTAAAAAATAACAAATTTTCAGAAAGTGTCACATGGTGAGGTTAAAGCTCGAGTGGTATCGTTAAATGTTCAGTTTTTAATTAATTTTAATGATTTTTTAGTGTCACCCTTTAAATTTTGCCTTATGTGAAACTATCTTTCAATACATTTAGATATTAATTTTTTTTTTAAAGACAATTTGTTGTTTCAAGTACTGAAGTTTCAAAAATCAACAAAGTTTTTAACTGAGACAAAAAATAAACAAATGTCTCCAAGTTTCTCTTGAGAACGATTTTTCACTTTCGCAAAATTATTCGATTTAAATTCGATTTAAAGGATTACCATCTCAAATCGTATCAACTTACGAATTTTCCACCAAAAGTAAACAGCGATTTAAAAAAAAAATCTATCGATCAGTGGATAAAATAAAATTTCTCCAGAAACGCGTGACGGTTCGTGTAGAAAATTGATCGCAACGACTTGGACCGCATTTTATTCGCGACGAGGCGAACTGTATTTCATTTGAGCGGCTGCCGGTTGTCCTATTGTGCATTGTTGAAAAACTGAGGCAATTGTTTTGAAATCAAATTCGTTCTATTGTGCAGAACATGCCGCACTACTTTAAATTCAAATTCGCTGGTCGAGTCGGCAAACTCTTACAAATGAAAACAAATGCTCCAACGGTAAAAAATTATTCAATCTTATTAAAAAACCGAAAAAAAAAATTATTTGCAATAATCAAAGGATAAATGAAAAGGTAGTTCATCACGTGCACCAATTACGTTTAGCCACGATTTCGAAATTTTCTATTGAATTAAACATTCATAGTTTTGAAAATAAAAACACACATTCGGCCAATTGAACAAAAAAATGCCAACAAAGAAAACACACTCCTTAATTCGGCGTATGTACCTAACAACGCGTTGCAAGCTTGCAAGCGCAAAGCACACCACCAGCTTCTTAACTGTAGAAAAAAAAATGAGGAAAGAAAGCGCAGCCTTGGACTTTCAAGCCAAACGCCGTTTCGTTTGTAATCAAGATTGGCAAAAGGAGAAAAAAAAGTATTCTAAGCCACGTTCAGCCAAATAGGTCGGAAAAGGAAGCGCCGCTAACGCTCTAAAAAGTCCCGCGGCATCTTCGCCTCATGCAAGTTTAAGTGCACAAAAGGTACGTGCAATGTATGATACACCTTTACGTGCAACACAAAAAAAAAAGAAAGAAAAAAAAAAAGATAGGCACGTGTGCGCGAATGCCAGGCTCGCTCGTTGAATAATGCACGAAGCAAAATATACTGGGCCGGCATTAATTACTCGAGGCGCGACTTAACGTTGAACATGTTGAGGCAAAGGCCTTTTATACAAGTGTATATATATATATATATACACACACGTGCACGCGATACAAAGATAAGAAGAGGCTGCGAGCACCGGTATAGTGCTCTACATAGGAAGCAAACAGCCCGCGGCTACGTACCACAATGGACCGCTATTAGTAGAGTGGCACCAGCTCTTTTACTTGCACCCTTTCCGCGATTTTTGACGGCAAGTTTTTTCGTGCTTTACGCGAGTATACATGTACGGGGGTGCGGTGCAAGTACATCTCTTACCATCCGCTACGGTGTTGTAAGTAAATACCCTTTTCTCTTCGGACACTACCCGCCTAAGCACTACCTATACAACGAGTACGTCAATGGAGACGTTCTCATAGTTTTAGTCGTCTCCGACGGCTCACAGGGGTTTCCTCAATTTTACGATACGTATACGCAACGGTTGTATGACTTGGCTTTTTTGTACGTGTCACCACAGCAATTAAAAAATACATCTGTCTTGATATTCTCTGCTATCATGGTTTTATTTTAGAAAAATAATAGAAAAACTCGGAATAACTTGCAAAAATACGTAATTGTAGAAACTCGTACATATTGAGCGATGTTTTAGGTTCATCAGTTGTATTTTTTTTGACATATTCGTCATTTATCAGATCATGTTGAACCTTTGTCAAATGTTATACGATTGGGAAAAGTATTGTAACATTTTTTTCTATTTTTACAAAGATTTTATTCAGGTTATCATTATTTTCTTCTTGATCTATATACTTTCAGGAAAAAAAACAACAACAAAAAAAAACCAAACAGCTTTTATTATATGGACTCCGAATCCTAAGGCCATTTAGAACCACCGATGATGAATACTTACTTGGTTTCACGGCACTATGTTGTATACGTTGAACAATTTGTTGATTTTTCCTTTCATTGCAACTATATCTTGGACTGAATTTTTCTCATTGAGTTAATTTGACGTTTAATTACAGGAAAGTCGCACGCGTTTGGCCTCAATTTGTTATCTCAACGTTTGATCGGTGTAATAACGAGGCACCCCGTAATTAAATCATGTATGTTATAAGCTTTTACCTAAAGAAGATACTTTTTTCAAACGATATCGGCACGGTACAGTTTTTCGAAAACGTCGGACGATTTGTTTTCATTTTGTCTTTCGCGACTTGTCCGATCAATCAGATCTTTGGAGAACTCGTTCTTGGAAACAAAGAAGAAAAAAAAACCGCAAACGCAGGTAATAAGAGCGCCATCGCGAGTTTGCACGACATAAAACGACGAAATGCAAGTGGCAAGTGAAATCAAGTGAAACTGCACATTATACCCGAGATTGTATGTGTATTTGCACACCGCCCTTTTTTTTCGCGGTTCGTTTTTCCCTCTCCGACTACATGGCGACCGCATTACTCTTTACGCGCGTGTGTATATGATTATCAAGTGGCACTGATGAGCACGTAGGACACGCCCCGCGTCATGTGTATATACGATACATATGCACCGGAGTCTCGTGAATGGAAAGCAAAATCACGAGGAAAGTCAACCAAGTGAAATTGACCGGTGCGGTGTGTACTTGTGCGAGAGAGAAATTGGCTCTTTGCGTCTAGATGCATAAGTACACCGCTCGCTGGATAGGTATGTATTACCTTATTAAACGAGGACTCTCTTGAGCGTGCACTGGGTGTACGTGATGGCTCTATGATTTATGGATGTGCGATAAGATCGTGATCGATGGAGCCTTTGTGCCGCGAATCGTTTGGAAAGTTTGGGGGTTCGTTCAACAGGAAATGGATTTTTGTTGATGTTCAACCACAAAACAAACGTTGGGGAAGGTTTCGTGCAACTTTTTCTGCGGCACATTTTTTATATTCATGCTAAACTTTTCTTTTCTTTTCTTATAATACGTGTGATTTTGAAAAAGTTTTTTCCAATAACTCGTAAGAGTTTTTACCGTGTACATTCGATTTTCGGGGAAAAGAAGAATAAATTCTAAGCTATAGCTACTGACTAAATTAATAAATATTACCTTAAAACATTCAACAGAAATTAATTTGAAAAGCACAATTAATACATCACGGTAAATTAATTTTTCTTTGGTAAGTGTAATTAGAATATCACTAAAGTCAGATAAATTTTAATAAAAATAATTATAAAACACGTACCTACATCCCTTCTGTGTAATGTTTCTTATTAATTATTCAAACCTTTTTTAGCCCTAACAAGATAATATGTAAGTTTCGCACACTACCGTGTTAGGTTATTATTTTTTAATGCAAATGCATTGTCATTTTCGAAATGAACTTGGAAAAAGGTAAAAGTTGTGCAAAAGAATTGATATGTGCTGATACAAAATTTACAAAATTTTCTTAACATGCCATTTAAAATTTGTAAAAAAAAAAAGACATTAACTTCAACTCGAACGCCATTCCGCTCAAGCACGGTGGTAAAATTTATTTCTTCTACTCGGAACCCACATCGTATTAGACTCGCATGACAATTACACGTTTAATGATGGATTTTCCCTATTTTTTCTCACCAGAACAATGATATTACTTACGTGAGAAAGCGCATAAGAAATCACAGCTAAATAATAGCACACTTTGAACCATTTCCTAAAATTACGTAAAGAAAAAAGAAGAGTCTTTACCGTAATCATCGTCATCATACATGTAATGTATAATAAAATAAAAGAAAATACACGTACACAAAGCTACCTCCGTCGTCTTTGACGCCCATATCAGTTCTTCCATCGCCAGTATCAACGCGATTGCGCAACGAGCGCTTGACAAGTGAGACGCCGAATGAAAGATAAAAGAAAGAAATTCTCTCTTCACCCCTGTCATGGTGAAAATAAAAAAAAAAAAAAAAAAAAAAAAAAATCAGCACCCATCTCCGCAATCGAGTGTACCTAAGTACCGCGGGAACGTCTCGAACCGCGGAGGCGAAGGGGAAAAAAGACACTCGAGGGAGCCGATGCGCTCGAAAGTTCGCAAAGGAGAGATTTCGTCTTTGGAGAAGAAGTTTTGAGCGACCGGCTCCTCGCGGTCACCGCGGCAAAGGAAGCAGAGCTTGGAGTTAGAAAGTGCACGCGAATGAAATCGATCGACACGGTGATCCGCTCACTTATCTGTATACATATTAGTGTCTGTTGGGAGGACGATACGCTTTGTTCTTCTTTTTTTTTTTTTTTTTTTTTTTTTCTTTCCCCCTCGTTGTCATTATTTGTTCTTTCCTGTTACTTTGCATGGGCACCGAGCCATTTACCGTTCGCGCTCGACTTGACAAGCCGGAGTCGTAAAAAAAAATAATAAGGACATTGTTTGCCTTTTAAATCGACACCGCGGGACGATTACTTGCGCTGTTGGCTCGCTTTGATGCTTAGGAGGAATATATTCGATACATCGCGGAATGTGTTTTGATAATGGCTTTGTTGCATTAGATGGCTGATTTTATTCACACGTGCGAGTGAATTGGAATTGAAAATTTCATTACTGACGAGCTTAGCATGAATAATTGCCACATGCAGGTCACTTTGACATTTGTTTTAACAGGAAAACTTGTATGTGCACCAGCACTATGTGACATTTCTTAACATTGTTTTTTTTTCTCTCGAATATTCGTAAGCTTACCTAGTCTACATCATTATCAAAAGGAACATGTTCAACAGTACAATTTGAGATTCGTAATATAAAGTTATCTGTCGTAAACAAACATGGCCAATATCTCGAGTTTAGAGATATCATCACGTGACTCGTCGACTTTTAAGGAAATGATTTTTGTCATGTTTACAACTATAAGTAATATGTACACATCCATATATTTCGTATGGTAAGTTGGATTTCGTGATTACGGGTTTTTGACCGAGCGATTATCTATTTGGGTAATCTTGGAGGTTTTGAAACAGCGTTCGAGTAGAATTTTTAGCTGATGTTTTGGAAACTCCTTTTTTTTGACGCTCAGCTGATCATAAAATGTTAAAGTCTCGATACTGTTATGCCCCAAGGTACACGAAAATCGAGTTTTTTTTTAATGATTTTTCGTCGTATTTTTGATTCTGATGCTGACTTCAAGATGAAAATTGTTTTTAAAATTATTCTAAAATTATTGGATCGCTACCATTGAAAGAAACATCAAGTGGTTTCGTGCCAAACATTAGAAATCTTGAACGAAAATGTTACAAGCTGTTATTTGATAAAACATTTAAAAAAATGTAAGGTAGATCAAACACTATTGTGAAAGAGTGAAGATTTTAAATTTTTTATAAAAAAAAAAAAAAATTTCAACATGAAATCCATTTTTAAGTGATTAATCGAATAATATGACTATATTAATACTCATTGAATTTTATAACACAACAATTGAAAAGGTTCATTCGAATTCTCGTATCTATGGAAAGCACAATGGCGTAGGAAACGGAACGAAAGCTGTACGCAAAGACACGGAAGAATGAGAATACCCTCATTAACGTGGATCTTTTTAACGACACGTATAATTTCCGGATTCACGTTAGAGTTGCTTTATTAACACACAGAAATGAGAATTTAGTTCAATATTTATTAATTCAATGCACACAGAGTGGGAATCATCACACCAATTATATAAATAAATAATTAAGTCTAGCTTCAGAATGTCTCTCATGCTTTCACTGTTGAGAAATGTATAAAGAAAATTATTAGAGCTTATAAATATGATTGTCAAAAAAGAAATTAATGCGCTATAAAAATATTTTATGGCAATTCCATCACAAACTTTTTATATAATTTTACAGGGATGATTTATGAGTTATATTAATACACACTTACATTACATATATATTTAGTCCATCTAATGGATGAAGATGAGGGCGACTTGCAATTTACTTGTCGGCTCAATTATTACAGATCAGCTAATAGTTATTGACAATAATGAATGACGATATCAGATGGATAATTAGTTGTAATTATCTACATGACAGTTAAACATATTTGTGTAAAGAAAATTTTAGGGCATAAATTAAAAAGCAAAAAAATATTATAAATACATATCGTGCAGTAATTATTCTAGTTGTACATGCATGTGTTCGAGCTAAAAATTACTGTACCAGTTAACCATTTAATATTTGTTCATCAAGTATATACAAAACTGTACACATGATTACAAATTGTTCTATATCAAATTATAAAAAAAACGTTGAAACTTCCAACAAATAATGACAAAAAAAATGTTCTAATGTTGTTGTATTGAAAAAAATTTTACGAGCCCACTATTAATTAATTAATCAACTTCCTGTGAAGGACACAAACTTAGCGTGAGCTCGCAGGATCGATATCCTCTTTTCCACTCACATCCATCCCACAAGGTCCGCCTCGGCTCGAACAAAGAAAAACCCTTTGCCCAAGACATCCATTATACACACAGTACCACTCCGCGTATACAAACACACACGGGCTCCACTGCCACATTAAACTGTATCACCTCGTGGCACGGGTCAGCGACCCGAGACACCAAATCACTAATCACTACCCGTCAAAGGCTCAAAAAAAAACCTGCGTTAACTATTACGATTCTAATGGTACCACTATACCATCACTAAAAACCGGCAAAAGACAACCACATTGCCGGACTTACATGGGCCGTTAACGTTAAATCCAATATACGCGTAAGCGCACCCAACGTACTCACCTTGTGACATTGCAGCTGCCGCAGGGGCAGGGACGAGAAGCGTTGTACCATGGCGCTGGCCGGGCCTTACAGTCTTGCAGCGGCTGGCATCCGCGGCGCTATAGAGCCGAGTCGAAAGGACCCGGACCTCGGAACCGGTTGTCGAGCACTGCCGCCGCCGTAGCCGCTCTCCTTCTCGCCATAGCGGGCGGGTACTGCTCACCACCGATATCAACGTATACACACGTGTATATAGGCACGGGTTGTACGGTAAGCATATGTATAAGCAGCCACAGGCAAAGAGAGAGAGAAAGGAATATAAAGAGAGGTACCCGAGAGGGGCGTAGGAGTAGGTCATTAGAGCAAGCTCTTTGCCAAATGTGTTTGTATACGAATCTCGTGCGTGCTGTACGTGTAAGGTATACGTACAGAGAAGCAAAAGCGGAAGAATGAACGACCGATTTTTTTTTTTTTTTACATAGCGAAGAAAAGATAACGGTGAAGAGAAGGGAAGAAAAAGCATGTAGTGTGGATCCTTTGGATGAGGGCGAAATTTCGTGGTGTGCGCTTTCTGTTGAATAAAAACTTTTTCTCGTTCGAGGGAAAAGTAGCTCAGATTGTTCCAGATTTTTGAAACTTGTGCTTTCAATCAGCGACTAAAGTGGAAGCTTCGCTGAAGTTGTGAAAGTGTATTTTTCTTGGGTCGTAAAAATTTATTCACGATCTGTTGGAAAATTGAAGAAATTGTAATTTTGTACCTACAAAAATGTCTCGGGGATATTTGTGAACAAATTTCCAGACCTTGATAAGTATTGGGTAAAGAAACTTTTAGGAGCCATCCGAAAGTACATCGTATGAAATAGTCTCAAAAATCTCAAAAATAGTGAGCAGGTGAAAGGCAACACGAAATAGGAGATTATAGAGCCACAGACAGTATAGTTTGAGGACAGATTTATTTTTTGAGACAAAATAGGATTTTTGATTAATAATGAGATAATAATATACTTTTAAGTATCTCGCAAATAGTAAGAGTAACTAACCAAAATTCATGGATCGACAAAAGACAAAGTATTGAAAAAAATTTGTCATTATGGAATAAAAACTTTTTGACAGCAGAAGCTTTCACAGTCCATGTTGAAATAATTATGAGATTTTAAAGAGAAAATTGAAAGATACTACAGTTACAGAGATTATATTCATTGTACTTATTTAAGAGTATTTTACCGAAGAGCATTCAAGTTTCAAAGATAAAAATACTTGTTCTGTTACATCATAAAATAACTGAGATGTAACCATAGAAGAGCTAGGATTAAGAGGAATCTGATTGAAGAAAGATTAAGTTCCAAATGGAACACAATTTAGAAGTCTTTAGTTAACAACTTAAAAAACAATGATTTGAGTTCGAGTACGATTTGTCAGAAAATCAGAGTACCGAAAAACTCTACAAAGATAAGTACACGTAATCTATTACAAGTATCATTCAGAGTAAAATGTTGCTGTTTTTACGAAACTGTGAAGATATCTAAATTGTGTTAAATTCGAAATTTCCACTTTTCTACCTACTTAGAATTAAAAATTTGCTTTACTAAACGTAAAATTCCTCCACACAGAAATTTATAATTTATCAGAAAATGTTTAATAACTACTAACTTACCAGTCACTGCACTACTCTTCAAACATACAAAATATAAATGAAGCAGTTGGGGTTAGAACGCTGAATACGCAAATGAAGTTATGACAAGTTCAATAAAAATTTTTCAACATTTTATTTAGCATAATTGTAACAAAAACTTTAAAATACTAATGAAAGCCACTTTTGTAATGACACATGGTTTTAATACTATTCCATAAAACATTCTTATATTATTTTTTTTACGATTAGTACAGTTATAATTTTTCAATGTATAAGTCTAAATTTAGTTTTTTCGAACCGAACAATTTTTGCAAACGTTAATGTTGACTCACAAATTATAAGTTTCTCAATCTTACAGTGTCTTGGTTCAGTGTTTTGTATACATACAAATTATGTATACGAACGCTAAGTAATAACTAAATATGTTAACAATGAATGATATATTAAAATCCTTATGAGTAAAATACGTTATGGAAACTAATAAAAATTATAACTTAAATGATGTACTGAACATAGGAGAGCGTATGCATGATCATTATAAGAACTAGATGATCATTACATTTGAAGAACTGCAAGTTATGGACTTTTTAAGCAATTTTTTAATGACCATCAAAATTTAAAATCTAAACAGTTCTTTAATGTATACTGTGAGGTATTTTAGAAAATAAAAAAACAAAACTTATCAAACCAGTTATAAAAGCGAAATGTTACTTTCGATGTACTTTACCCAGTATTAATTAATTTATAATAAGAGTGAAGAGATTTTTGACAGGTATGGTAAATATTGTACGAGTTTTTTTTTTTTTTTTCTAGTTCTAAGAAAGACAGTCTTTTTTTTGTTGGCTTATAATATGATAAAAAATTCTTTAAATTACACTAAAAACTTTTTTAGACAAAACTTTTGATTCTTGGTGAGCCAAAATACAGAGGAAATAATAAGTCTAGTCAACCGAAATAAAATTTTTTTTCATAGGTTAATCCAGTGAATAATTGTCACGATGGTGTTTAAAAGTCTAATTAGCCAATTTTTGGCCAACTCAAAGGTTTATTGATAGTGAGCGGTCGGTTCAGGTACTAGATAAATAACTGGTTAAAAACCTACCTGGTTTAATGCGCTATAGAGCGTGCGCTAACAGAGTTAACGACGTCATGAGTACTCGGTAGGTATGCATTATTCTATATATATATATATATATATATATATATATATATATTTCACTATACCTCACCTATGTTACCTAATATATTTGTTATTAGACTTTGTACGCCTCTCATCCAAGTGTTGTCTAATTTCAATATTGTAAAAAAAATCATGGTCTCAAATATTTATAGAATTATTACTAGATATAGATTATGATAAAATGGGAGAACTAATTTCAATATTTTACTTGAAATTAAGGAATAAATGATACTTTGTTTAAAGATTGATAAAAAGCTTGGAGCATAACGTCTATTCGATTACGATTGTTATCTAAATAATCTGGTTTTTTTTAAGAGCACGAAATTCTGCGTCTACGACCGAAATGAAATCGTCAACTTGAAGAAATTTGATTTAAATTAAAAATTGCAAACACTTCAACAGTTAAGATTCAGCCAGTCACCGTATTTGAAATAAAATGACAGGAGGTTATAATTACCTCTGATGATTAAAGAGAAGACTAACAATTGTCGATTATTTTTCATAAAACGTATTAATAGATGTGTTGAAATAGAATTTAGAAAATAATGTAAACGTTCAAATGAAGAAAGGTCTAGCCAATCAATGAGTTTCAAATTCGAAATTTATTTTCGAAAATTAGTGTTATTACTAATTTATTAAGAAATTTGAATATTACAAATGTTATTCGAAAAATTAATTAAATTTGACTTGTAAACGCTAATATAAGTTAAGATCCAGCCAGTCACAACGTATTAAATTAAAATGATTGTTAATTTTAATACTTTAAAAACATTAAAATGAAATTTTGTAAACGAACAGGTAAGTTAAGATCCAGCCAATCATAGGGTATTAAATTAAAACAATTTAATTTTAAAACTTTAAGAATGATGAAATAATATTGCAAACTCTTAGGTAAGTTAAGATCCAGCCAGTCATGGCGTCTTAAATAAAAATAATTTGTAATTTTAAAACTTTAAAAATAATAAATTCAGATTTTGTAAACGCTTAGGTAAGTTAAGATCCAGCCAGTCATAGAATTTTGAAATGACGTATTTTGTAACCTTTCCACGTAAGTATGGACAAATTTAATAAATATATGCCCATTTCTAAAAAAATGGATATATCTTTTACAGCCAATCCCGATTGGGTTTACTCACTTTTAACATCATATACCGCAGAGAAACGGGTATTGATTGAACACTTGATGAGCTTCAATGAAGTTCAATCTTTCTTACATCCTAGGTAAAATTAGCCTAAACAATCATTTGTCTGTGTACGGGTCTGTCACAACAATACAAATGTTTATTTTAACAACTTTAGAAGTAAAACGGGCATAGCCGTAAAGAAAACCACATCTATGAACAAGCTTTGAAGTATCTATAATATGAATATAGAATAGATTTTTTAATTTATTACAAAAAATAAAACGGCAAGAAAATTAATGGTAGATAATGATATTATAATATAAAGGGTCCTGGTATTCAAGATGGTGATAAGGATTTTGATTAGTTTTCTTAGATGCCAGGATACAAAAAAAAAACGTAAAAAGAATCAGATATTATAGTTCGACTCATTCTTTCTTTACGTAGTCATTTTTTGTTATTATTACTTTTTTTGTATAATTATATCTATATACATATCTATAATGTCATCCTTTTATTCCGATTTGACGGGTTTTATGAGCCGGCTTCGGGATTTTGCGAGTTTGAATCGCGATAGTTTGCGCCAGCCCGGGTTTAAGGTTACTGATGGGAGTATGTGTGACATCCTGGATGGGGCCACATTGGAGGAGACGTTGATGTGCCACCAGTGTAATCATGGAAGCGTCTCTTTTTTTTTTTTTGTACCAATTAGTACCTTGTGCGTGACCGTATGTAACTTCCTTGTTTTTCTCCTTTAGTCCGTGGTGTTATATATTTGCCGACGGGTGCCGTCCGTCGGGTGCGTCCGCGGGGCCCAGCTTGTGGTGGTTGAGGGGCAAACGCAGTTTTCCCACGTAACAATACAGGTGACATCGCATTTTTAACAAGATGGGAGGCAGAAGATAAGAGCAAAATAAAAAAATGATGTATAAATTAAGAATTCTGATTGGATAACGAGAGGATAGATCATTTTAAGAGCTGCATGTCTTGATAATCTTTCATCTTATCAATAATGCCGGACACGCGTCAAAATAAAACTTACCGCCTGCCACGCTTGCAGTCATATCTTAAAACTTGGACTACAAAGAAGTGAGATTGAGTGAAGAAGAGATCGAGTTGCGCGAACGAGCAAGCCTTTTAAAAAGACAAAGCAGTAGCACGACCGAAAGAGAAGTACGGGAAATAAAAAGAGAGCTGCTAGCAAAAGACCAAAGAGCTGACCAACTTTCACAACTCGAAATTAAAAAACAAGCTCACCAGGAAAGCACAAAAAATTTTATGCTTTTTCCGGGCTGTAGCGAGCCGGATACGAACAAAATACACCCAGAAATTGAATACAACATTGGAATTGGACTATACAACAGAATTAGTATAAATAGAAAAAGTATAAATTTCGGAGTGCACACGATCGGATGTTACTTTGTATCATGATTGTACCTACAGACATTTTTATAGATTCATAAGCTATTGAGCATTTTTTATTTACTGGCTGATCTGCTAAAAACGCAAATATTTTCGGGTTTACACCCTTGTACTTTTGAAAGACGTGCAAGCAAGAAATTAGTTCTTTAAAGAGGAAACGTACTTTTTGGAAATGCATTTACGTTATTGTGATTACTTGTAACAGCCATAGCCTTAATTTAATTTATTTTTATTCTTATTTTTGAATCATCCTGAAATTTAAATGTAATACAAAAAATACTCACAAAAAATTATCCACTAACGCAGGAAAAATTGTTCGACACAGAAAATAACTAGGCTCAATTTTTTTTTTTTTAACGTTAGTCAAGATTAACCCAGTGCTAAAGAGGTAAAACTAAAAGTATCATGTTTTAATCAGCGTACATCAAAAGTACATTTTGTACACCAATATTTTTATCCACAAGCCTCTATATACGGCTCAAAACTGATGTGAAGTGGAAAAATAATTATTTTACTAACTGCATATATATTTTCATGTCTCGTAATTGTTTAGATCTCAGATGTACATAAAAATTTATTGGCATAAGCTATAAAGTGCATTAGAAAACTTGTAAAGATCTATTTAATATCAGAATAACTTAGAAATGATCATGCAAATTTCAATTGCCCAGTGTTCAAGACTCCGTTTTATTGGGAGCTGTTTTATAAAGCGATATATATGCACAAGCATGTTAACCACGTTGCTTTTGTCAAGTGCAACTTGGTCATTTGAATTTTTAACAAACAACACCATTTTGCATTCTCTACTGTCAAATTCAATACTTAAAACTGTAGATTAGCTCTGTCATCCTAATTAATATTTTTAATTTATCTTTTGAAGCCCAAATGATTTTAAAAGTTAAAAAATATAGTAAATATGGCAAAATACAACCAATTGGTTGTTTTTCTGAATTAAAGCATGATTGTATGAATTATTTAGGGCTAAAAATTATGATGACTTATAAATCAAATGAAAAAAATAATTAGAACATTAACAGTAAAATTATCACAGAACATTGAGTGAAAAAGGATCCACTGAAGGCTCTTTGTAATCGAAATAAAGCTAGAAGCAGTAAACATTGAAAACTATTTTTACTTAAGTTGAGGCGTCCTATTGCGACCGACAATCCTGTTGCGCAGAACATTGAAATGCCCATGAACCTGCATTAGCTGAGCTCTGAGAGAGTCAGTGAGCTGTTTCTGCAATTGCTGAACTTCTTGTATGTCTTGTCGCAGCACCTGGTACTCCTCCTTGACTTGAGTCACTGATCGAAGTAATCGCAGCACAGATACACTCTGTAAAACAAATATTAGTTGATAATTACTATCGGAACATTTCTTACTTAAATTGATATTCCGGTTACACAAGTACGCAACTAACCTCTGTTTCGGTGTTTTGAAATTCCTTCTCAAAAGCATCTATTTGCCATGCTATCATGTCAAGTTTCCCATCTGCCTCCTGAACCTGCAAGAAGAACAAGATTTTTACTGTAAAACAACAATCACACATTCAAGTAAAGAGGAGTTACTGGCTCTCCATTACTCCTCAAAATTAACAACCAACATCGTAATAATACAGTATATTTTTGTAACTCCCGATCAAGAGGAGGGACGGTACTTACGCTTTGCTCTAGGTGTATGATTGCCGATTCCATTTTTGGCCCTGAAGAGTACGTCCAAGTAAAATTAGAAACGAACCCGTTGCTTTATACTCTACCGCAAGGAGTGACTTCCTTCTTTGGTTTTTCGTAAATAAAACAACGTCAAACAAACGGAATACGACGTCTTCGTTGACAGCAACAGACGTTATGTCGTTGAATTGAAGCTGATAAGTAACACAACTTCCAAAGGCGATTGTTTAGTAATAGCCTCTGGTCAGGGCGTCGCTACTCAAGATGGCGTTAACCACTTATTCGCGCCAACACGTGTGCTCGTCAGCATCAGCAGTTCTGTACTCGAAGTTGAAATTTGAGATGTGAGCTCAACGGAGTCGGTTGGGTCAATGGCGGAATTTCGAGCTAGCCAAAATTTGCCAAATTCAGCCAAACATATAGCTACGACCTTCCCTTTCTTTTTCTACCCCTCTTTCTATACTTTTTTGTCCAATTTGTCCTTGCCGCGGGCCAAAATTGCAGCACCGCGACGGCGCAACCACGCGACAACATTATTTAAAACATACACGTGTTGCGGATTGCTAAATACATAAAAGAATAAACGTGAATTGTTGTTTTGTTTACGTTTTGTACTCTTTATGTTAAGAAATGTTTTCAAAAGCACTTTTTATCCACCTTAGAATTAGAAAGTTAAGTTTTAAAGAGCGACATCCTAATTCATCTCGGACAAGACAGAAACCTTAGGGCAGTTTCACATGAGTCTTGCAGTCGCCACGATTGTGTTGACACATGAAGAGTCGGCTTTAGTTTACTTGTGTATTTTCTATTTTGACAGATTAAAATATTTCTAATTTTTAAGTTAACCTAAGTATACATACACTGTAAACGTGTAAACTTATAGTTATTGTGCGAATTTCTGGTAAAAAATTGTTTTACCTGAACAATGAAATGTTTGAGAAGTTTGCTCGGATACGTATTGAAATGAAATTACAACACGCCCAAGCGCGTAAGTTTCACAAACTACTGATTTTGTAAATATTTATTAAGGTATTTACAGTTGATCATTTTTATTTTTCAGGATTTCAATGTCTCCAAAGATGATAGTAGACTGACAGTTACAAAAATTCTTGCAAGAATGTCAGCTGTTATTGATGACAAAATTGTGGCTGGAGCACAAGATCCAAACATTGTCAAAGAGGATCCCATCGTTGAGCTAACTGTAAGTGATCCTTTCGATTATCTCTTGATTTACAGTTTTTTTCTTAAACGGTTAAAGTATTGTAAATTATCATAATTCGATCTGATTATCTTTCTCATGACTGTTTATTGACAAAAACTCCACTGGTATGTTTTGCAGGATAAAGTGAAATCGCTCTATTTGTTTCGAGATCATTATTTTGAAAACCACTCCATTGAAGATGCTATAAGAAAAAGCAAGGATGTTGAAGCAGAAATGAAGAATACCCTTGCTAAGTTTGATGAGTGTAAAGGATACGAGATCGATGGTGCTCGAGCAAAGTATTATTATTTGAAAGGCAAAACCTTGAATGTAGTAGACAAGTTTACACCCCAAGCGGAGGAACTTTTAAGCAAAGCTGTTAAGTTAGAGCCAAAACTAATAGAAGCCTGGAATGAACTTGGGGAGTGTTACTGGAAAAATGATGATATTCAACAAGCAAAGAACTGTTTCACTGGTGCCTTGCCACATGTAAGAATATTCTTTGAAATTAGTTTTTTTAGTTTAAAAAACAGTATGTAACACATCATATTTTTGCAGGGAAAAAATAAGGTATCTTTGAGAAACTTATCAATGGTACTAAGGCAAGAAGCTACTTTGACTAAAGAAGAGACGATTAAAAATGTCCAGCAAGGTGTAGAGTATGCCAAAGAAGCCATAAGTTTGGACCCATCCGATGGTACTTCTTGGGCTATTTTGGGAAATGCTTACTTGTCTTGTTATTTCACGATAGCACAAAATCCTTCTACATTACGTCTTTGCATGTCTGCTTATGGACAAGCGGTATGGTGATTAATTTATTAATTTTTACTTAAACTTTTCAGTGATAATGTTTTTTATTTCAATCTGTTTTTTTTATCACAGGAAAAGGACTTGATTGCTAAAAGTAATCCAGATTTGCATTACAATAAAGCAATGGTAAATCATACGGAAAAATAAAATATATCCTTACGATTTTTTATAATTCACATTGTCTTCATTTGTAGGCTCTGAAATATCAAGAAGAATACAAATTGGCTTTAGAATCATTCCAAAAGGCAAAATTGCTAGATCCGACTTGGCCGACCCCAAGCGAAAAACAAAAGGAATTATTGCAGTATCTTAATAATGTGCAAAAGTCTGTAAATACAAAAGGCAGTATTAAAACAAAAAAGATGATTCAAATGACCCAAGTAAGTTTTTTTTCAGAAATATAACCTTAAATAGTTATTGGTCATTGAGTATTTATAATTTTTTTCAGTCTCTCAATGAAAAACATTTGGGGCCTTACATGGGAGGATGTTATACTTCAGGAGATAAGTCAGTTAAATTAGATTTAATTAATGTAAAAGACTTAACACGAGGTATTAATTTAGAAAAAGTTGTCTTTGGCAAAGTTGTTTGTTGGATTCAAGATTCAGATTCAGTACCATTGTAAGTAGCTCATTGTGTAGACTTTTTTTTTTATTTTTCATTGTTACGTTGTCATATTTTTGTTTGTAGCGTTTTTTGCATGATTGATAAAGAAAAGACTTGTGTGGCTGTGACGTTATACAATTTAGCACAAGGAAAAGGTGTTACAGTTGGAGATTCTGTTGCTATACCTGAGCCTTTTTTAATTCATCATCAATTTACTTACCAAGATGATGTAAGATTCATACCTTTTATTTTATTTAAAGAGTACTTGTAGTAGTTGTATAATTAATAATTATTGGTTTTATTTTTTTTCAGAAATTTGATTTTAAATCGATTAGAGTTGAAACGCCAGTCGTTTTGGTTGTGAACGGAAAGAAATTAGGACGAGAACAGCAAGCTAGCGTAAAAATGTCTACTTTTAAGAAAAGTGACTAATCGTGAAAATATTTAGAACAAGTTTTGTACTAAAGTACAATGATGTGATCAGTATGTGTTGAACTGGCTGAATAATGAAATTGATGCAACGGATGCATAACGAGGATAATAGAATTAAATGAAAATTCATCGTTTATCTTGTAATAATTTTTTTTAATGTGTACATGAAATGAAAGTTCTTATAATGTGATTTAAAATTGACGATTTTTATACTAAACTTTGGTCTTGATAGTTACTGCATAAGCTTAGTACGAGTTCTGGACCATATATTTTTTCGATAGTCTACGAATTTACGTACTGTCTAAGTGTCAACTACATACGCTCAGCTAACACTTTTTTTTTATTCCAACGAAATGCTTGATGCAGATCGAAAATTATCTAGATTAAAATACGTCGTCTACACCGCAATAATCAAATTTTTTATGTAAACGATTAAAAAATTTTTTTTCAGCGTTAAAATGTTACGTACACAGACGTTTTGAATAATCAGCTAACAATTTGTATAAATGTCTATTAACGATAAATAGATTTTTCTTATTGTTCTTTAAATAGTTTTATTTTTTTACCAAAATTTTATTCCGTTAAAAAAAAAAAAAAAAAAAAACAGTTTTATTTTCTTCAAAATGTCAACAAATTCATTTTCAGACGCACATACAAATAACAAGATGTATTGGGTCTTGGACGAGTGTTTTCTTAACTTAATGACGAGCTTCTCGGTTATAAAATACAAAATTTCTAAAATCAATCATATAAATATATCAAAAATACCTATATGTGTATAGGCGATAAAACATCTTACAAATTGATTAACACTTTACTCGTTCAAGTTTATTGAAACGTCAACGAGGAATTTTCTGTTTTTTTTTTTTTGTTTTTTAATTTTATAATAAAAAAAAAAAAAAAAAATCAATCGACTTTTTTCTGGACAAAAAGACTTACAATAATCAGCTATCGCTGTAGTAATGTATTACTAACATGAAAAGTAGACCAATTGTTCAAAACATTTCGTCTCTTTGTTTGGAAAAAAAAAAATAAATAATGTACACTCATACGAATACACACGTAATAAAAAAAGACGTGACTGTCGTTTGCGCTGTGCCAACGGAGCTGAAATACTCAACAGTAGCCTTATCTGTGTCTTTTGATATGAAAAATTACAAGTATCAGTAATGGTTATAAGAATAAAAAATAAAAATTAAAAAGTAAGTGTTTGGAAACTTTTTGAAACTTTTTGAAAGTCCTAAAAAGCCAATGCTTTATTGTTACATCCCTAAATACTAAAAAAAAATATATATATATATAATGATAAAAATTAACGTTTCAACCGAGTGTACCTAATATTCCGTTTTTTCAAATTTCACCTCCAAAGCAAAATACTGAGACGTTAAATAAATAAAATAAAAAAAAAACACTCCTGCTAACAAATCAACTGGTGGCACCGTTTAAATCGATCACAAATAACAACAATAAGAACAAGAGCAACAGTCTGACTTGTCTCCATGTACAAATTGACCCTGTAATTTTCGTTGTTTCGCGCATCGCATTGATCATAACAAAATACACATAAAACACAACGCACATCTTCTCTATCGCGAGCAGTTTATCCTACTTTTACAACTACGTAGTATGAGATTAATGAAATCGCCGTTAGCAAATACTCGTATGTTTCTACCTTCCTTCCTCGTATCAAACGCCGATTTCCGCGGCCGGTTCATAAAAGACATATGGAAAAAAAAAAAAGAAAAAAAAAAAAAAAATTATACAGAAAAGACAACCGGTCGCTCGTGTCGGAGACGCCTACACCTAAACGCGATCCTAATACGTAAAATTGTCCTTTGCGCTTCCTAAACCCTAACTCACGCAATAAATACTTAGTAATCAACAACGTAACAGCATCGCCTACAAAAAAGATGTACAGGCCCCCCCTTGCCTCGCTGCGCGCACAAACACACTGTTATAACAATACGCGTACGACATGTCACATTGACAATTAACTTGCGTTACGAGCGCATGTGAGCATAATACATAAATATACGTGGTTTTAGTGCTTTCAGTCTCTGCGTTCGGTTATTCTGCGTAAAACGTAGAAAAAGAAAATAATGAAAAAAAAAAAGAAAAAAGAAAAGAAAGATTTTTTTCCGTTCACTCATACGCAGGCTCTCGGCGAGTTCGGAGGGGTCGCGCGCGCTCCTTTGGTCCTCGAACATAAATAATAAACAATCATCGTCAACAGTACAGCGATGGTAATGATAATAATAATAATAATAATAATATGAAATTAATTGTAATAGTAGTGCTAGTTGAAGGGAAAAGAAAATCAGCTTCGGGATTGTTGCGGTTTTCGCACGCAACGCACAAAAAAAACGAAGCGAGTGGCATGGCGTGACAACGATGACACTACGCGAGCCCTCGGCTGCCGAAACTCGCGCGGTTGAGTCAAATGTTGACCTCCCAGAGTTTGAAGTAGTTGTCAATGACGTTGAGGAACCATTGTCGCCTCTTGGGGTCCTGGAAGAGCGGCGTGAGGGTGCGCAGCTGGAGCTGAAGTAGCGCCTCGTCGCCAAGGAGCGAGTCCAATTGGGCGAGGAGTTCGCCGTTGCCGTGGAGCTTGAGTAGGCTTGCGTAGGTGAATATGTACAAGTGGACGCGCAGCCGCTCGGCAGCCCAGTACTCGACCGTCCGGTTGCCCGACGCCGAGAGTATGGCCCCCATGTGCTCCGCGTTCCACGGCGAGAAAAAATTGTTCAGCTCGATGCTCGACAGCTCGGCCACGCCCCGGCTCTTCAGCTGCCGCTTTATCTGCAGGTACGTCTGCGGACTGTACACGAACACCTGGGGGACAGGAGAGCGTTTATTGTTTTCCTCTCATTATTATTATTATTATTATTGATTTTTTTTTTTTTTTGGTTGTTTCAGTCTTATCGACAATTGAATTATTGACACTTGGTGTGCAAAGTTCAACTACTCGTGCAAAGTGGTCGGTTCTAGCGCCTATATGAGTAGGTATACCGAATATTTGCGCTTTTGAAGGTAAAATCTTTGCACTCTGAATGTGAAAAAAAAAAAAAAAAAAAAAAAAAAGTATACACGTATTTCGTGCGTGCGACGAATGGTTACACTCGTGTGATTTTCACCTTTTTGCTTTGCTCAGGTATATAGCTTATACCCTGCACACTTGTGCGACAATTACCTGCTTCGCACAATTGCTCCGTAACATGTACAATTGCAGGTATATATTTCGGATGAAAGTGACAATACTTTTTAATTTCAAGTGCCTTTTCTTACACGAGTGTGTTAATATCAGTGCATGCATGATCATCATATTATTTTAGGCAGTAAGGGTAAATTTATGTAATCTTCTATAAAAATGATAACTAACTTTTTAATGATTAATATTGGGTTAAAAGTTGGATAAGTTGTATTACACTGATTTTTCTACACCAATAGAGATAAAATAATGTATCACCAACAGTTTGGGGGAAAAACCTCGATATGCCCATACAGTCCCACTGGAGTAGTGATTTTACTCACATCCGTCTTAGTCTCTTAGCTGTTGTTGTTGACGAATAATTTTGCGAGCTCGTTTGCCGTAAAAGTGAAAGCGAAATGAAAAGCCACGAACATAACTCGAGATAACCCGGGATGGGCATAAATATTTTTGGATCTCTCGTTTTAACCGTGGCTATTGCACTTGACTCGATCTTACGAGCTAATATTTTCACACAATGTAGTAGGTACTTGAAAGTTGTTTGTACAATTTTACCTACTCGCGTGTCAGTGTGTCCGACGTGCTTTTACTATAAAAATCCGAGTTCAGCCGTGCATGTGTGACGATTCAATTCAAGTTACAAGGTTGATAATTACGCGGCCTCGAGCGTTTTTTTGACTAAATTCACCTTCTCTCGCCTCACACCAGTTCCATGAGTATAGGCTCCAGTCGCAATTGACAAGAGAGAAATCGTTAATAATTTAATTTTAATTACATTTATCGGATACAACGTTATTAATTACACTCCTCTGTGAGCCAACACGATCAGGTACATATATGCGTCAATTCACTCGTAACATTATCAAGGAATTTCTTAACGCGTTTTTAGGAACGTTGCCATCGAATTTTCTGTATTGATGAAAATGCAGATGCCACGTTTCATATGGGTATGCTTGTGTCGAGGACTTGAAAGAGCTTATGGTCATCATATAACATACGTTACATACGTTTTCTGAAAGTGAACTCGTGTGTACCATCTTTCATTTTTCTCTTTACACTTCGCTGCGAGTGTAAAAAAAAATAATAATAAAATAAAAAAAATAAATCAACGCATTAAAAAAAAAAATTTTCCACTTTATTCCTAAACACCAAAATTCTCCGACTGAATCATAGCAGATTCCTGTGGTCTTTTCCCTCATATCGTAAATGCTCGGCCTGCAGACTTTAAATACCGTTCGAATATCGTAATGTCTATTGTGCTAGGAAAGAAAAAAAAAAAAAAAAAAAAAAAACCATTTAAATAAAAAATTTCTCACTTTCACTTGAAATAACTTTAATATACGTAAGAGAAGAGCTTCTTACCCCACTAACACACTGCTGCTTATAACAAATACAACTGGTGGGGGTTTGCATTAATATTTTTTATAGTTGAGAAAACGAAGAAAAAAAAAAGTTCGAATTCACCAACTGCAAAAGAAAATCAAAAGAGACACAAACGAAAATAATCGATGATTCAAATGGAAATCGCTAGGCGGCTAATCGATATTGGTCCCATTGGTATTGATACGACAATCAAAATAAAAACAATCCCGCAAGTGTCGAAAAATCGCTGCTTTGAGTATATAAGGAACCTCTTTCGCACGTAAACACGTGTGGTCCGAGGCTTCTCAACGACAGCTCCGCTGTATAACATCAGGCATGCCCGACCCTCTCCCAACTGCTCGAGTAAGTGTACACCAATCCAAAATGTATACACGCAGAGAAAGACTGAATGAAGACAAAACTGTTGTATCACTATCGACAAATGTGGAATCGTTGATCATCACCTGTTATCACCAAGGCAGATATACACGTTACCTTCCAAAGGAACATCTGCGCATGTTGTACTGAAGGAGCTTGGTTGGCATGATGAGTGGCTTGAAAAAAAAAATTCAATGAATAAAAGAGGAATAATAAAATTATAAGTATATTCCTGGGCCAAGCTGGAGTATGTGTCTCAAAAGAAACGAAATGTGCTTCAAAGTGGAAGAAAAAAAGACAATAAAAGTTCACAAGCCGCGCTACGAAGTAAGACACAACACCCCCCACCTACCCCGTATGTGTTCACCACCTCATGTGTCATAAACAAAGATTGAAGACAAGCTCAGAAACAGAAAAAACAATGATGAAAAGAATGGAAAAAAGAAACGTTGAAAAAGAAATGACGATCCGAAAAGGTGATTGGGGAGAGGAGAACGGCGAAAGCCACACGGAGTTCGGGACTAAAAATCCCGGCGGTTGTAGCAGCAACTGTGACCACAAATTTTTGCGCTTTTTCCAAATTTTTTTTTTTTTTATCATCACAAAGTAATATCATCATCGCCACATTGCGTTTAACAGCTTCGGAGCTTGCAAGCACACTTCATAGACTATCTGCGCTAAAGATCCGCAGTTTGACGATTTTTTTGAGCTTTTGATATTGCGATTGGATAGTAATATACAAAAAGAAATTGGAGAGCTTCATATTGGTTGTGGTGCTAGAGTATGCTAATATCAGCTTTCGAAGCTCAAAACGTATAAAACTGTGTTGCTTGACAAACGTTGATCATATTTTGCAAAATAGATTTTTCTTATTGTTTCTCTCGTACACAAAGCGTTGTTAAGCTCAACTTTACCGATTTACGTGCACATAAAAACGTGCCTTTGTATCCTGCCAAAAAAATTTTTTTTTTTTTTTTTTTTTCGACCCACTGAATTTTCGTGGATTTTTTCAACCACGCAAATATGTATGGATGCCCACGACACGACGATTTCTCAGCCTCTCGCTCCCTTTTATTCATCCCGCATGCAGTCCGTGGCACATTTCGGCGCCCGCGCGATCGCGAGCTCAAGCGAGTGGTCCGTATACCTGCAGGCAGTTATGCAACTTTCCCGTCGCCTACTTAAAAAGCGATGATGCAAAACCCGTCGCTCGTGCATACACTGTAACACGTGTATATATACACAAATACCCACAGCCTAGCTGTACCTATTCCAGTGGGCTCAACCCCCCCTTTCGTACGATATATGTATACGCGATAGCGCTCTAACTAGGCTACTTTTTCATTCGCGCCAAAGAGACACGTGCAGGCTGCACCGGTGATGAAAACTTTTTTCTGATTCAGAACTCTCTGTGTGCCGTTGCCTGGATTCCAAAGATATAACAAACACATCGACAAACCCGAGTCCAATGCACACACGGCACTGATTCGTTGCGACCCGGAAATCGACTCCCGCGTATATCGTTTATTTGTCCCGATGCAATTTAATAAGCCTGATTTTTCCTTTCTTCAATATTTCGCCGGGTACAAAAATGCTTTTATTTATCAACATAATACGTACCCATGGCTCCGGAGTTTTCCGTACAATGAGACAATACGCGTATGCACATATACGTAGGTATATTATGTATACACTAGGCAGCAACGGGATATAAATATATACAATGGGGGAATGAAACGCAATTCAATTGTACATTTTCCTTTTAATAGAGCAGAAATGTCAAGGCTTCCTTTCAACGCTCGTATGAAGCTATTACTTTCACGGTGCCCAAGTCTCTATATACCTTATACCCGCGCACACGAGGAGAAAGAGAGCATTTTTATCAATCGGCTTCCATTCGTGAAATCCGCGGTGAGTACGTGGATTGTATTTTTATCCCTGCAATAATATTGATTTACCCCGGGAATATTGAATTTTAGTCCGATAAATGATTGGGTCTTTTTCCCCCTTTCATTCACAGTTGCTTGCGTTAGGAATGATTTTTATTTATTTATTATTTTTTTTTTTTCTTTTTTTTCAAACGTTATGGCACATAAAACTTTAATTTATTTCTAAATAATTTTATGCGAGCTTCAAACTTTTCCGTGTACGGGGAATCCAATGCTATGAAACGCACATTTTTAGTAACAAAATTTATTTTGCCCATAAAACGAAATTACAAGTGCACTTTATCCGGTCATGGTCAGGAGAAAATAGTTGCTGAATTTGATTACGCAAACAACTCTGGGCTTTTAATATTCCCTATGATTCAACGTTTAAAATAATATCGATTACCTTTCACTGTTACATGCATATACATATATATAATATGTGATCTCTTGTGCACACACGAGTGCACATTAACTAAATTCGTTTTGCCGAAAGAGCTCTACTGTCAGGTGTAATTGGATGGATTTACCAAGGTAAAGTGTAACGGCTACAGTTTTCGAATTTCTAGTTTAAGTATTAATTTTGTGTAGAGAACTGTACCTTTGATGTTTTCGATGATTAAAAATATTTAAAAATGATTCAAACTAATTTTGTTTTTTGTTGTATCGTTGGAAAAAAATTTTTTTCAAGAAAATCTCATAAATTAATCAAAATTTTTAATCCGTAGGATGAATATAATATTGAGTTATAAAAATGACATGTTCAAACTATCACTTACGGCATACAAAAAAAAAAAAAGAAAAAAAAACCACTAATAAATAAATACTCCAAGAAAACAAAATGAGCCATCGATCTGGTACTCTGTGATAATGATTTTAAAATCACTGTACCAGACTTACACTAACAATTCAGTTTCATCCCACATTCCGGATAATAGCTGGTTGTGGAACTATGTCGTGTGTGTGTGTACTCTCGTTGTGCGAAAATTAGGTTGCCATGCATTCGCGCCGCTTGTCAAAACACAGGGGATGGTCTATATAGACCTTGCAGTCACGTACTAATTAACCATTTTCTCAAGTGCTTCATTATCTTCGAGTAAAATATGAAATCACTCTAGTATTTGAAATTTGTTCAAGAGATACGAATCCTTTAAAATTTATTGTACGCCCATGTTTTCCAAAAAATTATTTACTTTTTTTTTTTTTTTTTTTTTTTTTTTTTTATCGACATCTTAAAATTAAACCTAAGAGCTTATTTACTCGAGACGTTTTTTTGATATTTCCCAGCTTAAAAGTTACTCGAGTTGCTTTATACACGTATCCGGAACAAGAGTCATCTTTTTGCCACCAGTGTAAGAGGGAAATAAAGTTTGTAGTGATTACAAGTTTTGAAATTTTGTTGTTTTTTCCCCTTTCATCGCGATTCTAAAAAACACTTGATGAAAAAATGATACCTCAATCGCAAAATTGCTTCGTTCTCAAGGACACAACGGGAGCATATTGACATTGTCAGCTAAATTCACTTGATTGGTATAATTACACCTGTCCATTCAATTAGGATGCTCACGCTAAAATGCACGCCAATCAAAATTGAACTACACAGGTATATCTCCTAGCAGTGACCTGTACTGCCAAATGTCAGTGGGATTTAATTTTTGTTTTTAAGTTGTAAAGAACCTAACGAGTTGAAAAGAAAAAAAAATTGATTTTACAAAATGTATGAATTCCAAAAAAAAAACATACTGAGAATACAAAAAAATATTCCCTCTTGGATTGCACGTCAAAGCTCGATCCCATATTCTGCATTTGTGCGATTAACGTGTGCACTTCGAGGTTCATCATTTATTCTGTGTATCATGCGAGGAGCTACATTCAGGGGCATTTGCATAAAAGCGGCCTATTGCTTTGATCTTTCCTTTGCCATTGTTCGTTATCTTACTACACTGTAGAAATTATATTAAATGTAGCTTTTGTATTCCAATTTCAAAGGAAAGTTATTTCAGAATGATTTGTAATTGCAATAATTATCGATCAGTAGGTGAGTTTACACTCAATTTGTCTCAATGTTTTTTTTTTCACAATTTTTGTTGTAATATTTTTGTAACAACGTGACTCAAATGAAACCAACAGCGTCATGGTTTTGGTGACGGCAACACTGCAAATTCCAGTGATTTATTTAAACCCGCTTATTAAAGGCAAATAAAACCGTAACGATTCTCACACGTTTGCATCAGTGAATTTTTTTATTTTTTTAACCCAGAGTAATTAATAATTTACGTAATTAAAGGCAGGTCGCAATAATCCGTTTTTCACGCATAATAAAAAATTACACGCATAAATTACTCGGGTGCAAACACGTAAAATGTGTTGTGGCGATAGAGCCCACTGGGATTTGCAGCAAATTCTCTTTTCACCCGATCCATTTTTTGGCAACCACAGCATATAAGCCCTTTTTGAGAACGCATAAAAGAAAAACTTTTTTTTTCTCTAAAGCTTCGAGGATTGGCTTAAAATTGTCCAAAAAATGTTTTCCTCAGTCACTGCGAGCCGTGTGGGTGTGTTACCCTAATTGCAAGCAGTGCTCACCTGATAGAGCGAGTTGCCAGTGACGTAGCTGGATATGTAGTGCGAGCCGAAGTTCTTGATGAAGCGTATGACACTGGCCGTGTCGCCGATGGTGACGTTTTCGGCCTCCCTGGCGACGTCCTCGTCCAGATGCAGGTACTCGGAGCCGGGGCCGGTGTCGAGGCGCTTGACGTCCCTGAAGCGAGACACTCGCACGAGGACGTAGCAGTGGTCCCCCGTTACGAAGGACGCGCTGATGCCGAGGTGCTTGGCTATCATGGCGCGCGACCAGCTGCCGGTGAACGCGCGCCACGGCCTCTCCAGGTGCTCGAACGTGAAGTCACGGAAGTAGGCCTGTTTTTGCGGGCGGCCAAGCGAAACGGGAAACATAATATATGTATGTCAGATTTTTTTTTTTTTTTTTTTTTTTTTACGTTTTAGGCACTAACGTAGATGTTTTTTTTTTAATTACAGTAACTAAGGGTCGTTATTTACAGCTTTTTTCGATCGTGAATTAAAAAAATTGTTTTTTTACTTATTTATTTATTAGGAACCATCAGAATAATGTTTCGAGCAAGAAATGTTTATAATTTTTTATTATTAGATTACGAAAATTATTATTTTTTTTTAACTATCGAAAAATCGTTTCATATAACATAATCTTTTTAATTAACGTTTACGGACAAAATTTTAGATACGAAACTTGTTTCAAACATCGTACTTCTAGGAAATACATTGAAGTGAAATCGTATATTTTACATTATATTTTTTGCTGTGGTGTCGACTACTCGTGCCTTACAAGTCTTTTGAATAAATTTAGCATTTTATTACGTATCTTGAAAAAAATGTTACCTTTATGGTTTTTAATTTAATTACAGTTAAATTTTAATCACTCAATGATCCTTTTTGGGTAATTTCCATGCCCGTGATTTTCAAAAGCTATTTTCATTCGTACCTTGAAGTTGCGAATTTTCAAAAAGCTAACGAGTAAACTTCAGCTTTCGAGTGTCACTCAGCTTCAGTAGGATTTAATTAAAATCCGACAATTTCATACTTGATAATAACAAAAGTAAGAATATAATATTAAATTTTTTAATTAGCAAAAAATGTGATTTACGAATAACGCAATGAACGCATTAAAATCATTTTGTTACAACATTTTATCTTTTAATGAATACCGTACAAAAGCTTATGAAAAATCACTTTATTTTAATACTTGAGAGGAATTAAATTAATTTTCGTAATAATTTCAACAGCCACGTTTGAATGAACGTCAAGTGTATAGTTATACAAAATATTTAAAAAATACAAGAAAACTGAAATTCATTAAATATCTCGTAATATTCTCGTGAAAGCATCCATGTCAAAAGCATTTATACATCGCATAATCTAAACAGCAAAACAGCCAATGAGCAAAGTTAAATTGCCATCTCGTTCGTATTAAGTTCAAAGACGTCTACTTGGCCATGTTTTCCGATATTTCTCTCGTCGCTTGTGGTCGACGTTGTTTTATCGCCGTCAAACTTTGTGACGTTAATTATCCGCGTTTATCCCACTTACCATATATTTTAACAAGTCGTCTTTCAACGAGCACGCTTTTTATCCATAAATCAGCTTTTGAAGAATATTTCTTGAATTCATTCGAGTTTCAAAGAGCGCCGAACTCGGCTTTATTACTTTCATTTCATTCAAAGGCTTTTTTGCCGCATACACTTTTTTTTATTCATTTCATGCGTTTGTTGTCAAAAATCTTTCTCAATTTTTTAATGATATGCTCCCGTTTAAGTTCCAATCTTAAAAGGCTTTTGACTTATTTCACAGCAGTATTTTTCAAAGCTCATACGTAAAATATTTCATAAAAGTTTTTTATATTAAAATTACTTGATCCATAATAAATATGTTGGAAAATCATATGTCAGATATTGTGTTCATTAGTAAATGATTACGGCAAACAAGGTTTTGAAAAAAAAACTGCTTGATTTTTTAGAAAAATAAAAATTGTAAAATTTATAGTTTTGAAATTTAATTGCAACAATATGGATGTTGAAAATACGTTGAAAACCGGGAATGATTAAATTTACGTTCTTCGCAGCGGGTCTTAAAGACTCTTCATTAAGTATCTCTAAACTGATTGCAAACAGGTATTTCATCAATGACGTGCTATACTTATATCGTCTTCTGTTTAATTAGAGCAGTAATAAGAACGAAATAGCGACGTCTAATAAGATTTTAAAGATAATATATTTTAAATTGTATTTGGTATCATGTAACATGTTGTGCACCGTAAAGATAGTAGAAAAATATTTATACTACACGAAAACTGTTTGATAACACATTTTCATGCATGAAACTACACGATATTTTTCTTTATTAATAAACAAAATAAAATAAAATCTTCAGAGGGTATTTAGAATTATACCATGAGATAACGATCAACTCCCAAAAAGTGGAGAAAAAAACCTTAAAGCTTGCATCCCTTGTGGATCATAATATATTATACGTCTGTATCTGCTACAAAGAATTTTCTTAATTTTTCGAAGTAACGAGAACTGCGTGATTTCGTAAATTCGACCGAGGTTTTTGTACTTTTCGTTCATTTAAAAGACAAAAAAAGTTTAGCTAAAATAAAGTTGCACTTCATCGTTTACTCAAACCTTACCGACTCTTCAAGTCTCACACAGTTTTGAAGAAAACGCGATTGTGAGATTGTTTTCAACAGAAGCAAAAAAAAGGAGAAAAATCATGTACCTACTTATCACCAGCTCACCTGCAAAAGTTGCCGCACGTTATCGCAGAACTCCAGGTGATAGTCCCCGTCGAATAGAACATCGTCGCGTCTCGCCTTGGGCGGCGCTGGGGCGACGTTACGAAACACGTCGAGCGACGGCTCGCGAAATATCCAGGTGTCGCTGTCGTTGCGTGGCACCACCCTCATGCTGACGGCCAGGTAGCCGTAGCGGCTGAAGACGTTGACGGAACCCCCAAGTTTCGGCCTTTGCTGCAGCGTCAGCTGGAGCCTCAGTAACAGCAGCACCAGCAGCACCAGTGGCCTCCTTCCTGTCCACATGACGCTGTCTGGGCCCTTTTCGAGCGCTTGTCCTACCGGCGCGTCTTCTGTCCTTGTGCTCCTTTGAGTGGACAGACTTTTTTTCTCTTCTACGTCTCTGAAAAAAAGAGGAGAATTTGCTAGTTAGACGAAACTGTCGAAGCAGATGCAAGGTGTGTCTCTATATTTTTATACTACTGATACTTTTCAATGATATAATAATAGTTTCAAACAATATTTCAAACTCAATCTAAAGTAGGTTGTTGTGTCTTTTTTAAAGCTAAATACCACACAATCCCTTTCATCAGAGCATTTAATACTTCTTAACCTAAATTTGCTCAACTCTAATCATTGTTATTTGGAGAACACTTTCATATTGTCGACAAAATGTTTGGTACACGAAATCGAATGGAAACCCTAGAAGTTTAAATATTTAAAAATTTACCGCTTGAAGAAAACCACGTGGTATCAGTCGAAACCAATCAAATCACGAAAAAAGATGCTTTATCCAGTGATCCATGCATCTCTTGGAAACGAAAGTAACAATTGGTGAGAGAAACGGTTGTCAACATACTTGTTTTTTTACGAAAAAGAACTTCTCAGTTGTGAGATGTTACAAACGAAGTATTAAAAATAATAAATAAATAAGTAAAAATAATTAACTGGTTACGATTGTTTGTTATTATTATTTTTTTTTTTAACCAAAAGATTATTCGAACGAAGATAAAAATACTGTACTTTGGAGTTTAATGAAAGTGCACAAATATTTAGTTAAAACTTTATAAGTTATACGCCCGTTGCTCATCCAGTGCTCGCGCGTCAACAGTTGCTTGAGAGAATAATAATAATAATAATAATAATTTAAGGTAAGGAGGGGGGCATCATTCGAGCAGCAAAGTTTGTTCACTTGCATTATTCACTTAGTCGACGAATTAATTAAATATAGTAAACGACCTACCCCACAGTCACGACGAGCAGTTGTAACTTAACGAGATACGCACTAGTTTATTGTTTCATTCCATTGCACCGAAGGTTATGACGAACGAGAAAACGAACGAAGAGGAAGAGCAACTGCGTCGAAATCGTTGCACGAATTCGACGGAAAATGAACTTTTTAATTGTCAAAGTTTCGCCATTGTTCTCCGTATGCCGTGAATCCGTACAATTGCCGAAGCAACTGTTCGTTCGTTGTTATAATATATAGTATTAGGCAAGCGCTTAGTGTTATAATGGCACCCTCGTGTGCTTCGAGATTATTTCGAAGTGTGATAAAAGTAATGGTACCTCCACACCATATAATATATAATCGCCTTTTACAAAGTTACGTTAAACTTTGTTTGTTTTTTTTTTCTTTTCTTCTTTATGCATGAGCCAATAAAGTAGGGGCCAATTTGCATCTTGAAATTTCGGGTGAGTGCCGAATCTACATACATTGCGCTCAAGTAGAGCCAACGGCGTTGCGCTCGAGGGTCCGTGAAATTAGGAGCTTGCGATGCGTGCTAGTCTTGTCTGTATTGTATAGGGAGGGGGTGTGTGTTTTTTTCTGTGTTGTCTTTGGCACTTTTAGCTCGTGAATTCAATTTCGTTGCGAAACAAGGGAAAAAGACTCATCGAGAGAACTTTATTTTCGCCGAACGGACAAATAACATTTGCGGGCGCATAGGAGCAAAACATTTCCAAGTGCGTTACGGGTGTATATATATATACCGGCTGTTCCGGATTTTCCAAACTTTTCGACTCCTCCCCCGCACTTGGTCTGGATGTTTGTCTCTGGCGACTCGGAAAAAGCTGCTAAAGATCAATGCGAACCTGACAAAAAAGTCGACGACTGCAGGGGGTGTTGTTGTGCATTGTGTAAGTAATGATTTGTGTTGAAACTAGTTTGGAAAATAGATTCAACAGATATCTTGTACTTCGAAATTTTTGTTTTGAATTTGAAAAAGAAAAAATTACGTTTTGAATATGTATCTTATTTTAAGAAAGACAAGGTCCTAATTTTTTTGTAAAACTTTTGGTATTAGTAAAGTAAAGCCACGCACTAAAATAAAATATGCAAATAATTATTTTGTAAATACTTGTGGATGAAAATCGAAACACATTTATTTCAAAAGAAAGTAAAAGATACTTGAAGCACTGCTAGAAAGGATTACTCGAATTCACGATGCTTTCATTACTTGGTAGTAAGTGAGGATTAAAATATTACGAGAAAGTACACATTCATCAACAAACAAAGTATTTATTTGTCAATGGTTGAGGCTGGATAAAGGTAAAAATCAAACCAAATACTTATTCATCAAGTAATAATGACTCAACTTGATATTTTAACAAATATTCCTCATTGCTAATAAAAATTCCCAATTCAGCGATGTGGTATGTATGCTTTTTTGGGTATTCTGACACGTAGATCTTCAATTCGATAAAAAGAGCGAAACAAAAAGAAAACCAAGCCAAAAAACAAAAAAAAAAAAAAAAATTACGTAAAATAAAAAACCTCTAGAAATTACGCTCTTACGGCACGAGCTGCGACGTCTCTTGCTGCAAGCTCCAACAACAATCCCTACACCGCAATGAACCCCAATAAGACCCACCGATAAAGGGAAGACAGCGCGATACAAAAAAGGCACCCAGAGGCCATTATTGGCTCTCTCGTCGTCGCTCTCCAAAGAGACGAAAGGCTGCGAAAAGAAGCTCGCGCATTATTATCCCGTGCAGTTTGCGGGAGTAGGTAAACGCACAACAGGACTGTACGCACACAAACAGGCACACAGCGAGAGTAAACAGTCGGGCGGACGCCTTGGAGGTACAAGAGTAAGTACCTCATACGTGATGCAGTCGAACTCAGTGGCAAGCACAGAGAGACACTACTGTGTGGACACGCTGCAATGTCACTCCGAGGAGCTTTTATACACACATGTGTATGTATAGACTCGGGTGAGGTGTACCTATATTTATGTTGAGGAGTGAGGCAAGATGTACTTTACTCTCGAGCAGTCCTGCAAGCTTCTCTTTGTGCACACGCGTGTGGGTGCATTTGTCCCTTTCATTACACATGCAGATGCACCGTATATGTACTCAGACGCGTGGCTTACACGGCCAATTTATTGTGTGCACGTGCGTGTGTACGCGTGCGGGGGTGTAAGCGTTTACCCTACTCGCTGTACAGGTGCTATATATACATACGCGCCTTGTTTACCCCCCTGCCATAGTGATTTCTGTATGAATATATTATACATGCTTCTGGTAGTGCCAAAAATGCTCATTTGATCCATGCTGGTGGAGTCCTTGAAGTACCAAAAATATACCCATTCGTGTATACGTGTTGGGTTTATCACTTTTCATCACGAAAAAAATTGTATTGTGTGAAAATACGTCGATGTAGCCTTCATAATCATGGTTGTTCGAATTAGTCTTGAAGTTGTAAAAAAAAATGAAAATTCGTTTTGAGCCCAGAATAAATGGCAAAAGACAACATTCGAGTTAAAGAGCCATCAATCATCGATTCGATGACAAATCAACTCGATTTTCCTTTGTGCGGTGTACTTACACGTCAATTTGGAAGGATAAACAAACGTGGCGCAATCACAAGCGAGCGCACGCGACTGGAACCACATGAATTTTTGTGTCAGTGCCACTTGGCTTTTCGATCCGGAAGAGAAGGTTACACGACTCGCCGAGTCTCTCAAGAGTTCACGTGTATCTGTAGGTACGTATGGCTGCTCCCTTGTATTTGTCCTACCTTAAATAACCCGAAAATGCTTGCTTATCGGCTGCGATTGCGAGCCAAGTGGTGTGCAAGTGTATATATCCATATACTGCAAGGTTTGTGCGTGCCAGAAAATAATACGTGGATAAAAAGTGTATTTAGGTTTCGAGGTAAAATAAAATTGTAGGGGAATCACAGGAAAATTATGTCGTTCCGTTTTGTTGTGTGTTTCAATGCCAAATTATTTTGGAAATGGTCCGGTTTCATTTTTACATTTTTATAAAACCATACGAATAACCGTACAAGTAATCACAACAAGCAATAGTTTAAATATTATTTGTGGTTTTGAAAAATTAGTCAACCAGTCATGATTTAATTTTTTTCGTTGGATAATAAATTAGACGTAAAAATGAATGTATGTAAAAATAAAAAATAAAAACATTGAATAAAACGATTTCACTGGAAAAGGCGCTGACGCGAGATTCCGTCGCTCCAGAGAGGCCGTCAATGTTCTTTTGTGAGCCTCAACCATGAGACAAATAAATATAATGTATGTAAGACAGCTGTGCGAGCCATATGTGTACAATAACAATAAGCAAGTCCGCGACCAATGAAAACAATCGAGCCACGCGATTTTTAAGAAACCTTGCCTTATTCTCGGAAGAACGGATGGATAAATAAACAAATTTACATGAAAGAAAAAAAGCACACGTGTTTCGAGGCTCCTTACCTTATGCCACTTTTTCAAAGTGTTCCATATGTTCTAAATTGTGCTAATTCACCCATAAATTTTCATACAAAAGCATTGTTTTTTTTTCATGCATGAAAAATACAAGAAATCCGATAGTCCCAAACTACTATACCTACATTAAATGCATACTTTTCTTTCCCTCTCATCCGAGTATATAATATAGGCACGACTTTTTGTCCTTCTCCCGTTTGCGCGTTTCAAAAGTTTATGGATGCAGTACAACTTTACACGTGGCACATGTGCTCCCGCAACCTGCTGTGGGCTTGATACAATAATTATGTACATTTTGCATGTGCGGGAGTCGTGCAAACTACGCGAAATAGAGAGTAAAGTTCGAATTTAGTGGAAACAAAGCGGGGAAATAAATTATGATTCGTAAGCTTGCTGCATACGTGTCTGCATGTGACAGAATATCCGAGGATGACCGATGTAGAATAACCGAGTGTCCGCAACTATAGTTAGCAGAAAATTTTGTATTATTCGTGCGTTTCCACATAATATTATTAATATTTGAGTTAAGGCATCATGTATTACGGACAAGCACGAACTAATTTGTTTATAAATTACGGAAAAAAATATAATTTCATTTTTATTTGTGCTTACAATTATCATGTGTACCCTCGTAGTTTTCTGTTCAATATGCTGACGAAGCGGCATACGTTAGGCATTTATTTAAAAGTCAAACTTCAAAGTTTAGTAATAAAATTACAAGTTTTAGCGGCATGAAAACACTAACTAAGTATGGTCGCCATGTGGGGAGCAGAAAATTAATGAGAGCTAGTGCTACGCTTCACCTGTACACAAATTCATGCAAGCAGTGTGATGGGTTATAATCGTGTCATTGATAATCTTGAAAATTGGCATTGCAAACAAAACATAAGCAAAACGATTTTAAGGACATTAGATTTTTTAATCCGTTCAATCCTGACGACATTAATTTCACACAAGTACCAATTTAACAAGAAAAAAAAAGCAAGTGACGAATACAAAAGATCAAAGTCGTTGGTAAAAAAAAAAGAGTGAGCGCAAGCATACATTTCCACTCTTTCACAATATTAGAATGAAACCAAACGCGGCCTGCAAAAGTGGAACGGAGTAATCGGAGAAGGTTAACCACGACGAAAATCGCGTTGCTGCTTGGCATGAAAAAAAAAAAAAAAAAAAAAAAAAAATGTACGCATCAGCCTGTAGTTTCCGAGAAGATAATACTTTTCAATTCTGTCGCATAATCGCCAATAATGAAGATTCGACAACCGATACTTCGTACATAGACAGCCGTTCTACCGCGAGCAATGCGGTCAGAGTGATTATCTCGGTCGTTCTGTCCTTGCTGGTTTGTTTACGCGCAGATGTTATTACGGAAAAAGAAGACTAGAGGCCAATAAACGTAAGTGCCGTCTAATTTGACGCTAGTGAAACATGCTGGGGTGGAGAAGGGGTCTCCCTCTAGAAAGTGGGAGCTGCGGTATTTCGGGATCTCGCGACGAATCGTGAAGTAATTATTATCCATGCGGTGGGTTTGCACAGCTCAAGTGGACTGATTTGTTGCGAAATTTTTGGTTTAAAATAATAAATAAAAGCGTGCAGGCCTAGTGTGGAAAGTAATATTATTTGTACTTCAAAATATATCTATTGAAAACGAAAGGATAACTATCGAAAAATCACGTAAATCACCGAGCGAAACAATCATTGAGATGAATAGAAACGTACTGTGGAAGTTATAATTTAAATTTGCTTGCATGAGCTTGCGAAATCAATTATAATTATAGAAGGGTAATGGAGGGTAAAATATCGGTAGTGAAATAGTAGATGTTTGTTATTAAAGATCAATAAATGAACTATTTACTGGAACGGTGTTAAAACATTTTTACGAGAGAAAAATGAAATTTTTATCTCGTTTATGTACAGAATTAATGAACATTTTTTTTAATAGCTAAATTTTATGGCTATTTAATTTGTGCACATTTCGCGCATCGATTGCCAAAATTTGATCAAATGTCACTATAAACGGGTTTCTATAACTTTAAAATTAAAGGAATATAAAGATGTTAGAAATCATAAACTCCAAACTATTCAACGTACCAATAATACGATCGTTTAAAAGTTTAATCATGAGACCTAACAAGCATTTTCAAATTCGTTTTATTTATTTGCAATATTTGATGTCAAGAAATAAAAATCCAATTTCACAATACTTGACATGCAAACAAGATTTGGAAAAGTTTTTCAAAACTTACAGAGATCAAAGGAAGTTTCGCAAAAACCAAAGACGTTGTATCAAACAAAATTTTTTTCATTTCACCAGCGGTATATATATATACACTTAATATTTTTTTTCTCCACCCATAAAATATGCACCAGTTACGCCTAGCGAATGTATTTGTTATATAATTTCCAGCAAAGTGTACACAAACACGACGGCAACGTTTGCGCATCCTTTTTCCGAGATGAAACTCTCTAGTGTCGCGGAAATACTTAGTTCGCTGGCCCAATTCTGAGCACCACTTTTTTCGTCATCCCTTTTTTTCTCTTTTTTTTTTGTTGACGCGCAATGCGCTTCGTAAATGCACGTACAGGCGGAGGGTAAGAAGCCGTGGGGGAGGGGGGGTGTTGCTTATGCAGCGTGATGCAACCGCATGCCTCGGATGGAGGTCGATGTCCTCAAAAAAGTCAGTAAAAAAGAGCTAAATAGAAGGAGAAAGGGAGAGATGCAAAGAGCCGGCTAATTTCGTCGGCTTGATTTTCATCTTGTGTACTTACACGCTTCCTCGGTACGTAACACTTGGATGGTATTAGCGTGGCATTAGCTTCGGAGCTTAATTCTATTTCTCGGATATAAATTTTTGCTACGAGTAAATAGCGTGTGTGGAATAACCGTGAAGATTAAATAATTTAAGGTAAGTCATGATGTGCTCTTTTTTTTTGTTGATCCCAGCTAAATGGTATGGTTTGAAGGGTGTGACGATACGCAGATACATTAAATTTAAAGAAATCATTTTTGATAAATTAGTTAAACGTAAATTTGACAATCTATTGACTTATTGACTTAAACTTTGTGAATTGACTCACGTGTAGAATTTTCTGGTGTAGAACTGACCCCCTGTCAATCGAATGGTAGTATAAACAGATGATTTTACGCTAAATTTAAGGATTCTAAAACACTCGTGATGGACGCGATCGGTCAAAGCGTTTTTATAAGTTTTTTATTAAATATTCTTGGCGTAGTAAGCAAGAAAAAAAATCTTTAAAAATTAAAACAAAAAACAAAAATACACTATGTAATAAAAAACACACATAAATTAAGGAAAATTTGTGGTGACAAACTCAAATTTTCAGAGAAGTTTCACATCTTTAAGAAATTCTAGAAAAAATCTTTTTGCGAATGGTATTACAAAAATTTATTTTATGAAAACACATTTTTTTCCTATCATCAAAAAATTTTCTTAGATTTTTAAAAGTTATGAAATAGCCATTAAAAATGAAAAACTACTGTTTTTGGCATTTATTGCATTATCAGTATGATTTATAAATACAAAAAAAATCTTTTTTAGACCACAAAAATCTAGTTTTAGCAAAAATTATATAGAATCTTTTTTAAATTTATTTGTCGTCATGAAAATACGGCAAAACGTCAAAACTAACAGTTTTTGATCTATTTTGGCTTGTTATATCACTTTTAGAAATCTAAAAAAATTTTAAATGGTAAAAAAATTTTTTATATCATAAAAAAAAATTTTTTTGTAATATCTATCAAAAAAGGGTATTTTCTAGAATTTTTAAAAAATTTTAAAAGTCTCTGAAAATTTGAATGTGGCGCCAAAAATTACGAAAAAATCTCTGTATATTTATTGTCTTATCGTATAGTTTGCAACTGAAAATAATTTTTTTTTGCTTACTAATTTGAGAAAATAAAAAAAAAATTTTTAAAGTTGATATCTGCATAGTTTAACGAATGTGAAACAATGAAGAAAAAAATTACTTCATAAAAGAATCTGAAATTATCAAATCACAGTATACAATAACTGAAAATGCTTTAAAATTTATGAAGAAAAAAAATCATCAATAGAATACAAAAAAACGATCTTCTACACAAAGTAGATACACACCACATCTTATCATGTACTTGTATCATAATCCGATAATATGCGAGTGCCTACGTTTACGCACGAAGAAACACTCGCCGATGCCTAATTAATGATAAAACAGCCTTCACTCTGGTTTCCCTTCCTCCTCCGTTCTTTATCTGCTCAATCGCAATTAGCCGTGTAAACAATGAAAACCCGAGCTCGCAACAAAATAAAAGCAACGAGAGCCAATGAGTGCTTGTTGACGTACCATGATAAAATAAAAACAACTTGTTCTATGCTAAAAGATTTAAACAAAGTATAAATAAAAAGAAAATTATGCAAAACGACGTCTGTCAGCATCCGTCAATATGTCGTTATCGTCTTACACGTTCAAACTCAATGTAATACGTAATTTAAGTGTATTAGTACGATTTCGTAAAAAATGTCAACTACAACTAAACAAGAGTAGATAATTATTTGTACTTGAATGTTGAAATTTTTTTTTTGACTTGGGCGTTCAGACAAAATTAAATAAAGCTTCTAAGAGGGCAAAAAAAGTGTGTCATACAAATTTTGTCTGAACTAGATAAGGATTCAGCCAAATTTAATATTGTTTCGACTTGAGTTGTAAAAAAAATATTAACGTATTTTGAAGGTCAATATTTATCATCCCCTTAAATCAAAAAGTAATTTGCGACACCTTGCTACGATAAAATCGCCCGAAAAAGCTTCAAGAATGCCTCGAATGCAGTGCACACGCATACGTATCAAGGAAGCAGGAAAGGCCAACGAGTGAGGGGAAGAAAAAAAAAAAGAAAAAACGCGCGATCGAAAGCGAGAGCTCCACTCAATCTCTTCCTGATGCCGGCGGCGAGAGCAATCTTTATACACATACTTACTCATATAGCACGCAGAGCAGCAACGTATACCTTCACACATGATATATACCAGTTCCGTCGACGTATACGTGAAAAAAAGAGCGAAAGGGGCGGGACACTCGTTTTTCACGTTTGACCTCCTCCACGTTGACATTACGAGCTGTTAAAGGCACGCATACACCCCAACATAACGTTGAGCTAATACGCGCGAAAAGTATATCGACGATGGAATTTTCATCTTATTTTTCTACCCTATTTTTTCCTCTCTCTCTCTCAGCTCTTGCATTTACTCGTGAGGAGATTTTTGGCCGTAGCAAAGAGCTGTAAGTTATGGCTGCGGATGCCGCGCTCTATGAGTGTGCGTTTTTTGCGAGTTCAAAATTTACGGGGCGGCTGGCACGCTCCAAGTGATTTCGGAAGGCTGGCTCAGGTGCAGTGTTTCCCCCCCCTACCCTTTTCAAGGGGGGGATTGAAATATTATTAGGTTGGTTGGCTTTCGTGAAGCGTAAAAGTGGGCGTGGGTCACGAAATGTGTCACTGGGATGATGATGATGATAGTACGGGTTTTGTAATGATAGGAGTAGAGGAGAGAGCACTTGAATCGGCCAACGCAACGTGTGGTCACAAGCTTTGGAAAATCTCTCGTTTGCGGTTCGTCGAGTGAAATTTGTTAAATGTACGAGGACATGTATTTGTTTCACGGTATTTGATTCTCGAATGTGGGTTGGATATTTTGGTGGACATTGTTTTTTGACGAATTGCAATGGTCTATTGTTAGTGGGATTGAATTTTCAGCGAGTCGAACGTAGATTTTCGATAGAGCTCCATTTTGATGATGTTTTGACGTATGGGTTATGAGTTATGTCATGTTCCAGGTATATGCATTGACTGGCATAAAACTGTATCCTCATGTGCAGTATGAAAAAAAATTTGATACGAAAGTCAATTTACGGACTGGATATTTTCGCGAAATTAACATAATTTTTTTTTTCAATATTCTATACTTTTGTGTCCTTATATTTTAGTTTTTAGTACTTTTAATCAACTTTTATATAATCTTGATTATAATATAGATTTAAGAGGTACAATATTCAATGATACAAAAAAAAAAGTGAAACTGCGATTTTTTTTAAAGAAAAATACCATTTTTCAATAAAATCTCGTCCTTTAAATTGGAAGGATTTCCAATTTTTATGTTAAACTCGATTTTTATTGACAGATTCGACGAAAAAAAAAATTTTTCGTCCATCCGAAAATCGAAGCACGTTTGCCAAGAATGTCATTCAACGTATAAAAAAAAAAAAAATTCTATAAACATGCATGACATCTAATTTTAAGTACGAAATTCCACGTGACCAAAACATTTTATAAATGAACACGATAGGCCAACACAGTTCCCAAAATATACAAGAATGCGCGAGATCTTAGAAGCAGAAAATAAATTTTCTTGTTATAATTACCACGAAGTTTAATTTTAAATCTTCCATAGTAGTATATGTTATAATGTATTTCCAATGGAATCCGTTAATGGTTTCGACGATAAATTGATTATTTTTAATAATAAAAAAAACTCTGCTAATGGTTGGCTAAATTAAGTCACCTGTTATTGTTTGTTTTATGCACTAGTGCATAACGAATTAATCAGCTCTCCAAAATGAATTTCACCTCTCTTTTGTAGTTATATTATTGACATGGGATGGCGATGATGAAAATTAGAAAAATAAAACTTACTGACAAATTATGGGCAGAAAGCTTTGTTGAACTTTAGCTTACTGCTACTTTATAAAATTTTTTAAATTCTTATTAATAATTTTAATGGTTAATAAATCTAAATGGTTGGAGGTAATCAAAATCCCAATCTCCATCTCAAACACACACAGCGACAGTATCGGAAGGCCAACGTCCTCCAGCGTCAAGGTAAAGAAAACGCGCTTTGATTTTCCATCCATTTCAGAGCACCACACACTCGTCCTGTAGCATCAGCGTTAATTGAGCCGTACACCCTACACAACCGGTGAAAACCCACCGCTCGACCGCAGGGATCTCGTCACCTCGAGAAAGAACGCCTGCACCGCCGTGATGTGACTAAAAAAATCCCCGTCACGCTCGACTACGCATATACATGGGGGAAAAAAAAAAAGAAATATCCGAGATACCCACAAACAGGCAAGGCAGGTATGCGCCCACAAAAGCTCGCCCGACCACCTACAGTATACAAACGCACCACTGCGGGCCATCAGAATTCCCAGTCTTCCGGTCTTTCTCTCTCTCTCTCTCTCTCTCTCTCTCTCTCTATTAATTAACGCGGCATAATAGCTTTCCGCGTAATTGCCGACTGGTTTTGTCGCCGGCTTTTGTGCGCACTGCGAGAATCAGCGGCGACCTTACAAGTTTCAGTGCGGGTCCTGTTTGCACATTTTGTATCAAGTAGTCCCGTTTCGCGACCGCGACTTTTCACTTTCTTACGTATTTATACATGCTTGTATCTATATGTATAGACTCAAGTGTGTGCATGTGTATATTTGTATAAGCTAAGCTGCAGTTGCAGAAGAGAAAGGAGAGGAGTTAGGACTAGAGGGACCTGATCCGCGGTTGCTCTCTTGCAATGGAGCTATACACGTCACGTGTGCAAAGCCGAGGTCTCGGGCGAACAGAACAAGAGCCTCGAGCTCGAGAAAACTGGTGAGAGAGAGAGAGAGAGGTGGCAAGAGAGCTTTTTTCTGGCACCGCCTCGAGTCAAAAGCCTTTTCGGGCTTATAAGACTTGGTAAGCAGCTGCTGCTACTTCACCGGTGTATTGCTCTCGGCTGCTGCCGCCGATGCTGTTCTGGAGATTATTTGGTGTTGCTGTTGGTGATGCCGACGCGTGCTTTTTTTCAATTTTCGCTACTCCCACCTTCCCACGACCATTGTGAATAAAAACATTTTACCGCCAATTACTTGATCACTTGTATACATACATCGTTATGTTTTTGTGGGTTGTACTTAAAAAGGTAAGGAGTATTTAAATAGTCTCGAATAATTAAATACTTTATGTAGTTTTGGATTAGTTGCTTAGCTACTAGTACTATTGATTTTCCTTGATTTTTCATTAGCTAACAATAAATTACTACTTCGCAGCATTGATTTTTATAACAATCGACGAGATAAAGAGTCTAGAAAATGACTAAGATTACCAAAACTTTGAAGTAAACGAATTGGCAACAAAAAAATTTAAGGAACAACAAAAATAAAATTCAATTAATGCAGATTAAATCGTCTAAGCAAGTGTAGATTGGATACCTGTGCCAAAATAAGGCACTTAAGTTTTACACAAAGATTTTCGTCCTGTACAGTCGATTACGTATGTTTTGACATCACTATTATACATATGCGTACCAGTTAGTTGGTAATACAAGACGCATTTCAGAGCTCATATGATCCCTCCTACCATTTCCAATATCGCGTGTGCGAGGCTGGACCACCTATTGACCCATTTGTAACATCGACACGCGCGTACGTACTCCGCGTTGAATCAGCAAACACTCGTCCCATACGTTGCGGCCCAACCATGTATTATTACACGACAGGATCGGGGGTTTTTGCGCTCGTTGAGGCTTGTCCGTACCTTTTTCAATTGATGAGTTTGTTTCCACGTACGCCCCTCGGATTTAAGCGATCCGTTGTTTTATCGTACAGCCGATGCTGCACGCACGTTCGTTAAATCCTCAGATTTTTTGCAGTGCCCTTGATTGGTTAATTAAACGCAGGTGTATGGACGCATCGATGTGCGCTCAATGTGTAGCAGAGCAGTGAAGCTTGAACAGGTATTGACCATTTTAATTAAACGTAGCGCCTATAACCATCTGACATGGCTCGATCGGTAGCGTTTGGGTCCCGAAGCTGAAGGCATGTGCGTTTGGGTTCGGCACACGGGCTGTTAGCTTACGTGGACCAAAAGACAGGAGTGCTCAGAGAGATATAACATGGATGTTAAGTATATGCTGAAAGACTTACGTAAGGTTAGTGTGTGTTAGAATTTTTTTTTTTTTTTTTCTATACTGAGTCAATAAGAGTTTATTTAACCTGTAAAAATTTTAAAAGGATTAATTCGGCACAGTTACAAGTATGGACATACGTGTGTGTATATACTTAAACAAGCTGATAATTTATCAGTTACAAGTTTTTAAGGATATTTTCAACGAATGACAAAGGTGTTTCAACAACAACAATTAAGGGTATTATAAGAAATTGGGTTATCTTTTTTATTTTCAAATAAAATACTCAAATATAGTAAATTAAGATGTATTTCCTGAATAACTTTGGTCTGAATTACAAACTCGTATGAAGATTTTGTATTTAATTTGCATAATATAATTGAGTAAAACGAGTGTGATCGAATAATTAAATTTAATTAAAATTAATTCATAGAATTTCGTGAATACACTTAAGTCACTAGATCACCCCGAAATATCTCATAAACTGAGCCCTTAATTCAAAAACTGTCGGCGTCCAATTAAAAATATCGATTACTTTATACGACGTGCCATGTAGGTAAAATCAATTATGACCACCGCAGTTATTTCAAAACTTTCGAAATAACTCCAAAGCTCGACGCTCCCTCGTTTTCGTGAAAACGAAAAAAAAGCCAGGTTTTTTTTCTCACCCCACCAGCCTTCATTTCCGAAGTAACCCCGGATCGCCCGGCAAACGCGAGCACAAACGAAAGTCGAAGCTCGCAATTCGAAAACTTTGTCGCGTATTTTTTCCCCCGACCGAAAAAAAACCCGTCCATGCGGACAGTTTTTCAACAAAAAAGAAAGAAAAAAAAATAAAATAACAAGCCCAATCACACATTTTCGTTTTTTCGTTGTCCTCTGCAATTTCAATTTAATCACGAGGCTGAAAAAGAAAAAGAGAAAAAAGAGCATACCTCACCGATGACAAAGAGAGGCTCTCGCGGGTGCATCAGCGACGATCTTCGTGACGCCATTAATTTCCGAGCCAAGCAGTGCCGCCACACACACACGTATACGAAGCGCGTCGAGAGCTCCGACTTGCAAATCCATCATCAACATCTCTCTCGCGAGTAAGTAAAGAAAAAAAAAAGAAAAAAAAGAAACGATGTCACGAGCGTCTACATCTGTAACGCGCATAATTCACGCGGCAAATTAAAAGACTCCCTCTCACAATACCCATGTGCTTGCTGTTGCAAGAAATGAAAATAAAAAAAGAAAACTCGTTCACCCGCACGGCTGGCCGTGAATCCCGAGCGAGACTGCATCGAAAATTATTCCACCAACACAATGCTTCGTCTCAAACACCCGAGCGAGTGATGCGAGGCAAGAAAAAAAAAAAAAAAAAAAAAAAAAAAAAAAAAAAAAAAAAGAATCAAAACCTGCGAGGGTGATAATTCTCGCTCCGAGTCAATTAGAACCCTCGAAACGCAAAAGCATCGCTACATAGCACACGTACGGTCCTCATCGGCAGCTGTCGTGGGATTGCCAATCGTTTTAGCGAAGCGATCGGCTCCTCGTGATTATTCTCCTTTTTTATTTGCCGATTCGCTTTTTTTTCTTCCATCGATCTCGCGACTCGTAAATTTTATGCCGTGGAGTAGGAGCGCCTCGACCTCGTTATATATGATTCTCGCGATGAATGAAATGGGAGACAATGTCGATGCAACGCTGGTTCAGACTTTGCAATTAAAATTTTCTGGGGGTTTGATTGCACGCTTAGCTTGGGCTGTGTGGATCGTTTCAGATGAAAAATTCCGTTCGACGGGCCTTGCGATCTGTTTGGTTAGCCTTTTGTTGTATCAAACGAGGGAGTGAGGGATCGGAAATACTTGATTTCGTAATTGTCGATTTTTTTTTTCTACATATTGTAAGTCCAAGTATTTTTTAAATAAACGCATCACTCGAGTGTTCAATTACATTAAGAGACAAAAAAATGATAATTGCTGTGCTACAGTTTTTTGTAAATTGCATTACAGCATTATCAGACTTGGGCATGGAATTAATAGGTACTTTATCAACACTATATTATCAAGTAAAACTTTTTTCTTCAACAATTGGTAAAAAAAAAGTCTGTATTAAACATGTTGAATCGAAATTGATTTTTTTTCTGTTCATAATTGTTTTATTCGGTTAACCTGGATAAATATTTCACAATAATTCGATTTACTTTTTTAAAATGTTCATTAATATTGCCTGTTTATAGGGTGGTTGACATTTCATGATTGACGTTGATTTCTAATGAACTGTAGATACGCATTTGGTTGAAAAGACGATCGATTATTACCTCGTCGAAACGGAACATCATAGTTCAGTTTGCCTCGAATGTTGTACATTTTGCATCGGCGTATTATTATAACCTGCTCTATAATATCATGTAACGAAATTTTGTTCAGCCCAAAGTGAAGCTGATATCTCATTACTCGTTGCGTTATAGTTGATAATGTGATACACGTCCGAGGCAGGTGAGTGTCCGGAAGCAGGATATCACCTGAATCTCAGAAAAAAAAAAAATACATGAGGTATACGTACAGCAACAACTCAGGGAGCTGCCAAATATTTATTGGAAACTCTATTATCATTCCACATTTTATTTACTCGGACAAGAAATAACAAACATCCGTCTTTTGGGGTATGTTGATACGATCAGTCTATTGTATTATTATGTCTATGATTGAAGCAAAATTTGTTCAAAGCTGGATCAGAGAATTATCTACACTACTTACATCCAACGATTGTGATCATCGATGCGTTTCATCGCAATACTCGACTATCAGAAAACGATGGTCCATTATAATTACGTAATACCTCACAATTCCCAGTTGCCAGAGATCTTTCTCTTATCTTGCCCAGGAACCTGATACTCGATTACAACAGGTACAAAAAAGGGGGGGGGGAACGAGCATCACCGTTAATGAAAAATGTATCGGTAGAATTTTTAATTCCTAGAAACGGCTTGGGCATACATTTGCAAAGTCCGAAGCGAGGGAGAAAGAGGAGGGGAGTCGTGGAATACACAAGAGAGAGAAAAAGAGATCGCAAGGAATTTTACCTCCGATACTCACTCCCTCGAGCGCCTGCGAGCCTTAATTTTTTTCCTCCTTATTCTCTCACCACTGGCTTGCGGTCGATGAACCGCATCACTTGCTGTACGATTTTTTTTTCCTTTTTTTTCTATCTCATCTTGTGTGTGTGTGCGCACCACAACAAAAAGAACGATATATCTTTGTTGTTGTTGTTGTTATTTCTATTTTGTTGAAGAAGGTCCGCCTTGTTTGAAAGAAAAAGCTCTCCTATTGTGCCGTATTTCGAGGTTACGGCTTGTCAGGAACTAATGCTTCTTTGCGAGCGACAAGACGCCCAAGCTTTGTTTTTTTTTACCCCCTTTCTCCACAATACACATTAATGTAACCGAGAAATCGTTACTATTACCCTGAGAAAAATGGCACTTGGGAGATCGAGTGTGCGCTTGTCGATTTTACCGAGTTCGCAACATTCCTCAGTTCTTTGCCCTCTTTCTCCGCCCAGCGTCGAATCCGTAATTTTGAAAGGAAACAGTATAGGGGCTGGGATCCTCGAGCGCAGCTGTTGCACTCGAAATAATCGTGTATTCCGTTCCGTTTCTTTTATTCATCTTTCCTTCGTTATGGCGCTTGTTAAATGCAGTTTGCCGATACGAAGGAACGTCCCTTTGAAATGTCTCTCGAATTACCATATCTTACGAATGCGCGTGTATTCCTCAGTTGTAAAATATAAATACGGGCGCGTGGATTGTCGAGCGACAACGTCAAAGGGTAAAAAAAAAAATTTCCGCAATATCAGCCATTTCCGTTCTTGCTTCTGTAGCTGACAAAGTGTACTTGATGAAAAAAATGTGTATCTCCAGTGTCTGTACAACGGGAAGACAACTGAAACGACGTCGTTTACGGAGATTTCGTGACGAGACTCGAGACTGAGCTTTTAATCGCGTTTTTACGGTTTAAGCTTGCGAATGTGAGATAATTGAGATGCCAGTTTTGAGAAACTCGACCGGACAAGTGCGTAAAGTAACATTATCAACGCTAATTACGCGAAAGATTGCGACACGACCTATGTACATACGTTTCCAACAGAGTTGGTGCTTGTTAACGATTGCGTGCAATTTGATGTCTCTGAAAGCTATAGAGATCAAAATTATCTTGTCGATGAAATACATCCAGTGGCTCTGGTTACGGCCAACCAGATTGGAAATATCAATTAACCAGAGTGGCTGTACCATCAATTTTGCCGATTAACTCGAAGAAACAAATTTATCGATAAGCGCATTGATGAACGATTTTTGGGGTCCTCTAGATTAATGACTACGTTAATTTTTTTTTAGCTGACTCTAGAGAGAGAACAATTGACCTTGTTTATTGACTAACTGACGTGAATTTATTTACGATTGCAAACGATTAAAAAAAAAAAAAAAAAAAAAAAAAAAAACGAAGCGCAGCCGAAGTGAAGTATATACACCCACCCCATTGGTTATAACAAAGGTTTATACGTTACTCTCGTAGCTGCGCGCAGTCGTAATTTAATTAATTATAGACGGGACCGACGACGCGTCTGTCAGCATCTAAAAGTGTGCACTCATGCGGGCACTGTATACTCGTCGACGGCATCGCGTATGTAACTGTCGGATGGCTTAATTTATTGTATCAGGGAACGAGATAGGTATATTATTCTTCCGTGTGAACCTTTGCGCGACTATGTATGCTGGTCTGGAAAATCATTGCTTCAATTAGCAACTTGCGAGTTTATACAGTGCAGGAAAGAGGTAACTGAGAGCAGATCTCGACGTTTATGGGTGCACATGGGGGAATCCGTTGAAAATTTATACCGTCAGCTGCGGGTCAGAGTATGTGAGGAAGGTTGTCTCGTTTCGTCCAAGATACGTTGCATACACGTTGCAGATTTTTTCTATTTTTGAGGAGTGGGTGAGGAGTATGAAGTAAATTTAAAGTCTTTCGAATGAAACAAAATTTAAAGAGGTTGTTTGCGAAGTTGTCACATACCACTATGCAAAACTTTCGTCAAACTTCACGTTCAAAATCAATTGAAAAAGATGTTTAGTACTGCAGCCCACCAAATTTAGATGCTGAGAATTCCATGTTTAGTGGGGAAATATTTTGCAAATAGTTGTATTAAAAAAAAAAATAAATAAATAAATAAATAAATTAAATAAAATAAAATTTTTTTTTTTACTTACGATTATACAGGCACTCATAGATTAACTCGTATTTCTTATAATAATAAAATCGATAACATTTTGGCTTCAGAGTAGCTGCAAAGCTCGAGACAAAGCGTCCTAAAGCCAGAGTTTGTAGTAAGTAACTTTACTTTTCTTTTTTTCAACTTTTATTTCATGAATTTTTAAGTACGCAGCTCTAGAAGCAGATAATTTTTTTCTAAAAGCTCTAGTGGTTAAAAGCTTCGGGAAAAAGTCAATAAGCTTGTGTCTCACTGACATTTTAAGATATTTTTTTTTTATGTCAGGAACCATGTGATATATCAAACGAAATTGCCATTCACGTAAGATGGATGGGTTAGTGTAATCAAATATACTTACCTGAAGGTAAAATGTAATTTTAAAATTAAGTTTATTTAAAAGAATTTCATTCTCTATTTTTAATATGTATTGTTTTATTTAAAAATTAAATCATTATCTTAGGATAAAAAAGCTATCTTGATTTTGAACAATTTTTTCTCATTTTACGAATAATCACGTTTGACAATCACATTATTTTGAAATTGATTTTCCTTTCAGAGCAACTTCAATGTTAAAGAATGCTTCGTATTTTTAGAATACACCGTGATATCATAACGATACTCATTAATAAAAAATTCTAATAAATAACCTACCCAAAAATTATAACAATTCGAGTCTCTACTAATCATTCGACGACTTTTAGAATTTTTTTAGCTCAATAAAAAACGTAACATTGTTTTTTCAGAATTTTGTATGATAAAATAATCATATGAATTATTATTTATCGAAAATATGATTGAAAAAGAATACACGCTTCAACAAAAAAGAGGGTTATTGGCTCTGGAAAAATTTTTTCTCAAAAATATTGTCCTTTTGCATCAGAAACTACAGCTTTCCATTGACCGCAGATATCAATCTGTGTACGAAAAACTTTTTGTGCAGTTCAATCGTGTACACAGCGTTTTTTGGCGTACAGCGAGAGCCCGTTTTTTTCAATCCTAATTGTTTTATGGACTTGTCAGAGATTTTGCAGCTTTCCGCGCATTTTTTTGCTAACACTGCTGTTTCTCATCGTTTTTTTTGTTTCTCTTATTTTATTATTATTTTTTTTGTTTGTTTGTAAAAAGTTCACGAGCTAATTCTTGTTTGTTTTTCTCTACAAGTCTTTTGAAACCCTCTAGTTTTCAAAATGTCAGGATGTTCGTCAGAGCTTTTTTCTTCAAATTAAATTTAAGATGTTACGGTTTTTTATTTTAAACAGTACAACTAATCGTCTTATGATGACAAAAACCATGTGTTATCATATTTAAATTACAAAAATTTTTGCCCAAGATTTTTACATAAAACACAAGGAACTTCACAATTTTTTTGTGTACTTTATCAAAGCACACAAACCTACCTAGTAGAACAATGAAATTTATCATTTAGTGACTTTCAACAGATAAGTGTATTTCGAATACTTAAACTTGTCCAGTGATATTTTTAACACGTTGAAACTCCAAATTGTAACATTCTTTTCAACTTTTTCAAAATAAATTACGCAAATATCAAAACAAGTTGCAAAAACCACTGTACTCTTATTTTCACGCAATCAAAAAATAAGTAGATACAGCCCACATATTCCGACGATCAGTATTTCCTAAACAATTTGTCTCCTCAGCAATCGACCATCCGGAAAATTGATTGCCCTCGCAATTAAAAGCAAAAAAAAAAGAAAAAAAAAAAAAAAAAAAAAGGAGAAAACCTTTAACAACCTCAAATAAAGCACGCAGCAATAACAATGAATCAGAGCCGCTCGGAAGTTAATACCAATTAGCTCGATTCTTTTTCCCGTCGGAAGAAGAAGAAGAACAGACGAGGGGAATCGAGAAACAAAAGGGAAAACACTTGCGAAATAAAAATAAGCCAAGAGACGGAGCGAAAAAAAAAAACCCCCCCAACAAACAAACGCTTCTCTAAATCAAGCGAATAACGCGAGGGCGGGCGGGCGACGGCAATTATTCTCGACTGTCCGGAGTAAGTAAGTATCTCAGCGGAGGAGCATCCGAAGGAATATTGCTCGTCGAGTCGAGTGCCCCGTACACGTATATACAAATGCATACATGACAGAGTACCGACAGCGGGGGCGGCTTGTTTGCATTGTTACGTGAATAAACATATAATTTCAAACGACGATACGTACATACATATAATACATACACAGTTCGTACCGGATCAGACGGCTTTAGTCCATTTCCGGTGTGCTCGAGCGCAACGATGATCCGTCTTTCCCCCTTCGTTCATATTATATACGTATATGATATTTGCTCCAGCTTCCCCCTTTATTCCTCCTCAGCGAGTGCTATTATATATTATTCTACACGGAGTCTGGTGGTGGGTTTCCAAAGCAGGGACTAATGTTATGAAGAGCATCGCCAAACGTGTGGTGTAGCTATACAAGCTAGTGCAGCTTCTCTATTTTGTGCGAGTCCTTCTTTCATGTGATGTATGCATGCATGGACCATCGGTGTCTGTGCACTAAATTTAATTGTTGTGGGACACTCGGGAGCCGGTCCAAGTAGGCGTGCCCCCGCACTCATCACCAGAGTGCCCATGTTTGTATGTAGGGATGATTGCCAAGATGACACTCGATACCTGGGTATGCGAGCTTATATACATATACGCGTGGTTTGTGCTGCTGGTATTTGGAAAATACAGAAAAGCATTGTTCGACCAGTGTGGGGTCGGTGTTTGTTGAACATCTTCCCGTTGAATGAGTGTTGATACTGTGCTAATCGCTACTTTCTGGGAGTGTATACCTACAATACAACGGAGAGAATAAAGTTTTTTTCCTCGTTGGTCGATCGCTTGTTTGAAAGTGTCCATCATACGTGGGAGAAAATAATTTTAATAGAGCTTTTTTTTGTAAAAATTGACACCCCACCGCATAACTTAGTGCATCTTGGAGTGCAACTAATGATAGTTGCTTATGGCGTTAGAGTAGTGGCGTACAGTGTCGCGAATGATTCTTGTGGGTGGTGGTACTTAAATTCATTTAGATCCAGGGTTTTCTCCTCTTCCCATCAACATTAAAATTCCCGAAGCTTTTGTTCGATCGTCCATTTCAAAGTTTCAATCAGAACTTCAAAGTTAGAATGACGCCTCATGACTTGAAATCACTTTTTAAAGTCTCTCAAAGACTCCAAAATTCATTCGATACTTTCGAAGATTTTCAATTTTTTGCATGACTTTGAAGATTTTTTCCACTGATTTTCAGAGTGCATATTGGGTCCATCATACGTTCAGTTTTTAGTACTGCACTCTCTACCGACCCACTGGCAATGATTCGTTTTTTAAAATCGTGTGTACTCCTTTGATCGACTTCACAAGTTTCATTATCAAAAAGTCGAGTGTTGCAATAAATAAGACCAATAATTTTCTCTCTCTCTCGACATAGTTCTCTCTTGTACTCCATTGGAAATTCATGGTATTCCTCAACAATATGCACAAGCTACACTTACATTACTGGGGTACACACATGGTTTTCGAGGCAATGTTTGTTTTCGACAATTATGCGCGAGGATTCATAATGGATTCTAAATCAAAATTATGCACTGTACCTAGTGTGTGGACGCGTGTAGGTACTACTGTTTGCTTATGCAAAACGGAAGGTCCAAATTGGATTTGTGAATGCACGCAAAATGGAGTACAAATTGGATTTGCCGAAGCATTTGGAATCTAAACGCTGTATTTGCCGTGTACTTTGGTAAGGAATTTTAAAAAAGGCTGATTACTCTTCGCGGTGGATGAGAATTGTTATCGTGAAAAAATTTAATATTGTTACTCGATAAATTTGAATATTTCTAGTGGCATACATGTTAACGTCCTAATAAAACTGTAGTTTTATTGTTTAATTAATCGGTTTTAACTTTTCTTTTTCTTTTTCTAATAATTGTTTATTCTATTTTGGCACAACTATTAGAAAGTTGTAACATAAATGTTTATTCAATTTTTTTTGACTGATCGTAACCTAAACAACATTTTGTAAATAATTAAACCATCCTATATTTTATCTCTTTCGTTACATTTATGTTAACAATTTTTCCAGAAGATTATATTGAATTACGTTAGACATTACTAGCAAATGAAAGTGATTTTAGACCATATTGGTACATATGTTTTAACCTCATTTAATATCCACAAGCTCCAAAGCACTATCCCAACAACCCCTGGGGTATGGTCGGTTGTCATATTTTTTGTTTTGTTTTCAATCTGCTGCTAAAACAAAACAATTGCGTTTGGACACACAATTTCAGTACTCACAGGAAGGTAAATGTCCAATTTGTTATACAAAGCATTTTTCTTCCAGATATCTGTCACACTAACAAAGTTACGAGTTATTAAGTAAACACTGTTACAATCGTACCCGGTATATTCCACTAGTCTTGGACGAAAACAATTTTTTTTTATTGGAATTTACTACAGTTAAATCAATTTCGAAATGTATAAAAAATGGCACTCTATATCACTTGTTTTGCCCGCATGGACACACTTCAAAGACTGTATAGCAACTGCGCAAGTGCATCAAGCTAACATAATTATATCACGAACGTTACAAACAATTGCGAGAGAGCGATCATACTCAAAAGCGTTACGGGATCTCTAATCCGCCGCCTGACAACAAGAAGCACTACTGTAGTGGCACAACGCAATAAGCCGAACTCCCGAGCCACCACAAACCGCGCTCTCAATCATCCGAATTGGAAGGGGCATATGCATAAATTATAAGCCAAACCACAAAAAACGTATAATACGACGCAGTGGCGGATTGCTCAATTGTTCGCTTTTGGATGTGGGACTTTGGTATTTTCAGTTGCAATTATTTATCGGCAAAATATACGAGAGCGATGCTAACGTCCGGAGTGTCGAAAACGTTGAAACAATTAACGATAATCGAGTGGGTGCGAGAGGAATTTGGTATATGATTCTTCGAGTAGTGTTGGTGATTTCACGCGTTTATGTCCGTACAAAATTCGTGTATGACTCCGAGACTGTGCGATGGCTGTAGTGGATGGTACGTGCACTGCTTGGGAGAAAAATTAGTAAATGGTCAGTCGTCAGAGAGTTGTGGATTATAATGCATTTTTAATTTACTGTTTTTAATTTTCCATTCCCAAATATGCCTTATTTTTATTAAAATTAATCTTTTTAAAACCTGTACTGTAATGAGTAATAAAAAAAAAAAAAGAAAAGTGTTATTTTGATGATACATCATCCAAATTTGTACGTATGTATGTTGATACAGACACATTGTTTTTTTTTTTTTTTAGCAAATGGTTAATGAACTAAAACTACTTACTACTTAAAATCAGGCTTTTTAAATGGTAAATAAAAGATTTTTTTTAAAGGGCTTGTTATACATTTATACTTTAAAAAAGGGGCTTTGTTTATTGGGTAAATAAAAGAGTCCAATCACATGTCTCTGATCAGTAACGCCAAAAAATACAATGCACTCGGTTGTATGAAAGAAAAGACCTTTTAGTCACACCATACCCACAATATTTTTTCCTCGCAGTCCACTTATTACAAGATCTCATCTCAAGCTCCCACGCATCTATACATGTATATGTTGTAAATTATTCCACTTCAGGCTCATTTTCGTACACCGCGGAACTTTCCCGATAAATCCACGGGCGACAAAAGCATCGCGACCACCGTTCGAAAATTTTCATCCCTCACCCAGCGGAGAGACTCTTTTGCCTACACACACCGAAACCTCGCCTTCACGGCACATTGAACCAAAAGGGCATCAGAGAATCCCGCTGCCGGTGGGTGCCCACACACATATAGCTACCGGCTAACCATAAATTTCGGGGCCCCATTTTTCCTTGCCGAGGCTACAGCGGCGGCGGCCAATATTACAAGCCAATATCGCCCAGAAGAAGAAGAAGAAGAAGAATAATAAAAAGCAGCCAGCCAGGCGTGAACAATAAAAGGCGCCGACTGCATAATCGCCCGCTCGTGCGCCCATCGCTCAAGCGGCACGCGAAACGCGAGAGAAGAAACGAGCGCTCGCTTCTATTCGACCGAGTGAGCGAGTGGGGTGTACTATATTTACGTGGGTAAATGGAGCTCATCATCGCGAGCCCGAGAAGAGCAGCCTTCTAAAATGTACCTGTGCACATGATAATGAAGACGGGGCCCGTGGGAAAGAGAGGGATGCGCGATTACATCTGTATGCACGTGTATATTATATTATTGTTGAAGAACTCGGTGCGCGTCTGTGAGAGCATCAACAACTGTATAGACGTGAGCGCAAGTAGGTAGGTACGTGTGCGACGGAAATTGCAATTTCACGCGTCGACATCTTCTGCCTGGGATGCACTAATCGACTAATGTTGCGAGTGACTGACAGAGTACGTGTGCATATATATACGGGTATAGACACAGTGCGCGTCTGTGTATTTATTATACTTACGCATTCATGCGTCTTGCTTCGCGTGAGAGAGAGAGGGAGATCTGAATGCGAGAGCACGTCGGTGTTATACGAGCGATTACGCGGAAAGTCATCCGTTACACGCGTTGTTGAAGTTTATTTTTTTCACGCCTTTGGGAACAATGGTTTGGTTTGACTGTGTGATGGACGAGAAAAAAAAATTGGGAGGTGCAACAAATTTTTTCGAATAATTGATTGTAGGAACCCGAGTTTGACACAATTTAATGTATGCAACTATAATTAAAGTTTGAGGATGATCAAATAAAAATTATTGGATGTCAAGTAGTATGCCCTAATACATGAAAAGATGTAATATAAAAATAATACCATCGCATTTGCGAAAAATTAGGAGTATTAAAAATTTGAAACAAAATTTTCTTGATCAAAACTTTGTGGTTTGGTTAACATTTTTCTAGACAAATACAAGTGTTTTTTGTCTTTTTCTAAACCATACGAATGAGATTACATCGTTTACAAGCACAAAATATTCGTATTGGAAAGTCAATGAAAAAAATTAAAAGTGTAATCACGTAAGACGAGTTTTTACATTATGTATATTGAGGCAAAAAACAAACCTTGATTGCAGAGACTGAGTCTGGTTTTTTCAAAAGCACCACTTTTAGAACACTTGCTGTTCAAACTTTTAAATATCACTTCAATTTTCTTGGTTGAAAAAAAATTAGTTACCAAAAAATTAAAACAGTAATATAATCCTACTGGATAGTTTTTCGTGTAATCTCTCGTATATGTGCAATAGAATGCATAATCGCAGCCGGAAGAGCCTGATATAAATTGTAGTGAAGTAGTATATACACAAGTGGAATAGAGAGTGGAGTGCATCGACGTCTTAATGAGTTTGATGGTGCACGACAGAGATGATAATGCCGTCTAAGAGGCTGGTTCCGGGCTCTCGGGTTCCCGATGTCGGAGACACGATGGCTCCTCTTTCAACCGAGCTTTTTCTCTCCCTTTGCGTCCCTGCTCTTTTTTTTAGCTCGAGTTTTTGCTCGTAAGCGCGAGATATGGGCTTTTATTACGGGAATTTTATCGTGTCCCCGCCTGATAGATTAATTGGACGCGCTACACTGTGTTTTGTTTTAAGAGACGCTCCTGCGCTGATTGAACTTTTTGTCAACTTTTTTTTTTTCAGTGAATGGGTAAGCTATACGCTTTTGCCACTGAAGTGGATCAGTTCGTTTGTATTATCGTGGTGGAGTCGAGGTTGATATTTTTTTTTCGTACATCTACTGATTGAATTTTGCGTGTCTGATTTTATCTTTCGATAATACAAGATTAAGTTTGACTTTAAAATAAATCATGGAGCTTTTTTGCGCTTATATCTACGATACAGTTATAAAAATACACAGGTATATTAGGATCAGTTTTTTTATTTGACGATTAAAAAACACTGAATTCCTTGCATGCTGTTCGCAAACAAAGATAATGTAGATGTATGTTTTTTAATCATTTACGAGATGGTAGCTTTGGTTACTATTAAATTTTTCTTCTCACCAATCATAATAAATAGGATGGAAAAAAATGTTGTGTATAATAAATTTTAAAATTTTGACAGCAATTGACAGCAAATTTTGAAAAGACAGCAGTGGTCATAGTTGAGATAATTTTAATTCACTGCTTCGTTATCATACTTAAATACTGTTTAAACTCTTACATTTTAGTGTTTAAAAATAATGTCTTGCATGTAAGATTATATACAGTAATAAACATTAAAGCACAGCGCTTTAAAAAAACGTTAAATTATTTTTTTTGTGCCTTGGAGATACGATGATCAGTTGCTACTATAAAAAATTGATAAACAACTTTATCTGATATTTGCCATTGATTTTATCTCTTTTTATCTCTGATTCAATCATAATTTTTAATATGTAACCGAGGAATGTTACTTAGGAATGACACAGAAAAATTTAGTTGTTTAATTATAATAATGACGTGTGTAAATCATATTTAAAAATATTTACCAACCAAGTACTGTAGCAAAAAGGTGGTCCCAGCTGCTACTACAGTCGTTCGAAAGTGAATTTCGACGAAAGTTCCCCTTATTAGACAATAACACGAACACAAGTTGCTATGGAAGGTACTAAAGCTTCAATCATGGATTGCGGAATGATTTATACTAAGGAAACTCCAATGCCGTAGAATCAGTGGTGTAATCCGTACGGTATCAGAGCTTTTTTTCTCTCTCTCTCCTCTCTCTCTCTCAATGAAGGTTGCCCAACATTTATTTTTTTAATTTACGGAAGGGTTAAAATATAACCTATACAGGAAATAGGCAGCACTACTTATATGTGTACCATATGAACTTCTTCCAAAGGTATTTGTTTTAATTCATCATAATCATTATTTCATCATCATCATCATCATCATCACCATCGCGATTGCATGTGTAAATGCCCAGTAGAACTCCTATCATTTGTCCTTGTGTTCATGCATCAAATTAAGGATTTACTGAGTAGCATCGGACCACCCTACTCATGTTACTTGGATCCATCGTTATATACTAATCGTCATCAATTTTCACCGCATGCGGGAGTCATTTTAAAGACTCATGAAAAAATAACCATTAGCCATACTGCATTGAAAAAATTTTTTTCCACAGCGTATTTTATTTATTACTGTTTTTTTTAACTTACCAGTACGTAAAATCAAACAAGAGCTTAGAAATGAAATGTTTTATGCAAAAATATCGATTCTACTGAACTCGTCACCCCCATGCGGCTAAAGTTGCAACTTCGAGAACATAGTGATATTTGGGGTATGTATAGTTGCATTCAAGCGCGCGGATTTTTGAACAGTTAAATTTTTTAAAACCTATCATTTTTTTACATTTACGATTTAAATCCAAAACAAAATTTTTTTTTATTGTTATTTTAGTAATTTTCTCATTTATTTATTCATTCGTTCAATTTTTAACAGTTTAAATATTATAAGAGTTTTTTTTATTTTTGTAAGATTTGGATATTTTTTTTTACAATGCCACTAAAATTTATGTACTGATTTTTTAGATAAAAATTAATTAATCAAATCTGTAATATAGACGTGACAATTCATAAACAAAAGGTAGTTTTATTGTTAAAGGTTTTTCTGAGACAATGTTGTCACTGATGATTTTAAAAAAAAATTCATTTTGCATTTTTATAACAATGTATATTATAGATTACTATTGTAGGCATCACCTCAGGTAATTTCATTTTTTATAGAGTTTTATATATCATGTATTTATACAAAGAATCATTTGTAATAATAAATGTATAATATGGTTTATTTTTCTTTATTGACAATATGTCGACACCTCATCAAATTAATGTATCAATAATTTTATTAGTGTTCTGTATTTTCATGTGGCAGATCTTAATAATTCATAATTTAAAACTTGAAAAAAAAAAATTTACAGACATGAAATGTTTTTTAAATAATATAAATATAAAAATATTTCAACAATAAAATTTTGTTTTCCAATCAAAGTCTATCCATATAATGGGTTGGATGGGAGAAAAGAGCTTTAATTAATTGAAACATATAAATAAGTACTTGATCGATTAGTGTTCACACTCTCAAATTCTATTCGACAACAAAACAACAGCAAAGTACTTAAGAGATATGTAAACATTGACCAAAAGTATTGCGTGTAACGAATATCATTTGCGGGTAAACATATACTTTCGAACAGAAAAATATTTCTCGTATACCGTACGTGATCTAGTTTCCACGCTGCATAATATGCGCATGGTCTACATACCTTCTCCGCGTGTATCGTTCAACATTTACGAAACGAGAATTTTTGCATTTTAATAATGTGTACGAGATCCGATGTCCATTGTGCGCGCAGTTACAGCTTGGCATTTCATTTCAAATCATCGTGTCGGAACCTTCGACGCCACGAAAGGTGAGAGTCGAGAGCTCGGCTGTGGTGTAAAAAGTAATTCAAACCTATACCTATACGAGTTGCGCTCAAAATTTTGGCAGCAAAATGAACCATCATTATTTTCACGTGCATTAGATAATCTCATGAATTATATGAAAATAAGCTTATATTTGATATAACTGTAAAAAATAAAATACTGCATGTGGTAATAATACTTTATGATCACTTAAGGTATACATACCATGAAATAATCTAACGTGTAGTGAAAAATGAATTTTATTAATTTTTTTTTTTTATTGTGATAATACTATGATCGTGCATGATTTATCATTTGCTTGCACATGTAGTCTATTCTTAGTTTGAATTTGTTAAGTGTGTAACGACAGCTTCAGATTATGTTTCATAAATTAGGTACCTACATCACTAGTAGTCGCTTACGATAGGGTTACTCCAGAGGGATTTGGTCACTTTGCTCTTCCACTGTTATTTGATAGTCAGCTTTCACGTAATTACTCGCTATTTCAAACACTTTAGATTATTAAAACTCTGTGAAATAAATAGCAAACGTTTAGCAAATCTACGTGTATTTTTTTAATTTAGTTTACATAATTTGTAACGTACTCTCTTTTTTTTTATTTGGATTGAATAAATAAATAAGCTGCAGGCTCGAAGCAGCCTTCTTGAAATTTTTTATTTTTTTTATTTGGTCGGTTATTATCTGAATAGTTATGAATGCATACAAAAAAAAAAAAAAAAGCTTTGACGATTAATGGTATGATAATGCACTTTTTTTGTTATGCATGAAGTTTTGCAATCAAGTGTATACGGACTGAAGAGCTTGAGTATTTGACATGTAGGTATGCGTTCAAGATCTACCATCCGATATTTTCCGATGATACTGAAACTAAAAAATTGGAGACACTTGAATACTTGCATGTAAGTTTTATACTCTAAATAATAAAGTTTGTATTATTATTTTTTTTTTTAAGTAACAGTTTTGTCGGAAACTGTTGCAAATACAACACGTGTACTTTTAAGTCCTTTGAGCTTAGGTTACCAGTGTTATTGAAAATTTGTATCATGTGTGTGTAGGTACAGTGGGGGTAATCGTACCAATAATTTTTCCGAATTCATCCACGAGAGCACAAAGCATAATAGTGCGTTCAGTTTACTTTGATGCTGGTATCCGTTTAATAACCGTAAGTAGTATTGCTCTACTAGTTTGAAAATTTTTTGTTTGTGTTACAGACGTTTGAATATCAAACGATACATTCCATTCAAGTGCTCCCTGAGTCAGATAAATACAATAATGAGAGATACTAGCGATTGAGCATACAAAACGTCACTTTCAAACCCAAACTCCAATTGTTGCTCGGATGCTTAGCTACAGTATTTAACTCAACACATGAAAAAAAGGAAATTTGGCAACTTATTTCAGTACGTTTTATTTCTTACTGATGAAAATAAATGCGAATGGTTTCAGCTTCATAGAAAAATGATGCAGGTAGTGTAGGTTCCACTCTAAAACATTTTATACGTGATATGCACTGTTCTATTGTAAATTCATGATATTGCGGACGTAAATTCATTGCAGCTATGTAAAGAAATAACGATTTACTATTTCAAGGTTCAAAAAGCAGCTGTGTCAAAAACATCGTTTCTCTCAAAAAATTTTAAATGGTAACGCAGGGTCATTGTGGTTTTAATAATTTAATGAGGAAATTGTTGTATTGTCGCAACAAATAAGATAACAGCACTGCCATGGCGAAATTTAATAAAATTTATTTTTGCACCAAAACCGACGTAACGAGAAGAAATGCCAAAAGATACTTAATACATAAAAAATGAGCAAGTAAAAAATTCAAATATATTTCTCGTACCTCTGGGCATCAACACATTTCATTACGGTTTTGCAAATGCAAATGTACGAAATTTTCAAAGGATGCACTCAAAAATTTTGTCCCGTAAACTTTTTACTTTTCATTTTCACCGCACCTGGGTTTTGCTACATAAATATTTGATTTTCAACTATAAAGCATTTATCATCTCAAAACGAGAATTTAAAAACATAAAGCGATATGCGTAACTCACGTACAAGGCAATGCTACGTCAACAGCTGGATTTGAAGAATATTTCCAATAATTTCAGCCGATCGAGTCGTATGATCAAAAATAGCACACAGGAGCACAGAAAAATCCATCATTTCAACTGATGGGACAGACAGTGGTATTTACCGTGCAAATCCCTTTGCCGCCATCTCTTTCCCAAAAGGGCCATTATTTCGCGTTATTATACCTTCAACTATCGAAAGCTTGCGAATTGCCACATATTGGGAAATCGAGTCGAGTCGAAAACTCATTTGGCGTGCTAAAGGGGCAGTATATCACTCGAAAAAAATGATACCGAGTTTGATCATCGATAGCGGGTCCTAAAAATAAAATGGCAACCACTTGCCATACATATAATTAAGCTCCATTATAGAAAACAAAGCGGGGCACGCACATTATAAAATTCTTCGTGGTGTACTTTCCAGCACTCATACAATCGAACCAGCCGTGCAGTCAGAGTCTGCCTCGAGCAATGGTTATACCTACATATTATATCACTCGTCGACATTGGTGTCACACTGTATAGGCACACTCACTTACATACGCGCGAACAGTCACCAGCGCAATCAGACCGGCGTGTCGGTGCATGAATAATTCACGCGAAAATTTGTCTCTCGCATCGTAATTACAGTAACATTACGACACTTGCGACAAGCCTACTACACCGCTACTATTACCACCATCGGTTTAACTATATACGAGTCTCTCTCTGCTTTTCTAGCTGCAAAATGGACTCATCGCACCTATACGCATAAATAAATATTATGCACTTACCCGCTTTAGCTTTGGTTCGTTACGCTTTGCGGGCTCCTCTTCCTTCTTCCTACCATTGTTTTCCACTCCATTTCTTTTTTCCATTATGCCGACTGTTTTCCTCTTTCCTTGCCATCGCCGCTTACGAAAATAGATGTATATTCGTATACATGGAGTGGGCAGGGAGGAGGACGCGCTTATTAATTTGCCGAGTTCGTTTCTTTTATCCTTTTTTTTTTTTTTTTTTTTTTTTTTTTTTTAACTTTCCCACTCTCCGTGGAGTGCGCTTTTTATCGTTGACTCGCTATTATTGCGGAATAACGACTCTGACGAGTGCATCGGTAGTATTTTTTACGGTTCGCGAGCTGTTGGCGCTACGTTTTATGGAAATTTTCGCTCCCACTCTGAGTTAAAAATTTTCCTTTGTGATCAACCTCTTTTTTTTAATTTTTTTTTTTTTTTTTTTTTAGATTGGATTGTAGATGCTAGCGATGAAAGAAAACCAGGATGAATTTGTCATGCAAATATAATGATTGGTGTTTTGGGACATTTTACTTTTAGGTACAATTATTTTATACATTTTCAAGCATTTGGGAATAAAATTTTACTTTTGAAAAATCCAATGTGTTATTATAGCTGAAAATAATTCAACAAATTTCTTTTTCGTTTATTCCAAAGTATTCGAAGAAACAAAGAATGCATGTTACATTTTCCAAAAATAATTTTGTCGAATGCTCTGGATCATCTGATGGTTTGAAATAGAAAATTTGGAGCCACCATCTGCGAATTGAAAAAAAAAAAAAAAAAAACAACCGAGTATCGGAATCCCGGAGCGATCGGGGGATTAACGAATCAAATAGCGCGCGGCGTGATCGCGCAATCGCGAGGAAAACCGGTCGCCCATTTTCGCGCATCACTTTGTACTCGTATGCACGTTAGGTTTGCGCGTATTATAGGTGTACCGATTCGGCGATCGAATCAACTCGACAGCTCGTCTCGAAAATGCCGCGCTGCTTCATCTCGGATCGATTGGTACAAAATATACATAGACATATATCTTCAGAGTGAGCTCGAATGAATTCGATGGTATCCCGTGGACAAATATTTTGTCGAAAATTCGTTACATCGGTAATACCTTTTGCGGATAATCCTCGAATCTAAAAACTTGGGATCCAGCACCGCGCGTGTACTGGAGCGAAAAGCAATCAAAGTGGGATTTTAATTTTTGCCTCGTCAGGGGCATTGGGTTGGTTTCCTTCGATTTGCCGAAGCAAGCGTTGGTGAGGCTTGAGAAATACTCAAACTTTCTCCGTATTCTTTTGAAGTTGTTAAGAGCACTGATTTGCCGATCATCCATTTCATCGATTACGAGATCGAGCGATACTTTTTAGGGGGGGATTTGTTTTCCATCGCCCAATCGAGCCTGACGAATTCGAGTGATGGAGCAAATATAGGCATTTATCGGAACGCTTCGATTAAATAAAAATAACGCAAACAGTTGTAATAGATAAAAAATTAGAAATTATAATAGTTTTGATGTAACAGGTTTGAAAAAAAGACATTTTCAATAGTTTCATGTGAAAATGAGCCAAAATTTTTATTACCGATGTTCAATGAAAATTATATTTAAAGCCTTCCGTTGGCACGTGAAATATAGTGCAGCTAACAGAAAGTTGGATATTTACAAGCTGTGTACGGCAGCAGTAGTAATCTGCCGGTATGGATTAGCGGCGAACACGTGCAGGAGCTCGGAAGGGAAATTATCTTTGTTAAATGATTTATGGCTCATTTATTATTTAATAAAGGTACAGGAAGACTGTAAAACCTGACAGACTTTGTAAGCTGCTGTTTGGTAGTTGTGCTGTTTATGTTGCTTATGTGAGTGGGATTTCGAAAACTTTTTTATGAGTGTAATTTTACAAACTAAATTTAATTTTACTACCTTCTTTGTATTAGTTTAAACGATTTTTGAATGATTTATAAACATTTTTCTGAAAATTCATTTTATTGCTTTGAGACTTCCTATGTCGATGAAATATAATCTGTTGAAATTCCATGAATATTTTTGATATAAATTTTTAAATAACTGTCATTTTCTCCAGATACGTTGATTTCCTCTCAAAATAAGAATTTGTTTTGCTACATTGATTAATCATATTTACCAATAAAAAAAACATTTTTGTATGATGTTCCCTTTTTACTTTTCTGTATTAAAATTTGAAAAGACAACACTTTCATGAGATAAGTAAGTTATCAAATGTTTTGAATATAATTTCCTAAAAACTGTGCTTAAAAAACTTATGCCAATTTTCAAAAAATAATTTACACACTAATGTACTCATCAATCTCCTTTCAAGTTTTGCAGGAACATCATTATGGAAACATTATTCTTTTGGCTTGAACATTTCATTAAAACCTTTGCGTACCTTATTAAATATGCATTCAGTTTGATAAAACTATATTATTTCAGATAATACTTGAATGCTTGTTTCGTTTGGTTAGTTCTTAATTTTTCCCCGAATTCTTAGATTTTCTCAAATAATTGAAGATTATCAATCATTAAAAAATTTTTAGATTTATCACTAAAAAAAGAGTTACTTACAGCAATCGACAAAAAATTCAAATAACCAAATTAAAAATGTTACAACTTGTGCATGTGGATCAGGCTGCCTTTGTAACAAACTTTCAACTCTCTTTCCCGAACTTTCTGTACGAAACCCCGTACATAAGCTTTTAATAATAGAGCCCAAGGTAACAAATTGAAACAGTTTCCGTGATGCGCAGCACCGTTCTTCTTCTCTCAAAAAGTAAAAAGCCGCACAAGCTCATGAGATTAATTTTTCAGGGGAGCACATCAAAACAGCGAGCAAACAAACTCGGAATTCGATGTTCTCCTTCCTGTCACGTATCACGCCACGTAAAAATTTAATACCGAGTTGGGCTTGTTTGTTGAAACATTCCGGGGTCATCTTGACCATAACGGAACAGCCGAAACATTTTTCACATTTCGACTCCTAAACTTTTGAGGGAAAAAAAACGAAAAAGTTGTGCGTCCGAAATTATACGACGCCAACTGGGTAAAAAAAAAGTCCCCTCGCGCATCAAAGTGGCGAGAGTCGGAAGGTAGGTGCACATTAGCTTCACACTAACCCTTTTTTACGTACAGAACAATCCAAAAGCGCGTGATAAAAAAAAAAAAGAAAAAAAAAGTGCCTACTCGTCGGAAAAGACAAACGAGCAAATAAGACAGAAAGAGCGCGTTAGCGTTGCGTCAGAAAAACAGATTGTCTTGCGAAACGACAAAACATCCGTACCCATTCGGTGACGAACCGAAACTGCTGACGGCAACGCTCAACGAACGGAGGACAAGATTATTGTCATTGCACTCGCGGGCTATGGTCGCGCGTGCGTTGCTTGCGAATTTTTTTCATCGTTTGCACATCACATTACACAGTGCGGGTGCGAAAACGCCGTGGACGCTTATTTATTGGTTTTTTTTTTCCTCTCCAACTTTCCAATGGACGAAATATCGCCGTGTGTTACGAGACTTATAGTTTAAACGATCGGTGCCTGCGACGTAATCGCGATACGCGACCGGAAACTTTTTTTTTTTCTTCACTTACAGAGAAAGATGCTTGCCGGGAGAGAGGCGCTGAAACGAGAGTTGCGATTGTTGTCGATCGCGTGCGCCTTGACATGCTTTTTTGCGGTCGCCCGGCGTAGAATTCGGAAGCCACGCGCTACCGAGGCTGCTGATTTGCGGTTTTTCTCTTTCGATGGTTTTTTGTTCTGAGGTTGCGGATTATACTTCAACTTGAGGATTGCTCGGTTGAATATCTGATGGAGTTTGGGTTGAAAATGGTTTTTTTCTGGGTTTTAAATTTTATTTGGTAGTTTCAGTGAAAATTATAACGAGGCGAGTCACGTTGTATGGCCATTGCATCGATGAATTTGTTATTATTTCTGGTCCGTCACGGAGATTAACGAGGAGATTATAACGAGACACGTTGTTGAAGGAATCGAGGGGGCTGAGTTTTTTTCAGAAAATACTTGTAATTTATAATTAAAAAAGTATTTCCAAGATTCTATGGGCAATGCTCATTCTTAGTGAGATTTAACATTATCTAATAAACTAGGTTCAATCAAGTTGGATGTATTTTCAAAAATATATACATAAGATTGTATAAAATTACATGTAATTTTCTAACTTGGTACACTACGTAGAAACTTGTCTATGTAGGCAAGAGTTGTGAGTAGGTAATTTTAAGTGTAAAGCCAACTATCACGTTATTAAATTACTTATAAAAGTGACAACGACTTGTTTTGCTTCATGTTAACTGCATAAAACTGCATTCACACAAGTAGTAATGTTTTTGAACTGTTAAATGTTGAAAAATTAATAACAGTGAATTAAACGCATATTTTTAGGTTTTCCGTAAATATTAAATACAATGAGGAAAAAAATCAATAATTGATAATGTCAACAAAGATATCTTCTCTGTATGCTTCTTGTTTCTTATTAAATCACGTCAATTCTAATGATGAGATAATTCTCACAGCAGCGGCATCAGAACAAATATACGAGTAACAGTTTTATTTAAAAGTGTACTACTCGAGACACATTGTTTTTCCCTTAGATTTAAGTTTTCAACAATGACAGAATATACATTGTAGTCACATAGAGTGCAGAGTGTATGTACGTAAATATATAAATGGAAAAGTCATTGAAGCCTGAAGGAATGAGAGTGAGAGGTCTGCAGATTTCAGCTGGTAGTGAAAATGAGTGAGCCTCGCCGGGATTGTTGCCATACCTATGTTCGTTGTAGGTACATCATTAACTTTTATTACGTATCGATGGATACAGCCATGTGCGTACATTAATTATCATGTTAATATCGTGATACTTGACTGAATGAAGCGTAATCTTACATAATATTAATGATAGTTATGGTTTTGCAAAATCAATTTCCATACGATATTTAGTTTAACTATTTAGAATGCTTTTGTGATAATTTATTAGTAAATGGAAAGTATAGCACTAAATAATCAGTGAACTATTGTTGAGACATCGATGTCTTCAGATCAGCTTGATTTTATTCTTGTATATTTTTTGTCTAATATTGTATGACACAGTTATAACGTACGATTATTTAGATAATTAATTGTCACTTGACCAATCGGTGGATGTTTTTAAATAATCAATTACCTGAGTTTTTGCAACAAAGTGTATTTGGAAAACCATATCATATACGGCTGGGATCATCCGATCACACGTGCTTGGCTCGAAAATAACAAGTATAAAGTTCTTATGCGACGATCAGACACGGCGCGAGCGTCCAAGGGTCTCAGAGGCATTAGTTTTCCCTTTTCCCTTCTTCCGTCTTTGCCCGGCAAACACACAGGAAAAGGAAGCGTCTGAGGAAAACTGGGATGCGAGTAAGGGCGAAACGGCAAAATATACAAGGTGTTGTATACATACGATGCGGAGAAAACGTATAGGAAATAACGCGATTTACAAAGCTGACGGTCGTGCATATATAATATATTGTACCTGCGGCGAGTGCAGGTTTTCGAAGTTAATGACGACGATGACAACGTCGAGGAGAGTTTTGCAAGGAGGGAGACACGGTAAACAGCGCGCCGGGGGTGAACGAGGGAAAAAGAGAAAGACAGCGAAGAGCTGCATTTAAGGTCATTACTCGGCTAGCGCGCAGTGTATCAAGGACGCGTCGCTAAACGCCAAGCTTGATTTATTATTATTATTTTTTTTATTGCTTTTGTAATAAATTTACGCGCATTGCCAAAGTGGCACGTGCTGCTGTTCTATGCGGTACAATGACTGATGTTGCGTATCTATTAGTTTTTGGGCTCGTTTCACAAAATACGAGCAAATGCGTTGTTGCCTGAACGTGCCACATGGGGTACGATGGCATTATTCGAAAAAATACTTGGAGCGATGGAGGTATAGATCTCAGATACGGCAGCTCAGGTGTGAATTCGTCATGTGCCAAGCACGTGGTTTTTCCCAATGGAATTGTCTTTTTTTTTTTTTTTTTTTTTTTTTTTTTTTTTTTTTTTTTTCTTTCCGTGGTCTGCTGAGCAGCTAGGAAATCGTTTGAAGGTTTTTTTTGTTCCTCTGTCTCCGCGCTTCCCTCGACTCCGTTGTATAGTGAGTGACTATAGTTGTTTCGGAGAAAAAAGATAAGTGAGAGCCCAGAAGCTCGTGCGTTGGCGCTTGTGCCCGCGTGGGAACAACGTTTTGTTACGTAGGCTGACAATTGTTTTGTCTTTTCGAGCGAGCCGATCTTTGGTTGTGGAGCGATCACAATATAAGTCGGATCATCTTGAAATCTGTCTCTTTTCGCCAGATGGATCGATCAAGGATTCCATGTGGTATTCAAATTTTATCCAATTTAAAAAATATAGCGATTCAGTATGGAAACTAAATGGATATTGACAGTAGATGACGAAAAACCACATTATGTATAACTTTTGTTGTAATTGGTTCAGTAGTATTGTTTTACAGACAAGAATAATATAAACGATGGTACAGGAGAATCTTACTCGTTGATTCCAAGGCAAAAAATCTATTTGGCCCGTCAAGTAGATTATCAAAAAATAATGGACACATTTTTTTTTCTTCAACGTTTAAAAAAAAAGTTGACGAAGAAAGAACAAGCTGATGTTTTTACGTGAAAATTTTTATACTCGTGATCTTTTTTCCCTCCACTCCGAAACTTTGAAGTATGACAAAAGAAAAAGAAAAAAAATACGTTCCGAATGTTTATTTGATAATCTACTTTACTGAAAAAACCGAACAAACTGTTTTTGTGAAATATCTTATGAAGATTCGGAGAAACCATCCGTGTTGCAATGTAAAAGTTTTTCGCTCGCTAACAATTAAATGGTTTCATGATCATTGATAGGTACAAGGAAAAGCACTTTTTATCCTATACTCTATCAAAAATCATTGTTTTGCTATTCTTGTAGAACTTTGACAACCTATCTTTGATGGGCAAAGTCAATTGAATTGTTATTGACATTCCAACTATTTTAACAGACCCTAATTTCGCTTGAAAAACGACGTAAGCGCAATCGAGTCAATTTTTGTCTTTGTCTTCATTACAATATCTTAAGCTCAGCGGCAATTAAGGTATGAAATATTTTTATGAGTTTATTTTTATTTTCTTTTTTAATATTTTTGTTTTTACAGTTGTTTAAATTGGTGTATAATCGACATGGGGTTTTACACGTATTCCGAATGAAATTTATTTTTCGATGAATAAGTAAATACTACTGACTTCTTTGTGACTTGTATGTATGTATAAATTTTTCATTAAAATGATGTTTATTCTTCAAACTGAGTCACATCAATGATGTGTCACTACAAAAAACCATAGTTTCAGCTCGACACTCAACATGTGAAAAGAGAAACTGATAGCGATCAAAAAACTAGTTCTCTCTTCCTAAATCATCGTGTTTTCGAACGTATCCCCCTAATTTTTTTTTCAGTCGGCAAACAACGTTGCGAATATTACATAACTTTTTCCCCCCTGTGCTAAAATTATTTCAGCTGATAAAACAACGTCTCGCTTGTTATATTTTCGTTGCATAATGATATTCTCATAACGATTGAAATTTCTTGGTATACTTTTCAAGTGAATTTGAAATTTATGTAGCGACAACAGACACCATTTGATACGTCTGTTTGGCTCATTGATTATTTCATATATACCCATGAAGTGAAAAGTTTTTTCTCCAACAGTTTTAATCATAGACCTCAATCTTGGGTAAAATTATTTTATAGATTTTTAAACCTATAAAAAATACGTTTTTTCCGAATGCACCATTTTTTCTCAGGTAAAATTAATTTTTCTTACGATTTGTAATCCCGTTCTTTAAAAACTTTCTTTAAATCATTTATTAAAAATACTCTGATACTTTTTTCTTATGAATTTGATTCTCATTCGAAATCCAACGAATTATTTTGCTTGTTGGAAAAAGTTTTGTCAAGTACTATATCACAAGGGGTGATACAACGAACTTCAGCCCAAACGATGACTTTACATTTTTAGAACAAAATCAACAAAATCTACAAGTCAAGTTGCCGAAAAGTGTTTTAAGGCACACTCATCAGTGAGTCCAGTAATATGGGCAATGTTCCCTCTTTTCCTTTTTCCACCGAGGGCTCGATTTCGAGTGCACTCTCAAGCACCCAAGTAGTACACTCCAAAAGAGAGCCAACAGCTCAGACTCCACTCGAACCCCCATTGGGTAGCGCCCCTTCAGTTATATACCCGGGCAGTTTCCCCCGCACACCCCCCAACTTACCTCGTTTCGAGAAAGGACAGTTCCAGATGAGGTCACATGACTCCGGCCACACGGAAGTCGGTCCAGTCGCTGTACACGGAATCGGCTCGGATCGGCAGCCCAAACTTCAAAGGACCCACTCGCAAGCAGGGGGTGAAAAAAAAAAAAAAAAATAGTAGCCCCGCAAAGGAAGCTCTGGGGACGCACTGGCACACTGTCACACAAGCGCGTCGGATCTCCTGCTTCGAAATTTGGCGGGCTCCCTCGCGTGGCTCCTATTCCTCTGGTTCCGCCTCTATTCTTCAAAAGAAGCGATAGGTCAAAAGAGAGGAGACGAGTAGCACGGATGCAGCACCGAGATAAAGGAAGCAATAACAAAAGTCACAGCCGAGGCATCGGCGTCGGCGAGCGTTTCACGACGATTCTCTTACCGATCTTTGGGCGTGCACGGATAAAAATAATATCTACTCGGACACGCGCACACGTGGTATTGGGAAAGAGATGCTGTGCGATCGAGATGAAAGCGGGAAAGAAAAGAAGAAAGAAAAAAATAACGGAGCCGCGCGCCGCACAGCAGCCGCAGAGAGCCGTACTCTCCCACCGACCGTACGGACCGGCTGCAATCGCCGGACTGACTGCTGGGAGTGCTGGGGTCTGGGGCGGCCGTGGCGAGCTATCCGCGAGGAGAGGAGCGTCAAAGCGCGCGCCGCTCCAACCGTCTGGCAGCGTGCGCTTGGTTGTTGTTGTTGTCCGGATGATGCCTGCTTGCGTGCGTGTGTGTTGCTCGTGGGAGAGCCGCTTGCGGCTTTTTAATTTTGCTTACTGGACCGATCGAGTGTTATATTTATATACCGGTTTTGGATGTGGAGTGCGATAGGTGCTGCGATGAAAGATTGTTTTTCAAGCATGTAGATGGGAAAATCGGGACTTGAGGTGTTGAAATGAGATGTGGTAGTTGAAGCTTTTATGCGATTACATGGTTATTACTTAATTTTTATTTCGGACAAGTACAATTTAATTTAAAAGCTTGAATCAAAATTTTTTTTTATCATTAACGTAGAATTGTTTTCTGCAATTACCTATTCAAAAGAAAATGCTATGATGTTACTTTTTCTTCTAAAATATTTATGTTTTTGTAACTAATATTTGGTTTTTCTCAGCAAATGCAAGTTATCTACATTTCTTTGTAATGATTGATACAGCTTATTTTTTTCAGTGGCAATAAAACAGCTTCTCTTTCCCAACAAAATTAAAAAAGCTGCTTCTTAAAAAGTACATAAAAAATTTTTCTCTTTTTTTGACAGTTCATGTATACTCATCTATCTATGGAGTGTACATCTAGGAATGAAGTATCGTACTAATCCATACTCAATTTCTTATTTTATTATCTATCACTTCAATAAAGAAAAATAAATACCATTCAAATGTCATACTCCCTTTTAAAAAACATTTTTTAAAAGCTGATTTTTCTCGATAAAGTTAAAATAAACAATCAATTCTAATTAAAAAGCTCGTTCAAAAAAACTGTCCTATTGAAAAAAAAGCAAATCATAGTTAATATTTACGCAAGCTCTTCAATTATATTTTTGAGTATATTAAAAAAAGGAAGTTAGATTTTGTGGGTGTAGGTATAGGTATACATTTGTTATTTGACAACAAATGAATCAGGAGAATCGTATAAAAGAATCGTGTGTCTCTACTTCGATAGTAATTTTTTATCCGAAGTAATCTTGATTTTACGATATTAAAAAAAAACTGCTTTTGTGGTAAAATTTATTGTGCTTAAATGCGTACCGCAAAGACTCGATGATTATCACAGTGATATGACAACTGTTAAAGATTGTAATTTTTCCGATGAAAGAAATAAAAAAATTACAAAGGTTTATTTTACTCTGCGTAACACAGAGGAACGAACGAAGACGCGGATTTTCTTCAAGACGTACAGGATCCAGGATATATGTTGCATAAGCGTAACCATGTACACGTGAATGCAGGCAAGAAGCAAGAGGACGTGGAAGAGGTGGAGGAGTAAAGAGTACACGAGCGAGCGGAGGGTCACGATTTCCTTTATCCGGGATTTTACGTACACGGTACACGTATATCGAAAGAGGGGAGGATACGAGAGTAGGTACGGGAGCACATTGTTTTTTCGGCCGGGGTGACACAGCATACACTACACTACGTGTGTACCAAATGTGTACACTGCAGGGGACGGATGCATCGAGCGCTCCGCTCGGCGTTTCTTGTTTAACGAGTTTTTCCCTCCGCTCATCTGTACCTATCCCCTTTGTACGTACGTGTCTCTGAGTATGTGTGTGTGTGTGTGTGCGCGAGTTTTTCATTTTTCTTAGCAAGGGAAAAAAAGATACGCGGCAAGTAGCCACGGCTATTTAGTTATTTTTCTGTAAAGGACGCGGGATGAATCCCGATTTTCTTAGCCCTCGTCCTCTCATGGACTTTGCTCTGGGGATAAAAAACCACTGGATATCATTGCTTTTTTTTTACGTTTCGTGAGATTTAATGTTGACCAATTGCGGTAGTAGGATTTATTTATTTGTTATTTTTTTTTGTGTTTACTGGAGCGAGATTCAATCACATGGAAAATTATTCGACGCATTATTTTCTTTTGGTCCGTTGACTAATGGAAAAAGTCTCTTTGGTTACGCAGGTATTTTTTTCGGTGCGTACAAAAATAAATATTTATTCAATTAAGTGAATTCCCGGGCTACGGGTTAACATATAAAAATATTATTTTCGCTTCTCTTATGTGCGATGTACAACACGTGAATAATTTTAACGATGTGTAGGATGAAAAAGCCTTCCAATTAGTGAGACTATAATTAAATTTTATACAATTATGCTTGCACGTGTTGTAATCGAAAGTTACTGTACAACATTATTACATGTTAATATGAAGGTTAAAAAAAAAGTTGGCAGAAAAATTTTGTTTTTAAATAGTAAAGTTATTGCAATATATATTTTATATAATTTTCCAAGTACATAAATACATATAAGGATGTTTTAATGACGTTATTAATGGATATTTATTTTAATCTTGTCAGTAGCATTACCCCAAATATCATGTCCTAAAATTATTTTGATTTAATGTTTATCTTTTGGATTTAATTATAAAAATAATTTGTTTGATTTAAAAAATTTTTAACAATTAATTTTATAACCCACAGAAGAAATTAATGTTAAAATTTTACTTTTTTCTATACATAAATTTTTCTCATTTAAATGGTGTTTACAGAAAAATTCTCTCTTTCTTAAAAGATAAAAAATTCCTATGTTTGTACAAAATTGAAAAAAAAAAATATATATATATATTTACAGATATTGACTCGACAAATTTATAATGATTCGATGTCATTTAATTTCAAATAGAATGCTGGCATCAAAACACCGTAATATCTGAAATTCACTTGAATATTCGGTGAAGTAGGAGTGAACGCTGGTATTAATCAACCTTTTGCTCCTTCCTTTGATTGACGATTTATAATTTACTCAACGTTATCGATGAATGGAAATATTATACAATTTGTCTTTTTTATTGAAAATCTGTGTACACTACGTCATAAATAAAACTAAAAAATCGAAAAAGCGAAAAATGCGTATCCCGCAAAAGTCCAAATTAGCGAGCTAAACTATAGCTGCTGCGTCTGGACCACAGCGCTCTTTCGTTTTCCCTTCCTTTGATTCCCTGTTTGTATGGCGGGGTATTTTTTGTGGATTGAAGCACAAATGTACCCTACGATCCTATCCAGATGAAAAGACTCGCAAAGCCAATCTCGCCTATTTTTCGTACCATTTAGCTGTGGCTCATTGAATTCGCAGCGAGTGAGCAACGCAATTAGATCCTCTCCAGTGCAGCTTTTTACACAAGATAATTCGTGCACTCGCACGTCAGACTTCCTTTATGGTTAAACTTTTTGCCGCATGACGCGCGTTTTTATTATTTCGTCCCTTTTTTCCTCGCGCTTTTGTACGCAGTCTCGCGGTCGAGTGAGCTTTTTTAGCGCTGGATGTGGTTCATTTGGCATTTTTTTTTTTTTTTTTTTTTTTTTTTTTTTTTTTTTTTTTTTTAATTTCTACGTACAGCTCGCTGAAGTTTTGAAATAGTATATACTTCTTTTTTGTTTTTTCAGGCTGAAAAGTTTTGTTAGAGAGAATATTCTCATTTGTTCCGCGTGGAAGGAAAAAAATTATAATTTTTTGCCACACAGTGACGCGTCACATAGATTTCAGTGTTTCTGCATAATTTATGTGAAAGCATACATTACTCTACATTGTACATACAACAATGTTATTGTAAAATAAGGCAAAATATTGATTAATTAATTTTACTTTGACCAAAATTATTGTCATCAAAAAGCAAGAACTATTTTGGCGTGTGACAAAAATAACAACAGAAATACAACTCGTGCTTCGTAGTAAAAAGTATTGAGTATGGCCTGTTTCATCGTCTAACAGAAACAATTCTCAGCTTAGATTTGTTCTACTGTAACAGAGTTTTGTTTTGTTTGTTAATACCAAAAAAAATTGTAATGAGAATTATTATATTTGCATACAAGAATACATAAATCCAAATTAGAAGCAAAGTTTTCAGCAGCGCTGTAAGATTTTTATATTCATTTTAGCTTTTTGATTCTTTCTGGCTTGAAGCATGACCCACCCAGGAATAAAAATATTTTTATTAATCTGCATCCTTGATAATTAATGAAGCTCTTTGAACAATTTATTTCATAACTTTTATTAAAAAAAGGAAATAAATAAATATCTAGTTTTTGTTTTCTTTCTTCTTAGCATACACGAATTGCTGAGAGACATATAAAAATACTATTCAAAGTTTCTTCTAGCACGTAAGAGTGATTTTTAACTCGTGCTGTCAGTAACAGATGACTCTTGGGTCAGGATTCCAAGATTCATACGTCAAATTGCATAGTGCTCTTGGAAATATGGAATACAAAAAAACGTTCTATCGTGAAAAATCACGGGGCACAAATCTCTTTTCCGTCGACGCGTAACTCCCTTTGGAGTAAGCATGTAACGGGAGGACTCGCAGTCAGGAGTATAGGAAGAGAAAGAAACACTCGGGGGCTCTTCGACCATCCACTTCTCGATTTGCTGCTGAACTTGTCATACGTATAGATACGTATACATGCTATTAAATAATTGATGGGAAGTCAGGGAGCTACCACGTGTACACACGAGGTTTACTTATGCATCTCTTCAAAAGTGCTTTTATTTAGTGAATCGATACCAGCTTTTGCTTCCTAACTCAATAATCATAAGATCAATCTTTGTGCTGATAAAAATACAATTTCGATGGGATCAGTTTTTTTTTTTTTTTTTTTTTTTTTTTTTTTTTTTTTTTTTTTTTTTTTTTTTTACATATTTTTTCATATTATATGGCTCTTCAGTATGATTTGAATTTTTTTAATTCTTCACTGTATTTATACTCAGTGAAATGTACGAATGCAAGAGAATAAACACTAACGTTAACTGTGCCATGTAATCAACTTTAAAGCCTATGAAAAACTCTATAAGTGATGAAAACAACTTTTCTTTGTTACTTACTCGCGAGTGGAAAAACAATAACCTTGTTATTTTTATGCAACCCGTATAAAAACTAGAAGTAAAACCTACATGCCCAGATAGAGAATGAGAGAAAGATATGGACGAGAAGAGCAGTAGCAGTGCAAGGGGATGAGGATGCGAAAACAGCGAATGAGAAAAACTCGAGTCTTATTGTATTATGTGTATATACTTGATGTGCATAGCGGTAGCGAGAACAGAGAGTCGTTGCTTGCTTTATGTACACGCGCATGTAGGTGAATGCAGTTGTGCGCTGTCTGGGTAATAAGAGAAGGGATCTGGGCGAGTATCCGTGGTAATAAGCAAAGGGAGAATACATGCAAATTTACACGAGTGCGGATGTCGCTTAAGCTTTTACTCAGTCACTTTTTCTGTATAAGTATTGTGCTTGTATTGTATATCTTAATATGTATCCAATAGATTTTACCAACTCCCGAGAATAAGAGTTATTTTAATATTTTGGGTAAGGGTAAACTCTTTAGGAGTTTTTTGATAACATTAGGCGAAGTAATCACTTTCCGGAGTTTTTAGATTACTGGATACGGATACGTATATAATTGTTTTAAGCGATGATTGACTTAAAATTATGCACTCCCAGTAGAAATGATCGGTTAAAACGCGGTTGTCCGTTTTTTTTTTTTTTTTCTTTAATTTTCTCTGCTTAGTGAGCAAAATGAATATGAGAAAAAATTTGAAGAAAGTCTATTTTAAACAAAAAAATGAAATTAAAAAACAAAAAAAATTCCTTTTTCAAGAGGTTACAGAAAAATATTTGTAACAAAACACACATTTTTTTTTCATATTATTATTAATTTTTTGAGATTTTAAACAGTAGTGGGACAGTTAAAAAAAAATAAAAAAACTGCAATTTTCGGTATTTTCTTCATTATCACGACAAATAAACTCAAAAAAACCATAAAAATTTTTCTTGGGTAAATATTTTTAATAGCTCACATCAAAGAAAAAAAAAAAAATACATATTGAGTGATCACACCTTTCAATTTGAACATTTAACGTGAAAAGTGGGCTTCTATGAGGTTTTACGTTTTTTTGTTAAAATTAATAAAATTCTGATTTCTCTTGAAAGAAGCTTCGTATTGGTTGATAATTATTAAAAATGCGTTAAAAACATATATTAAATGGAATAAAAAAATTGAAATACATCTTTTCAATTAGATATTCACATGTGCCTATGCATAAAGAGTCAGAAGTTAAAGAATTTTCTTTACTCCTTTTCAGTTAGTCAATAAACACTAAAACATGGTAATTGGGATTTTACAAATCTCTGTTATTTTATATAAAGATTGCTTTATACGTATCCCTGCATTTTTACTTAGAGGTACACAAATTGCATAACCAGCTTTTTTTTATCCCACGTACATATACATGTACAAGGAAAAATTTAGCGAAGCGTATCGATATACGTGTACACTATTCATAAGCCTATATGTGCACACACATGGAATGGGAAAAAAATCAATTCGTCCGTACACGCAAATGGACACAATCATAAAAAGCATCGAAGCTTCCTTTTTTACACATCCTACCCCAGTTACCCATAGTCTATAAATCTGAGCGTATATTTACATACAAGGCGAGGCTGTTTCTTTCTTCCTTTTCTCAATTTTTTTTCCGCTTACAGTACACGCCTGTATTCTAGAAATGAATGTACGCAAACGCTCTTTCTCTGCTCCCTTTTTTTTCACCGCACGTGAATACCAACGTAGGTACGCGAGCATAAATCCAGGCTCGTGATCGCAAGCTCGCCCGGACCGAGGACCCCGCGCTTGCCATTTTTCAGTCACGCCACAGCTGAATTGAGCGATGGACGCAGTAGTATACGCGTACACATGCATTGCCGGTGAAAATTTATCTGCCAGGCAGTGATGAATTTTTTTGGGATCCGGAGCGAGCCGAGAGAGATTATAGTTTACTTTCATATACATATATATCTCCCTGTGGGCCATTTTTAAAATGCGACGTAGCGATCGAGAGAAAACGCTCGATTATGCTTTCGCAAACGCGTAGAGTATACGGGTACTCAGCGAGAAGTGTAATTTAAGAGGGGGAGGGGGGGTTAGGTGTTGTAGCTTTGGATATGGTACAACTACGAGGTAGAAATATTTCGGTAGCAATAAATTTTTTTTGTCCTGAACAAAGTTACTACGTTGCATTCGAAAAAAAAAATATATATATATGTATATTGAATTTATTGAATCGATGTTGCTATGCTTTTTTTAATTAATCGTTTGTTACTCGTGTGCATTGCAATCATCATAAAAAAAATCCCAAGAAATCAGCTTTTTAAAAAACAATTTGATCACTGACTAAAGCTTCACCCCCAACAGGTTTCTTCGCACAGACAACAGTCGCGAGACGAGAAAAATAATTTATCTTCGGGATAAAATAATGACGTAGCTCAAAGGAAAAACGATTCCAATCTCAGAATCATAAGAACGTACCCTGCGTTAAAAATCACCTGAACTATGAAAGCACAAAACTCGTTGCTCCAGCGCGTGCATCCATACCTGATGTCATCAGGCATAGACAATAGGATACTCCGTCTCTTCCTATACCAAGTTCCATTCTCGCGAAGACGTAACACACAGCCAACAGCGGAATGCAGCAGTGGTGGTCCCCTCCCGGCTCCAACCTTCGCCTCCAATTTTTTTCCTTCCCTCCCTTGCTCCACTCTGTCATTCGTAACTTGCTTAACCAGCTCGCAACTTTACTCCTCGAGCTATCCGCCGCAGCGAATTTCTGTTGAGAGTTGGGAGGAAAAGAGAGGGAGAAGAAGAAGGGCTCGCTAAACCCCCTCGCGAATCAGCCTGCGCTTCCATATAGGTATATGTACCTATGTACTTCGCTGTCTTCTACATTTTGGACTGGCAGTATTTTTTCGGCTCTTGTGGGTTTGAAGTGTTTCGGATGAAGGTGTACTTTTTTTGCTTCCAATGGACTGTGTGCTGAGTGTGATGATTCCAAAGCTAGGTGATCTATAATAAACCATTCTTTCGAACTAATTTTTTACGTTGTATAGAAAAAATTTCATTAAATGTTTTTTTGTCTGATGTAGTTTATCAAAAAATATTACGTATGCAAGTGTGTTTTTTTTCTCTCTTTTCACATAAGTAAGAAATAACAAAGACGGAAAAGGTTAAAATCATGGAGTTATGTGCTCATGACGTTAGATACAATGATTTCATTTGTAAAATTCACTGCATTATAACGTAGTTCAAAATTCATGAGTTAACTCTGCTCTTGTCATTCGTCTTTGTGGAAAAAAAAAAAAAAAATACATGGCCGATATTTTTTGTTACGGTGGTCCAAATGATTTTGAATGCCCAATCCAATCGATGACGTTGTTTTTTCATGCAGTGTTTTTACTTGTATTTTTGAATGCTCAAATCCACTAAATCATTGTAAAATTTGAAGAAAAAAAACAGCTACCTTACGAGCTTCAACCCGGACTTTAGTAAGGATATGAGCAGAGATTTTAATCAAGTATACACGCAACGAACGATACTTAGTCGTATGATTTAATGGCGTTTTTTGAAAGCGTAAATCTTCCAATCGTTAATTCCTCGATCGTATCCCACGTGCATATGATCCCCAGAGAGTCTTAATTTAAATGCGAAGCTGCTGTACTGTTGCGAGGTGCAATATAAATCATTGTATTGTACTGTTGGACGATGCAATTACACTTACTTGTTTCTGTCTAATCATTTCAGTACAAGAAATCAATGAAAAATTGATACGGCACTTAAAATTTTTGCATTGAAATCCGAGAATTTTCAACCAGTAATCAGAGATTTCTGTAGAAGTTTTTTTTTTGTTTTCCTCAATCTCAGCTGAAAGTACTTACATAAAACAATTGGGTAAAAAAAATTAAGAGTGGGAGAATCATCTCAATTAACTATTTGATATAATATTATTATTCCGAAACAACGAAAATACAAACTAAACTGTGTTATTTTATTTGTAGTTTAGTTATATTCTGAACAGTAAGAGAGTACAGGAGTTAGTTAAAAAATAATTTTTATTTCATTTTAAAAATTTTTTTTACCTTTTAACAATCGTTTTATTCATCAATTACGTGCGTAGACAAATAGTAAAAAATAAGAAAAAAAAGTTTGGTAAAAGTTCCCACTAGTAATTTAATCATTGATTCGAAATAGTAGTTAACTTGTTAATATTATATCCGTAAGGAAGAATTTATTCAATGTCTTGTTATTACTCAATAACTCCACTTGTTTTCATAATCTTCCTTGATCTTGTAAAAAACTACTTACTGCGATTTTTCGTAGTGCAATCATTTTCCTTACTCTATAACAATAAAAAAAAAAAAAAAAAAAAAAAACAACCCAGTAAAAATTGAAAAACTCATTGTTGGCATAGTAAATCACTTTTCGTTTTGATAGTTAGCCGTACAGTTTCTTTGCCGGCATCGAATAACAAATTCGTTAAAAGACAAACAGAACACATACATAGCAGCGCTGTTATACGATAAAATCTATGTCATTTCAATTAAAAAACATTCAAGTAAATCCTAGTTCGTATCAGACGTAATTTATCAAATAATACTGTACATATACATGCTTTTAAAATGAAAAACTTGAGGCCCCACTCGTTTTCGTCTTTATGCTGTTATTTTAGGGAGGTAGATTCAAGCTTAATAGCATCTGCAAACTTTGAACGTACACGCCGTACAAGCCGAGGTAAAAAAGCTCCGGTCTGAGTGAAATTTCGTTTGTACAACTTGCGAAAGCACGAGATTGTAAAATTATATTTGCTCGGGTTTTTTTTTTTTTTTTTTTTTTTTTTAATGGGCGTGGATAAAAGTATGAAAACATAACGGCTCACAATACACGGATTTTTCCTGCATTAAGAACGTAGAAGATTAAAAAATGCTAGAAGCAAAAAAAGTACGATTTTGTGTTGATTCAGTGCTTTGGATTGAAAAATGCTTTTTCTAATATGGTATCTCTCTTTCAAGTATCGTTTTTACAAGAAATGAAAGATAAAGAAAAGTGTATAATCCTACGATGATGCTTTCGAGTTAACGATCGCTTCAATTGACGTCAAATTCTACGATAGGACATTCGTTCGCGCGACAGGGAACGTGGCACTTTCGATTCTCGGGTCAGGGCCATTTGAAGGTGACGCGTCAAAGAGACTGAAAACGCGTTCGGCGAACAAATACCAGGCTTTGTTGGTCATTCGAAGAAATTGTAACAAAAGAAAATGCAACGAATAAAAGTTAGTTAGCTTGGTGCTGGATTATTTTTTTCTTCATTGAAAATTTTCCAGAAACATCAAACGATTCATACTGCGTTGAGATTGTCTTTGTGTAAGTGTGACTTGTGAGTTTTATGCCCATTAAAAGAAAAAAAGGCGTAATCGTATGAAATTGCAGCTATGAATTATTCTTGTATATTTCGCAATTACAAAAGCCAGGAAGCTTGTTCCAGTGATATTGTTGAGAAATTTGATCATAAGCCCTTGTCTACCTTTTCTCAAGTAAAGTATATTTGAGATTAAAGTTGGATGATTCAAGTTTTTATGTCTGTCGAAAATGACATTGAAAAACAATCCAGCGATGCAATTATTGAATGTCATGTAGAGTAGATAATAATTGTTTCACTTGTACTGATGGTAAAATGATTGAAGTTAACATTAGTTTGTGTATTTTTTGGATGCTGCACAAGCCGATATTTTTCAATAACGTTGACCTTAGCCATAAAAAGAAAATGATTCAGTTTTTTTGAAAATATCAGTCATTTTGTAAATTCTTCCATCTCAATAAAATATCCAGAATTCTTCCCCAAAGACTTATTGCTTATGAAATTTTTTTTTCTTAAGTTTAAGCTTATCATAAAAATGTAAAATAATCTCGTAAAATAATTTTGCAATAATCGAGTTTAAAAAAAAAAATATATTAAATCGTATTTCTTCGGGTGACCTTTACTTATAACCTAATATCTTCGTTTAAAACCGGTATTTATCTCGTGAATGTATTACTTTTCGCATTCACAAGCCTACCTGTAATAAATTGTTAAAAACTTATTATCACGTATGTATTTACAGGGCTTGCGTAACTCTTCGCTCATCAAAAAATTACAAAATCCTGCGAATTACCTTCATTTGCAGTGAGATTAAGACAAAAGTATCGTTAGCTTTTGAGTCACATCAGAACGTCAACAAAATTCAGTTTTGTTTCACAAAGAACTTCTCTGGTTACCTACCAACTATCAATCTTAAATTATTTCGCTCAAAAATGCACGCCAAAGTGAGTGAAACTAAACAAAAAATCTGTTGTAACACCTGTAATTAATTGCAATGTCTTGCATCAACCGCACACCATCAAGTAAGTACTTGGCTTATCTCGAATAAAAGCCCCATCTCTTTAAGAATAGCAAACAAGGCCACTGATGCGTGAACGATCGATTAAGCGCGTTTGTATACATATATAGACATCGGATCGCGATAAACCGGTCATCCCATGGCGGTCCATCCTTTTACCTCTCGACTGAGCACCTGCTGGAGATAGATAGATTCAAACGCCTCTATCAAGTGGTGGGCATCTGTTGGTAAATAGGTAAGTAAGCGTGCGTGCGACCTTGAAAATCTCGACCACGCGCCACTTTACTGTAGTCCGAGTAAAAAGAGAATTGCACTGGCAAGAGCTTACCCACGTGTATGTATATATATGTACACGTAATATGGGAGGGTACGTGATGTCCCGAGGTAAAGGTAAGAGTATATTTACGGCGTATGTAGTATACGTACATCTGTGTAGTGGTACTTATGGGTACGTGTGCGAAAGAGAGTGCAAGTAAAGCGCCTTGCGTTTTGAGGATATATAGTACGTGTAAGGAATAGAGTAGCTCCAGCACGCGCGCACCTACATCTTTTCCAAGTTTGATGGAGGAATGGTTATCTGTGGCGCATGTGATGAGTATCAGGCACTTGATGGGATGTGCCAAAGTTGTGATTTATACTTTATTAAGAAGCTAGACATTTTACCTTTTTTTTATAATAATTTTTTAGATGACTGATTTTTCTTCCTAGTAGGGAATTTTGTATTTGTCATGAATAAAATTTTGCTGAAAATACATGTTTACATGTGTAAAGATTTTATGCGAAACAAACATTTATGGATCAACAAATTGAGTTTATGGATCACCAAACAATTTTATATTTGTGCTGGACATAAAATTGGTGTAATTATTGTCGAGGTTTTTAGTTACCAATGAGAAACATTATTTGTATCTAAAAACTAATTCAATAAAAACTATATAATTTAGTAAAAAGTACATTTTCATTCCAGCTGCTAGTAAAGAAAATTTCTCTCAATATGAATTTAATTTTTAATTTATACATTTTATCATCAGTACATGTGAATCACAACTTTTTTTTCAAGATTAAATTTAAAAAAGTAAAAACAAATTTCTTTATTTTTAAGATTTTTACTAAAACTTTAACTAACATATTAAAAAAAGATAAGAAAACAGACTTGATCATGATTTCATTGTTTGCAACAAAAAAGATTGTTGAAATACTAATCACGTTTCAGGAAGCTACAGCAGTGATTGTTCTACAATTGCGTTGCCGCAATTTCGACTCTTGTATGCTGTATTGTTTCGATTGAAAGTACTTGTAAAGGCTTTTTTCGGAGAAGTCGTGTACATCTTGTGCGATTCTTGGTTGGTATGGAGTTGTATAGATTGCAGACAAAATAATTACAACTCAGTTCAATAAAAATGTTTCCTTGAAACGATCTTTCGGAGCTTACACTTGTATTGCTTACAGCTGTTTGATATCACAATGCTTTATTGTTTCGAAATGAAATCATTACATAGAATATTATATTACCTAAAATGCAACGTACATTAAAATGTATCGCAAGTTACTTATAGATACTCCGAAAGTTTCATCGATGCCAGCAAGAATCTCAACAATCACATTTAAAAAACATGCATTTTATGAAAAGTGAATCAAATTTTATTTATTTTTTTGTATTGAGAAAGAAATGTGTAACTTTGAATGAAAATTATGTCACGTTAACTAAATTTTCAATATCCTTTAACGACACAATAACAAGAATAATATTTTTAAACAAGAAATTTCTTAACAAAATGTGAGTCAACATTCAATCCGTTGATTCGATGATAGCAAAAAAATATTTTTGAATGAAGTATAAAAAATTGATAGTAAAACATTAAATAGAAAATATATTATTTGAAAATTGTATAACGCTTACAAATTTTTGGTTTTCTTTTATTGCTAACATATTAAGGTAACATTAACAAGAGAATAAAACTTAGGTAACAATAAAAATAACTTTGGTTGTACACGAAACTTGAGAATAATTAAATGTTGTACAAATTTAAAATGAGTCACACACGATGCATTAGAGAAATGTTCTATCACGCAAAGATACAACCAGAGAATTTTTTGGTCTTATATTCTTAGCTTTACATAACAATTTTTTCTCTTAGAGTAAGTGTCATATTAATAATAATTATCAATAAAAATAATCTAAATAAAAATTGGTAAGTCTAATAGACATTAATTCCGATGGTAGCTTTATTTAAAATAAGCTCTCTGAGACAAAGAATATAAGTCAAATTCTTAATTTATCATGATTTCGAAAATTTCTAAAAAAATCGCTTCATTGGTCCTTTCTTGATAATTATTCTCAATATAACTTTATCCTTATTCAAGAAGAATAATAAATATAATGAGAAAAATAATTCTGCATAACAAACTCTGTAAGGTCAACCTTTGATTTTTAAGTCTATATTTTCCAATGATATAAAAGTTGTATGAACAAAACTCAATTAAAAATCACAAGACCTTGAAATATATCGTGAGGAAAACAAAAGTACGTAAAAAGCTTAAGTATTTCTTGGCACGCTGATTAAGAAAATTATGGAAATAATTTTTTGATCGTCTACTTGAAATTTGAACAATCAAATCAGAAGTACAATAAGATACCCTTGAATGATAAGTGCCTTGTATGCACTGTGTAATCGATTTGAAAAATTATACACGTGTACACAAGTGGAAACATTGAAAGAGTCGTAAGCGAATTAACTATTGAATCCTCCAGAGTGTGACACACTCGAAAGGTACAAGGTTGAGCGCAATGCCGATCGAAGCTTTTTACTCCATACAAGTCGTGTATACGTAAGCTTAGATTAGATACATTCAACCGAAAAAAGAAGTGGAAGAGTAAAGAAGAAAGAGATGAAGTAAAAAATGTGACACATGCAGCTGGTGTTAAAAAAAAAACTTTTCGCCCATGTGAACCGTTGTTTACACACCTGAAAATACACGTATATAATATTGGTAAAATACACGTACAAGTAAATAATCCATGTACTAACGAACGTGTACTTCAAGCTGGTAAATAGCCGTATAAGAAAGTTGTTTATTTACCCACGTGATATACCCCCAGACAGATCCACGGACAGTTTGTATACGTATGTACTTGCGTAGGTGTACAGAACAGGTCCATAGAGCAGCGGTGCAACGGTAGTAGCGCGCGAAGGACTTTCGCAATAAATCGAAAGTGTCCGATCGAAGATACGTGCAGCCCGAGCGCAGTATTATCCTATGTGTACACGTGCATGTATATATGTATATATATGAAATGCTACGATCCCTCCCTTCCTCACTCTCTCTCCGGAGACTATAGGCTCTTGGCCAAGATAAGCACGAGCAGGGGGATAGAGTGCCCTTATCAGGAGGGCCTTAGCCCTCCCATCCCTTCCTGAGGGTTTTCGTTATACGTTACGTATACCTGTGTAATGGAGGATTTGGGAGTCCATCGTGGGGCATTGAAAAATCACCAGAGGACGGAAGCACAGAGTATAACGAACGAAGGATCGAGGGGTGCGCGAACAGGAACGAGATAATATCGGAGCATCAGCAGCTGCACGGAATGGGTTTTCTGTTTGGCATATAGATGAACGGGATTTTGGACCGGATTGCGGTAGCTTTTTCACGCTGGAGTCAATGTGCAGATATTTTTTTGGGACCTGTCACTTTTTTTTTTTTTTTTTTTTTTTTTTTTTTCTCTAGGCCATGATGTTTGCCTCGCGTGATTGAGAATCGGTTTGTAAGGTTTAGAGTTCTTGATCGAGGACGGAGTTCCTTGCTCAGGGAGGAACTTTGTCCGTGTGAGACATTGCTTTGGGATTCTGGTGTATTTTATAGTCACAGAAAATATCAATATAAAGGCGTGAAATAAAAAAAAGCTGCTGATAATTATTTTTTATTCCTGTAACATGTGAAATAAATTTGCATTTTCTTGTAATTTTAAATTTGATTGTTTGCAACGTATTTTAGTAAAAGATTATCTCATATTTGATGAGCCCTTTTTAAGCATCACTGCTCCACCGGTGTATTTAACATTTTTAATAGCGCAAAAATTATACCTTCATCGTACACTTCTTGTGTAGAAAAAATTTTTATTCAAAATAAGTTGGATCTGAGTATTTTGTACTATGCGTGTCTTTTGCAGGACATAAATACTTATATTACACCAAAATGGATAAGAACTATGTATTAACTGTGTGAAGAAAATTATAAACATGCTTATTTGTTTCGATGTTTATCAATTCATAACTTGATTAGCTCTTTTAAAAATTCAAACAGTACACTATTTATGAAAATGTGTATACAGATGTGGGCTATTTTTTCTTACCTAATGAATCCACAGAATCACATCGCAAAATTTTTCGTACTGTTAAATCTGAAAGTGAAAAAATAACTCTTTTTATTTTAGTCATCCACTATTTATGTTTACTTCAGGATTTCAATCTGGAATTCAATACGTCAAATCTTGCTCGAAACTGATTTACGCGATTGCCGTTTTCACCCAAGCCAAAGACAGTGGCATAAGATCAAAGGACTTGAGATAAGTAAGAAATAGGAAGCTAATAATGAAAAATTAGGAATTTACTGACAATTTAATAAGTATCGTACGATTAATTTAGTATTAAATCGATCAGAAAAGACTTAAAAGTGTTATCACTGCTATTGATAATTTGAATTGTAGTACAGATAATAGTAAAAATTTTGTCCGTCATTATGAAATCATGTTTAAAAATTTTATCATAATAACGTGCAATTTATACTCATAAATGATGTTCTAAAATTACGGGCTAAATTTTCTTTACTTTGATGTAAGGTGATCCCTCTCAAAATAGATACTTGCGCCATCTCTTGAAAACTAGAGTAATAATTCGAGACTCGACAAAAGTTATCTACTCACTGTTAGAGATAAGTTTTCAAAATATAATAATGATAATAAGTATTTTATAGTGTATTTAAATAAGGTTCAAGAAATAATAAATATATTTTAATAAAAGTAGAATTTAAAAATTGTCTTTACCATTTGTAAGTTATGTTATGTCGTCATACACTGCAAAGCTGTTAACCGTTGATAAGCCAGAAATTTCAAGAAATCGACGAGTGAGATTATCAAAACCTATTTTATTTACGTACAGTAATAAACTTTGTTTTTTTATTAAACTATATGAACTTATATGTTCGGTTGTACTGATTTTGTTTTTTATTTTTTTAAGGCAGTCCATCAAAAATTGAGTAGTCGTGAGTGGTAAGACTCATTGCATCTATGACAATAAGATCTCCTTAGGTAAATATTATTCATTTGTTTTAAAGCATAAAACGTTGTTCTTTAAAAACATTTATTTAAGCAAAAAATTATTTATTTTTCGTTTTATTAAAAATTTCCTGAAAAAAAAAGAGAACCATTTTATTGCTACTGTTGTAAGCACTTTTATTTTATAACTATCATTTCTTCAGTAATAAATATTATTATTAGAACACGTAGAAAATTCAGGTATCGTTTATGAAAATTTCCGTTTTTTACATTTTCTAATTTTAAAATTTTTTATATTGAATGAATGCACGTGTACTGTTTTACTTCAGGAGCACCAAGTTTTTTGTACGTACGTGTACTATATGCACTGATACATTTACACATGCACGTATAAGTACAGGTATGCATAACCGATACGTATATGAGGTGCCGTTGCGACAGACGAAAAGACGGACCACCCCGTCAGAGGCTGGGATCTGCGGAAACTGGCCGCCCTCTCATCCATCATATCCATCGGTGCCTCGTGTCACCGATCTACTCTATATAGTTGTCGTGGTCGTCCTGCAGTTGAGTCGCTATCTACCTTTTTCTGTCATTTTCTTCCTCAAGTTTTTTTTTTTTTTTTTTTTTGTTTTTTATTCACGTTCCGCTTGTTTTCTAATGCCGTCAATACCGGGCGTACCTCTGATATAATTAGTGTTTTCAGACTTTTTTTTAAATTTTTTTCAAAACTTTAAATAAAAACTTTGATAACTTTTTTATTAATATTATTACCATCATGGGGCAACAAATTTTTTTACTTTTAAATATAATCATAAGAACTATGGGTTAAAACAGACAACTGCAATAAGACAGATCATCGACGATTTAAAACAGGAAAAAAAAAAAAAAAAAAAAACATACGCGCATCAACGTATTAATTTATCGATGATTAGTATATATGCAGAAATAATTTTTTTACTGCAGACTCCATCAATTTAAAATCTGTTTAAACGCTATTGCACATGCAATAAAAATAATAAGCATACATGATTTGTTAAATCTTTGCTTCTTGTTAGGAATAATTACCTTTTAATTACCTTTAAAAATTTTCTTGTCATTAAATATCTTAAAAAATACATAATTCTTCAATTAAAATTATATTTGAGTGTTAGTATTTTGCTGTACGTATACAAAGTGACAATTTGATGGTATTGTTGAGTTACTTGAAAGGGGGTTTTTAAATTTGATTTTATTAAAAGCTGTATAGTTACATCAGCTTGCCTTTTTGCACAAGAGTTCGAACTATTTATCTGACAGACAGTCAAATTTTAAAAACTTTGCGTCAAATTTTTAATCAAACAAAATCTAGCATTAGTCTCCTTTTCCTACTTCCACCTCTATACGTGTGATTGTGCAAGTATTAAAGAGTAGTGATACATTATCAAGCTGCTTTTCTTCCAAATCTTAAAACAAAAAAAAAAAAAACAAAAAAAAATCTGGAAAAGAATTTTTTGTCCAAAACTTGAATTATTATAATAGCACAATCATCACATTAAATGTGGTCGTTACAGCTTCACTCTTTTTCGCTATCACTTATTACGATATTATTCACCTCTGATGAATCATTTTTAATAAATCACTTGTATAACTGTTAGCAAAATTCGTGAATCAACGGTATATAGTATAATAGTAGTATAAGAAAATACTTATATAAGGTTAAAATAAAAACACACTTTCAAAAGCAGTATACAATCATATGTAGAAATGTTTTTTGTAAAATACGTTTTAAAAATATTTATTAATAAATTAAACGTAACTATTTAAAAATCTTAAATCCAAAATGTAGAAAGTTACACAATTTTTTTTTCTTACAGTTATGAATAGAGAAAGAAGAAAAAAACGAATGCTGCAATATACACTTCTTTACGTATCAGCCTCCCCATCTTTTTTAAATGAAGCTCCATGACCTTTCCAACTAACTTACTATTAAAAGGTAAGGACCTGGATATCTGTAAAATTTACTCATTAATTTCTTGTACTAGTCCAATAGAATAAAAAAAATCCAAATCCATAGCACCATTAAATGTGGTTATATTATTTTCATTGCAATTCAAGGGTCTGCAAAATTTCAGTAGAGTTCACAAGAAATTTTGAATAAATATTTCAACATTAGTCTAGGCCATATGTCTAGTGGTTGACAAATCAGCTATTCGGATCTTGTTGGGTGTACCCTAAACTACAGGAAAACATGGTCTATTTCCGAGTTTTACATTTTTGTACTTGCTTTAATGGGGAAGTTTCATGGAAGTATTGGTGGAAGTTTTTTTTAACCACTTTAATTCTAAAAAGGTTTACGTAAAAAAGAACTGGAAAATAAGGGCAGTACTGTACATATACCTTGTAAATTTTCCGTGTGCCTCTTTAATTTCTGAGTAGAACTATTTAAACACAATTTGCAGGAATTATCACTAGTGCGTGTCGACTGGTCCACTTCTACAAGACCATTGCGAGGAAATTTTTTGAAACATGATTTGCATTTAAACAGATTATTATCCATGTGAGCCCGTACGTGCCTCTGTAGATTTGATTTCTGAGTAAAACTTTTTGAACAGTAATCGCAGCTGTAGGGCTTATCGCCAGTGTGAGTCTGCTCATGCACTTTGAGACTGAATTGATGATTAAAACTTTTTGAACAGTGTTTACAACTGTAGGGCCCATCACCTGTATGAGTTCGCTCATGCCTCGTAAGATCTGATTTTTGAGTAAAACTTTTTGAACAGTGTTCACAGCTGTAGGGCCTATCACTTGTATGAGTTCGCTCATGTCTCGTAAGATCCGATTTTTTAGTAAAACTTTTTGAACAGTGTTCACAGCTGTAGGGCTTATCACCTGAGTGAATTCGCTCATGCGTAGTAAGATTTGATTTTTGAGTAAAACTTTTTGAACAGTGTTTACAGCTGTAGGGCCTATCACCTGTATGAGTTCGCTCATGCCTCATAAGATCTGATTTTTGAGTAAAACTTTTTGAACAGTGTTCACAGCTGTAGGGCCTATTACCTGTATGAGTTTGCTCATGCCTCGTAAGATGCGATTTTAGAGTAAAACTTTGTAAACAGTGTTTACAGCTGTAGGGCCTATCACCTGTATGAGTTCGCTCATGCCTCGTAAGATGCGATTTTAGAGTAAAACTTTGTAAACAGTGTTTACAGCTGTAGGGCCTATTACCTGTATGAGTTCGCTCATGCCTCGTAAGATTCGATTTTAGAGCAAAACTTTTTGAACAGTGTTTACAGCTGTAGGGCCTATCACTTGTATGAGTTCGCTCATGCTTCGTAAGATCCGATTTTTGAGTAAAACTTTTTGAACAGTGTTCACAGCTGTAGGGCTTATCACCTGAGTGAATTCGCTCATGCGCAGTAAGATTTGATTTTTTAATAAAACTTATTGAACAGTGTTTGCAGCTGTAGGGTTTATCACCTGAGTGAATTCGCTCATGCGTAGTAAGATTTGATTTTTGAGTAAAACTTTTTGAACAGTGTTCACAGCTGTAGGGCCTATCACCTGTATGAGTTTGCTCATGCCTCGTAAGATCCGATTTTATAGTAAAACTTTTTGAACAGTGTTTACAGCTGTAGGGCCTATCACCTGTATGAGTTCGCTCATGCCTCGTAAGATGCGATTTTAGAGTAAAACTTTGTAAACAGTGTTTACAGCTGTAGGGCCTATGACCTGTATGAGTCCGCTCGTGATCTTTGAGACTGGATTGCTGATTAAAACTTTTCGAACAGTATTTGCAGCTGTAGGGCTTATCACCTGAGTGAATTCGCTCATGCGTAGTAAGATTTGATTTTTGAGTAAAACTTTTTGAACAGTGTTTACAGCTGTAGGGCCTATCACCTGTATGAGTTTGCTCATGCCTCGTAAGATCCGATTTTAGAGCAAAACTTTTTGAACAGTGTTGACAGATGTAGGGCCTATCACCTGTATGAGTTCGCTCGTGCGTAGTAAGATACGATTTCGTAGCAAAACTGGTTAAACACAATTTGCATATGTAGGGTCTGTCACCTGTATGAGTCCGCTCGTGCACTTTGAGACTGAATTGCTGATTAAAACTTTTTGAACAGTATTTGCAGCTGTAGGGCTTATCACCTGAATGAGTCCGCTCGTGCGTAGTAAGATGCGATTTTTGAGTAAAACTTTTTGAACAGTGATTACAGCTGTAGGGCCTGTCACCTGTATGAGTTCGCTCATGCCTCGTAAGATGCGATTTTTGAGTAAAACTTTGTAAACAGTGTTTACAGCTGTAGGGCCTATCACCTGTATGAGTTCGCTCGTGCGTAGTAAGATGCGATTTTTGAGTAAAACTTTTTGAACAGTGTCTGCAGCAGTAGGGCTTACCACTAAACAAGACCCGTTTGTGAATTTCAAGGCGTGTACACTCGTGCTCCATCGAGTGGTTTATACTGATAAAACCTTAGTAACATACTCTGCAACTATAAGACTCGTTGTCTGAGGCGATGTATTTATGCCTTTTGAGATTGTCATTTGTTTAGTACACTTTACCACATACGTTGCTCCTTTCGGCCATATTCGTGAAAAGCACAGGAGAACACCAGCTGAAAATCGATTGACCAAGTCAGTAGTCGTTGATGATTTTTTTACGGAGTGATATTTTTACTTTAATCTTATGACAAAGGCACTTTGGTAATAAATTTTAATTATTTTCTCATTTTTTATTTATTCAACACAACGAGAATTTCGTCTATTTATTAGTGCATTTCATGATAAATTTACAGGATTTCAAATTTTTTATAGCAAGATAAAATGTATAAAATAATATATAATATGTTTGTAATACTTTAGAAAGTCACGAAAAACTAAGTAAGTTAATAAATTCTTACTTAAGTCTTTTTTTTAAAGGATCTAATAAATAAAACGATTAATCCTTTATACAAAAAAAGTAAGAAGCTAATGTACTTGCGTCAAAAACTGCCAATATGCAAAACTCATTTTGACAACTAATTCTAAACATAATAAAAATTTATCCTATTTTACAATGCCAGACTTATTACACTGGTTTTCTATAAAAGCGTTGAAACGTACTATTAAAAGAAATTTACAGTATTGTATGTAAAAAAAAAGTCATATTTCTAGTTTATGTTATTTAAGACGGCATTTTGATGTGACACTTTTTAAGAAAATTCAAATTAGAGAGATTTTATTACTTTTCTATACTGTTTTTAAATTAAAAAAACTAAATGATATTTTAGTTACGATGAGAAAAAAACGAATTTTTTCATGATAATTACATAACTCACCTTCACTTTTTAGAGTAGGGATTGTGGGATGAAATGATTGTTGGCTTGTCCAAGTTTTACTTTTTTCGCGATGCTGAAGTACAATAAAAGTTACTTTATAGGCATGTAAATATATATTAATCAAATACATCAACGATATTTTTAGCAAAGTATTCTTGGAATTATTTTCGGCAGCTAAAGAAGAAACTTCGATGCACACAGTTAAACTAGCTTCAGCCAACTAACTTCCAGCATAGAATAAAGTTTGTGATAGGCTAAAATATTTTTAACGTAGAAAATGATGTCACTGATAACGTATTTTTTGGTATTTTCTGTGCTCACTAACACTCACACTAACACGTACAACAATATAATCAGCAGTCATTAGCTAGTCGCAGATAGTATACATACAAGTGATGTATTTAAAAAACGCTGGTTTCATAAGAATCACATACTCATTTTTGAAACCCATTACGATTATGAACTACTGAAACTTATTTGTTCTATACATTTTTTCCTCACAATACAGTCCCATTGATAATGACCACTTTAAATTGGATTTGTAGAAACATTTATCACTCTAACAAGCTGTTACGAGCACCAAATACTTATTGGTTTGGAGTATAGGATTTCACCATATTTTTTTGAATACTAGACTTGGTACTAACAAGCTGCAAAAGAAAAAATAAAAGATCAAATCAATAGTAAATGTGCTTTCTTTACGCGTATATTTTGTTACAATATAATGAAGTTAATTGAATACGTATTTCATAGGAGTCACTTCTCTATGATGAAAGTTAAAGATTGTATTTGTACGAAATTAAGATCGTAGACTGGAACTGGTAATTAACATTATTTATTACTATTCGATTTAACTTAAATTTCAAGAATAATTTCAGTTTTACACTCCAACTGAAATTCACGATCAAGTATGTTTCATGAGAGAAAATAACCCCCAATTATTTTTATTCCACATTCCTTTTTAGTCCCCAAGTACGTTGGACGACAAAGTTATAGATCTGAAATAAATACAACTTTCTGAAAAAATTTATCTGTTTTTTTTTTCGTAATTTTAGAAATTAACATTTTACGTGATACAAAGTCACAAATAATTTTAACATATTTACCAGTTTTTATTTTTTCACGATATAACAAAATAATGAAAACCATGAGTAGGTACTCATTACCAAGTAAGTAAAACTTTATACCTACCGAGTTATCTAGGAAATGATATGAAAGAAAAATAACGTTTCCTTGAAGTTTTTGATTGGAAGCTTCATTACTTCTTGCTTATACAGCTGAAGGTCAGAGTATTAAAAAGCCTTCAGTTGAGACTTTATGTCAATTATTTAATATTGACTTTTGTAGTACATGTATATTCACTTATTTACGTTAAATGTATTAATGGTGTGACCACTCCTATACTCTAGAGTGTTTGGTCATATAATTTTGTTAACAAATGCATATGCACTTATTTCAAGCAATATTTTATTGATGAAGATCAAGACTGCATTAGAAATAATTTCCAAAACTCTTTGAATTTTTCACTTTACTTAATTTTTGGATGATTGATTGTTGTTTTTGATCTCTTATTTGTTATGCAGTTGAAAAGATTCGTTGTAGATTATATTGTCTTTTGTGATGCTCAATATCGCAGCAATAAAAATAAAAACTACACACTAACTACAAGCGATAACACTTTTAATCACAATTTCGTGCTGCAATCGGCTTCACCTGCCGTTAAAATTGAGCTGAGGGTAAGGAAAAAAGTGGAGAAAATCTCGCGAAAGGATAGCTCGTCACTGCAACAAAGACAAGCCGTTGTTGGGATAATGACACGTATCTCGTCTTGTTGTGCAAAAGAATGGTGTACGTTTCGACGGTTGGTGAGTGATCTCTAATTACCGGATCGGCTGTTTCTGAATGCAAAGCAATTAAAAGGACGCGAGTTGGCTCGAGTAATCGAGTGTGACGAGACGTGAATGTGACGTATGATTAATGTCCGACTGGACACGCGGATATGGAGTACGTTTGGAAAAACTCATCTCGATTTTTACGGGGTAAAAGATATCACCAACATTTTCAAGTGGTGAAGCTATTTTGGTATTTTTTGGATAGCTAGTGATTTAAAAACAATATCACAAATTAAAAAAGAGTATGGTGAAAGAGAATTTTTTTCATACGAATTATTCCATCGCCCCCTTAAGAGGTAGCCAGTTTAAATTACCCATAAGAAATTAAAAATAAAACCAGGTGTGGGTCTTGGAACCCCCGGCAGAAGTGAAACTTCCAACTCAATTTGTTATTAAAATCGGTATAACAGTAACTGAGAAAATTAGATTTTATCTAATTTCAATAGTTCTTTAAGAATTCGGTATAAAAATAGAAATATTTGTAGAGAGAGCCAATGATCAGCAATGCTATTTAGTTCACCTGATCTTTACGTTCTAGTGAAATTTTTTTTTTTCCGCACAATAATATGATTAAAAATATTGTTTATGTATATCTTTTAACTTGAAACAGACAGTAAAGTGAATTTAGAAATATTGTGCTATAGTCTTGATATTTTCTATTATAACATGTTGGTGAACTGATTAGCAGCTCTTTGAGCTTGAATTCGCGTAATGAATACATAAATGCATACATTTCATATTATTTTATTTATTTCCAGTCAAGGGATGATGGGCCAATCAGATAGAGCTTATTTACAGAAATGATTGCGGAAACGTCGATATATACATCTAATTCGTATGCTCTAAATACAAATAATCATAGCCAATGATCATATGATTCGTCGACTATTTAGTATATTTTTAAATAAACGATACAAGTATGATACAGGAGGATCGGTGACATGACAGTTCAGAAAGTTCAAATTAAATGGGTGTTTATTGCAAAACGATATTAAATAGTTTTACCATTTATTAAAATGCGATACTGCAAGAACTAGTGGTCATTTAGTTGTAAAAGATTTGCAAATTACATTCTATGACTAAAATTTTAATTAACCGGTTGGTCGCCTTCGGCTCGGGCCGCAAACCTCTCGGTTCGCAAACAAAGACTTTTCAAACTGTAGGAAAACTACTATTTCAGTATGACTAATTTGCCAAATTTTGTTTAGCACGACTTCTATGTATTTTCTGCACGTAGTGCCTATTAAAAGAGAAATTTTAATTATACTCACAAGAAAAAGAAATTCGGTCTGACAACAGCCAAAAGATTTTTTTTTTATAGTACACAACATGTACAGATGTATAGAAAATAGTTTTCTTTGATCAATGGCACGTGCCTTTCCTACAAATTAATAGAAGTAGTACATGCAGCTTGCATGATACACTTTGAGCTATGAAGCAGTCATCTGCTTTTAGAGTTATATCTAAAGAACATTAAATTTATCGGTATGGCGACGTCTATAGATACTACAGACATAAGATGATATACATCACAAGCTCCATATCGCGAACAGTACCTTAATCATTCGAGTCAAAAATAGCTCGTTTTTACATTCTGACACATGAGGGGGAGATTCATGACATTAACACGCACATTTACAAAATGCCATTGAAAAGGATCGTACACTATGCAAAACAATCATACCCACCCCTCAGATCAGGACAAAAAAGCTCTTTAAAATGTCCTTGTAATGCAGCGTGAACGAGAGGGTGGCAATGTCACGTTTAGCCGTGAAAGAAAACACTTGATCCGTCGCATTAAAAGTAGTTAGGTATGGATAAAGACAAGTGCTGAATTTTTTCCTACAATGAAATCCAACTCGATGAATAAACAATACGCATAAGCATAAAAGAGTATTGTATTTTTCTAAAATTCCGTGACCATCTGATTATAAAGATACGCTGACAAGTATTGAACAGTATGCTAATCAGTAAATGCTTTTAATGAAATATATTATTTGAAATGCTACTATAAATGAGCTCACAATAGAGATGACTTGGAGACATCAAGGGAGGGGTACTTGTTTTACTTGAGTATGTCATCATTTTCCTCAGGAAGCTACACTAAATTTTATTACACCCACTTATACATATATTATGTCTATTATTTCAACTATCACTTATACATGTATATATACATACACTGAACTCAGATACGAAAAACTGCACAGGTACACCTACGCCTATACACGATGTATGTATGCATTCTTCCATCAATCAATTATCTCCGTCATTTACGAGTAACTTTGCAAGAAGCGAAACGGATCGTTCTAAAGGCATGACACTCGATCATATGACTGTCATCGTCTCGCCAACGCTCACGTCATCCGAAGTATAAGTATAGGTACACACCGACCGACGCACAAAATTATTTTTCGAGGGAAACAGCTCATTTTCGAGCTCAAGGCACTCTGACAACTCACGACAGCGGTAGTACCTACCTATACCTACATAAATATATACGTACGGCTTATTGAAAAAAAACGTGACGCAGAAAAAGAGCGTATAACAATACAATACACGGGGTGTGGGTCTACACTGTATATATGTATATATGCTCACGGCAAAAGAGGCGCCACTCGCAGTCCATAGCGCAGCTGGCCGTGGCGAATCCGTTCGCACCGCGGGGGTCCCTCCAAACGCACCCTTGCCCCTTTCGTCACCCACCACCGCAGCATTTATATAGGTATACCTATAAATATATATATATTTGGCCTCCCTTTCGCTTTTCTTCGGCGTCTTTTCCATCCTCCGTCTATCCGTGCTCTCGCAGGTCTCCCCCTTGACAACGGTACAAAACGCTCGGTTTTGTCGTCAGCTACCGCAAAGTGCGAGACCGATTATTAAGCATTATTATGTACGACACTGTGCGTCAGGGCTTTATAAAACCCAGAGGGAGAGACATCGCGTTATACGTATACACATGCACGCGTTTACGTGGATGTAGGAGTCCTTGCTCGATACGTGTACACCAGTGTCTGTATATATAATATAGTCCTGCGCATCTCAACGTGTATATAGCTTGGTGGTTTTGCGCGTGTAAAATAATATACAAGCACCACGTATTGGTGGACGTGCCGTGATAAATATGTGGCAGCCGTACCGATGTACAATTACGTTTAGTCGTGGGTTGGCTAGGAGCGTAAGAAAGAGAAAAAAAAAAAAAGGGACGAGTGTAACGAGGATGATATGCGTGCGGCATCACCATACTGTGTGTTATGGCGTTGGGTTGAGAAGGAGCGAGTGGATTATGAATAAAATGACAATGGGCGCGTGAATTTTTGGGGGTCTTTCCACGGCAAATGAATCGTGAATTGAAAAGACGCGAGGGTTCCGAGTATCCATGGTTTTTTGGGGACCACGCGCGTTGGTGCGCGTCATGTAGCTTTTAAATTTTTGCTCGAGTCGTCTTTTGAGATTTTTGAAATTTTTGTTATTATTATTACACGGGGTGGTGATGGTGTACGTATATTCTAACTCTAAAGTAAAAGCGGTGCGAGTGATTGACGGAGGATTAACGGCTTGGGGGCCGGAGGGAGTTTATTAAAATTGTTAAAAAAATACATTTAAAAGAATTCCTTTTTTTTCGTCCTTGTATTGTAACAATGCAATTTTACTTGTAAATTTAAGGATTGAAACAGCATTGGATATTTTTTGACTAAAAATGGTTCGTAAAAGGTCAAGTGAATTTGATGAGTTTTTTTTTTTTTTTTTTTTTTTTTTTTTTTTTTTTTTTTCTTGAAGATACCTTATCTTGATTCACTGAAAGGGTAGATATGGTTTTACATTTCTTCCATGAGTTCCAAATAAAAAATTATACTTTGAAGACTCAGCTACGGAAAACTAATTTCCAATGAGGAGTATTGTGTTAACTATCACTTCTTTATTCCTACCCTAAATATAGCGATGCAGTTTACGTTAACGCTAATCTACCTACAGAGATAATTTTGCCAATAGATAACGTGCAATGATACATACAAGCAGTGCACGCATCAGTTCTCATCTATTGTGGTAAAATAGGCAGAGAAAGTGGATGGTTATTACACAAATTAACAAACAACCGATGTAATATTTAACTGTAGAGGAACGAGGCAGCAGATCGTCAGCACTCACGTATACATGTACACATCCATTTTTGTATGTACACGTGTATTGTATTGATATGATGGACCTCATCGTCTCTATACATGTATGTACTAAGCGTGATGTAGCAGCAGTAGCATGACTCGCACGCCTCGTTATTCCCTCTCGCAGACAATACGCTCGTCAGCGCTTCGGTCTCTTTCTATAATATTTCTACATGTACTGTGCGTAAAATGCGCATGGTACAAAAGCACCTACCGCTTTACCGCACACGTACTTTCATATTATGTGGAGGATTCATATCTCGCGTATTTCGCGTATTTACGAAAAATTGATTCTCGCTGTGTGGTATTCGGTGTGTGGAAGTTAATGTAGCTGCCCCCTTTTTGACCAACTTCCTGTGTTGATAATATAATTCTTATAAAAGGAAATTAGTTGGAGTTGCCTTTACTACTCGATTAGCCGGATTTTTTTTTTTTTATAAGATCACGTGTGAAAGTAAGGCACGTGGCGCCAAAGCCCTCCATTCCAACGACTCACAGATATGGGATGGATAGGAATATAATTTTGTTTACGTTCAATATTAAGAGACACTAAAGTCAAAGAACATGCGTGCAAAGTGGAGCGACAATCTTCGATTTATTCGGAATGTCAATTGTATCAAGCTCGCAGAGTAACCGTACAACCGTACATTGAACCTAATCGATAATTCATAGATCCCTAAATGAACTTTGAATGGGTACATCGAGAGAAGTATGTATATGTGTTACGTTATGTGTGTGTGTGTGCATCAAAGTGCTCGTGATGAATCGAGTTACGCGTGATAAATAATATCATACATATACGTGTGTAGTCCGTAGTTGGAGAGTGTGCCACACACGAGCTACAAAATTCCCTGCATCAGTCCACGCGGGCATCATAATGTATTACAACACAGCAGCTATATACTTTTCACCCTCTCATTCGGTATACACGTCTCTCGCACAAAACTGATTGATTACGTGGCTTGGCTTCGCATACTTATAATACACCGTACATCTCGGTTATTTGTTCGTGACCCTTCTGCTGCCCATACCCCACGACTCTTACTCTCGATCTTTTTCGTCCTTCCGTGCATAGCTTCTGCCGCCACGGCTGATTATTCGTATATAATATGCGTGCACCGACACAATAACAGTCATGATTATGGCTTTTCGTGGACTTTATGGTTTTTCAGGAGTTGGAGGGATGGGGAGAGTCTTGGGTACCCCCTGCCTCTTTGCCTACGCTGTACAAAGCGATCTTCTGAATACAGCTAGGCTTTTACTCTCGGGTCATTAATAGAGCCGTTATTGCGAAGCCGAAGCGTCTTTTCGGCTTTTTTATCGAAAAAGTTGTACCGTTTCTTCGAAACTTTTTATTTGCGGTGCACCTATACGTATATGTAGTCCTTTATAACAACCCGAGTCCTTTTTTTTCAGGGGTTTCGCGCTTCGTAAAGTTCATTGCCGATAATGCGCTAATAATTTTATGCCACCCTTCCGGGCTGTTGCCTTTTATTGGCATTGTTGTTACTACTTTTATTTTCTTGCGATATTCGAGTTTGAAATTGTGAGTTACATCACTCTTTGAACACGAATAGTGCAAAAATCAAAGAAATTATTATTGAATTGGTGAATTTTCAAGTTTTTTCGAATAACAGATTTTAAAAAATATATAAGACTTCGTCAATTATGCTGTTGATCCCAGTATTACAATGTTTGTGCTTGTAGCCCTTACTACTACTACTATTACTACTACTACTACTACTACTACTACTACTACTACTACTACTACTACTACTACTACTACTACTACTACTACTACTACTACTACTACTACTACTACTACTACTACTACTACTACTACTACTACTATTACTACTACTACTACGATAAATTAACATTTAAATTATCATGTATTAAACGAAACTGATAAAAAATCGTAATGGACTAGTTTTTTTATAAAATTAACTTAAGGTAGTTGTACAGGTACCGCAAGAGTCATGAAACTTTTTGATTTGTGTAGTAGAACGATCTGGCAACGTCGCTTTGCGGTCATGTGTGTGTGCCTGTAAGTGTGTGTTCAGAGCATCATAGAAGGAGCACTTCATTGATCAGCTGTAGCAAAAGGAGAAGCGTGTGTATCTTTTTTTTAGTTAATAAAATAGTCATGCCCAAAGAAAAAAATAGCCTATCTAGTCTACTTGGTGCTGATGAAAATGGCACGATTCGAGTAACTAAAAATAATAAAGTTAAAAATAGGCTATTTAATAAATATTAAATATTTATTACATAAATATTAATTTATAACATGTTTATTTCATTTTTAAGTAATATATGGCAATAAAATTGTTTTGATGTTCTTTGTATATCAGTTCGTTTTATTATTTATATATTTATTTATCATATTTATTTAAAATATACGTCCTATAACAATAATTGAAAATCTATAAGAGAGATTGCAGTAATCAGGATTTACGAGCAATCATATGTACCTATTTACCTTTCAAACCGCGCGCGTAATATCAGATTATGCGGCGTTGCCATATTTTCAAATGGCGTCTCACAAATGCCCGTTCTTCACGCTTTACTATTTAATTACTTTTCTCACAAGTACCCTTGGAAGGTTTTGAAAGCGAATATATAATTATCATTTAATTATCTTTCTACTGTCCAAAGGGCATCAGAAGCTATCCTATATTAGCAACGATATGAATGATAATATACAGACAGCTCCGCGGTTTCCCATAAGACGCCATGTTGAATTGGCATGTAAACAAAAACTCAAGGCATGCAAATAATTATGAATATCTCCCTTTATAGATACCCTCGGGTCACAAAAATTTAGATTTCTTATTTTTATGCATTAATCTACCATCCTGCAAAATATCATAATTTTCTATCCTATATTTCAATTTGCTGTACAACTACCTTAACTACAAATGTCAGCTTGGATAGTGTATCTTGTATTCTATTTTGTTTTATTTATTCATTTATTTATATATATTTTTATCCAGTTTCTTTTCTCTTAGTTTGAGTGTATTCTTAAAAATTATCAAATTTTTATTTTTAATTCAAAATTATTAAAAAATTCAGCATTTTCTTACTACGTTCATTGTTCATGTATAATTTCTCAATGCATTGATTTGTTAGTTTTTGATACCTATTTAAATGGATTTTTACTTAAATTTGATTGAATTAGAATATCAAAAAACACGTACATCGAGAATGAAACAGTGTTTTGGGCCAAACAGCTCTCTATTATTTGAGTAATGTTTACATCATGTATCTCTAATTCTATTGCTAGCCTACTTCCTTTCTTTAGCAGTTAAAAAACAAGTATTTTTTGAACTACTTTTTATTAATTGAAAGATATTACTTGTACGTCATGAAGGTTGAAGCTTAAAAAAAGTTAGAAAAACTAACAATGAGAATTTTTTCACAAATAAAAAATTGAAAAAACAAGTAACAAAACTCTTGGGTATTTTTGAAATACAATATTTTTATGCTTCTAATTAAGTTAAAAAATGTTGATTATTTAAACCCTAAAAGAAAAAAGATGTTAGAAAGATTTGTTGATAAATGAATTTTTTTTAAATCAATGTAAGAGAATTAAAATTAAAAAATAGGCAAATTAAACATGTCTTTTACAATACTTTTTTGTTGTAAAAATTAGATGATAAATGCTATAGATACAAAAGTCTAGTTTTAAAAAATATTATCACTTGTTTTCTATGTGAGTATTTTGCGAAACCTAAGTCTATCAAACATAAATGAAAACATACAGCAGTTTCTTTAAGTAATTCTACTACAAGAATATAGTTACAGGAAGTTAATAATTGATTTTTGTTTAGGATTCGAATGAATTTTAATTTTACTTCTTCGAATCATAGTTGCTTGACCGCTACATTCTTACATTTGTGACTTTATTATGGTAACATGTTCTGCAAACACTACTCTGCAAAATGTAAATAGGAATTTTCTCCAACGTTAAAAGCAATGCTTATGTTTTCTTACGTTCACTTTTCACTTTTAATATTATATACGTATAATTCACGAACCGTATCCAAATCACTGTCCCTAGCTGTTAAAGCTCAGCCACGTAAACTGCAATACTGTTCACTAAAATCAATATCAAACCAATATGTAGGAACATGCTTATTTGGCAAAAAGAATTAGCAAAGTTTTGTGGTAATGTTCAGAACCAAAGACTACAGTAAAATTATTGTATGTCACTAAATTTACTTTTTTATCTTATTTTATGTAAATTACTGTCCTGATGATAAAAATTACAAAATCACATAAAATTACATTTTAATTGCTTACCTTAGTTCTGGCGAATATTTGAAGCACATTGTATATAGAGGTTGAACAAAATGCGTGTACATGTATTTCGTCTATTACTTATATGTTTTTCATGAGTCTTGAAGCATTTTTCCTCTCCCCCCACCTATACCTTTAGTCACACATTTAATACTATACTTGAGTAGGTACAAAAATGTGTGAGTTTTGGCTCTGTTCGCTCATTTGTCTCTACTTAGTTCATACTACGCTTGTGTGGGAGTGCTTCTTCTGTTACTAGTTATACAAATGCCGATGTGCCTCTAACACTGTAACTGTCATCAATTTGTCGTGTTGTCACCTCAAATATTTCAGGGATATTTTGTGCACCAGCATCATTTAAAAATACTAAATCATAAAGTCAATCAGATAAAGGTCCTCCTATTGCCTCCGGTCACCGTAAGTATTTGATCCACCCTATTTTTTCTTCTATGTAATAAATACTCTACTTTGACTCTTAACATAACTTTTACACTACATGTATATGTTTAAGCCTCACTCTAATTACCATTTTGATGACGATTACATTAACTTATTGTTAGTTTTTTTTTTAAATTTATCTATTTGTTCTTTACGGTACATTCGTATTTCAAGCTTAATTTTTCACTTCGTCACTTAGTGTCGATGAAAAGCTTATCATTTTCTTTCAAGTATTAGTATATTCATAAATCATACTAATACTTGAAAGAAAATGATAAGCTTTTCAGTGGAATATATCAGTGGTTTTTGAAAGAGAGTGCTATTTCAAAGTCATTGCGGTACAAGTGCTATCTAAGAAATTTTGTTGCTTTTGTTATTTCATACACAGCTGTAATTGTCGAACAAGAAGAAAATTAAAAAGGCAAAGCTTTTTTAAAGTTTAGGGCTGAACTTAGAGATGTGCTTTATGTAATCGCGATAAAAAGTGAATGATATTTACGTTAATTTTTATTTTGGTGAGGTTAATTTTATAACCTTTTAAAGCTCTATGTTAGTTAGGCTCACGTTTATAAATTTTTTAGTAGTTAAAAATGTTTCCAGCTTTAAGAAATTAATTAAATCTTGAAATGTACATTTGATTATTGTGTGTACAGAGTGGACTATAAGAATACTGAAAAGAGGTTGTTAAAATTTATCTAAAGCATGTAATACACACGGCGTTAAAATTAAATACAGTTTAAAAACCTGATTCAATTTTTACATGTTATTGACGTGGTATTACAAAATTAATAGCGTAAACAATTTACTTTAAAATGTACTGACAACGAAATAAAAAAGGTATTTCCTTTTAAGGGTATCTGAATTCATGAATTATAGTATTTTTCGAGCTTTGATTCAACTTAAAAACAATTTTGATACTGCCCTCAGTGAGAATAAGTTCAACTCTTATGTGGAGTATACTTGAGGGTAATTACAGGATAAGGACAGAAAAAAGATAATAAGAAAATTGATCATACAGTTTAATTTTCTTAATAACCCTTGTATTATCTATTACGGTAATTTTTTTTCGACTTAGGCTCACACACCAGCATATAATATACAATGATGCCAAAAAATTTGTGGAAATTCAAATTTTAATTCTAATATCAATTATTTGTTTCAACTTTTGTACTGAAAATTCATACATTTTTTTAGATTTGCATCTTCAGGAATAAAAAGAACTCTCCATTTTTGTAATGATTGAATACAAAGTTGTGATAGTTGGAAATGGAGGCGTTGGAAAGACAGCAATGACCATTCAAATGGTCCGAAACTTTTTTGAAGAAGAGTACGATCCAACTATTGAAGATACTTACAAGAAGCAAGTAAGAAGAATAATTAATAAAATAATGATAATTTTCTGGAAAAACATTCAATAAACAATTCAGTCGATTTATACGTTTATTTTTTAGGTAGTAGTGGATGATGAGATGTGTTTGTTGGACATCTTGGACACCGCAGGTCAGGAAGATTTTGTTTCTATGGGAGATCAATATTTTAGGACAGGAGAAGGATTTGTCGTAGTATTTGCTATAGATTCAGCAACAAGTTTCGATGTTAGTTTAATATTAATATAACTTTTGAATCGTTAAATTATCAATACATGTTTAAGAAGATTCGGAAAATCGAAACTATTTTTTATTTTTAGGAAGTCAAACGTTACCTCTCAACCATAAGAAGAGTAAAAGATTCAGATAAAGTGCCTATAGTCTTAGTTGGAAATAAGTGCGATCTTCAACAATGTTGGGAAGTCGATATGACACACGCTAAAGAAGTCGCACAGGAGTATGGTATTCCTTTCATTCAGACGTCAGCTAAAACTAGAATGGGAATCGATAATACTTTTAAAATATTAGTAAGTGGAGCCTTTTCATTTCTACTCATTAACACCTTTCTATTCAATCACTCTGATTTTTTTTTTATTAAATATTATAGGTCAGAGAAATGAGAAATCAAGTAGGAAAGACAAAATGTAATAATGCCAATGTTATAGGACGTAAAAGAAAACGATGTTGTATTCTGTAAATGTTTAATGATTTGATATTTTCTTACGTAGTTTGTATACTTCATGTGCAAGAATATGTTTATGTACTAATATGTTTGGACAGTCCAGTGACCACATGATGTGTTCCAAATTTTGTCACAATACTGTTATGCATGAGTTTTTAAAAATTTTTTATGTTTTTTACTTTTTTTAATTTAGTGTTAGACAATGTTCAACTAAATTTCACTAACATACCATGCATAAGACTAATACTGTGGGATTTCGTTAAGTTTTAACTATTGTAATGGATCACGATTTCATATATTTTATATGACAATTTATCCTTAAACTGAGGATTAATAATGCATATTAAAAAGTAATGTTGTCTAAGTATATGATTATTCATACTTTTAAAAATGTCAATGCATTAGAGTTTGTACTAACATCTTAAAAATTAATAAATAGCGTCAGAGAATTGGAGTAATTTTATTGAATGACCTAGATAGTACTTACAAAATTCTGCATATTATGTTTTGTATCCATTTTTTGTGAAAAAAAGTGTTTAAGGACGTTCGGTAGAGATAGCGGGGGGAACCACTTGCGGGGCAAGGGGGAAGTAGCGATGAGTGAAGACTTGGCATCGTCGCGCGGGTCTCCAATATGTGAGTGTTCATGTACACACATCAGGTGGTGTGCACTCTGCTGCAGTGCTGCACTCTACACTGTCTGCTGCGTCGGTTACGGTAAATAAAATTCTTGAATTTTTATGTGACTTGAAAAGTCTCATTGGATGTGAAGTTATAAATTAAAAATTTTACTAAGAAAAATAAATGCGTGTTATTATAATTTATATTTCTAAATTTTGTAAAAAAGTGTGAAGTGTATATTATTGCTACAACATTTATTTTCTTAATTCAAACATTTTTTTAAAATTTGTCCTCGAAGATTTACAAAAAATGTTCATGCACGTAAATAAAGTTCCAACTGGTTAAAAATTCTTTGGAATTTCACTCTATCTTCTTAAAAGTCCACCAAGCTTTCTAGTTAAATATTTTTTCTTGTGTCCATTCCAATGAAACTGACCTTACGTCACATAAATTAGTCAACACATTGAGAGTACCCAATTTCTAGTAGAATGAGCTCTATAAATACCGAATTTCTCCAAATTTTTATAATAATTTAAAATATCGTATGCAATGCATGACAAAAACTTTTTTTATCATTTATTTTTCCATTAAGGGGGCATAAAATAAATTAAAAAACACAAATTACGTAATTGAATTTATGGATCAACGCAAGGCTTTTCCTTTCACTCGCTCTGAAGTTAATACGTCACGTCCACGGGAAAATTCGGTCTCTCATTGAAATATCAGTGATATAAATCAGAGATTTGACCTTTAAAAAAAACAGGATCACCTAACATTCCCCTTCTTTGTGCTTGAGTGGAAAAAAGGGAGGGCGTTGAATTCCGCGTCAGTAAAGAATCAAGGTGAGGACAAAACGGAGAAAAAAGTCATCCCAGGGAGATAATTTTCAGTCCAGCTCGAGGAGGGAAAAAAATGCGAACGCGAACGAAGAAAGGAAATAAGTCCCCTGGCAAAGGAGCGCATACCGTGTAAGTCAAGAGAAGCAGAATCGAAAAAATAGCAAAGTCAGTGGCTCTCCGTAAGATGAGCACATGCATTGTCCACCTCTCCAACAATCGTCACCTTCTACCATCGGCTTCTCCTAAACTACTCGACACGCACATAACTGGCCCAACGTCTCGCGATTCACGCTGCAGTGTCGTCCACAATAAAACGCCCGAAAAAAAAAAAAAAAATCGTGTCAACGAGGGTGTGGAAAGCAAAACTCGGGCTTCGTTCTCGGGACTTTATTATGCGACTCACATGCGAACGCACGGATAACTGCACAGGTGCCGATGTGTCCCCCAAACACCCGTGAGAAAGGGAGAAGCAGCAGATCAAGAGAGCGAGAAATGGCTACTTGCAGCATTAGCAGCACATTATGGTAGTCGTGAGCACAATACGGCGAAGAAAGACATCAGAGCGCGTGAGTGTATACGCGGGTAATGCATGCATTCTCGACCGCCGCAGGAGTGAGGAGCACCGAAGAAAAAGAGAGAGAGAGAGGGATCTCCCCACGGGTCGACGACAACAGCGGAGACGGTCACTTTGCTTTCCTTAAAAGCCCCGAATGAATGGCGAAGCGGGACGCTTTGACACTGCCTAGTGATCCTTTTTATTTTCATTTTTTTTTTCTTTTTCTTTTCCTCCGTGTGCCACGCGCTTTCGTGTGTACATGCGTGTGTATACCCAACGCTCTCTCGCGCGCGTACGACAATGATGATTATTGTCTGCCCAAAGTAGCTGCTCCCCGAGGAATATTCGAGGGTGGGACAATGCCGGCCTATTTGTCAAGGGTGCGCACGGGTGTTGGGCCGAGCACTTCATCTTGGACGCGCGCGAGGCACCGGTGTGGTTGGAGAAAATCTTGAAGTGAGAGGGCACGCTTTTTTCGGGCGAATCTCTTGAATTTCTAGGTGATTTATGGTGCATGCCTGGCTCGCCGATGACACAGCTTTTACCATTGTACTCGGGAAGTCGATCGGCGCGTCCTGTCGTTTCGTCCGATTATGCACTAGAAGATTAATTGTCGCGATCGTTTAGTAATGCTATTTATTCTAAGAATTTTTTTTTTCCTTGTGTGCATAAGTATGTTTTTATTCTTGTTCTTAATAAGAAGCACACGGAAGAAGTGGACTTGTAGGAGGGAGAAAAATTTTTTTTTGCAGTTCTAGCGTTTACTATGTGTTTTAAAGCTTATTGTGAAATAATGTGTTGGAAGTAATTTTGCATAAAAAAATATTTACGAGTTTTATTTGCTGCAGTACAGACTAAAACTGAAGTGTGTTTTGGTGGGATTAATATGACTAGATGGAGTAACGGAATAAGAAAGATTTGGATACGTTCTCACAAAGAAGTGGGTGCCACGAGTTTTTCTATTTGGACCACTGAATATGAACTAATTATGAGGAAAAACGTGTTTTAAAATTCTTACCTTGAAACATTATTTATTTTTCGTTAATGTGAAAAATTTATGTAACAACACATTACGAAAGAAAATATGGGGCTGAAATGTTTGAGGTTCACATGCTTGCCTTTTTATGGGCTTTCCATCCGTACGTATACGCGGAAAATTGACTCATTCCATCTTTTTAAAATTTACTCCAACATATCTCTAAAAATGAGCTTTTTCACAGCTCAATTTTTTTATACCATATCCTTTTAGAACAAGAATAATATTTTTTGACAATAAAGCCGACTACGGAATGTCATTTTAATAGAAATGTTCTAAATCTAAAAAAAACGAGGAGATGAACCTTCTTACAAATGAACTGTAGGTAATGTACATGAAATACACCACACCCACATTGTAAAGATCTTTCACTAGGGAATTGACAGCCTCTCGCCGTGATGTGTATGATGTTCCTCCGATTAACATTTGCCAGCACTTGCCATCTCAATTTGTTTCCCAAAACGCTTGAGTGATTAATGCAACGAGGACAAACGAAAATTGAACAAATCGAAGGAACACACATCGGCCCATCACAAGCTCCAAATGTGCGTCAATTCGAAAGCAGGACTGTAAGAGCACTCGAAGAGTTCAAGCGTCACGTCACACGGAGAAGGGCCCCCCAACTGTGTTTTCTCTCTGCCTGATGTATGTATACGTAGGTACGCGTCGCCTCGAGCGTTACGCTGCAATTCTCCGATCTTCGTGCACTTACATGCAAACGCAGTTTCGAGACACTCGAAGCTCTCCTCGTATACCTCCCAATGCGACCGATTGATATCTGAGCAACGACTGCGCATCGTTTGACTTATTGCTTTTCTTGTCACTCCCGTTTTTTTATACTTTCGTTCCTCTCATTTCTCTACTTGTCTCTCTATTACGTGGGGCCATTGTGTGTAGCAGTTTACACACTCTCCGTCACTGATCATTATTTACAGAGCGACGTTTCATCCGTACTTTAAATTATTAATCATTGCTACGTGATCGATACATCGATTATTCTACTACGCTGATGGACATATGTTTGGTTGGTATATTCTGTTTCAAAAACATTACGTAAGATTAATACCAACAAAGAGAAATGGCCATATCATTGATGCGGGGCTCGACATAGGAAGGCAGAAGGTTGTGTCCTTGATGTTGCGATCCTAAAAAAAGTCATTGCTGATTCAACGTGAAATCATACCAGATTCAATCCCATTAAAAACTCTGACTTTTGTTTGAGCTCTACGAAAAACTTGTGTTATTTACTGTGGCTCAATAGTAAACGTAAAACGATGAAATCGATATTGGTCGGAGAATAACAAAGGTGTGGCGTACCGCGATTATAAAAGTTTGTTTGTAACATATTGAAAAATATTATTACTTCATTGATAGCGTTTTGTTAAAAAAGTCATTCGAAAAAAGGCTCACCAATAATTAGCAGATGCTCAACGCTGTTCTTCCCATGCAAAGAAAACAGCTATCAACTGATTCAAATGGGCTCTTTAGCTCGATCTTTGATAAGGGGATGAAATGGGGTTGCTTCGAGATCCATTAAATCAAGTGCGTTAGAGGTCGAATACCACACCACTGTATGTACGTGCGCTTAGAGATATCGTAGAGTAATACAACGTGGTAAGAAGTAGATATTTATGGCTGCTTACTCATGAATTGTGGATTTAAAGTATTAACTAATTTTCAGCACACCATTGTAAACAATGACATTTTTGGTTTGTGAAAAACACATAAATATTTACACAAGGTTGGCCTTCACCATGAATGTACAGTTTTGTATATCAAAGCGTGCAGAAACTCTTTCAATAAAGTCAATGATTAAAAACTGTCAAGTACTCCTGTTTTTTAAAATAACGTAAGAAAACAACTGTCCACCTATTACGTGTATTCTCCAGAGTCAAAGTTGGTACAAAAAAAAGACTTGTACCAATTGTTTCGTCACCGTTTGATTCTCAATATAAAAGCCAGTAGCGCAAGGGGATCGAAATGAAAGAACCAGCAGAGGTACACAGATCAAGAGGCTCGCATCCACAGACAGAGAGACATGAGAAACGGTGGTACAGAGAGGAAAAGAGGAGGAGGGGTATTTAGCGAACCCAACGAGGGTGGAGCGACGAGCGGATAAATATATAAGATCGTACGTGAAAGAGTAGTAGGAGGAGGAGGAGTTCCTCCACACGTGTATAGATGATTTACGCTCTATGCGCGCGTGCTGTGCCCGAGGCGTATGTACAAGAGCCCTGCACGCATGGCACACGCCTTCCTCCTCCTCCCACGACTTCCTTAGTCGGATATCCCTTTCCCTCTCTTCCTTCGGCGTAATATCGATACTGAGCTTATGTGCCGTTTGGTGGCGGCCCTCTTTTCGCGCACACATAATATAACGCAAAATGACGGCGCTACATCAAAGAAGTTGCCTGCTTCCGTTGGCTGTCCTCTATTCATAATATTGTACACTTGCCTTCCATAGGTGCTTTCATGTGCACATCGTACGTACAGGTGGGATGAATATACGCAAACATACTTGAGTTTGAAAAATTGTTTTTTGGCAGTAGGTGCGACTTTAACAACACTTTTAGGGTTTTTGTAGAACCCATGTTTTCGAAATAAATGAATTTTGCGAATCAAAAAATGTGATCGTAATGTTGGTACGAATTTAACTTGAAAGAGTCTCTTAAAAAAGTGTCTTTGGTAGGGCCACATTCTTAAAAAAAAAAAAAAAAATTTGTTGCGTCGATAACATTCTTAAATTACTTGAAAAACTAAACAATGGGGTAAATATGTAAAAAATAGCGATTAATATCTCATTAGGGTAGATAAGGCCTTGTTTTGAGGGAAAATCTTCCAATCCAGAGACAGGGTGGAAAAAAACAATTCGTATTTTAATTAAAATCTCATGAATAATTCTCCTTGTGAGCATTTTTCGGTGACGTCTGATGTCTGCACCAATGTGTAGATGTGTAGACCTTATAATTGAAGGACCGAGTTTTTCAATCTTTACTCTAAAAAAACGTAAGCGTCAAAACTTCATATTTATTTGTCAACCATTTCTTTATCTCCAACCTACTTTTGTAACGTACCGATGGAGTGCAGTCAGGTATCGGTGGGGATTGTAATAGAGAGTTGAAGAAAAAAGGGATTAGGAGTTATCGCTGCCCCCATAAGCTTTTGGGGCGCGCGGATGCAAACACACGTGCATGTACATATGGAAGAACAAGTGAATGAGCGAGTCTCTCGGAGAGAAGTCTGGAGCCCCAAATGTCCAGCACATCGCTCGTTTAGCCTCTCTGACGGCTCTTGTACTCTTATTTTTTTCTTCTTCTTTCCTCTGCGACCGTATTGCTTCTCTGTTATGTTCTGAGTCTCTGTCTTACACGCTTGAGTCTTTTTGACATCTCTCTTTCTCCTCCACCCCCCTTTATTTTCTTTACTTTTTTCCCAAAAGTAACAGCGATATTCGTTTTACTTGCTTTGATGCCGCGCCAGAGTATCCCTTTCATTTAGCCGCAATCAAGATAAATATTAATTAGAATATTATTATCATTTTTGAGTCACGTTTTTCTTTCACTCTTTTTGCCCTACTCTTTTTCTCTTTCTTATGCACGTGAGAGAGCGTGAGAACTCATATTTTTTTCCACAGTTTTATTACAAAAAATAACTTTTTATTTTTTAGAGAGGGATTTTCTTTCAAGAATTATTCAATCCCAGTTTTCAAGTGTTACATACTAATAATACGCCTTGCTTTGTTATTTATTTACTAATTTTAACTATCGAGGAATTATTGCTACAAAATATTTATCACAATGTTAAAATATATTTTCTTCCACACTTATAAGTGCAGTATCCGTATTACTAAAATAAATAAAACATTAAAGAGCTTCATACTTTAGGTTCCAAGTTTTTTTTTAACTTTAAAAAAATCTGCAGTATTAGTAATTTTATACAAATTATGATCATAGATTTATGGTCAATGATGATTTTTATCATGTATTAAATGTCAACTCTAATGAAAATAATTTGTTATTAAATAAAGCTGTTTTCTTTGAGATTACAAAACGGAAATTCATGCTCTCATTTAAGTACGTTCAACAAAATATTCTCTAATTTGAAAATGGACTATTACTACCACTCTGATACCACGTTTTGTTTCAGGAATATTATTGCAACTTGGATTTCCAAATCTATTGTAAAAAAAGTACCATAAAAACTGCTAATTCGTTGCTGTGAGTTCTATCATGTTTAGCTTGTGATGCAAAAATGTTATACATAATCAAAGAGATGTAATGATAAGTATTTTGTTAAACAAATAAGTAATGAACAAACTCACAGAATTAATACCAGCTACAGAATTGTGTTTCTCAAAAGTAGCTGCAAAATATTTCAAAGAAAAAAAAAAAAAAAAAAAAGACTGGGCTCCTTGTAAGTGGTACAATTTCCATACGGTAGACAGAGAACAAGATAGAGTAAGTGCACTTTCTTCCAACAAATTCATTGCACCTAACAAGAACTTGTTAATTAAATTAAAAGATTAACGCTTATTCTGGTTGCAGCCAAACATTGACTTCGCGGCTTCTGGAGAAAGACAATGTGGCATGTAGAGACAAATGACAAGAGAAACGGGTGATCATCCGTTCGTTTTCTGAGAGCACATCTTCAAAGACGAGCCAAAGGAATTCAAGACAGCTTCGCACTCCCGCTGCTGCAGTTTGATCGGAAGCTTTTATAAATATACATAGGTGCATGAACAAAAATTAATGTATGCACTCGCTCGTGTCACGCAGTTGGACGCATTATACGATGTTCCTCCCAAATCGGGCTCTCGAGAGTCCTGTCCGTCGTCTCGCTCGTGAACACCTATATATACAATCATACTTACCTCTATAGGCGCTTGCTCTCCGGTTTCCAATGTTCCCTCGACGCGAAGTCCGTCTTACCTGTCAGTCTGTCTGTCCGTCCGAGCCCGAGTCTGAGCTTCGTGGGTTGCTTTTGTCAGGCGGCAAAATAAGAAGCTAGGATGTATTACAAAGTGCTTTTAAGGCGGTGGCCCCTTTGTCTTGCTTCTTTTTCACCCAGTGATTTTCACAGGGATCACTCGGGCGTTAGGATCCTTTTTTTTTCGTGGGTGGATTGGTTTTTTTGAAAAGTACTTATTTATGTTTTCCTCTTCCCAGCGGTGAACAGATTGTGGGGAGATGAAATTTTGAAATGTGGACCAGTAATTGGGTCATTATTTCTTATAATGTGGTGTATTGTTAGCATTGCGGTAGAACAAGGCTGGACACTGCTTTGGGGCTTCCAAAAGATTTTCCTTTGGCCCACACGAAAACATGTGTAAGACGAGTTATTGAATGTATGAATCAAAAAGAGTTTTTAATTTATGGTACAACAAATTAGGTGGATAAATTTTTTCTTTTCCACTTGATGGAGTTTTGTGAAGTTCATTAATTTTTAGTGCATAAAAGTATCTATTCTAATAAAAGATAGTGATTTAAATTTGTTCAATGATTTCATAAATTGGTTTTTAAGTCTTCAGACATACAAGCTGTTAAATTTGTACGACAAAAATAGGTAAGAATACGTAATATTCTGGATCCACATGAAACTTGTATATTCAATACTTTACACTGTAAAGATTACATCAATCAAGTGATTTAGTAGTAATTTTACACTAAGACTAATAAAAACTATTTTTGCTAGTTTAATTCATACATTGTTTATTTTATGTCACAAAGGAAAGTTTGACAGGTATCATAATTTCTATATATTTGAGTCCAGTATTTTTTAACATTGATGCAGTAACATTAACTGCCTAAATACTAATTCAAAAGGGGATGCCTTGTTATTCGGGAAAAAATATAATACATTTTTGTTAATAAGTCCATATTATGATTCAAAGTAATATCAGCCTTGAATCCTTCAACAAGGTTCATGTATTTGCAGGACAAATTTCAGGTCCTTACTTGTATGAAATCGCACTTGTATCGGCTCAACATTGCACGCCAATACATACTGTGGTCTCAATCTTCACCTGCTTATCCATCCCGTTGATCTCGATTCTCTTTCGTTTTTATAAAGTGTATCGCCAAGAGGACTGCAGCAGGCGCATCTTGGCATCAAATTGAATTTTCCTGTACATACATACACGCGTTAGTCTACACGGACGTGTTCTCGTACCTACATATATAAAGGAAGGCGTGCTCGATATACATAATGTCCTGTCGACGCGATGATGGATCGAGCGTACCCTGTCCAGGTAAACGTGCGGTGGAATACATAACATACGTGGCCTCGCTTTCGTCTTTTTTAGGCGTTTCTGCTCTGGATATATACGTTGAAAAACGCGTTTTGCACCATAGGTATGCAGCTTGCGGGGTAGGGGATTAATGGCGATCGTGTGCCGTTTCATGTGTCGTTGTTTTAAAAAGCTTGAATATAGATTTTGTTTACTTTTACATTATTTTCATTTTCTAATTTTTAGATAAATAAAAGTATTGTACACCATACTATCGCACATCAGAAAACTTGAAGTTGTAGTACAAACATCAAAGGAAACCTTGGATATACAATTATTTGTTGTTAGAGTGAATATATTAAAAGAATCGTAATGATTATAATGACATTCGTGATGGTAACATCAATGTTTACATAATAAAAATAATTATAATCTTTGTAGCTGGTGAATCTAAATGCAGATTGATGACTTCAATATTGTAAGTATACTCTAAGGTAAGTAGTTATTTTTTAAATATTCAAACATCTGTTTCTTTACAAAAAAAAAAAAAATTTTCTGAAGTCTTAGGCTTGAGTGGTGGTGCAAAACTTCAATTTTTACTAATGCCGTGTACTTATTTTCAAAACTGGTTTCGACGTGTGCTTTTATACTCCTTTATCTCGCAACTCACGTGAAGTTCAAGGATAGGGAGCAAAATGAAAAGTGCCTTTGATGATTTTACGTCACTAGTGGCGATAAAAACATCATTGATGATTTAAAAACTCTGTGAAAAAGAAGCACGTCGAGAGAAAACTTTATAATTCATGAATATGACTACGCAGATTCACGAGGCTAGAAAATGAGCATTACTGAACAAACATCGTAAGTTAAAAAAAAAGTATTCAGCACCTTTACAATCTTTTGTATGACCTACTTTTCACAACTCGGAGTCACCGGCAAACGATATGAAATTTTATTGAGTAGTAAAAACTGATGAAAGAAAAAAAAAAAAAAAAAAAAGGTTACCGCGATTCACGCTAATTGATCCGCTCGCGTGCAATTATTCACCGTGTTCTAGTTCGATTCGCACAATTAATTGAAAGATCCCGGAAGGAGGCCCCTTCCATCCCCTTTCTATTCAACTTTTTTTTTTTTTTTTTTTTTTTAAAAAGGACAGAAAAAGAGGGAGAGTGGTCGATGAAACGAGGGAGATTTTCCGGAACAACAGCGGGGACTGAGTGACGACGAAGAAAAAAAAGAGAGAGAGAGAGAAAGTTCAGGCTTAGCCACGGATGGCTTGACACGAAGTTGTGGGTAATAATTACCGAAGCTCGTTAGGGCTGTCGATGAATAAAGAAGGTCGCCCTGCACCTGCCTACAATTTAACATACGCTCACATGTACACAGCTACGCGAGAGAGAAAAGGACGAAAAGATAGATAGAGAGAGGGAGAAAGAGTGTGGTTCTTAGGGCTCGCAAATAGTATAGTATGCAAGGGTGGTGGTTATCGCACGTGCGGCTCATGTACACGTGTGTACAATTACAATCTTGCAGCTTGAATTTGCATACACGTACAAGCGTCAAACGCTTCTTCGATCCTGGAATTGATGATTTGGTCCACTCGCCTCCTACTCCCCAGCTAGGAAGCAAATGAATTCCCAATTTTGATACAGCATCGAATTGTTTTTAAAACTCTTCTATAAATCGTTTACTTGCTCCCAGCAAGTATAGAAGCCAGTATCTCTGTAAAAGTAACTCTATAAAACATCGGCTAGGAAACTTATCGATAATAGTATTTTTTATTTTTTATTTCTTAGGAGTTGTTTAAAATGGCTACCACTTAAGAGGTCGATGAAATAATTCATATTGGAGATACCGAGCACAAGTTCTCGAATAGTCATAGATGAAAAAAACCGTTTAAAAATTAAAGTGTAATGGGCTCTTTTGGAAAAGAAAAAAATTCTCTTTCACCATACTCTTTTTTAATTTTCGATATTATTTTTAAATCACTAGCTATCCAAAAAATACCAAAATAGCTTCACCACTTGAAAATGTTGGTGATATCTTTTACCCCGTAAAAATCGAGATGAGTTTTTCCAAACGTACTCCATATCCGCGTGTCCAGTCGGACATTAATCATACGTCACATTCACGTCTCGTCACACTCGATTACTCGAGCCAACTCGCGTCCTTTTAATTGCTTTGCATTCAGAAACAGCCGATCCGGTAATTAGAGATCACTCGCCAACCGTCGAAACGTACACCATTCTTTTGCACAACAAGACGAGAGACGTGTCATTATCCCAACAACGGCTTGTCTTTGTTGCAGTGACGAGCTATCCTTTCGCGAGATTTTCTCCACTTTTTTCCTTACCCTCAGCTCAATTTTAACGGCAGGTGAAGCCGATTGCAGCACGAAATTGTGATTAAAAGTGTTATCGCTTGTAGTTAGTGTGTAGTTTTTATTTTTATTGCTGCGATATTGAGCATCACAAAAGACAATATAATCTACAACGAATCTTTTCAACTGCATAACAAATAAGAGATCAAAAACAACAATCAATCATCCAAAAATTAAGTAAAGTTAAAAACTAAGAAATTTCGGAAATGATTCCATCTGCAGTCTTGATCTCCATTAATAAAATTTTGGTCAAAATAAGTGAAATTGTTAACAAAATTATATGATCAAACAATCTAGAGTATAGAAGTGGACACACCATTCATAAATTCAATGTAAATAAGTGAATATACATGTACTACAAAAGTCAATATTAAATAATTGACATAAAGTCTCAACTGACGGCTTTTTAATACTCTGACCTTCAGCTGTATAAGCAAGAAGTAATGAAGCTTCCCATCAAAAACTTCAAGGAAACGTTATTTTTCTTTCATATCATTTCCTAGATAACTCGGTAGGTATAAAGTTTTACTTACCTGGTAATGAGTACCTACTCATGGTTTTCATTTTTTTTATTATATCGTGAAAAAATAAAAAGTGGTAAATATGTTAAAATTATTTGTAATTTCGTATCACGTAAAATGTTAATTTCTAAAATTACTAGTGGGAAAACAGATAAATTTTTTCAGAAAGTTGTATTTATTTCAGATCTATAACTTTGTGGTCCAACGTACTTGGGGACTGAAAAGGAATGTGGAATAAAAATAATTGGGGGTTATTTTCTCTCATGAAACATACTTGATCGTGAATTTCAGTTGGAGTGTAAAACTGAAATTATTCTTGAAATTTAAGTTAAATCGAATAGTAATAAATAATGTTAATTACCAGTTCCAGTCTACGATGTTAATTTCGTACAAATACAATCTTTAATTTTCATCATAGAGAAGTGACTCCTATGAAATACGTATTAAATTAACTTCATTATATTGTAACAAAATGTACGCGTGAAGAATAGTATATTACGCCACTAGGGCGGAAAGTGCTTCTTTCCGCCCGCGGGCGCACTTTCCGCCCGAGGGCCGAAAGTACTTGAAGGGCGGAAAGTGCGCTCAAGGACGGGAAGGCCTCCACCCGAGTCGCGTATCCTATTTTTCTCCTTAAGGGCGCAAAGTGAGAACGTATTTTGTCTGGTTAATGATCACTTCAATAGAAATTTAACTACAGGATTAAAAATGAAAAATATTTATTCAACGTCTATCTAATGTACACAAAGCTTATTTTTCTAGATAAATGATGAGATAAATAATGTTAAGTATTCTGATACTTATAAGTTTTGTGAAAATAACTGATACTTACATCAAATTAGTGTTGAAAAACAAGAACAATGCAAGTTGAGATTTTATAAATAAAGGAATGCGCGCGCGGCCTGTATCAAGAGAACGGAGCAACTTGATTAGTACTGCAGTAGTGGCGCTGTAGCAAGAAACGGTTTTTTATAATGGAATGAGTTGATTCACAGTGGTAAATTTAAATGAGTTCTAAGATATTGCAACCTCTGTTAAAAAATAACGGAGGTGTTTCGAATATAACATATTGATAATGTACAGCACCAACTACAAAATTTACTAATTTTTCTTATTTGCAGGCGGGAATGTACTTTTCGCCCTGGGGCAGGAATGTACTTTCTGCCCTAGGGCTAGAGGTTCCACTTTCCGCCCGTGAAACAGGCACTGAAAGTACTTTCGGCCCTCACTTTCCGCTTGCAAGGAGGAAATGGTAGTTTTCCTACGAGTTTGGAAAGTCTCTGTTTGCGAACCGAGAGCTTTGTGGCCCGAGCCGAAGGCGAGGGACGTAAGGAGGTTCGTAAAGGAGACTTTTCGAACAAGTTCCGGAAAACTGCTTTTTCGCCCGAGGAAGTACCAGCCTCCCAAAACCACCCGAGGGCGGAAAAGTACATTTCCTATTGATTTGATCTTTTATTTTTTCGTTTGCAGCTTGTTAGTACCAAGTCTAGTATTCAAAAAAATATGGTGAAATCCTATACTCCAAACCAATAAGTATTTGGTGCTCGTAACAGCTTGTTAGAGTGATAAATGTTTCTACAAATCCAATTTAAAGTGGTCATTATCAATGGGACTGTATTGTGAGGAAAAAATGTATAGAACAAATAAGTTTCAGTAGTTCATAATCGTAATGGGTTTCAAAAAAGAGTATGTGATTCTTATGAAACCAGCGTTTTTTAAATACATCACTTGTACGTATACTATCCGCGACTAGCTAATGACTGCTGATTATATTGTTGTACGTGTTAGTGTGAGTGTTAGTGAGCACAGAAAATACCAAAAAATACGTTATCAGTGACATCATTTTCTACGTTGAAAATATTTAAGCCTATCACAAACTTTATTCTATGCTGGAAGTTAGTTGGCTGAAGCTAGTTTAACTGTGTGCATCGAAGTTTCTTCTTTAGCTGCCGAAGATGATTCTAAGAATACTTTGCTGAAAATATCGTTGATGTATTTGATTAATATATATTTACATGCCTATAAAGTAACTTTTATTGTACTTCAGCATCGCGAAAAAAGTAAAACTTGGACAAGCCAACAATCATTTTATCCCACAATCCCTACTCTAAAAAGTGAAGGTGAGTTATGTAATTTTCATGAAAGAATTTGTTTTTTTCTCATCGTAACAAAAATATCATTTAGTTTTTTTAATTATCAACAGTATAGGTAAATAAAAAAATCTCTCTACTTTAAATTTCCTTAAAAAGTGTCACATCAGAATGCCATCTCAAATAAAATAAACTAGAAATATGTCTTTTTTTTTTTTACATACAATACTGTGAATAACTTTTAATAGTACGTTTTAACGCTTTTATAGGAAACCAGTGTAATAAGTCTGGCATTGTAACATAGGATAATTTTTTATTATGTTTAGGATTAGTTATCGAAATAAGTTTTGCATATTGGCAGTATTTGACGCAAGTACATTAGCTTCTTACTTTTTTGTATGAAGGATTAATCGTTTTATATATTTGGTCCTTTAAAAAAAGACTAATGTAAAAAATTTTTAACTTACTTAGTTTTTCGTGACTTTCTGAAGTATTACAAATATATTATATATTATTTTATACATATTATCTTGCTATAAAAATTTTGGAATCCTGTAAATTTATCATGAAATGCACTATTAAATAGACGAAATTTTCGTTATGTTGAATAAATAAAAAATAAAAAAATAATTAAAATTTATTACCAAAGTGCCTTTGTCATAAGATCAAAGTGAAAATATCACTCCGTAAAAAAATCATCAACGACTACTGACTTGGTCAATTTATTTTCAGCTGGTGTTCTCCTGTGCTTTTCACGAATATGGCCGAAAGTAGCAACGTATGTGGTAAAATGTACTAAACAAATGACAATCTCAAAAGGCATAAATACATCGACATAGACAACGAGTCTTATAGTTGCATAGTATGTTACAAAGGTTTTATCAGTATAAACCACTCGATGGAGCACGAGTGTACACGCCTTGAAATTTACGAACGGGTCTTGTTTAGTGGTAAGCCCTACAGCTGCAGACACTGTTCAAAAAGTTTTACTCAAAAATCGCATCTTACTACGCACGAGCGAACTCATACAGGTGATAGGCCCTACAGCTGTAAACACTGTTTACAAAGTTTTACTCAAAAATCGCATCTTACGAGGCATGAGCGAACTCATACAGGTGACAGGCCCTACAGCTGTGAACACTGTTCAAAAAGTTTTACTCAAAAATCGCATCTTACGAGGCATGAGCGAACTCATACAGGTGACAGGCCCTACAGCTGTGAACACTGTTCAAAAAGTTTTACTCTAAAATCGCATCTTACGAGGCATGAGCGAACTCACACAGGTGATAGGCCCTACAGCTGTGAACACTGTTCAAAAAGTTTTACTCTAAAATCGCATCTTACGAGGCACGAGCGGACTCATTCAAGTGATAAGCCCTACATCTGCAAACACTGTTCGAAAAGTTATAATCGGCAATTCAGTCTCGAAGTGCACGAGCGGACTCATACATGTGACAGACCCTACATATGCAAATTGTGTTTAACCAGTTTTGCTACGAAATCAGATCTTACGAGGCACGAGCGAACTCACTTTGGTAATAAGCCCTACAGCTGTAAACATTGTTCAAAAAGTTTTACTCAAAAATCGGATCTTACGAGGCATGAGCGAACTCATACAGGTGATAGGCCCTACAGCTGTAAACACTGTTTACAAAGTTTTGCTCGAAAATCGTATCTTCCTATACACGAGCGGACTCATACAGGTGATAGGCCCTACAGCTGTAAACACTGTTTACAAAGTTTTACTCTAAAATCGCATCTTACGAGGCATGAGCGAACTCATACAGGTGATAGGCCCTACAGCTGTAAACACTGTTTACAAAGTTTTACTCAAAAATCGCATCTTACGAGGCATGAGCGAACTCATACAGGTGATAGGCCCTACAGCTGTAAACACTGTTTACAAAGTTTTGCTCTAAAATCGGATCTTACGAGGCATGAGCGAACTCATACAGGTGATAGGCCCTACAGCTGTGAACACTGTTCAAAAAGTTTTACTCAAAAATCGGATCTTACGAGGCATGAGCGAATTCATACAGGTGATAGGCCCTACAGCTGTAAACACTGTTTACAAAGTTTTGCTCTAAAATCGGATCTTACGAGGCATGAGCGAACTCATACAGGTGATAGGCCCTACAGCTGTAACCACTGTTCAAAAAGTTTTACTCAAAAATCAAATCTTATTACGCATGAGCGAATTCACTCAGGTGATAAACCCTACAGCTGCAAACACTGTTCAATAAGTTTTTTAAAAAAATCAAATCTTACTGCGCATGAGCGAATTCACTCAGGTGATAAGCCCTACAGCTGTGAACACTGTTCAAAAAGTTTTACTCAAAAATCGGATCTTACGAGACATGAGCGAACTCATACAAATGATAGGCCCTACAGCTGTAAACACTGTTTACAAAGTTTTACTCTAAAATCGCATCTTACGAGGCATGAGCGAACTCATACAGGTGATAGGCCCTACAGCTGTGAACACTGTTCAAAAAGTTTTACTCAAAAATCAGATCTTACGAGGCATGAGCGAACTCATACAGGTGATAGGCCCTACAGCTGTAAATACTGTTTACAAAGTTTTACTCTAAAATCGCATCTTACGAGGCATGAGCGAACTCACACAGGTGATAGGCCCTACAGCTGTAAATACTGTTTACAAAGTTTTACTCTAAAATCGCATCTTACGAGGCATGAGCGAACTCATACAGGTGATAGGCCCTACAGCTGTAAACACTGTTTACAAAGTTTTACTCTAAAATCGAATCTTACGAGGCATGAGCGAACTCATACAGGTGATGGGCCCTACAGTTGTAAACACTGTTCAAAAAGTTTTAATCATCAATTCAGTCTCAAAGTGCATGAGCAGACTCACACTGGCGATAAGCCCTACAGCTGCGATTACTGTTCAAAAAGTTTTACTCAGAAATCAAATCTACAGAGGCACGTACGGGCTCACATGGATAATAATCTGTTTAAATGCAAATCATGTTTCAAAAAATTTCCTCGCAATGGTCTTGTAGAAGTGGACCAGTCGACACGCACTAGTGATAATACATGCAAATTGTGTTTAAATAGTTCTACTCAGAAATGAAAGAGGCACACGGAAAATTTACAAGGTATATGTACAGTACTGCCCTTATTTTCCAGTTCTTTTTTACGTAAACCTTTTTAGAATTAAAGTGGTTAAAAAAAACTTCCACCAATACTTACATGGAACTTCCCCATTAAAGCAAGTACAAAAATGTAAAACTCGGAAATAGACCATGTTTTCCTGTAGTTTAGGGTACACCCAACAAGATCCGAATAGCTGATTTGTCAACCACTAGACATATGGCCTAGACTAATGTTGAAATATTTATTCAAAATTTCTTGTGAACTCTACTGAAATTTTGCAGACCCTTGAATTGCAATGAAAATAATATAACCACATTTAATGGTGCTATGGATTTGGATTTTTTTTATTCTATTGGACTAGTACAAGAAATTAATGAGTAAATTTTACAGATATCCAGGTCCTTACCTTTTAATAGTTAGTTAGATGGAAAGGTCATGGAGCTTCATTTAAAAAAGATGGGGAGGCTGATACGTGAAGAAGTGTATATTGCAGGATTCGTTTTTTTCTTCTTTCTCTACTCATGACTGTTAAAAAAAAAAATTGTGTAACTTTCTACATTTTGGATTTAAGATTTTTAAATAGTTACGTTTAATTTGTTAATAAATATTTTTAAAACGTATTTTACAAAAAACATTTATACATATGATTGTATACGGCTTTTGAAAGTGTGTTTTTATTTTAACCTTACATAAGTATTTTCTTATACTACTATTATACTATATACCGTTGATTCACGAATTTTGCTAACAGTTATACAAGTGATTTATTAAAAATGATTCATCAGAGGTGAATAATATCGTAATAAGTGATAGCGAAAAAGAGTGAAGCTGTAACGACCATATTTAATGTGATGATTGTGCTATTATAATAATTCAAGTTTTGGACAAAAAATTCTTTTCCAGATTTTTTTTTTTTTTTTTTTTTTTTTTTTTTGTTTTAAGATTTGGAAGAAAAGCAGCTTGATAATGTATCACTTCTCTTTAGTACTTGCACAATCACACGTATAGAGTTGGAAGTAGGAAAAGGAGACTAATGCTAGATTTTGTTTAATTAAAAATTTGACGCCAAGTTTTTAAAATTTGACTGTCTGTCAGATAAATAGTTCGAATTCTTGTGCAAAAAGGCAAGCTGTTGTAACTATACAGCTTTTAATAAAATCAAATTTAATAACCCCCTTTCAAGTAACTCAACAATACCATCAAATTGTCACTTTGTATACGTACAGCAAAATACTAACACTCATATATAATTTTAATTGAAGAAATATGTATTTTTTAAGATATTTAATTACAAGAAAATTTTGTAAAGGTAATTAAAAGGTAATTATTCCTAACAAGAAGCAAAGATTTAACAAATCATGTATGCTTATTATTTTTAATGCATGTGCAATAGCGTTCGAACAGATTTTTAATTGATGGAGTCTGCAGTAAAAAAATTATTTTAACATATATACTAATTATCGATAAATTAATACGTTGATGCGCGTATATTTTTTTTTTTTTTTGATTTCCTGTTTGAAATCGTCGATGATCTGTCTTATTGCAGTTGTCTGTCTCAACCCATAGTACTTATGATTATATTTAAAAGTAAACAAATTTGTTGCTTCATGGTGGTAATAATATTAATAAAAAAGTTATTAAAGTTTTTATTTAAATTTTTGAAAAGAATAAAAAAAAGTCTGAAAAACTAATTATATCACAGGTACGCCCGGTATTGACGGCATTAGAAAACAAGCGGAACGTGAATAAAAAACAAAAAAAAAAAAAAAAAAAAAAACTTGAGGAAGAAAATGACAGAAAAAGGTAGATAGCGACTCAACTGCAGGACGACTACGACAACTATATAGAGTAGATCGGTGACACGAGGCACGGATGGATATGATGGATGAGAGGGCGGCCAGTTTACGCAGATCCCAGCCTCTGACGGGGTGGTCCGTCTTTTCGTCTGTCGCAACGGCACCTCATACGTATCGGTTATGCATACCTGTACTTATACGTGTATGTGTAAATGTATCAGTGCATATAGTACACGTACGTAGTACGTACAAAAACTTGGTGCTCCTTAAGTAAAACAGCACACGTGCATTCATTTAACATCGAGAGGATACTGTAACTCCTGTATCCTATATAGACTTATACTTGGTCGGCTTGTGCTGTACTGATTAAGGTCCCTCCTTGCTTTACTTGGAATCTTCGACTCTTATCTCTTGCACTTGGTCAAGATGAGCTGGAGTGGTTTCTTGCAGAGAAAGAGTCGGATGAAACGTAAAAGGGCGTTTTATTAAATTACGTGTAAGATGTTTTCATTTTGAGTTGGGTCTCACTTTTTTACAGCTCGATTGACCCCTTCAAACCTGGCCGTTTGAAACATAAATTTTTTTCAAGTTGCATAGTTAGGATAAATGTTTACTTACGGGAGTTTATTGAAAATTTGGTGTTACTTCAAGTGATTAGTGCCGAAGGTAAAAGCTTGTTTTTTAATTCCAAGATTAGTAGGATAAATATCTCTTAGTTTTATAATATCGTACAAATGGCGTTGAGAAAATGAGCTTTTTAAGTTAAGGAAGCACGAAAATTTATTTGTAAGTTGATCATATTAAAAAAGAATACGAAGTATCTAAAAAATTTCTCAACATTAATTGTACTATGCTCTTGTCATACCACAAAAAATTTACTATCGTTTAAAATTATTCTATTATTTTTTATTGTTCTACTTTGGGCCCTCAAAATTATTGATTTTCAAGAATTAGTCTGATATTTCATCATACTTGTAGACTCTATAAATATTTAAACTTTGTATAACAAATTGAATCATACCATACTGATTATGATCTACTCTGATTATGCTCGTGAGCATGAATCTTTGTGGATTTTGATCATAATTAAATAGCTAAAAATACATAGAAAAAGTAAAAAAATTCAACCTTGACCACTTTGTGCAGGCATTACTTGGAAGCTTCTCTTTTCTGCAAGTACATTTGATGAGCCATGCGAAGGGCAAAATGAAAAAGAATCACCAGTCGCAAGCTGGAATTCGGGTATCTTGCTGGGCCCTTGTCCATTCTCGTGGCACGTTGAAATTGGGGCTTTAGACTGTGACGGCTCGAAAATTGGGTTCATTTTTTTGTTTCATTTTATTTATTTGTCCAAGGTTTTTAGTACATTAAGTGTAGTTTTATCAGTATGAAGTAAATAATAAAGTGATTTTCTGTTAAAAGTGAAAAATGAAAAAGAAATGATACTTTTGAAAGTTTTTAAGAACTAAATAAATATTTTTTACTGTTTCTCCAAACTATATCTCACAACTTTGGTTTTATTATAACTCACAGTAATGCTATTTTCTAGAGCATCATATTTGTATCCTTTAAAACTTTCGAATATAAAAATATTGAAATTGTCCCTGTTACAATAATAAGGAACAATAAAAGAATCAAAGCTCCCATTTTTAAATAAAACATTTGCAAAATACACAATTGAAAGAACAAAACATAAAAGGTAATGAAATAAATGAAAATTTTTTAAAAGCACAACAATCCGCCTGTAAATAATTAATCACGAATTTGAGGAGACCAAAAAAAAGGAAGGAGCGTATCAGGCAAGTCTTAGGCTGAGACAACCGGTAGCCCCGTCGTCACGGGCATCCCGCTGACCTCTTCTCGTTTTCGTTGAAGAATACCAGCACATATCATGCCTCTCTTGTGAACTCTGACGCGAAGAACGCACCATGCATATTTGCTTGTCCATCCATGCGTTGCTTTTATGGCTACTGGTTGCCTGACGTTTGCTTTTGTCAAACAAAAAAACAAAATCATTCAGTCTGCATACTTTATTTTATCACGGGTGAATCGCTGTCAAGCAATGTTTTTTTTTTTTTTTTTTTTTTATCGTTTGGTTGTGGGAACATTTTTTTTATCTCAACGTCTATTTTTTAATATTGTAATTTTTTTGTATTTCATGGGTTTTATTTACTATTGGTACTTCAGCAGTTACAAAAAATTACTTACAAAATTCGTGACTTGACTTTCATGTGACGCAATGCGACTGGTGAAGAATAAAATATTACAATGACCGACAATGTCTTTGATATACTGTTTGAAATAGATTGTTTAGTGAATTTTAACTTTCAAAATTTGTTTTCTCTCGCAATTGTTGTCGTTGAAATATAAATTACAAGCTGTTTGTAATTCTAAACATCATCTCAAGAAAAAACCAACAAAAAAACTCTTGGTTGGAAAAAAAAAAAAAAAAAAAGCACCAAATCTTTTATTCTTATGATCGTGATCCATATAAAGGATAATCCTGTGGAAAATAAAAAGTAAGAACACAAGCTCCGAATCGGAGTGATTATGAGAGAAAGAAGGAGAAAAGAAGAAAATATAATATTCCAACAAAGGCGAACAAACAGTGATGATGTACGAGATATACATATGAATACTCAAAGCTTGAAGGAAATATAGGTAAAAAACAAGGAAAAGATGTAGTGAGAGATGGATCAGACTCACGCACACACACAATAAACTAATAGTGGTAGGGCGTATAATGTGCGCGGAACACGTGGAGCGCTGGGCTCTTCTCTCATCTCGTCAAGCCTCTTGCTGTCAGCGTCGAAACGAGAGAGGACCTCTGCATTCCTTGACGGCTTACCTTTCCCAACAAGTTCTCCCTTATGCGCGCCGCCCGATCAACAGTCGATCGCTCTTTATATTTTTCCGTGTCCCCATACTCCCCCCTCGATTTATCTCTCTTTCTCTCGTTCTCGCGCTTTTATTCTTTCCGCTATTACTTTTCAATACTTGGGCTTTCAAAAAAAAAAAAAAAAAAAAAAAAACGTGTTTCTAGTTCTAATCCAGCGGTCAGTTCAATGATAAAAAATACGTGCTACCACTTGCGGCACCACAAGAAGAATCACAATGCCTGATTTTTCACTCGTACTCTACAGCTTTCCATTTCTTCCTGGAACTGAAATATCAGTGGTAGACGAATCTTTGATTATCCCTTCATTGTTACCTTGAAGGAAAAAGAAATGAAGATTGTGTCAATGACATGTGAGACTTGATGGGCTAAAATATGGTGGACTATTGTATTGAAATTACTTTGTACATCAACGAGGAATAAAAACAATTTTACGCAATCATAATACTTGTAGAAATCAATTATAGTTTATTTACAGAGATCACATAATTCCTTTAAGATACAGTACGGATTTTGTGTAAATTAAATATAAATTGTTCCGACTTTTACTTCACGTTTTGATTGTTCATCATTTGAAACTCGATGAAAACTCTCTAACGTCTGCCCATATTAGGATACAGCAAAGCAAAAAACTAACATACAGAGAGATAAAATACTTCAGGAGCCCAAAATAATAGTGGAAACAGAACAAGGCACGCTCATCTGTTCGGTAAAAATTGTACGAGAAAATCAGCGCTTACGCCAAGTATTGAGGGATGAGCGCTCGCGCAGAAGGAAAACCCGCGTGTTTTCTTGGAGCCGTTGTGCGTGAAAACACCCTCCTCCACCCCCGAAAAACCGTGTCAGCGAACGGCGGCTTTGTGCAGGTCTCGTTTACGTCACACCGCCCTTTCTGAAAGGTAATCTACACCGGCGTTGCCCCATTGTACCTCGACCGTGGGCACATATGCGTATGTACGCGCGAGTGCTCGCCAACTTTGCAGTATCAAAGAGAGTCCGCGGCTCCTTTTTCTCCTTCTCCTCCACTGGAGAAAAAAAAAAAAAACGCACAAGACGAAAAAGAAACAGATCAAGACGAAGAAACAGCCCTCACATGTAAGTATACACACAGTATGACTCTCGTTCGGTGCCCCTTAGATCCACATAGGTATACAACCTATAATACGTGTGTATACATAATACGAAAGCCATCGAGGGAGAAAAAAGCGTAGCGGTCGGATGATCGCACGTAAGCACGTTATTCGCTGCGTTTCATCTTCGCCATCATCAGCGACGGCGGCGGCGCGTATAATGGCCGGCAGGGGCCTATGTAAACCTCATGGACCGTCTTTGGCGCCCCGAGCCGTCGCCGAGGGCCAAAGTATCGTTGCCGCTTAGTCGCGGCTTACGTCCTACCCCCCGAGGCGGTCCCCGCCGATGGCCTCTCCTCCAGCTGCACTTGGGCACAGGCTTATGCGAAACAGCCTCTGAAATTTCGTTCCCTTTTCCCCCGCCCTCCTGTTGAATGTGCTCGTGTGCGTGAGGGTTTGAAAAACGGATCACGGCGTTTTTATTGGAGAGAGAAGTTACGAAACGAAGGTGTGTACGAGGTGGTCGTGGTGCCATTACCGGCACTACAATAACAGCGAGCGTTCGTTTGTCGCTCGGTATTTGTGAAAAAAAGAGACCAAATGGAGACACACGCACACGCGTAATGCGAGAAAATGCGCGGGTCACGAGATACGTACTATAAGCTCACGTGCGAGCGACAAAAATGGAGTCCTTGCATCGGTGTAATTTTGGCTCTGCGCGCCTTGTTTGCTAATGAAAGCCGCACATATGCATCAGTGGTATGTGTGGCTGTTGTAATGTGCATGTCTACTTAGGCATAGATCGTTGCCTTCATTCATACGTGCGTCCTGACTCGTGCGTGCATATTAATGGCTTTTGAATTTGAGGCAGATCCTTTCTTTACGTTTGTCGGGGTGAAATTGCGCCTAATGTATAAGTCTGCGGTCCAAGTGATGCGCACGACTGAGCATTGAGGAATTGATTGACGAGTATATATTATGTTCTGTGAATCAACGTCTTGGGGTAGGGATGTCTTGAATTTGAAATTGGCTTCCACAGGGAACCATTTGGATTTGTGGTTTGGGGGGGTTTTATCGTCAGTCTAATTTGTTATAAATTTCATGAATGTTTGAAGAATTTTTTAAAGCGTGGACATTTACTATTGGGTGAAACTTCATGTCCTGAATGGACAAGATGAATTTCGAAGGGTTGGTGAATTGGAAACATATTTTTTAACATAACTTCATACTAAAGTTTAGTTTTTTAAACCACGAGTAGTATAAAATTTTTTTATTTATTGTTATTATTTTAACTAAAAAATAATACTTAAATACACCTTGGCACATTTTAAAAAATATATCGCACGATTTAGTAGAGTAACTCAATGTTATGGCTATCATTTTCACATGATAAACAAGCACTGGCCGTATGGCTCAGTGACACACGGATCAAATGAACATTTCATTGATTAACAAAACTTATGATGTTTACTTACTTTCATATGAGAGAAGTCGTTTGATTCACATTATGTGTTATTCGAATAGTTACATATTTATTTCGTGATATTTTTTAATTATTATTAATATATTTTTTTTTTATAATTTAAGTTGCACCAGAGCCTTCTTTAATATCCGTCTAAGGTAAGAAGGACACGATGCATCCATGGTTATTGCAAAATTTAAAAGTGATGACTACATTAATATTTGTATTTTTACATAAATTAGTAGCATTTTCCAAACTAATCTTAAGTTATCTTAAGTATTGTCAAGAAACAGTAGCTATACACAACAAATCATTTAATTTTAGAACATTACAATAACTAGTACAGTTGTAATTTTTTCGATAGTGGAAAGACATAACACAATAATCAAAAACATGTAGAGACCATGAACCAACACTGTATAGTTTTTATTAGCTCAATGTTATAAGTATTTATAGTAGTGTAGGAAAATAAAGTTTTCAATTTTCATATGCCATGCAAAATTTATAAAATAATACAATTTTTATTCAAAGGCTACTATCATAACGCTCCACTTTTGAATTATATGCAGAAGTTGTCTTATAATATTCAGGATATATTTAAAAAAATTTTTTGTATGAATACTAGAGGTTTTGACAATATATTCTTTATCTATTGGTAGCAGGATCTAGTAACTTTTTTAATTACCAAACAAATTGAAGCCTGATAAACTTATCAGCCAGAAAATGGGCCAAAGACGATAGATTTTATCAACCTTTTTTCGGCCTTTAAATTAATTAGAATTATAAATTATTAACCAATACAAAATTTTGTCAACGTTTCTTTTATCGTAATACAATTATTCCACTGTAACGATTAAAAAATGAATTAATATTTAAGATCAAATGGTTAATGATTACAAGAAATGCAGTGTTGTGAAACTGAATATAATTTTATGTTAAAAGGCTCAGTGACTTCATCACGTGACAAAAATATTTTTGATGTATAATAACGTTTTGCAAGTTTAAATTGCACAGTTATAAGTTTTAAATCCTTACATGAGTGTAGTTTTTAGTTGTGGTAAGTATTAAATTAACGAAATATACGAAATGTGTTTATTCATTGATGATATCATTACAAATAAATATTTTTTTTTACAATTTTAAAATTTCATATTTTCATTTAGATAGCACATTGTATTTAATAGTAAAGTTAAGAGCTTTATTTTTATAAGAGCTTCTTGTCTATAACTAATACTATTTTTATAAATCCGCATGAAGGACACAAAAAATTCAGTACACTACTAATTATTCATTCATTACATTTACTATTTATTGAGTAACATGAATTAATGTGGTATGTTTAGGGGTTTACAAATGGGCCTTGTTCGTGATGTGCAAGATGTTAAAATATCAGTCTGTCATGGTGTTTTTTTTAACAGGTAGTGTGAGCTATTCTTCAACTAATTTATTTATGAAAATAATTTACGTGTAAAAGTACTAGAAAATGAGGGCAACCCTGAATTTGCACCTAATGGATTCTCCGTGTGACTTTGGTCGTGCCTTGTAAGCTTTGATTTCTGAGTAGAACTATTTGAACACAATATGTAGTCGCAGGTGTTATCAATTGTGTGTATTCGCTCATACGCTACAAGATTTGATTGGTCATTAAATTTTTCTGAATACACATTGCAGTCGTAGGGCTTATCATCTGTATGAATCTGTTCATGTTCTGTAAGACTGGATTTCTGAGCAAAACTTTTTGTACATAATTTACCACCAGTGTGTGAACGCTCATGTACAATGAGAACTGATTTGTGAGAAAAACTTTTTGAACATTGCTTACAGCAGTAGGGCTTATCACCCGTATGAATTCGCTCATGCACTGTGAGATTAGATTCATGGGCAAAATTTTTTGAACATTGCTTACAGCTGTAATACTTCTCAGTCGTATGAGTTCGCTCATGAAATTTGAGATTAAATTTGAGAACAAAACTTTTTACACACTCTTCGTAGCTGTATGGCTTATTACTAGAGTGAGTCCGCTCGTGCGCAGTAAGATTTGATTTTTTAAAAAAACTTATTGAACAGTGTTTGCAGCTGTAGGGTTTATCACCTGAGTGAATTCGCTCATGCGTAATAAGATTTGATTTCCGACTAAAACTTTTTAAACATTGCTTGCAGCTATAGGGTTTATCACCTGTGTGAGTTCGCTCATGCCTCGTAAGATCCGATTTTTGAACAAAACTGGTCAAACACAATTTGCATTCGTAGGGCTTATCACCTGAGTGAGTTCGCTCGTGCTTAGTAAGATTTGATTTTTGAGCAAAACTTTTTAAACAGTGTTTACAGCTATAGGGCTTCTCACCAGTGTGAGTCCGTTCGTGCGCAGTAAGATTTGTCTTTTGAACAAAACTTTTTGAACATATGGTGCAGCTGTAGAGATTATCACCTGTATGGATCCTCTCGTGCCTCATTAAATCTAATTTTTGAGCAAAACTTTTTAAACACTGTTCACAGCTGTAGGGCTTATTACCAAAGTGAGTCTGCTCGTGCCTCGTAAGATCTGATTTCGTAGCAAAACTGGTCAAACACAATTTGCATATATAGGGCCTATCACCTGTATGAGTCCGCTCGTGTATAGGAAGATATGATTTCCGAGCAAAACTTTTTGAACAGTGTTTGCAGCTATAGGGCCTATCACCCGAATGAGTCTGCTCGTGCACTTTGAGACTGAATTTCTGACTAAAACTTTTTGAACATTGCTTGCAGCTGTAGGGCTTATCACTAGTGTGGGTTCGCTCGTGCACGGTGAGATTAGATTTATCAGTGAATCTTTTTGAACATACGGTGCAGCTGTAGGGCTTATCACCTGTATGAATGCGATTGTGTCTCAATAAGTTCGATTTTTTAGAAAAACTCGTCAAACACAAGGTGCACTCGTAAGGTCTATCATCTGTATGAATTTGCTCGTGGGAATTGAGATTTGACTTTTGAGAGAACCTTTTTGGACGCAGTTTGCAGCTGTAGGGCTCCTCACTCGTATGAACTTGCTCGTGGACTACGAAACTGGATTTATCAGGAAATCTTTTTAAACACAATTTGCAGTCGTAGAACTTATCACCTGTATGGATAAGCTCGTGTCTCGTAAGATCCGATTTTTTAGTAAAACTGGTCAAGCACAGTTTGCAGTAGTTGGGCCTATCACGTTTATAAATACACTCGTGCAGTGGTAAGTGGTTCTTAATAATGAAAGTCTTGTAACAAACTCCGCAACTGTAAGACTTTTTGTCCAAGTGGATGTCTTCTTGCCTTTTGATGTTATCATTTGATTGGCACACTTTACCGCATACATCGCCAGTGTAATAACTCATACCTTTGGCCATATTTGCGAAAATTATGCCACAGAAGCTTAAACTAGCTGAAATTTAATAGGCTAAGTGAGCAGTAGCTGATAGTTTTTCATGTAGTGGTGACGTTGCATATGATTTGATAACGAAGGCACTTCGACGATGATTGGTTCCCTGTATAAGATATAGCAATTATTACTTTTTGTTATTGTTATTGCTTTGAGGATATCATAAAATAATTTTTCACAATATATTAGTATTCAAACATGTTAATTGATCTATGTTGAGTAAGAGTGATTCGTAATTTAATTGATTGGAAGGCGATTTTTTAAAATAATAAATAACTTATTAATTAAAAAATCAGCAACTATATTGTTGAAGCTTTCGGAAAAAGAATGACGTTTGTTCTCTTCTAATACTTCTTTTATAATTTGGCGTCAGAGTAACAACTTTTAATTTTTCATTTGATCGTCACACCAATAGTACAAACAGGTAATCCTATTCAAAGATGCGTCTCAATTGAAAGTAAAAGAAGATAACATGCTTATTAGATTAAACTTATTGTTTCCTCTTAGGGACATATTGTGAACTTTCTATAAATATATTAATAAAATATTAACTAATCATATATGAACGTATTCTTTTGACATTTGATTCCGGAAATTTTTGAGTTCAATAGATAATTAAAATTTACTTCTTTCACAAATATTATAATCCATTAGTCTTGACAGTCCGTGATGCTCATGTATTTTGAGTTATAGATGTCGATATATAATAAATAATTGATCGATATCTCAATAGAATTGAATCGAAGGACAAAGAATCAATTATTCATTAAATTGGTTACTGCAAGATAGACTTTCAATAAAGTTATACAAAAAACAACTTTTTTAAATTTTTTTTCAAAATTCATAAATGTTTTTCATGGTTTTATAAGTTTATTAGCTTTTTTGTAATTTTAATGATAATATAATGTAGGTTTTTTTAATTTAATTATAAAATAATCAAAAACCTTACTATAAAAACCAGAACCCTTTTTTAGATCCTGATAATCTCTTAAATATTGAAGTGTGTGCACCTGCCCGGAATGACTCTACTGTATATGCATTATGCCGTTTTGTGTGTTGTTACCCACGACTTTTTATAATCTACGTTACAAATATTCACATAATTGGATAGATTTTCATCTAAAAGAATGACATGCTTGTGGAAAGTATTCTGGTTATAGTAAATTTATTTTTTTTTATTTGAATAATATTTTCACGAGAGAAAAATGATGGCTAGATGAAAGTAGAGGTGGTAAAATGGTCACTGAAACGTCACTTCATTCAATCCGATTTTTATTAATTTCAAATAAACTAGATCATTGGAAAACTAGAATAGTTTTCTATGAAAAAGAACATTGAACAATGAATTTATTTCAACTTAATAAATGAATGGCTTGGTAAAAAAGAGCTACTTCGTACTTTTTGAGGAAAAAGTGCTATTTTAGATTCATAGGAAAAAATGAAATCTCAAATTTATTAGCATGAAGCACGTAACTTAAAAATTTTTTTGTAAATATCTTTATTAGACAATGAAATAAAGGTCTTCCTCGGTTGCGTTCTTTACTGCAAGCAAGATAAATTTCACTAATGTTGAAATTGTATTATCAAAGCTGACACAATTTATATCGATAGTTTATAAGTAGCCTTGTGTAATCACACTTTTACTTCCAAATGTGATTTGAATGGTTGCTTGAAAAGTAACATATATTTAGAAATTGCGTGCATAGAATGATGATTGCGTAACGTTTCGATTTTTTTCTACACAATTAAAGCATTAAACAATAAAATCCATTTAACCTTTCATTTTTAAAATGACCCAAATAATTGTAAGAAATTTTTTTGTTAAATATTGTAAAGTTTTTTTATTCGTTAATATAATTTTATTTATTCTGACGTCATATGTTTTGTTACATCTTTTTTCAATTTTCATGAAATTTTCGGGTAGAATTAAAGGTGTCACGTGGGGTTCTATGGCCTTGGGGTGCTCACGGAATAATTACAAAGAGTTTGGATGAAGTAGTTTATTAATATTAAAAACGAGATTTATAATAATTTTATAAATTTAATTAATTAAATTTATAATAATATTAACGCGAGAGGTTTATGTTAACGCATTTTTTGACGCTCTTTAATGGGTGAAAATCATCTTGCTCTACGAAGCTTCGTCTATAGGTACAACAATGAAAAGAGAAAGTTGCAAAAAATTCTGACTGCATGGACGCCAATTATTTAGAAAATTTCAACTACTATATTACCGTGATTAATTGGTTAAAACATATGAGTAGTCAACTTTCTACATGGCCCTTTTTCTACATTTGCCCTTATTATTACTTTATGTTGCTAAGCCGTCAAGATTTCAAACATGAAACACAATTGAATATGGGGATTTTATGAAAAACAATATTTCAGTACTAAAACCAAAACTTACCTTCAGATTATAGATTTTTTCTTCTAAAATTGAGTAGTTGTATCGTCCAAGTTGCAGGTAAACGAATATTTGCATACAATAATTGAATGTATTTATGAAACTTAACTAAAATATTTTAGACAGTATTACAATTAATTTGTGGTAAGGCAAAGGAGAAACTGCGACCCGTACAGTTACAAAGGTGTATCCATTGTAAAAGGCAGGTGCATTCAAGCATACAATACCGTTGTTCAAAACGTTATACATTTTTAGTGACGAAATAGATATGGTTAATGACTGGGTGATAGGTGTTCCCAATGTGTGTGGATTCGGAAAGCTCAAGTCTTGTCTTGACTATGATCTAAATAAAAAGTCATATACAACTTTCGATAAAAATGAATATCGACTTTTTCGTCAATATATCATCAAAGCTATCATTTGTCAAATACTTTTATTGGTACTGCATAGTTGGAAATAGAAAAAAAATCACAGAGTCGATTGGAGGCTTTCACTCCTTAAGTTGTATTTTTATTTTTGTTATCGATGATGTATATGCATATAACAAAGTTTTACTTTTTTTCAGAATAAACGTAATGTGACTCAAGTCATTGCTGTCTGACAGTAGGACTCAAAATTATAATAGGAGGGTGTAATCTTGATGGTTAACACTTGAAAATATTTAGTGGAAGCAGAAAGTCTCCATAATTGTTACTACAGCCCCCTCCCCGTAAGATGAATTTCTTTATGAACTGACAAAAGAATTTATGTTTCAGTAGTAATTGCGTGGGCAGTTATTTTTGCTTCATAAATTTGTAATTATCTCTTAAATAATTAAATACTAATAAGTAGGACAGTTAAAAATTTTTACACAAAAAAAAAAAAAAACTATTTCGTATAAGCTTCAAAAAAAAAATACAATCGATTCGACAAGAATCAAAAATAAAATTGTTATTTTCAATGGAAAACAAAAAAAAATAAAAATGAAACCAAAACAGACCCGACCAAGATTAAGCCAATGAGCAAAAAAAAAAAAAAAAAAAATAGACAAAGCGAAAAGCCCCAGCAAGACCTCATATAAATACATCCAGCAAAGCTTAGGCCATCATAATCATCACCATCAAAACTATTACCACCATCACCATCCCAGTCATCCTAGCCTTGCGTACGCACACGTACTTTTTACGACAAAAAAAAAAAAAGAAAGGGAAGTGGGGCAGCTGTTTTTATTTACGAGAGTGCTATCTGCCGGTTCAGTCTCTCCGCGGTGAACAAGCAGCTAGCTGTACACGTAGTTTTTAAGGGTGACAAAGTGTGGCAGAAAGCATCCCCGGGGCCCTCGCTCGAGTTAGGCAGAGCACCTGGAACTCCTGCCGCACACGCATCGGTGTATATATTTATGTGGAAGCGAGGGGAGTGAGAGGCAGCCATAGTCCATTCGGACGCGATGAGGCGTGCGCGACAAGCCGCGGCGCGGAGCCCCGCGCACACATAATACGCCGAGGTAAAAAGGTCCCCCAGTCCCGGAGAAGATGCGCTCGCTGGCAGCCGCCCGACGCCACCACCGACGTGTCTCTCTCTCTTTTTTTTTTTTTTCCTCCATCCCCACCTCACTTGTTTCGTAGACTTACCTACGCGATGCTTCTTCTCAGGGACCCTTGTTAGCTGCACGACTCTTCGTGCCTACTTCCGCTTTTCTCTCCGTCTCATCTGACGTTTCTTCGAATTTCCCTGATGGCCCTTTCTCTCTCTCTCTTATCTATGTTTCCCATTTTCGTCTCGCCATTTTTCGATGATCGACAGTGATTAATCGCTTCGAGGAATACTAGTGCCTTCAATTGAGTCATTCCGCTGGAGATTGCTGATTTGTTTACAGATAATCCTTTCTCCGATCTTCGAACTTTGCTTGCTGGTTGACGTTTGACTGTCAACGATTCATGACGAGTTGATTGTCCATTAGGAGCTATTTCATGTTTGCACGAGGAATTTTAAAGTACGAGGGGAACACCAGCTGGTTTTTAAGTATAAAGTGCCCTGAGTCAACTGTATAGAGCAGGGCGATTGATCTCGATCAAGGCAATATAAGGTTTGGGCAAGACGTCGTCCAGCCATTGGAAATGGGTCATGTTTGCAAATCTTGTCTCGGAAATTGAGTTCATTAGAGATCAGATTGAAAAAAAGTGATCATAAATATCTAGAACTATAATGGTATGAGTAAATAATTGGGGGTACAAAAAACTACAACCTTAGCTTTGGCACCACGTGAGATAATTTTTTAAACGGAAAATCCGTTATTTTAATCATGAATATATATACGTTGCTTACTCAACGAATCACGAGTCAGAAACGACACTCTTATGCACGGGCATAAAATATTAAAATTTTATTTACCAAAACTAATTACTCGGAAAGTTATTTTCAATTTACTGTTATTACTAAGTTTTTGGTCATACAATGATGATCCTTGATTGGTATTGCACCAAAAATCAAACCCCTCCAGGCTTATATTACGTCAACTTGAATATAGCTCTGTAAAGAGACATGGAAAAAGTATCTAATAAAAAAAAAAAAAAAAAAGAGAGACTCCCATCCTGCAGCACTTCCACATCCTTTCAATAAACACCACGTGCATAATGTACCCCATTAGATCTCTCTCTCTCTCTCTCTCTCTCAATTTATTTATACTTCCATTCAACGCTCCCGCCCTCGGTGAGCTACACGCATGTGCACACATACACGGACATACCTGTGTACACATTTGTATAAAAATCCCTCGGTAAAATGCTCTTGACGCGCATATAATCTCTCAGGATGATTAAAACTCCCTCGTCAGCGGGGCTCCTGCCCATACGTATTCTCGCGCTTACACGTATACATATACCCACACTTTACGATGTACCTATCCAAGTAGCAACCCGTTTTTCCAGACACGACCGCATACTTATGCCATCAGTCAACGTTCGCAAGCTGTGAGGGGCAGAAAAAAAAAAAGAAAAAAACAAGGAAGGAGTGCACACACGCATCAGAGCAAAGAGGCCGAGCCCACGTCGGCGCTCACCACCAATGAAGCAACCCTCGACGGAAGAGATGATGATGGGCTCGGGACTCTAAGTAGGAGTTACACCAAGTGAAAGAGAGAGAGAGGCTTGTATACATGCATACTTCATGCCCCCTCCCCTCGAGTCCCTGGCTCCCCAATAACGAGTCGCTCTCTCTCTCTCTCTGTACAGGCAGAACATCGGCACGAAAAGCCTCTCTCACCCCACCCTGTACACCCTTTCCTGCATCCCGAATGCCGGCAGTGCGCGCGGCTCTTCACCCCGAGGAAAAAAAAAAAAAAAAAAAAAAAAAGAAGTGGATTAAAGAGCCGTGCACCCTGGCCTTGTTTCCTTCATCAACTGCCTTTATTTCCATCCCGACCGATCGCCCATTGAATCCTCGACCTCCCTGAGAGATACACCTTTCTCTTTTTCTCCATTATTACCACCGCTCGGTTTTACCCTACGGTCTCTTTTGCGCTTTTCACCTTTTTCCACGCGTGGCTTTTCTCTATACATATATATGCGCTTGTTTCTTTCTTCTCTTCTTCGTTGCCCGAAGTTGTGACGTTGGCCGTATACACACAACACTCGTTGGGCCCCCCGAAAGGAGACAACTTCCGCAACAACCGCATGCGTCCGCAGCGCCGACAAAGGTCCGAGGCAATATAATCCGAGGAACGAGGCCACTTTTGTGATCCCGATACCCTCGTTATGTATACTTATCTGGGACAAGACGGAAGTGGCGCTCTTTGTGGCACGACTTTCAGAGAAATCGGCCCCAGTCGCCGCGACATCAGTGGGCAGCCCTCGTTTGGACAGTCGCGCCACTCTCCAGCCCGGACTGAGTTGCAGGAGTTGGGTGTATTTCCATTCGAGCAAAAGGGGTGAACCTTGATCCTTTACTTCTTCCTTCTAGAGTAAAAAAAAAAAAAAAAAAAAGAAAATTTCAACAGTATCGTCCTGCAACAGAGTTGGGATTGAAAAAAGTTGGAGGACACTATCCATGGTACATCTATTCACGACATCAATTATTGAACGCTCTCAGGAAAGGACTATTTTCTTCTTGACCATGTGATTCTACTATACGTAGTAATTTTTTACAGCAATTTTTTGCTCCAAAGGAATAACCATTCCCCTACCCTATAAACTGAAGAAGGATATCAATGGATTAATAGAAAATTAAAAAATTTAACGGATGAAATCATCAAAGTTACACGTGTTCCTTTTTTATTTTGTTCTAGTGAAAAATACATCACCTGTAGATCTCAAACGCAAAAGTTTAGTTTCCCGCACGTTCTCCCTTGGAGCTTAAAATCCAGTTTGTCGAAATCACCAATTCGCATCACTTTTTCGTGCATTTCTCTATGAAATCACGCCCGAATGTTCGATCCGTCAATCGCAAGCCCACCGAGTCCTCCAACTGCACGGCAAATGCACTCAACGCTCGTCAACTGGGTACTTTCACGGCTCCAGTAAACCCTCGCGCCATGGAGTCGCGAGTCCATTTAACTCGCGTTACCGATAACGTGCGTTGCGTAATAAAGATCGATCGGGTCGCGTGTCGAACGCCCACCGACTCCCATCGACTTTCTAAATTCATGTAGACCCGCGCCGCCGTCCGATTCGTTATCTCGTCGAAAAGACTCGCTCGTTGACATTTGCATGAATGTATATTTTTTTCTCTCCGTCGTCTCCCTCCTCCGCCAATGCATAAACATATTAAGGCGCGTACGGTATAATGTCGTCGTATGCGTGTAAAGGCTCATAAATTAGCGGGATATTCGTGCCATAACTTTTTCGCAGCCAAGGCTCTCGCACGTGCGGCGACTTACGCATACACGTACACGGGGGGAGGGGAGTAAGGAGGCGAGGCTGACTCGGGGGCTGATGGGGTGGAGTAGGAAAGTAGAGCCTATGCGAGAGGGGATGATTGTTTGGAAATGGGGTGCATAACTTTTAGGCGAAACACGCGACTATAGGCATACAGCCCGACCAGTGGTGTGCCCGTATGTATATTGTGTACGTGTACGGCGAGGTCGGCTTTTCGTAATCATAATCATAATCACAAAAGTTTGAGGTGACGCGTGTATATGTGTACCGATGCAACCCCCTTTGCTTTTGAACCTAAGGGTAGTTTGTATACATACGTGTACTCGGATCGAAAATATGATGTATGTGCTTGTAATACACTGTGTGCACGAGCTTTTGCTAGGGGATGTACGTTTTTAGCTCGTATATTTATAGTACGTGTGTATACATGTGTGTGCTTACGCACTTGAGAGACGAGTGCGTGTTTTACATTAGGCGGTGTACATGTGTAACTATACACTTCTTGAAGTTATTATCCTCCTCCTCGGTTTGAGTGTTTGTATGTACATATATACGCGCACCAAAGTGATTGAGCCACTCGATGAGCGACAAGTTTGTTATTCGATGCTTGTTTTATCGGGTCCTTATTTTTAGTTGTGATTTTTTTTCCCCCATATGCTTGATGTGAGTAATTTTTATAACAACAGACCGACATGTTTAGGGATGAAGGGGGAGAAGTTAACGTTAACAAGAAAACCTACGAAAATCATATCGTGTTCGTCGATAGTGTAAGTTGCATTAAAAGAAGTATTGTGATGAAACTACTCATGTCGTGATGAAAGATTCAGGCTTAGCGCTGGAAAACTGTATAGAAATGGCCTAATAGTTTAGAAAAATCATTGTGTGGGGTTGTATTATTTGAAACCCAAAATAGCCGGTTCTCGTTTGAATTGGTGACATTTGGTACAACTGTATAATAATGGCAATCACGAGTACAATATTTTCTCTTTTATTAAGTAGGTGGGACTCCGTTGTATCCCGTACTCTGACAATCCAAGACCCAAAAAATACGACGATGACGTGAAAATTTAACATAGCCACGACATACTACAAACCACAAGGAAATAATACAATGAAAACAACGAACCATCAATGGATACTCACAGTCAGCCTTTCCCTTTCGCGAAACGTGTAGCCAAAGAAAAGGTAAAGAGAAAAAAAGCCCTCCAAGACATTCACCCTGGCCGGACAATCGGCGTTTATATGCACAGCGCGTTCGCAACGAGCGAGGATGGATATGCCGTGTGAGTAAAACCTTCGCATTGAAAAGCACCAGCGAGAGCAAAGAAAAGCCGCGCCTCTTTGGCGGCGTCTCTCTCCCTTTTTTTTTTCCGGCATCACCCGTGTGCCGAGGCTTACGAGGATTCGGTGGGCAAAGGAGAGCCGAATCCGGGCATTCACACTCGCCTCGTACCTGTATACCCTCTGCACCGCTATATGCCCCGTTTATCGCGCGCGTACGTGTACTTTACTCTCCTCCCCCGCCATGGGAATATGTTTTTTTTTCTCTCTATACCCCCTACTCTTCTGTTTGGTTGGCTGCAGGTACCGACCGCCGTAATCTTTGGAAAAATTCGGTCATAATGCTTTGGCTCGTTACTCCGCGCGGAGGGATGAACGAGGTCGACTTTTTTCCTTTTTTTTCGGCGAACATGAAAGCCGGAGCTCGAGTGCCGGTGTTGGGGATTGTGCACAGGAGTTTTTCTCGGGTAATAATGGAAAAATTGTTTTTATGTGCGGTACCGTATAAGGATTCCTTTTTTCCCCCATTGGGGATTGGCGTACGGTGAATTGGTTATTGGGGCGCGATCGGAGCGTGGGTGTTTGAAAAAATGGGGGTTGTTGGATAATATTGTTTTTGAGATTATGCTTTCTTTGAGCTGTACTTTCTTTTGTGTAGATTTTTCCCCAATATACGTGTTCTTGTAGGTGTTAGATTTTATATAGAAAAACTTATTGATTTTTGTTGCACGGAATTTATTGTTTAAATAAAATTACACGTATAGATATACCGTATGTGAAGGACCAAAATAGCAATAGTTTCTTCATCATGATTACGATAAGTAGTAAGCAATTCTATCTTTTCTACCTGTTTTGTATCTTTTTGTTTCTATTGTATGCTTTTTTATACTTGACGATGAAATGGTTACACTTTTTAAATTATTCAAATAAACGATCTGTATACTCTTTTTTTCTCTCTCCGTCAAGATATCCGATAAAAGTAACAAGTGTATGCCATCGAAATTGACCTTTCAAAAGCTTCACCTACATTTTTTTTAGAATTTTCCAATGACAATCCGAATAAAATAAAGCAAACCACACCGACGAGTTTCGATTGTTTTGTATAAGACACGTAGTACGTAAGGAAAGAGAAAAAAGTTTTGCTATTAAGTGATGAAAAAAGCGTTTCGTCAAATAAAGGGACACTCGGTATATTAACAAATGGAAAAGAGGAAGGAAAAAAAAAAATGAGACGTTTCACCCTCGCTAAATAATAATCCTCCTCCTCTCTGCGGTAAATACAAGAGTCGTCGAGGTGAAAGACGAGCGCGCGATTCTGCCTCGAAATGAAAAGTGGCAGGTGAGTTTTTCACCGCTCTCCTGTGAAACGGGTCCATGCGATATAGGGGTAGGTGTACGTATAGATGTACGCAAAGACGTGAAAAACACGAAAGGACAAAGAGTCGCGTACTTACACGTACTTGCACATGGAAGGAAGTGAGATGTAAAAACACAGCTTGGACATTTTTATTAGAGATGAAAAAAGCCAGCTGAGGGGATATTTATGTGATTGCAGAAAGGGTGGGATGGGGTGGTTATTTAAAATTCAAAGCCTTAAACCTATTAATTCCCACAAATCGTATGCGTTTTTTGTTCTTTTCAATTTTATTGAGCTATTACTGTGTGCTTGAAAAAAATATTTAGACTTTTAGTAGGTATAGCTTGTATCGCAAAAAATTCATTAATAGAGCCTTGTGGATAACCTCAAGCCAGATTGACTATATTCAATTCTTATGCTAAGAACCTTGTGATTTTTAATTTATTTTGAATATTATTATTCGACAATAGTACACGTAAGTTTCAGGTATCGGTGGTTACATTAAAAAAAAGAGGTCAAATAAATACATCTTTTTCATACTTGTGTACCTCTAAAATTCAATTTCAGTATTATGAAGAAATAGTTTTATTTATTTCGAAAAAATTTTTTTTTTTATGTCAGCACTCGCTGTAATGTATGATAAATTATTTTTGAAATACGCATTGAACATCTCGATAAAACTTCATTCGCTTAGTATCAGCAATGATAAAAACAGTGTTCAAGTGAACAGTACAATTGCAACAAGGGAAAAAAAGAACTATTTTCTGAAAAAGTTTAATGTATCCAGTAAGTGATAGGTAATATTCGGAATCTCATCTCAATAAAGAGCCCATTGTGATAGGTTTCTCTTTAAAAATATCTCAAGACCAGATAATTAATGTTATAATCGAATAAACGAAAACAGAATGAGGAGTGAAAAAGATAACATCGTAACACGACACACACACACACACACACATATACACACAAACTCGCGGCAAGCATCTCGTCTGAGAAAGAGCATCAGCCTGGTGTTTTCAATTAAACGCACAGCACCGCCGGCACACGCGCCCCGAGACGGTGTCTGATTACACACCGAGATGTCGGGGACTCTGATGCACTTGCCGCGCTCGCGACTCGTCCTGTTTCATTTTGCTCCCGCCACCGCTGTAATGCAGCCTTGTGCACACCATGTATAGGTATACTTATGTACGTGGTAAGACGGTACAGCGAATAATCGCGTGCCTTGTGTGCCGCATCGGTGAGGGACGGGGGAAGGAAAAGAATCGCTGGAAAAGGGTTGAGTGTATACTCCTTGGAAAATTTATTTTCTAACGCGTGTATACAGGTATGCAAGTGGGAGGGGATCAGCTCGATGGAAGACGCTTAGGATTATTAAGCTGAGGGAAGCTGAGGGAGGATCTCGTTCCTTCGTCTCTTCTCAACTCTTTTTTAATGAACGGTGAGGGAGGCGACAGCGACGCATGCTTGGGTGAAAGAGAGGCTTGTGATTCTGTATACACGTGCAACTTGGGTCTTTTCATTTTGTGGGTTTACTTGCTTACCCTTGCGATGTCGAAATTAAAATAGGTGCCATTATTTCCATTTGTGACTTGTTATGCGTACGTGGATGGTGTAAATTTGAGAGCGAGGGTTTAATGAAGATGGTTTCTAAAGGGGAAAGTGAAATGTCAAGAAATTAATGTACATAAAATGTGCTTTTATGTATTTACATGCGTCGAAACGTGATTACAGTTATTTGCGTGAGGGTTCGTTGGTTGATGATTAAAAAATTGCTAGTGAATGTGTTTTCAAAGGTTTCTTTTTTTTCAATACGTCGTTGATTTTGTGTTTTAAATGTACATGACATAAACAGTTAGTGTTCGTATAGTGCGGATTTGATTAATAATTAAATATCAAAGTGTCATTGTATAGCTGAACTAATTTCTTACGTTTTTTTTTTTTTTTTTTTTTTTGTGTCGCATACAGGGATAAGTGGTTGTATACAATTTTGATAGGATCCTTTCAATTTTGAACAATACAAAATGAGGGTAATAATTGGAATTTTTTAAAATTATAATACCACATAAAATAAAAACTGGGATAATTAATGATAGTCAAAAAATAAATAAATATTTATTCATGTAGTTTTGACAACTTCTAATTTAATTACTTAAGTATCGAATCTTTTTTATATTTCTACATCATTTCGGTCCTTTGCTACCATTTTCAAATCTTTAAAAAAAATTTGTTTACACATCATAAATCTTCTAACAGAATAATAATCATCACAACAAAAGTAAGTATAAATATAATGCATTTCAGAACAAAACATGTATCGCATACATTTCATGTCGATTGTTATAAATACATGATTGTACATTATTCGAGCTCATTACAATAGTAAACTAATTTCAATCAGAATGAATTTTATTACTAACTAGTACTTACAAGCAAGGTTTTGGATACCAATTTTTATTATAAAAATTACAATAAAAACAATCGCACTTCACAATTTCCTTGCTTTCATATTTTCTTCTCTATTTCTAAATTCTACCCCAAAAATCACACGTCAATAAAATCCAGCGTCCGAAGATTAAACAAGATTAAGCGGTGGGATAGCGAATCGATTCCATCGGCACTGGCCCCCTCCCCATTCCCCACCGATGGCGAGGATTTGTAAACCATCCTTGGCCAAAAACTCGTTTTGCCGTGAGCTCCACATTGGATACAGATGAAGCGAAACAAAATCCTCTGATCTGGTCTTATTTACGTTCGTGAAGAGTGTGACCAGTGGTTCTTCGGTTTTTCATGCATTTTTTTTCCTCATGATTATCGTTGTTTGTTGTGAAAAAATTTTTATTCGAATACAATTAATTAGGTGCTTATAGAACACTGATTTGTAGAACTTACCTTTGGTTACACTTATGCTTATAGTATACCTCTGATGCAGGAATAGTCATAATTACTTATTTAACTGTTATGGGATAAAATTTCTCCTTAATAGAATATATTTTTTGCTACCACTTACAATGCCTATGGATCTTTAAATGTTTTTAGAAGTATTTTTTTGTGAGATTTAAGTTTACGTAAAATTTATCGTCTTAAGAGAGTAACTCTATTTTTGTTGAAAAATTTTTGATACTAAGAAAAACAATAAATAAATAAAATAAAATTACAAAGTATTAAAAAATGTACAAAATAATCGTCTCTACCTTTATTCTGGTGCTGTTTAACGTAACGTCGAGTTGATGTGAAAATTTCAATAATTTTACTTGTTTGTACAAAAGATAACTAAGACAATATGTTAACGATTTTAAATGATAATAAAATTACAAGGCACTCTCTTACAATATACCAAACAAAATAGCATATCTATCAAAGCAGCATCAAAAAATACACCACCAATAGCAATAACAGATACCATGAGATTGATGACAGATTCTTTTTATTTTACTTTCATGATTTTATTTATCTCATGCGTCTTTACAACAAAGAAACTTTCATAAAATTCATAAAAACAAAAAGCCGTATCACTATACTTTGCAGAGACAGAGTAACAATCACTTTAAAAGTATTGTACCCTTGCGAATAATACATAGATTGAAGGTACAATATCAGATTTTGTTTTTATTCAACGAATTGTTGATCACGTGCGCCATTCAACGATGCAGCAGTCCACAAAAAATCATAATAACAATAATAATAATACAACAAATATAACGACAAAAGATTTAATTTTAAAACAGCATATCCAGAAACAGTAAAAAGTGGTCGTCAAACAAAAGGCATTCAAACCCAAATTAACAATCTCTTTGGGAAAAATCAGTGACGTACAACAACTTTAAGCACAAAAAACAAAACCACTGCAATAGTAACGTACGAAAATTAACAGAAATAAAGCAGTAGCCGGACGTCCAATACTCACCTGTGTACTCGTCTCTTTCAGCAGCAACGACCAACTTTGAGAAATGTCACGTGAATCTGCTTACCGTAAACACCCTGGACGAATCCCCAACCAACAGCTCCTCAACAACAAGCAACAACAACGAGATCAGAGACAAGCCCCAAACCCCATGAATCGGAGAGCAACAACAGGGAGCCCTCCGACATCATTCTACAAACTCGGGTAGCAGCGTCGCGGCGCCGGGCGTCGTCGTCCTCGTAGCTGTCTCTCCCTCTCGCAACCCTCATCGTCCCCAGCAACCCCCTCCCCCACCACCGACCCACGGGGTAGTGCGCGCAGCCAGCACAATGGCGTCGCGCGCCCACCCGACCAATCAACGCTTCCCACCCACCCCCACTCTCGAGTATCCGCACCACGGATTCCCCCACCACTGCCCCAACAAAGCCACGCCCACCTCTCGGCCTGGACCCTCCTCCCCACCGATCTCGCGCCACACGGACTACTCCCCTCTCCGTTCCTGCGCTTAAAAAAAGGGAGCCGTGGGGGGGGGCTCCCCTTCGCACGAGTGTGTGTATCCTGGTATTGTCATCGGGAGCGACAGGGGAGGCCGAAGGATATACTCGCTGCAGAGCAGGACCAAGCGAGACGGGGGATCGTAGGCGTCAAGCAGATATCCGGAGAGAGAGAGAGAGAGAGGGACCCCCAATGCGCGAATGAGGAAAGAAACGAGTAGCACGGGCGGGGGGGGGGGGAGCCAAGTTGTACAGGCATAGGCATACCGAAAATCCAGCCGGCTCCCGAGCACGTGTATTCGTGGACACCTACGCGCGCACACAAACACACGGGGCGATGCTCGAAGATCTCGCGCGCGCACCACATTAACAGGAGTCAGCAGCATCGGGCAGAGAGAGAGAGAGGGTGGTAGTGGTAGTAGTAGTAGTAGTAGTTGTTGTAGGATTCTCTCGGGTCTGGCTGGCGGGCCAAGCTTGAGCAGACTTGGCTGGTCAATCGGCCGTCGCGCACGCACCGCGGAGCAGCAGCTATCCCCATATACCCCATCGCCGGAGCAACTCAAGCCAACCGACCCAGCTGGCTCGTCGCACCGGGTCACATACAGAGAGGAATAACCAACGCGTCACTGCACATTAGCAGGATCGCCCTCTCTCCCGCTCTCTTTTTCGCTACATTGGCTCCTCATCCGCACGTGTACCGATGCTCATTGCGTTGGTCCACCGTCTTGGACAGTAGGAAAAGAGAAAGGGAATAAAGAAAGAAAACAACAACAAATAATAAGACGATACACAGCCGTGGCAGTTGGCGGGGCACGCGTTGGCCGCTCGCGTGTGTCATTGCGCTCACTGCTTCTGCTGCTACAAGGGGGTGGTCACGGTTTAGCAGCGGTCAACTACTCAATCGCGCCGAGCTTTCTGGCTCAGCCGGTCTCGCGCGATATGAACGACTGACTTGGCTGTTGTTGCTGCCGTGGGGGTGGTAGTTGTCGTGGTTGTTGTTGTTGGTGGTGGTTATTATTGTTGCTGTGGTGTCTCGTTATTTTTTTTTGTGTTGGTGGCTGTGGTGGTGGCTCACGTGTGGTGTTGTGTTGTCGAGCCCCCGTTGAGGTACGATCATGCGATACGGGCACGCAGAGAATCATCGGTAGGACGAGGAGGACTCTGGAGAAGTATGACATATCAAAATTGTCGTTGGTGATTTTGAAGTGATTTTTTTACGGGGACTGAGCTGAGAACTGAGGACGACAAGTAACCGCGAGTGGGGTTAAAAGTGCACCGAGGAGTTTGGGACGATTTTTTTCGGAGTTACTGTCCTGTCGTTGGTGTGTGGTCACGAGTCAGGGGTACCTCCGACAGCTAGAGCCCACATAGTACGAGCATCGTCGTCGCGGTTGGTGCTTCCAGCTGGTGACAGGATCCGGCCTGACCACGGCCATTCTCGACACGGTACGTACAACTTTCTCTACATACGTATGATCTATTACCAACCTCGATCCTTTTCACCTCTCTATCTACCCATCCCTTATCCTTAAGCTGGTGAAGTATGAAAGGGGGATGTAGAACTCTTTTTTTTATTTTAGAAGATAGTTACCCAATAATCATGGTTTACTCTACATCAGGTTTTTAGTCAGCCTTGATGTACTGCTTCGAGAAAAGAAAAAAGTTTTTGTCCTTCTCGTTATTAACATTACGCTAATACAAAGAATAAATGCAAAAGAGAATCAATAAAAAAGATATACTATGAAAAAATCACGTGTAACTCAGCAATCACAGTTTAATCTATGAATTTTCAAATATTGATTGACCGTAAGAAAAAAATTTGTTATTAGCAACGTTATTTACATTTTGCAACCCAAAAGCTAATAAAAAAATTGAATCAATGAAAAAAAGCGTATTGTCATACTATTCAAAAAAATCATGGGGGATGTTTTGGAAGGATATGCTTTTGTTGCAAAGGAAAAGTTGGATCATTGGCTGGGGATTGTTTCAATGAGATCGGTACCTGATTACCAAAGATCGTTCGAATGATAGTATGTATACCATCATTTGTACGTCTGCGATTAAAAAAAAAAAAAATAAATAAAAAAATAAAAAAGAAAAAAATCCTGTGACATGGGTCGTTTGTAGGTGAAACTCATTCAGTCACAAAGTTATTAGTCACACAAATGAAATGTGCCAACCCACCACTTGTGAGATCTACACGTGGACGAACGTTTACAAACGACACATGACTCGCAAAATATCGGCTCGCTAAGCCCAATGTACGACAACGTCGCGTAATAGTCATCGATCCACTGGCAAAAACGACAAAGTAATACAAGGATCCTCGATCGAGTGCCATAAATAATCACGCGACGCGCAAAAACAACGAAATCCCACTGTACGAGAGCCGAGAAAGCCACTGCCTCTTAGTCTCCTCGTCAAGATTACGGGACGAGCTGTTGGTTTATTCGATACACGCGCCCGAAATGCCAAAAGAAAACAACAAGCCCAACTCGAGCGTATAGCTTCCGAATAATACAAAGATGGGTATAATAGAGCCACGGGGCCTGGAGCGCCTCGCTAAGGCGGGTCGAGGCGCCACCGAGTTGTTGTTGCGCTTGCACCGTTTTGACTTTGTGCTCCTCCACGTTTGTACCTGAAGAGTTGTTTTCTCCTCCTTTCGCGAGATAATCAGCATCGGAAAACATCATGCCCGATCGGTAGTGCATTTTTCGAGCCCGTGAGATGCAGGGAAAAAAAAAAGGCAAGGCGCGCGGGATTAGCCGGACTTTTTTTTTCCCCCTCGTCGACAGGGCGCCGTATAATGTCATGATGAATGGCTGTCGTGTCCTCCGTCCCTCGGATCCGCCCTCCTGCCCGTCGTCATTGTTGTCGAGGAAAATTTGGCTGTGTGCTGACGGCGGCTTTTCACCGGCCGTCGGAACCCGCCTTGGCATTCTCTTTCGTTTCGGCTCGTTGGGACCGGCCTGGTGAGCATCTTCATTCTTGCGGGGGCTATTTCGATTCGGTGCTGAACATTAAGTTAGAGTTATTCACTTAGTGCTAGGGATTTGAGGACTTATGCAATACATCATGACTATCGGTACGTGAATTTTATGAAATATAATATGTATCAACTAATGTACAAAGTGTGAGGACAATAGAGGACTAATGCGTCTAACGGTAATAAATAAAACTTTTAACAGTACGTGATAATTTGATAGTAAATGAATTTCCGAGTGAACTTTGTTACAGTTGACAAGTAAAACATGGGTGGAGCAAACTTTTGTTTAGTAGCTTAAGTATCGTATGACAATCTGTCATTCGTGATAAATCGTACGGAAACAAACTTTTAAGGAGATACGTTTGTAAATTTTTTTTGTAAAAAATAGAAAATAATAGTTAAGGCGAAAGCCTTACGTAAATATATTTACACAAAAAATTCATAAAGACATACTTGATAAGTATATTAATTTTACGAAAATGCAGGAACAGTAGACAAGTTTTGGGAGTTTCATTATGTTCAAGTGAGTGGTCCATTTTTTTTATTGCTGACGTTGCTCAAAAAATCAGATGAAGAATGATAAAACTTTCGTTAAAAGCTTAATAAAAATTACGGTTGTATTTTGGCATGAATATCAGATGTGGTGTGAAAAATTATTTACGTTAAAATGATAGTATATGCTCATGCAATACGAAACCCGTTGGTTATCATCTAAGTATACGATAAACAATCTCTTGCAAAAACACTTTCTTAAATCAGCTTATAATTTACACCCAATGAAAATAATTACTACTGAATGATGTTGATCTTTGTTTGCTGTCATCTAATATCCATCTAGTATTATTTTTCCAAAAAGTAAAATTGTATTCTTTGATCTGCAAACTGCTAAAAGGCATTCAATCAACTCACGCTCAAGTCCTCGGACAAGCAAGTTGTATTTATTTTTATGTACTGGCTAGTCACGGAAAATTATTTTCCAAGATAGAAAAACGGTCGGGGTTTTATAAGATATACGTCAACGCTGACAAGAGCGACAGCACTACTGAAAAAAAAAAAAAAAAAAAAAAAAAAAAATTACCTAGAACATACGACGGAACGCCCGAGCGAATTTCATATTGAAATTCTCCTCGATGCTCAAATTTCAATTTCAATTAGAGCAACGCGGCGCTTGTAATATTTCCTGGTTTAGCATATCGTGATAAAAAACGAGACGCGCGACACGAACATTCGCTTTCGTCGATTAAAAAATAGCGCGCGCGTAATACACCACTCACAACTCGAACCTCGTCTTTTTCACTTCCACCGAAACGCTATCCATCGCGCAAAAAGGATGGATCAAGGAGGCTCAATGTAAAAAAAAAAAAATTAAAGTATACACGACAAGCGGCTGTCTTTCATCTGCAAAACACACGGGAGAAGCAAGGAAAAATCAAAAGCAGCCAAAAAAAGGGCACGTGTATGGCTCTTGGCGCGTTCGACGCCTCGCCGTCCGAAAATTAATTATATTCGCACCCACGGACCGGAAAACGCTCCTTCCCAATTCGCACACCGACAGCGCCAAGTCCGCATGTGCATGCGGGGGTTGTTTGCCCACCCGCCCCAAGTCCACGAGGGGGGAGCACCCGCGAACGGCGGTGGTGGCAATCACGTGTGCAATCGCGTGCAACTGCATCGAATTATTATAATAATAATAATGCGAGCTTTTATCTAATTACTCTATGCGAACCGGCGATGCGTGAAACGACGACTAGTCCGCACTGGTTCTTTTAAAGTGCAGGTGGGGTACGCGATTCTGGGTGTATTGTCAGTGCACGTGTGTGTGTGTGTGTGTGTATGCGATGCTCAAATTTCAACATCAGTCACGTTTATCGCTATGGTCTATTTTTTTCCCCCTACGTTATTCGGAAAATGCAAACACAACAAGAAATAAAAAAGAGAGGGAGAGAGGAAATTCCCGGCTAAATACTTAATTGTGATTTTCGCCGGGAGCACGCCAGCTGGGCACTAATTGAATTTCCATTAAGTTTAGTTAGGCTCCTTGGTTCAGACCGAACTAATTAGAATACGAGTTTTCTGGGGGGGAGGGCACGAAAAAGAGGGGGGAAAAATGAAAAAAAAAAAAAAAAAAGTTTTAATTGCGGGCGCTTGGAAGCCCGACTGCCGAGCGAAAACTTTGGGATTAAAAATGCGAAGCGATCGTCTTGCCATTACTTTTTCACGCGAATGAAAAAGTTGTTTTTCGACCGACAAAGTTTCACTCTTGCGTGTCAAAAGCAAACAACCGCTTGGCGATCGCGAGATTAGTACTTTGCGTCCGTCAACGGTACCATTTTTCATTAGCGACAGAAATAGTCACACTTTATGCTATATTGACATTTGCACCTGATGCCCGTCAAATAAAACCAAATTCCAAAGCACAGGAAAGGAAATCTTTACTGGTGCATTTTTATAATACCAGCAGTTCACCTCGACATTAGCAAGGACAGTCGACACGTTGAGTCTTCCCTTACACACACAGCAGCACCAGTAGTCACCGAGTCGAGAGACAGCGAGACCGTAATTTCGTTATACGACCGCCGCTGCGAAGCGGAAGCCGTTAGCAGAGAGCCAAAAAGACGTCGTCGTCGCGCATACACCTCTATATATACGGTAGGGAGCTTCGCTTTTAACGACGGCGTTAGCGCGGAGAGAAAAGTCGACCGTGCGGTGCGCGCGAAAGGAGCTGCTCGGCTTTTATCGCTCGTGGGGGGGGGGGGAGATTTTTCTACAGGTTCCTCGCAGCTGATGCTGAAACTTACCCCAAGGAAATTTCTTTGAAACTTTGTAACTATGGCTTCAAGTTTGCGCGTAAATATTTCTCTCTTTTTTTCCCCCTGTCAAGGACCTGCCACAAAATCACAAGAAGAGGTTTTATCGATTTTTACATCCCGTCGTTCAAATGTACAAACAAATTTCTAGATTGAGTACCCTTTACTTGTGTCATCCCCCTAAACTGGGAGCTCCACCAATCGTCAAAGTACCAACTCTTCGAGACCATCTTCTCCCTTAAGCACGAAAAAAAGCCAAAGATCGGCTTTTAAGGGCGCTAGTGCAAGCCCAGGTTGGTGTACAAAATCCGATACACAGAGGCCAACGACGATCGCGCAGGAGTCACCGTAGCCCGACTCCCCCGTTCGACTCCTCGAGCCCAAAGCTATATTATACCCTTAATCACATCGAGCTTTCCCAAAGAAATTTATGAGGCGCATTACACGGGCCGCTGGCTGCGTGATTTTCCCTCGTCCGTAGCGCTCTCCCTGTATAGCTAGCAGCTCGGGGGGGGGGGGGTACACACGGAGGAGCATTGCTTTCTGCCGGGCGATAAAGTTTCCCGAACGATTCGATTAAAATGAAAATCGCTGTCACCGTAATCCCCATCAATTTACATGGTACAACGTTTGAGAGTCGAGATGACGCTGCTATACACGCGCGCACACGGAGCCGGCCACGATGACGCGTGAAATATAGTCGCCACGCAAAACAAACAGTCGCCCTCCCTCCCCCCGTTGGTTCTGATGCACTGTTGTTGCGTGTATATCTGTGCCTATACACGTGTCGCTGAGAGGGATTACTATGCGCGAAACAACACCCGAGCTGGCAGTGGTCGAATGGTTTTAAACGGCGCTTGGGATGGCTTTTTTTTTTTTATTCATTCACTTTTCCTCTCGCGAGCGGATTTTTTGGGGGCGACTCGATGCTGTCCACGCCTACCCCGTGGGACATTGCTGCGAGTGACGTTGTCACCGAGAGGGAGGTTGCATTTTTGTTCAACAACACGGTTTGGCAGGTGGTTTATGACATTTGCCGCTTTGTTTACTGTCAAGTAGTCGATGGTTGCGTCCACTTCGATCTCAAACCACACTTTTTTTTTTTACAACTCAACTGGAACATAAAGTATTCTTTGGGGTAGGCTAACTGAGGTAATTAACTTAACAAGTATCACGGAGTTATATTTTGTGGTCATACAAAGCCGACTTTACGTGTAGTTGCTCAAATGAAAATGACTAACAAAAATCTGTATTTTCCGAAAACATTGCTATCCTTCATTACAGTTAATAAAAAATTGTTTTAGCCTCTCATACCACCAGCTTACACCATGATAAAAATAAAGACATACCTCTTAACTATCGTCAACATGCGCATACCAAATAGTCATATTTCACATATAATATAAAAAAAAAAAAAAAAAAAAAAAATAGAAAACTCTGTATTGTCAACTAATCGTTCTGTTTGCAGCATTGTGTTAGTGTGGCCGGGGGTGGTGGCGCCGGGGGCGGCACCACTGTCGCCGGGAGCGATTCGGGCCCTTCGGATTATCCACCGAGCGTCGCTGCGGCGCGCAACCGAGAGGCGGCCGCGGTGGCGGCGCTGCACGCAGCCAGGACCCTGTTGGGCGCGGGGGTGGCTAATCATTGCTCGTCCACCCCCGAGCCGCCCTTCTGGAAGATGCCTCACAAAGGTCAGTATTACTCCCCCTTGTATACTTTATTCTCCCCCCCCCCTTTTTTTTTACACCCACCTGTGTGCGAGCCCACACCTTACACGTACTTTTCATCCCTTGTGCGCATTTGTCCGTTAAACCCTACACCCGTTCGATACATGGAGCTGGTTTTATCCGATTTATCGATGGTTAATTTTAACTTTGTACACTCTCGACGTTGTTTATCGCGTGAATCAGAGCACTGATGGATTTATGAGTTGACTGTAGAATAATCAATATTTTTAAATAATACACGTCACATGTGTAACACGAGTTGATTGTAAAAATTTTGCAGTAGTTAAATAATACCAAAAAGATCAAAGGTAAAAAAAAATTTGATATTAAATTTATTTTATACAATAATATTAGTTATTGTTGATGGTACAATTACATGAAATCTTAGTCTCGTCCTGATTTCATACATGGAACTATGCAATAAACTAGATTTGGTATCTTTATTCGGCTCTGATTGAAATAACCATAAGTCACTAAATCAACAATTAACCAATGTCTGTGAGATTAAAAGAAAAATAATGACTTTGCAAGCTGGGTATTATTTTTCACGTGCTAGCTAGCAGTGCGGGCTAAACTTTCAGCTTACTCTGATTATGATTACAATGCAAACGGTACACGTTGAACAACGACATAAAATGTTAGGTGAATAATAAAATCTAAAATCGAACAGAAACCATGATGTACTGATTGTACAGGCACAATCCCACGCAACACTTTCGAGAAAAAGTAATAAAACACTGTTCATATCAAACTTACCCTTCTTTCATAACATGACAACGAAAACACGAATGAAAAGCCAACTGAAAGTCATTCAAGTAATCCTTAATTGATGTTTAAACGTTTCAACCGACGTACATTTCTATCAACCGCAATATTGAGGTAGAAAAAAAATGGAACTCTCACTCACGGGGGAAAGAAAAAAACGTCGAAACCTCAGCATAGCAGGCAAAAAGCAACGTCTTGCGGTTCGAGAAATTAGCCTCGGTGATTCTTCAAGGGGCTCGGCAGAGCACACCCACACACATACCCAGTCAGCCTCGCGAGTTCTCCTTCAAGAGGGCAAGGAAGCGGCAACAACGTCACTCCGTTGGCAAATAACACCCCCACCGCTAAATCCTAAAGGTGAAAACAGCCCGGGGGTGAAGTAGAAGACGCCTGCGTGAGGCGTGCAGTTACATAAGCAGATAAAGACACACACACCTCCACGTGTATATTTATGGAAGGAGAGGAGAGGGGAGAGCTTGCGGTCACCCCCTTCCCACCCAAGTTAGCCCTTGTCGTTTTTGCTTGGCTTCTGTCGGGCCAACAGCCCCTCGCGCGTTCTTGTGACCCGCGCCACCGTCGCGTATCACCGCACAGCGCGACACGTCGAAAACGCTCTTCCCTCCTTCTTTGCTTCCTATCCGTGCTGCGTGTACCTTCGTATGGCCATCGTCGCCGCGAGGCTTACGCGTGAGCATGTAGACTCCACGGCGTTGTCTTTTTTTTTTTTTTTTTTTTTTTTTTTTGTATAATCTCGGCAAACTTGGTTTTTTTCTTCCACCCTCCACTGTAATGTCGTTAAGGGGTCGGCTGTTGGCAGGTAAGCGTTCGGGTCTTCTTCGTTATTTATCTTTTAGACGATAGTGGTTGGAGGGAAGGGTTGAGCGTAGTACATTGTAATATTAGGAAAAAACGCTATGAATCACCAATAAGAAAAGTATAAAAGCTAGGGCCTATTTTTAAATTGTCTCTCGCCCAACTAGATTATTTTTACGTATCATTCGAAGTTGTCATCTTCTGGCTGTACCAATTGGAGTAAGGCACAGATGTGGGATGGATGATCTTTTAAAGCTTTTAAAGAGTCTCCATCGAAATAACACATGAACCTAAATTGTTTTCAGAAAGCATCATTGGATTATTGAGAAAAAAAAAAAAAAAAAAAAATTATGATGAATTTAACGCACATACCAGCACGTCAGTCAAACCAACCACACGTGCGTCAAGGAATCAAAGAAAGAAAGAAAGAAAGAAAAGGAATCATCATCCACGCATTAGCGTTGGGGCTCGAGCCACACGGGCGCTTTTTTTCCCCGCCAATTCGAGTCAATATACACCGGGAAGGCGAGCCAACAAAAGCAGCGTCTCTTATAATACAGGGTGGCGCCTATACGTTACGGGGGACGCGTGAGTACGAGTGTATATCGCGTTACACGCCAACAGACCGCAGCCTGAGCGTCGTACACCAGCAACGTTGGAAAGAGACAGAGAGATGAGGTGCAACAGGAGACGCGAGAACCCGTGCGTCGTAAGGTAAGGAGGAAGGGAAAGGGAGCGAGTTCCCCTGGCTTGCTTTTCCTTAACGCACGTGATTGTACCCATACTTGCTCCCAGAGGAAGGAAAAAAAGTTGCATCGGTGCCTTGCTTACTCACCTAATACCGTAAATGGAAAGAATAGAAACGGGGGTTGATACGAGGCTCCGTTCTCCAGGTAAGCTCACGGACCCCTCGTTCGAGTGGCTTGGGGTATCGAGTCCCGGTGTGGAGCTTCCATAGGATACCTATTTGTATCAACGATCCCACGTGGGCTTGCTCCTTAACATTACGCGCCAGAGAAAGGATGTGCGAGAGATGACGATGAAAGTGCTGTTTTGGGATTGAGAAGCAAAGGATTTTTGAAGAGTGGAGCACATGAGTTCCGTGTACAGGGAGATGGGAGCACGATCGCTAAGGCGGTAGTAGGTACTTGTGAAAGACGGTTCGTTGGGTTCCGGATGAGAGGTGGTAGATGGAAAAATTTCTCTGGTAAACATGTGCATTCTTATAAAATCTGTTGAATAGAGACGACAATTTGTTGAGATTTCCGTGACCGCAGCTAAGGGTAGTAAATTAAACATGTATTCCACTCGAGGAATCGAAAATCTCGTGAGTACTTCGAGCTAGAAGAATCGATTAGCTTTCCAATGAGCGCAGGAGCAACCAAAAACCATGGAGATAATCGCGTTTCAGTAGCACCACTCGCGCATAGTCTGGCACCCGCTGCCAACCCTCGAACAACCATCACGTATACAACGCTAGGAGCTGAGCAGTGGAAGCAAAAGCAGAACATGCGATGATGAGAATTCATGCCCGTCTTGGTATTTTCCAGCCCTCTGCGTCGCACTCGAGCGTGCGCGAATGATACATTAACCCGCGCGTCACACGGACTGAAATATACCACCTGAGTACTTACGCGTAGGTACTAGTCGCGAGACAATGAAAAAACAAGGGGTACACCTGCATACGATACGACACCATTGTACACCCCTCGTTGAAGCCATGGATAAAAATATAACTACAAGAATACACACGTATGCATCAAGGGAACAGTGAATGCAGGCACAGAGCCACTGGTGCAATACACTCAGTGACTGGGGCGTAGGTACAGGTGTGTCAAAGGTGGAAGGCTCACAGAGCCTGCCACCACAACCACATACCTACCCCGGTAATGAATTCTACCCTCTGTCGCCTCGAGCACTGTTCACCGCGATTCAACTCATTAGAGAATGTTCCCCGCGTCATCTTTGATGTAGACGTCGCACCCCCCGCACTTCTGTATATGCATGTATATATAATCATCCATTATGCCTCTCTATCGCGTACATAATAATATATAGGCGTCTACGCGTCTGCGCAAAATGAAACCCAAGTGACGACGCGCCCTCCGGCGTATCTCGTCTTCCTCTTTATTTCCCAATATACATACGTATATGATGTACACAATTCGCGCCCCCTCAGACGCGGGTCTTGGCTCGTAAGAGTTTGTGTGCGCCATGTCACACGGGGCATGTTGAGTTTAAAGTGAACGAGGCTCCCTGGTATTTTACGCCTTTGAGGCTTGGCACCGGCGAATGTTTCTCCTTTATACGAAATAGTGAGGATTAAATCGTCACCATTGAGTTGGTTCTGTGGATCGTGGTGTAGGAAACAGCTACTTATCACAGCTCGTGGGGGTGGAATTTTCATCCTCGAAACATGATTTACAATTGTTTTTAAAAATTGTTTAGCTTTGATGTGACATTTTTCTGAACTGTTGTGTATTTTCCCCGTAATAATCGTAATCGCGACAATCCCGATGCATCCGTCTCCGTCGCGGATTGATAATCTTAATTACGAATCAACGTTGATCCCATTACGGCGGGCGTGGAGCTCAACGATCGTCCACCCGTGCGAAAAGCACACACGAACAAGCGGAAAACATCCGCAATTGCCATTTCGAACTTTTTCAACTCCGGGCGTGGGATGGGGTTGTTTATAAGCCCCCCCCTCCCCGATAAATTGAATCAAACAATTACAGCAGCGGTGGCAGAGAGAACTCTGCATGCAGTCAATGCTGTGAGTGTGTGTGTGTGTGTGTGTGTGGGCACACGCGGAAAATCAGAGAAACGCGGCGTTTCGGCTAATCGGCACCACCCGGGATAACAGTGTACCCACACGTATAGCAACAGAAGTGGAGGCTTTTGCGTTTTATTCCGTGAATGGGTATACAAGAGCTTCGCTGCATCGGTTGTGCACGTATACCGCGGTCTATTATGCAGGCAGTTGTGATGTATTTGTTTGTATATGTGTGCGGCGTGGAGCGGCTTACGGTTTATAACACCCCCCCCTTCTTTTCCACCCCTTTTCACAATGTCGCCACCCCGAGGAATCTAATTATCTGTTATCGCGCTCCTTCGCGTGCAATCGCATTCGCATCCACGGGTTATTAGCCAACGCGGCCAGCTTTTTTTCCCGATCGTGCTCTCTCATGGACAATGAGCTGCCTACGTTTGTCTCTCTCTCTTTTTTTTTTTTTTTTTTTTTTTTTTTTATTCTTGTCTTTTCCTCATTGTGGTTGCACGCTATCCTCTGATTACTCATTTCGTGGTTTTTTCGAATAAAGGAATGCAGTTAATCGTTTCGTAACTACATTCATGACAATTGAATGGGACGGTGCTTTAACTTGACAATCCATTCAGAGATTGCCTGAAAATGGGACACGCTAAACCAACAATTTTTTTTCCCTATACTATACATAAACTATTATAATGCCACACCACATTTTATCAGCTGACCATTTGACCGACTCCCATCTCAATTGACCAAGTGCTTGGTTCTTCCACTCCAACTCATTCGCACGTAATGTCTGTAAGGGTATGATGGGATTGAACGGAAAACGCAATTGTTCCGTGTGTAACTCTTGAACTCTTGCTTTACGCCTTTCGCCGAGAGAAAACCTCGGCATTCACGCGAGGGGGATGAAAAACACAGAGCGGGAGCTATACGCACTGCACCAATGAGGCTCTTGGCCAAAACTCGAGTAAACAAACTTGGTGGAGGGTGGGGGTGGGGGAGAAAATAAACCTCGACGGCAAAAGTAAAACGACGGGGAAAAAACAAACCCCACACTGCGAATAAAAGCTGAAAAAACGTGCAGGTGTGCGACGATGACTGTGACGACAAAAAAGGCGGGGGATAAAAGTGGGCAAAGGAAAAAAGGATCGAGGCAAAAGACGGTGGGAGGGGGGGGAGAAGTGGAAGAGGTGGCTAGTGAAGGAAAAGAAGAAAAAGGAACGAGAGAAGGGCGCGGGAGGTGGTGGTGGAAAGCAGAAACTAGCAAAGGTACGCATGTCGCGTGAGTATACGTGTGGAGTGGGTCGCAGTGGCAAAGCGTCGCGACGTCGTCGTGCGGCAACTAGCACTATAGGCGCACCCACTGTACGAGGTATATATATGTATACACGTATAATACACGTGCACGCGGCTGGGATTTAATCTGTGTCCCGTTTCACGCTCAGCCAAGTGGAACCTTTTTGCCTCTCACTTTGCGGCAAAGGCCGAGCCTCACTTACTCGCTCGCTCGCTCGCTCGTTCGCGCACCCCGTCGTACATATTAACGTGAAATTATAAATAAAGAACAAGTGCTGCCGATGCCAGAGCGAGGCGCCTTCTCCTTTCTCTCTTCCCCTGCCGTTCTCTTTCTCTCTCTCTCTCTCTCTCTCTCTCTCTCTCTCTCTCTTTACTCGTTTTCGCTCGTTTTCGCCCGTTTTCTTTCTCGCTGTATCCACCTCGTCTACGTGTACCCAGTGCTTGGCTTTGAACGAACGTGGATGATTTGCACTGTTTTCCTCATAACCTTGGCCACGTGAATTTGTTGAGGGATATCCAGTTAAGAATAATACAATTAATCCCTAGGCTCATGGTTTAAGAAGATTCATCTGCACTGATTATTTATTAATGATTATGTTGAATATCAATTCCACATTCCTTGGACTTTCACCACTGCTGCATCCCCATGTTATTTATGTCTCTTCATATACTAGTTCTAGTAACTTTCTGGCAGTTCTTTGATTATCTATTCTGTGTCTATTGAAGTTGAAGTTTGTCGTGTTCACTGTTTTTCCCTAAAAACTTTTTTTGCCCATGTTTGGATCAGTTCCTTAGTTTTATAGCTAAAAGTGATTGCTTTTATTTAACCAGCATTGATTTGGTTTTTCACTACGATATTTACTTACCAAAATATGAAGCTTGGATGCTTGAATGACTGCTTTTGGGGGTGAACACGTACCTGAGCCTTTACATTTGCGTAAAGAGAGCCCCTACATACTCACACTAGTTACATATGTGTGTAAAAACTGTGATAGGATTAGTGGCGAAAGATAGGGTAAGAGGCAAGGAAAAAAAAGGAGCAAAAACGGCAGATAATGAGAAGAGGAGAGCAAAAGACAAGGGAGACCGTAGGGAGGACTCATAAAAAACTGTACGAGGGTGGGAGGGGAGGAGGGAGAAAAGGTTCGATCCAAAAGCCGCAACTGACAGAGAGAGAGGAGGTTGTTGCTTCGAAAATGCTCTTCGTTGAGGGCCCCGCGGGACTTCAAAGAGTTGACCGCCACGACGTGTCTCGTCCTACAGCTCTTTTCGGTTCTGATTGAAGACTTTGATACGCGCGATCGCGCTCGAGTTTCCTGTTACACACTACTTTTGGAATATTCAAAGTACGGTTTTGGCTTACATTTTCGGGTTTTTCATGAGAAGTGACTATTGAGCTCGACCGAGCTTACACGTATTAAAATCCTCCGTTCGATTTTACCAGCAGCTTTTTCCCTTGGACATCTCGCTGTGGCGTTCTGGAACTTTTAGCTTTTATTGATATTTTTTCTTTTGTTTTTTAGTGATGACAGAGTAGTATATGATTGTGTCAACTTTTGGCAATAGTATGTGTATATTTGGAGGATAGTTGCATAGATGTGAAGCTGTCCAGCGATGGCTGTGTGAAAGCCTGAGGAGGTGATTGGAGAAAAAAAGTACTTACCGATTTGTGTGACTCGAACTACACGTCAATGGAGGAAGACTATCTTTTCTCGCGTCAATATTGTTTTTCAAGATTTCCTGACATCGTTGACAGGTTTTTGGCATAACAATTAGTTGAAAAAGTACAGGAAAAAAAAAAAAAAAAAAAAAAAAAACGATTCGACAAACAGGCCTCTCTCGAAATAAAATATTATTCATCCATCATTTTTAAGAACGTAATTTGTTGGAGCACACCCAGGGCGTTAAAATAAATGGGTCGAAAAATTTGTTCACCCAAACAACACGTGGTAATGGCTTGGAACGAAGGAGGAAAGGGACGAAAGAAGAAGGGGCGCTCTGGTTATCGCGATGCAAAAATTTTTCTCCCCATAGTCTCGAACGCGTGGTGCGTTTCGCCTCATTATCGGTTACCTTTTACATATACTTGCTCTGTATATTTCTTTTTGTTTTGCAAAAAACTCTCTTCGCCTACATCTGTCTGACAGAGAAAGGGGGGGAGGCAGAGACAGAGTGTCATCGGTCTCGTTCGTTCGCGCATAAATTAAAGCCAAGCCACAAAGGCGCGCCGCCGCGAAATCGTCTGTCAGGGAATCAAGATGGATAACCCGCTCCCAATCGCTCACTCTCGGATCGGATGAAAAATAATGTGTATGCGTGCGTGTATGTACACAATTAGCTGAAGCTGCACTCGGCGATGGAAAAAAAAGTGGCTCGACTTTCGTGTTGCTGCGCTCGGTGACACTATAAAATTAATAAATAAATAAACAAGCAAAATACACCACACGCGCACTTGAGCCGAAAGTGGAGGAGAAGTAACCGAGAGATTATAAAGTCGGTTGGTCGGGCGCTCGCGTGCACGAGTACGTGAATATTCATTCGAGATCGGAAGCGCACAAGAGTGTGTGGATGTGTGCATGCACCGGCGGCCTCGTCGTCGCGAGAATAAAGAATCTTTTGACGGAAGAACGAAAGAGATACGTGGAGGGAAAAAGAGAGAGAGAGAGATCATCGCTTTGATCGCCGCGGACATAATACCTTTACCGGCTCGACATTATGAGGCTATCTTTGATCGCGGCGCTCGTTCTCTGCTGCTGCTGCTGTTGCTTTGTGCTTTTTGTAATCGCGATGGACAAACGGTGAATGGGACGCTCTTTCGTTTCCCTCCCCCCTCCTCGTTTTTGATAAACAAAAAAAGAAAAAGAAGGAAATAAAGAGCACTGCGCCGGTTTTTTAAATGCCATCCGCCGTGCGCGGCAGTGGGCTGCCATTATGCGCTTTTCAGCGCGCACTTCACCCCAACTCCCTTGTTTTCATTATATTCAAACTCCTGTGCAAACAAGCTGTCGCTGCGTCAAACGCTCAACTTGATTCCTTTCGTGCTGTTTCGAAACACGGTAGTAGCTTCTCTCTTTTTTTTTCTTTCTTTTTTTTTTTTTTTTAAATGAATGGAGTGAATGGTTACTATGTTTAAAGAAGGTTTTCATTGCTCAAAGTTTTCACAAATATTGCACCATGATGGGCCATTCAATTTAATTAAATAATTTTATACATGAATTTGAAGCTCAACGCAAAAGAGACTAATTAAGGTTAGCAGGAAATGTTATACTTATACGCTTTAACGTATTCTCAAGCCGGATAAATAAGGATTCACCGAAAGGTATAGAGAATATTTAATCTATTTTGTAAATGTTTACAATCTACTATTGAAGGTCCTTTTTTGCAAAAGGATCCTCAATCGAGTTGGAGCCGCGATATACAGTAGGTTTTTTTTCCGCGGCCAAAAAGAGGTTCTCGAAGGATGTAAGCACGTGCTCGAAAGGACTTTTCAATCCCATCAAAGCACCACTGGAGGAAAAAAAAACTGCTACTCGTCAAGGGAGTTGGGGGAAAGGGAGAAAAATAAATAATTGGACAGCCGAGCGATGTATTTTCAGAGCCGGAATCTCGACCGCGGCACAAATTATAAACAGACCGCGATACTTTTGTCGAGAAATTCATGCCAATTACGCGAGTACGCACGCGGTGGAATACCCTTTGTGCGGTTCACAATTGGAGGTACACAATCCTGGCGAGAGCGCGTTGACTTCAAAGTTACTTTTGACGCAAAGTTTTGCCACCCACGAGCATTTTTTCACGCGAGTCCTTTTGAAAGTCAACGTTGAAAGAGACCATGTACGTTTTTAAAGAAAAATTGCGTGGTGAGAAAGTTAATTTTAGGGCAAGCCAATGTCCAACTTCGGCCTCGCAAATGATTATCATCCATACACGACTGCTTATTTCACGTAAACATTGGATACATATACTCTGGTTAATTGGCAAACGGTTCCCTCAAAGGGTAAACGGGTGGCTAAGAAACGATACAATTGACGTTTACTCTCATCATTTAACGAGTAGTCGCAAAGGCTTTGTCAAACTATGGGGTTTTTATCGTTTGTTTAGGATCAATTGTATCCCGTACAAAATCTTCCGGAAACCTACACACTCAGATATGCGATAGTCGTTAACTGCTACTGCTGGTGCGGAACGGTTACCCCCTGCAAGGAATTTTCAACCAAAAATGCCTTTCCTCGCAAAGCTTAGTAGATGGGCCTGCCGTTGGGCCATAGGTGCACCTACCCCGGCGGCAAATTAACCACAAAAGAGCCACCCCCAACTCTCTCTCTCTCTCTCTTGTGACACGTTTCTTTGCCATTTTTCCGTGCTTTGCGTGCAGCAGAGGGGGGGGGGAAAGGTAGTCGCGGGAATCAATGAAATTCGTTAATTGCTGCCGCGAATGCGTTTAGAGGCGCGAGTCGAGAGGCACCTCGGCCGGTGCGTCCCTTTGAGTCACGCGCGTGCCCTGGAGAGCCCACTCGCTTTGCCAAACCTTGTTCCCCCCTCCCCCCTGTGCCCCTTACATCCTCGCGATACGCTTCGCGCACTGCGTCAAAGGGGCCTGGAAAGACCGGCCGCGTGTCGGGGGATATTATTTACCGAGCTGTAAGCGCGAGAAACCGCGCCGCCGCTTTTGCTTTCTGCACTTTGTCGCTCCACGCCATAACTAAACGTGGCCACGAGCGCGAAAACGCGAAGGTTCTTTGTCACTTGGTGGAGTTGAGGCTGGGGTATTTCGTTTTTGCGTTTTTTTTTCGCCACAGCGCTCTCAGGCCGCTGTTGTCGAGGTTTTGTTACGCGTGCGCGGGATCGAGCAGCAAGGCCTTTACGCTAAAATACTGTATTTAGTAATCCGTGGGTGTGGGGTTATTATAGAATCACTCGTTGGAATGACCAATAGCGCCTATTGCTGCATTGTCCATTGTTTGTCGCTATGGATCGGTGGGTTGAATCGTGAACGGCTGACCAAACTCGATTCGTACTACTTAAAACATCCGTACCGAGGTCAAAAAAGACGGTGCGTGGGCTGGCAATTAACCAAACGCGTTTCGAATCATCGTAACACCGTTGCTGTGTGAATTATTGGAAAATCCACGGAGGGGCTATACGTTAATGTATAATGCACGAATCATTAAATTAGTTGCACCAAACGTCGCGGGCATGAGTTCACTCGACGCGGCTAACGGGGAGGGGTTTTCCCTCGGTGATTATCGACCGAATTCGTTCATTGGCTGGAATTTTGGTTTTCATTAGTGGCCCGTGCTCGTTCGCGTTTCTCCTTTCCGATCCTTCCGATGCATTATGCACGCGAATCTCCATGTACAGCGTTTGTAATGCAGTGCGCTCGGCTCGCCCGCTTTCATTACAGCACTCGGCCATCGACTGTGTCCATGTGGAATCAATATAATGAATACACGTGCACTCGAATAAAGTTGATATTTACTCGGTAATCCATGGATTATCAGATTGTTTGGAGGGATTTAAAAATAATATTAATAGGAATAATAGGATTAGTTGTTGCAAACTAGAAATTATACGCTGTATGCGTCTGTACGCGTATCGGTAGAATTTGAAGTGATTTTGCAAACTCTTGACTGCGATCGTTACAATAGCAGTATTGAATAGGATTGTTGTTATATTTATTATTATTATTATCATTATTATCATTAATATTATTGTTATTAGTATTATTATTACATTTAAAAAAAAAAATACAATACAATAGCTATGCTCATGTGTCGCAAAACAATCGTAGTTACCAGTATCTGATTATTCTAACCGTCGTATCTCTTAATCCATATTTAGTAAGCACTGTTAACTCTACCCTGAAAAGTATACCAATGATTATTTCGATAAAGACCTATCTTTTAATGACAACAAGGAACTCGTGAAAAAACATGTCGATCATGGGCTTTGCCATTGCTTTCAGAAGAAGATTTGATGCACGCCGGGGGCCTTGGGGGTGGCTCGATGGTGAGTCAGAATGCGATATTTGGTTGCTCAGCCGCGGGACACAGTGGCGTCAATCAGCTCGGCGGCGTTTACGTCAATGGCAGGCCACTGCCCGACTCGACGAGGCAGAAGATCGTCGAGTTGGCCCATAGTGGTGCCCGGCCGTGCGACATATCGCGGATACTCCAAGTCAGCAACGGCTGCGTCTCCAAGATCCTCGGCAGGTGAGTCGATTGGTTTGTCTCTTTCCTACTTGAGACAGTTTAGCATTTTTAAAAATTATTTTTTGTTTATTTCTCGAATAAAGAAAGCTAGGGATTCAGAATTGTTGATTTTGTTTGATATAATCTTCCTACAATACGCTGCAATGAAAGAAATTATATTTTACTTGCATGTGAATGTTTCATCAAAACTTATTTAACGGAACCGACGTGTCCCCCTTGCAGGAGCCAAAAACAAATTTGCCAATCAAAGTATTGATAACAAAATAAATTGTAGATGCCACTATAAATTCAATCGGCTCGGCAGAGGGTGCACATAAATCACGAAATTTTCCGAAACATTAATCATTGCATGTAAATGTACGGTGGAAAATGATGAAAACAGTAACAACAAGAGCAAAGGGAGCAGCAGTATGATACATATATTTTTTTTCCTGTCATTGCAGGTACTACGAGACTGGCTCGATAAAGCCTCGGGCGATCGGCGGAAGCAAGCCGCGCGTAGCCACGACGCCGGTTGTCAATAAAATAGCGGATTACAAGCGCGAGTGTCCCTCGATTTTTGCGTGGGAAATCCGGGATCGGTTGCTGCAGGAGGGCGTTTGCAATAACGACAACATACCCAGCGTAAGTAATTCCCATTTATTATCGCATTAAAATTTTCACCCCCTTTTTCGCCACTGTTTTTCGCAGTCCTGTTCTCGATAAACAAAAAAAAAACTCTATTATTTCTGTCCTCAGCCTTATTTTCGTAGTTGTTTTGTAGACCCTCCAACACATGTTTAATACTCATTTGTCAACGATAAATGTGTACACTCACAAGTTTCATAACGGGCATAATAGGCCTCTCTCCCCATCTTTCATGAAGCGCATGCAATTAATAACACGATAAATCGAAATCCCATGGAAAAACTCGTCGAAACGAGGACCCAGATATTGACAAAAGGAGCGAGAAAACAAGGGCGCGCGTGCACTCGAAGCGCGTTTGACTAATCGACTGCCCTCGAGACCCTCCTCTGCCATTGCACGGTGCTCCATACCACGTCAAAGCCAGACCTTCGTTCCCTTGTACCCCCGCATATCTTCTCCCCCTCCCCTGCCTCGTGCTCTCAATCAAACGCTGCTCGTCGATAAACTGCTCGTAACATTATGCGCATCCAATCCAGCGGAGGATGAAAGAAGGAGAAGCTTATCAGTAGCAGCGATACACACACACATGCATGCACGGCTCCGCAGGCAGACGACATCCGGCCACTCAAGCCCAACCCCAATCAAAGTCTCGTCAATGCGAGGATCGCGGGGGTCGGGCTAATCGGCCCATTACTCGGGGGGGAGGAAGGGACATTGTCCACTGGGCACACATCGCTCGTCCACCCTGCCCCCCCTTGGACTGTGTACCAACAGACTACGTGCGGAAAAAAGGCGAGTCCCTTCCCGAACGGCCGCTCGCTTCCGCCCCCTTATTTTCTCTCGGCCTTTCAGCTGCCCGGCTACTTTCCTCCCTGTCCCCTTCCTCCACGCGAGAGAGACCGTTTCCTTTTTATTTATTTTCCCCTTCCGAGGGCCACTTTTCGCCATCGCCGCCGCTTCTCGAGGACTCCTCTTGCCCCACGTCCGTTAGCAGCCTGCCGATTCCTCATCGGCTCCTCTTGGCAACGTCTTATTACCCCGCGTGGAGGAGGGTGATCGATTTTCATTCCTTCCTTGGTCATACAGCAAAAGCAATGATAGAAAAATAAGAAAAAAAATTCCCAATTCCACGCGAAATCAGTTCTCGAGGCGAAACAAAAAAGAAGAGTACGAGTCGAAAAAATTCAAAGAACTCAAATGGGATGTGCCGCTAATGCGGCTCCGGCGCGTCGGCCCAAATCTCCCCGAGAGCGGCTATTCCATGCCGATCAGAGCGCGAAAAGGGCGTTTGTTTTGGGGTGTGCGTGCGCGCATTCACGGAAAAGGGGGGGATCGTGCGCCTTTTCTCGCTCGCGCGTGGCATACGGTATGAGCCCTCGCCCAGTACATGGATATATGTATACGTGTGTGTTTACTACCGGCCGATGCGTCTGGTACATTACGGTCCGACGGCACGCGCTGTACTATCACCTATATGTATGTATACTCGGGACCCTTTTCTCCCCCGAGCGACCTCCAAGGTTGTCTTTGATGGGTACAAGGCACAGGGGTGGAGATGAATTTGCGGCCAAGAGCGGGGTGGGGGTGAGTTGCTACACGTACGACGGAACGAATCGAGGAGTGCGCCTTGATCAATCAGCCTATTGACGTGCGGGCTTCTGGAAAATCGACTGTGAGAAGGATATAGGGCTCATCGTCCCCATACGAGCTGTACCGCTCCGTTCTCTCTTTCCCTTTTCTGTTTCGCTTTTTGCCGCTACTAGTGCACGAATTTGTACGCTCTGTTCTCTCCTGTACTTTGCTTTTTTTTTTTTTTTTTTTTCATTTGTAGCTGGTAAGGCGAGGGTGCGCTAATGGCATTTTTGGGTGTGTGGATGGTTCGGGGAACCCATGGGCATCCCAATGGACAACGAGGTAAACTAAGATTCTTCTCATCGCTCGTACATCCAAGTTTGCGCTCGTATCGAACAGGAAAATATTTATTTTGAGCCCACACCCACGTGCAAAACTAAATAATCTTAAAGACAATTTCGAAGCGTTCGGGCTTGCTGGCTCTCAATGCCCCTTTTTATCATGTCCTGTTAAATATCGTAAAATGTGCGACAGCAAGAAAATCTTTAAGAGTTTAAACCATGAAAACAATGGTTCGTCCGATGATAAGTATCGGTTCTACCTCAAAAAAGGAGTCCATCGCTCATCCTAGAACGGCACCAAGCCTGGGCGTGAGCATGTCTAGATCCAGCTCGGGCTCTCCTTCGATTTTTCCCACTGCATATCCTCTCGAAAAGTGCAGATCCCCTCCATACGTATTATCCATCTCGTCGCGTCCAAAAACCCCTCCCGAGGCGTAACGCGCGTCAGCGTCAGCACACGCGGAGGCCACAAGTCCTCGTCGTTGTTGCGGGCTACAACGATAGGTGCACACCTCGTATGTACCTTCATACGCGGACTCAGTCAGTTCTCTCTCTCTCTCTCTCTCTCTCTCTCTCGGGGGTGAACTGTACAGCATCGGCTACGTAGCAGACTGACGGCATACACAGACTGTACGAAGAATAGTGGCGTTGCTGGTTGCAGTGGTACCTATATATATACTATACACGGGAGGGTGAGGTTGACTGGTCGCAGCAGCAGCGAGCGGAATTAGGCTGAATGGGATCAGTTAAGCGTGCCGCGCGCAATTATTCGTGTCCGGTCGCGCGTGTAATGGCCTGCATCGGCCCTGCTGCTGCGGCTACGCGCACGTGCTCTCTCTCTCTCTCTCTACGACGACGAGCCACTGTACTGTGTACTCTTCCGATGCTTGTAGGTATACGTACAGAGCTGATGCAGAGTTGATGCTCGACCGGGTCCGCGTGTACACGCGTGTGTGCACTGTATGGAGGCTCTGCATTTGATGGGCATTGGGGTGCACATGTATGTGGAAAAAGGGGGGGTGGGGGGACTTGGTGGCTGCGTATTTTCGTACGCGTGGTTCTTTTCTCTTTTTACGTTTTTTTTTCCTTTTTTTTCCTTTTTTTTCCATTCATCCATTGTGCGCGATACGCTAGTATAATACAGAACGAGGAGCATCAAGTGCCGACGTGCTCGCTGAGCGGGGCGATCGAGAGGAGCTGACGATTTTCGTCCGGTGATTTTTGGTTTTGCGGTGCTGTTGGGAATTTTTTTTTTCTTCCATCCATTCTTTTATTTGGCTCTTCTTTTTATTTCGTACATATACACGCACGATAGTTTCCAAGTGGCTTCGTTTGTGGATATCGTTGGGCCATCTTTGTTTGGACGAAAATCCCACAATCACCATCGAGTATGTCCATGTATACTGTATTTTCCTTCGGCAAATCATCCGATGGCACCTGATTTACGGCTCAAACGCGCAAACCTCACTGTGCTCCGAACAAAAGACTCCCCTCTCTTAACATCCTATTACGATGATTGTATGATGCGCGAAACGCGTTTTTTCCTCCCTTCTTTGTCGCATCTTTGCCTAAGAACTCGTGCAAGTAGCAGGGGGTAGAGGGGGGGGGTAAAGAGTCATACCCATCACAATACACCGTTAGCACCGGTGCGTTGAAAAGTTATAACGAGCTAGCGGCCGCTTAATATACCACACCGCTCGCAAGCTTTGTCGTCGCGTACAACTTTTTAATTACTCTCCCTCCCTCTCCATGTCTGGCGTGCTTTTCTTAATATTCCGTTGGGGGATGACAACGAAGCGCGAGGCGATGCTCACTTGCGGCGAACCGGCGTGTATATACGTATGTTTGTGCGCGGTAGGTAAGTGCGGATGTTTTTCTTTTCAAGGTAAACGAGGATCCAGCGGAGTTTCGCGTGTACGGATGGAGTTGACTGAACTTTGTCGTGTTTGTCGGGAGCATTGACCGTGTCAATTAGGGTTTCAGTGCGCGCTTGCACCGAACGGGATCCCAGTGTTCGGGGTAATCAGTTCTTCGACCGGGAAAATTGCGAAAGGTCAGAGTTTGGTGGGTGAAAATCCAGAAATGAGGTTTCCAAGGGGAGAGGAGTGCGACGTAAAATGTGTGCGGGGTGCAAGGAGGGGGAGGGGAACAAAGCTTCTTGGAAACGATGGTGGAAACTGTTCAAGCTGCGAAACCCCGAAGGGGTGGGAGCCGATGATTTAATTTCAATAGACTTTTCGAGTAAGGGCTGGTTTTTGGTGTGCATCTGAGTGCTTTTAACGCTTAAGAAGAAAAATAAAAACAACTAAATCCGGGACAGAGAACAGCCTCCTTCCCGTCCCCATCTCTGTATACAGAAAATCTCTCAAAGTGTATCCTCCAAACTATAAATTCACTATTAATTCTAAATTTAAGTACAAGTTAAAAAAAAAAAATGCATTTCGGTGGTGTTAATGAGAATATTACGAATCCCCAAATGAATAGGTGCACAAACTATTAAAATAGCTGTCTACTGATGTGAAAAATTAATGTACAAAATTTCTTCGTTCACGAAAATATTTACCAAACTAGTTACGAGTGAATAAATTCTTGAAATAAAATAATACATTTTTACAACGAAAACATTTTCTTGTATAGTACTTAAAAATGAAATATTAAAAAATTGGCAGTCACAGATTCATTAATATTACACTATCGTACAGCCATCTTGTATCGATTGTTAGGAAAACCAAGTTGTTTAATTCAATAATCAGGTGAAACATTGATTTGGTTGATCTTGAAATGTTCATCAACACTGCTGCAATGCATCACACAGAAAACTACACTTTCAGTGTACATACACATAAATTTCGGGATGAAGGATGCCCATACATTGTACGTATAAACAATCCGTTCTGATTGCAGGTCTCGTCGATAAACAGGGTACTGCGAAACTTGGCCTCGCAGAAGGAGCAGCAGGCGGCGGCCGTGCATGTGCACCAGGGCACCGAGTCCGTCTACGACAAGCTGCGCATGTTCAATGGCCAGGCCGGCTGGCCCCACGCCTGGTACTCGACCACCGCGCCCACGCACCACTCCCTCGGCACCGCCTTACCCGGTACCACGGCACCGGGCACGGGACAGTCGCTCCTGCCCGTCGGTGGACAGCTACACCCACGCGACGACTCCTTGCTCAAGCGCACAGGTGGGCCTTTCCCCTCTCTTGTTTTTATTAGCGAGCAACGCAACGACACGCGATCCAAGCTATAGGTATAGGTAGGCTTCGGGTGGGGATCACAGCTTTATAATCTCCGCGTGCACCCGAAACTCGAAAGATCATACGGGTATCGGATGGCTAGCGCAGCACATACGCGCGCAGCTTCGATCGGTAGGATTCTCCATGAACTAAAGTCAAGCCACGGGATAAAAACGTCCCGCGCACCTCAGAGGTCGCCCATAAAGTACAAAGCCAGCCGCGAAGCTTCAACCGTACGAAAACGACACGCAGGCACCCCCTTTCCCCCTCCCCCACCGAGGGATAATAAGCAAGACGATCCCTCTCGCGTATTATTGTAAGCTGGGCGCGTGTAACACCGGTGCGTGCCGCGGTTGCGCATCTCTCCTCCAAGTTCGTCAAAGTGCCATCTCGCCCGAGCATCGCCGAGAGAGAGGCTTAAGTTCGGGGCACATGTTCGCTCCCTCGCTGTGCCCATATGTATGTGTGCACAAAAAGACGGGCGGGGGAGGGGGGAGGGAAGAGATACCTGCACGACAAGAGAGAGAGAGAGAGAGAGAGCAGACAGGCAGAAGAGCCGCAGCCCGTCAAATCGCCTTCGACTAATAGGATCACCGAAATCAGCCGAGCGGCTCAGATTGCGGCACAGATTGCGCGCGGTGTACGTGTCTACATGTAGGGGCATCAGAGTGGCCCCACCGTTGCCGGCGCAGTTGACGATTCCAGATGCGGCGACCTTTCAATGGACGGATTACCAAGGCCCTCCTCTTCTTCTCATACTTTTTTTTTTTTTTTTTTTTTCTCTGTTTTCGTGTACAAGCTCTCTTTCAAAAAGCGTTCGAGCGAGCGTATTGCACTTACTTTCGAGAGACCCGCGACAACGAAACTCGTGAGAGGCTGGAGGTATCTTTGGTCGGGGCAATATTAAAAACGAGTTTTCGCGAGTCGGGGCAAGCGTGGCGGGACCCAGGGATGGAGGACAGCTGCGAACGAGTTGGCGGAGGGGCCAAAGTTTCTGCGACAAAGCCTTTGGATTACGCAACAATTGGGTGGATTACCGGGGATGAACGCGCGACCGATCCACCCACTTGCTCGCGAACCTTTTGGCGCGTCCTCGCCTCTCTCGGCCAAGGACTCGAAGAAACGCTGTGTGGACCTCTATTTCCATGCGTTAGTTTATCTAAATCCAATGAAGTAGTAGCTACCAGGTTGGCATTGTTTAATGTGTTCTTCTTTGGTTCTAAACATTAGAGATGATCCTGATGTGAAATTGAAGAAAACTGCAGATTTTGACAGAAAGAAGATGGTTTTTTTTTAACAATATGGTACTGAGCGACCATCAGTCTCGTAAGAAATTGTGATTGGTATGCAATTCTAACGTGTATGATACAAATGGCTGACAAATGTATTTCCAACTTGTCTCTAATGCATATTGCTTAACGTTGCTCCACGACGAAACCGAGTATCCCACGAGGAGAGTTCCCGATATGAGTTCAGGATTGCAAATTCCGAGCTCACCACGGCGTCAAGAAAAAGATGGGGGGCTTGGCCGAAAATCAAAAGCCGACGATCATCCGCACTCGAAGACGCGTCGTCCTGGTAACCCCGAAAATCACGCAGGAACGGGCAGACAGGCGCACTTGGGATTCCTTGGCACCGATGGATACGGGGGCATTCCTCCGTTTGGACGGAGTCGTTACAGGCACGCGTGTGCGTCAGGGGAGCAGCAGTGGTAGATATTTCGAGTTTGGGAAGCTCTCGAGGGGGAAAACGAGAGGGAGAGTGTTGCCGATGGGGGAGCTGCTGCGGGTGGGAGGCGGCTTCTACGGACAAGTTGGGACGCCGCGATGGTGGATTTGATGTGGAGCTCCGAGGCTTGCGCTGACTTGTACGGGATCGATTGTTAAACACTTTTGCATTCTGTATACTTTTTTTTCCATTTTTAAAAACCCGAAGTATTGAAATTCATCGAATATTAAAAACAAAATAACTATCCACGTATTTGTCGAACGAAAAACTTGACGTTATTCCTCCGAAGCACGCGTATCGCCCTGAAAAGTTATGAGGGAGAGGATCTCGAGAAGAGCACGCAAATACCTTTAAACTTTCCACGCTGCTCTTGAAAAAGAGAACAAAAAAAGGAGGGAGAATGGACAAGAGAACAAAAAAACACAAGAGATCTCATACACAGCTGGAAACAGTGGAAAAAGGACAGAGGAGAGAAAGAAAAGGAAAAAAGTGATAGCCGTGCGGCTCTGGATAGATATGGGTAGAAAAAAAAGAGGGTCGGTGGAAGGGGGTGGGGAAGAGATAGAGCTCTGGGGGCTCAGCGCGTCCGATCGAGCGAGAAGAGGAGCTCCGAGAGCAGCTGACGGACGGAGAAATGGAGGGACACGTCGTCGCGCGCGAGTGTGCGAGGGATCGGCCGGAAAGAGGGCCGGAGCCGAGGGTTCGGTGCGCGGAGGCGGAAAGTAATCGTGGCTCCGGCATCCTCCCCCTTTCCCCTACCACACAGTCTTCTTTCGCTCGTTTTCCATTTTTATTACGCTAAAACCCATACCTACCCACAGCCGACTGGACGCGAGTTTTAACAATATCGCCAGAGGCTGCTGCTTACGATTTTGTTACACCTTTTGTGTGTAAACCGACTTGAAACTAGGAATTTCTATAATTAAAACCTGTTCGCTACACGCACTTGTATTAGCAGGTAAATTGGAATATATGGGGGTGGATGGTATACGTGAACGTCAAAATCTCTCTGACCCTCAAAACGACGCCAACGACACAAAAGCAATGAAAAAAGGAGTCGTGAGTTGACTATTTGTCAAAACAAAACCGGGGAGTCCTTTGAAACTCGTCGGAATTAAATTTCAAGTCGCCAAGTCCCCAGGCGTATCAATTTTACATACCTCGTTTTTCTTCGCATGTATGTTTTTTTTTTTTTTTTTTTTCTTTTTTTTACAACAACGCGATGCACGGCAAAAGAAAACCCCGGCTATTTGCATAGCGTGATTGAAAAACCGGCCCTCTTGAAAATAGACGACAACGAGTCCGCAGGGGGAACACCGAAAAATCGATCAGAACCTCGGGTGGACTGCAAAAACGAGCCACCGTCCGAGTTTCTTATTTTTTCACGTATGGGGAAAAAAAAAATGCCAGCTTCGCTTCGACCTCGGAACTCCTCTGAAAGGCCAAAATGGCCTTTGACGCTCATTCGCGGCTGAATGTGACAAACATTCCCTTTCTCGACGACCCGTCTCTGAATGTGTATAGAGGGAACAGATTGCGAGCTGTGCTTTGCACGTAACACGCTAATTTTTGCTTTGAAAATAAGTTTTGGTCTCTTTGTTTGTCCCACAGATACCGGATCGCTGCTGTCTCACAATCAGGAAACAACGTCGGACGGCAACTCGGAACACAACTCGTCCGGCGACGAGGATTCGCAAGTCCGACTGAGGCTGAAACGGAAACTTCAGCGCAACCGGACGTCCTTTTCGAACGAGCAGATCGACAGTCTCGAGAAAGGTGAGCAGTTATCGCCTACCGTTACTCCTCGGGGTTACCAGACGAAAAGCACAAACTTTACGTTGTTCTCCGTACCTCTAATTCGACATCCAATTAAGGATCCAAAGAGTTATGAAATAAAAAAAGAAAGAAATGATAATAAAAGGATCACGTGCTCGTTTTGGCTTTATGCGCAAAAAAAAAAAAAAAATTAAAAAAGCCATCCTCCACCGTACGCTCGTGCCAGCTGTACACGCCATCCAGTCCGCGAGCCGAATTAAAAGCGCAACAGAGAGCGGGTACATAAATTAGCGGAGCCCCGAGCGCGAGCGCGTGCGGGCGTTTTTCCTCTCCAATTATCCGTCCCAGGGAAAACGCGCCCATCCAGCCAACTCTCCACACGCGCGTGTACAATGTGTGCGCGGAACACCACCCGCGGACTGAGAAGCATTGGGCGTACGGCGCTGGGATGAGGGTGTATAATATTATGTGGGGAGGGAAGGGGCACTTGTTGCCAGCGTGTACTGTACGTACATGTGTGATAAAGAGACGGCGTGGCTCATCTGTGACTCTCTTTCTCTGTTGTTCGTTTTGCAGAATTCGAGCGGACGCATTACCCGGACGTGTTTGCCAGGGAGCGCCTCGCCGAGAAGATTGGATTGCCTGAGGCACGTATCCAGGTGAGTGTGAATGTGCAGAGTGAGTGTGCGAACAGTAGATACTTCGTCTTTCTCTCTCTTTTTTTTCATTTTTTTTTTTTTTTAGTATCACGAGCGCGTCTCTTTTTTTCCAACAAATCGTAGGCTTTTACTTCATAACACATAATGCGTCTATCTTTGACTGGTAGAAATTGAACAACCTAAAATGATAGAATTCACTTAAAGTGTTTTATTGGATATGGTGGGGTTAATTCATTTATTAATTGGATAAAATTATCGAGATATATGCAATGGGTATACTATTTTATGGTCCACACACTGATCAATGGCAAGTGAAAGGGCTACAAAAACAGACAAGTTGGAAATAAAATAAAAAAATAAATGAACTAGCCACCCTTGCAGTGACGGCAAAAGTTATAATACCCGAGGGGATCTCCCACCCCTCCTCTCGTACTGAAACAGACATTCTACAAACACATGAAACCGAAAGCTCTTTTCATTAGTAGTACGCCTTCGAGCGCTTAAGGGTCGTCACCACGGGATGGATTCTCCCGCAAGCTCGGCAAAGTTACACTTGAGCGCGGTGCACCGGTAGGGGCGATTTGACGCGTGATAGAGCGCGAAAAAGGGGGGAGGGGAGGAGGGAGAGGCGGTGAAGCTTACTCGCGAGGTAGCAAGCGCAGAGAAAAGTTTTCTGGCTCGACGATGCGCGCCTTATCCACCGCGTGTCTCCATTAATTTTTTATGAGTCGACTCCGTGTACGGGGTCAGATTGATTTTTTTCGTTATTTGGCTTTTACGCTGCATTACTCGGGCTTGTTTGTTCGACTATTTGCTTGTTTGTTTGTTTGTTTGTATGTTCCTTTGAGAGTGAAAGTATGGGTCACACTAACTTTATTGCAGGTGTTTTTCGATGACTGGTCAGCTTTTGAAACTAATTTGATCACTTTAACCTAGTTGTCTCTACCGACCAACGACTTGAAATTTAATAAAAATAAAACTATTTTACATTTCAAGTATGCGTTAAAGTTACCTTTTTATTAACAAATTACTTGACTATTGTTTTCAAATTATTTTAAGTGAATTTTCCTAGCCATTTAGCGAAAAAACGATTTTCAGTAGTACGAGTCAATGTTCGGTCAGACATTGCCTTAAACCGATGTTATATCTAACGTTTCATGCTTTAGTCGCAGAAAATTTTTTTTATATTGTCGTTATAGTAATATACTCCCCTTATTTGCAATATAATTTGCTTAAGCACGTACATTGAAGGAAAGTAAGTAGAAAATGTTGAAATGTCGATGTCACGAATTCGGACATAAAACTTTCATTTATTAAAGATGATTTGATTAATTGTCATTGTATGTGGATCAAAATTAACTGATGAGATAAAAAAAAATTGTAAATACGTGAAAACAAGACGTACACAATTGGCAGTTCTGTGGTATAAATTGAATTATTATCGGTAAAGTATCGATTTATAAACCATAAAATGAAAATAAGTATTCAAATTAAAATGTAACTCGAGTTCATATAATCATAACCTAATAAAAATATATAATTTATAATATAAATAAGTTTATAAAAAAAATGTATTCAAACTTCATTTCTGTGCCAATATCCAATATTTTTCAGCTAACGTAGTTAAAGAAAAAGTTTCCCTCGCTGGGTGATGCATATGCAAAACCAAGTCCAAAAACTCGGAATCCCTGTAAATACTGTCCCGCAAAAAAAAATTCACCGATACAACACAAAAAACGAAAACATAGCAGCTAAAGTCTACACGACAATAACCGACACGGGCGATGAAAATTTCCGCTACCTTGCACCGACGCACCTACGCGCCGCGCGTCTGTAACAACAACGAGAACCAATAGATACGTGTACCTCTAGCCAGAAAAAAAAAGAAAAAAAAGACTGATCAACAAACAAACCCGTGCCTACAGTTTCCACGTCACGTCTCAAATACACATGCACCCACCGAAGCCACGGATGCAGTTCAGCGCGCCGTGTTTGCACACAGCTACGCTGACCGCGCTTGGCTGTATATCATTTTATTTAATATACAGAGGCGCTGGCAAAGAAGTACCGTATGGATCAGGTATTGTCGAACATTGTCCGCGTGGAAGGCCCTTGTTCCCCATACGTAGGATGGATACAGCCGCTGGTCAATAAACACGTACGCCGTGCAGCAACACGCGAATCTAGTGGAGAGTAGTGGGCGTAGGGGTGGTTTGTACAGGGGCAGCACCGCGAAAGAGGGGCCAGGAGGGAGAGAAAGTTCGGCGAGCACAGCGTTATGTGGACGTACAAACAGTGCAAGGCCATGTTGACGCATGTTTTCAAGCCTCGTTGGCTGGTATTGATCTTGCTAAGTGCAGGAAACTGGCGGCAGTGCTCCGAGAGACGGAGGGAGGGATTGAGGGTGGGTATGTGTGTGTGGGTGTGCTTGGCGACCGTGGGAGGTGTGTGGCCCTCTGCTGTGTGGACCTTCTTGGCGTTTGGTCGCACGAGAGACCAAGGAGCTGTAGAATCGCATGGAGATGAAATGGAGGAGAAACCGAGAGAGTCGCTGTAGTTTCTTGAATGTCCATCGACTCGGAGAGTCATCCTCCACGGGATGGGATTTGAGCTATTGTTTTCGATCGGCTGGCCTCATGATTTTTTTCAATGGAAAAATAAAAAGTTTTTACAATGATTTCTCGTAATTTTGCTGGATAAAAAATAATCCAAGTGAGTTATTCCAATCCTTTATAGGAGTTTCAGAAGTATACGACAGCCATGACGATGACTGATTGCTAAACGACAAAAAATACGTTAATTTGTGATTGATTGCTAAGTTTTATCACAGTGTTGAATGACGTCTAAAAACCGTATACCTTGGCTTCTACAAATATTTAGTACGAAACGTCATCTTTAAATCCAATACATTGCCACTGACGATTCGTCAACGAACCACATCAATCCTCCGAGTCACCAAAAGTTCTAGCCCTGGGAAAACCATCGCCACCAATTCTTTAAAAAAATTTGCACCCAATGCAATGGCGGAACGATCAAAAAATCACGTATGTACGCCAGGCATGTCAAACAGCGAGCAAAATTATGTACGGCCATTAACCGTGTGTGCACGTGGGCGTCAAGGCGTGGTGCGCCAGAGCGAACACACAGTACCTACATAACATACAGAGTATAGCACCCGGTGTTCTCTGTGCACACACGTACGCATACTTATCTCTCCGCACATGTATGCAGAGCGCGTGAAACGTCCGATGAGCTGTTATATATACATACTCGTGCATGAGGTGAGCGACGCACGGCTGGGCTCCGTCATTATGTCATCGGCAGCCGAGCGTGCTCTTTGGTTTCTTCTCGCCATGAAAAATGAGATGAGAGCTCTGGAAAAAGAAAGGAAATGGTGACAACCCGATATCCGTTTGTGTCTGTCTCCGATATTTCTTTCAAAGAAGGAAAAGAGGCGGCAAAAACTTGGCGAACACTTTGCCACGATTGTGCTCTCGTTCTACCAGATATAGATGCTCCAACGAGATTTTTGTATCTCTCATATCCTTTTCTTCAAACTCGAAATCAACTCGTTACGTTGGAATGAAACCTCACCAAAACCTTTCCAAACGATTAAAACCAAATAAAAATCATTAGCCTCGTCCGAAACATCTCACAATAAACATCCAAAGATGGGAGATGCTACTCTTATTTCACGATAAAGTGCGTGGGATGCTGTGGAAAAATAAAAATATTATTGTAGAAAAACCACCAGTGCGTTATGCGTACAACAGTGCATAGTAGGCAGAATGTGGTACAAGTTTTCGAGAGCGCGCACGAGCACGCCGACAGTGTAGAGAAGAGAGAGAGAGAAAGACGCGCGAAGCCATAGCAACGGCGCCGCGTCCCCCGGGAGGTTCGCCCTCCGATTGGCCGTACCGTCTCTCTAACACAGCCGCACACCCACACCCCCTCCCCTGCCCCCTCGCTTATTCTACGTCCCGGCGTTTCGCGCTCCCTTTCGGACGCGATTATCATTTCGCATATCTCCCGACTCGAGCAGCCTCGATGCCCGAAAGGCCCTTCCCTCCCTTGTACGTGTCTGCAAGCGGTGGCGCGGCCAAAATCCCCGGATCGCCGCGAGGGACTCGCTGATGCGCGAGAGGCCTTTTATTTCGGGGGCTCGCAGGAGAGGGACCGAAGGGTGGCCGTATCCTCCTGCCATTATCTGTGCGTGGATTTCGGTGGGAAGAGGGGACAAAAAAGGGAAGGGGGACGTTATTTATGAGAGCCGAGGATTTTTACACGCAACTTCGGACGGTTGGAAAGTAGGGGCAGGGGGGGAGGAAGGTCTCTCGCTGTAAGACGATATTTTCTGGGATGGAAGTTGGCTTTCGGAGATGTGTGTTTTGTTTCTCGGTGTTTCTATTGACTGACTTTCAGATGAGGGATCATGGGGTGTTGGATTACCAAACTTTGGCTTGATTTTCGGGATCCGAGGAAGGGGGTATCCGTGGGATGTATTGGTTTTTTTAGAAATTCATATGCTTCCCCGAATACGTGGTGCGAGTCGATAGGCTCCGAGGTTTGATTCGTCGAATGAAAACGATGGAACCGAGAGCTATGGACTGATCGATGTTGGATAACTGGGAATCAAAGAGCGTGAGATCGGACTGCTAGATGTTAACAAAATTCGAGAAACAGGTAGATAAAAGCATCCTTTTTATTTAACACCATTGGCAGAAAAAAGGCTTTATAGTTTGTTCCATGCCTACATCACAGGATAATACATGTATCTCGACTGTATCTTTTGTGGCTCAGAACTTGCATACACCCAGTCTTGTGAGACATATTTTCATAGACATTCATGCACTCGATAAAATATCGGTAATAAAATTGAACAAACCGCAAGGCAAACATGTATCACAGTAACGTACTACCACTACGGTCAAAAGAGTACAAAAAGGGGGGGGGTGCAACGTAGGCGAGGAAGGAGGAGCGGGACTCTAAAGATTTTTCGAATCCATGATCGAAGGGCTTCGGGGGCCAAGCTGCAAGAGGGACGAGCGCTCACGTGAACCCCGAGCGCAAGATTTAACACCGGTGCGTCGTCTTCATTGCACAGCTAATGGGGCGGAAACTGGCTCGGGCATATAAAAAGGGGGGTGGGGCAATAAGCCCCCGCTGCATCGATTTATGGATCGAAGTACCCGGAAGAGACGGCTATCTCCGGGGACTAGTGGTCTCGAGGTTAGAAAAGCTGGAGCGGAGATAAATGGCGGAAGGAAGAATTGTAGCCCCCTCTCCCTTACCCTCTTGGCCTTGCGTAATACATGGGCACGCCGATTAAAATTGCTCCTCCTCCGCGGCTCCCTTCCCACGGTGGAATAGATGGGATTTTCAGGGTCCCCGTGTACATACATTCTTTGCTCGAATGTATTTTATACACACCGCCGTAATAATACACCAGAGATTTTTTACGCGGTTCTGCGCTTAATGCACGAGACTCGCAAAAATTTCGGGCAGCCATGCATTGCGCGTTTTCGAAGCTTGGTACTTTTATGAAATATCGATAATATCTACGGGTATCGAAAACAAATGCGACCAAAGAGCCATCGATATACGTGGCCGCGAAATTGAAACGCAATGCAAAAAACTCCGAGGGGATGGGAAAAAAAAAGAAAAAAAATGAACCTCCCACCTCTCGCGGGTGGTTGAAAAAACTCAGGGGTGTAAAACTTGTTAGCGCAGCCGAGGCTGAAAAGTCCACGAGTTATCTCCCGTGTCGTGCCATCTGCTGCAATTTGCCCACCCCCTACCCTCCTCTTTACACTATTTCCACTCCCTGCCCCCCCCCCCTGTCCTCGCACTCCCTCACTCTTCCGTAAACAACGAACACGAGGAGCAAAAAACGAATGCCAAACCAGCCGGTGTTCGATACGATGGTCGATGTGTCATCCACCTCCCCACTCCCCATCCTCTGCCCTCCCTCCTCTGGGTATGTGTACAGTTGTGAAGCCGCGAAACCGCGACGTTGAAAACAATCGCGTCTCTGTGTGTATAGTATCGTTCGACTGCACAGATAGATTCTTTTTTTTTTCGTCCAGCGATGGTGGTGATACACTACGATGACTAATATTACGCAAAAATACTTTTGATGATTATTGCTTTTGGTTTCTTTTTTTTTTTTTTTTTTTTTTTTTATCATACGGGTCGAGAAATATTAGCTTTCCAACGTTCATCCACCGATTTTTTAATTGGAAAACGCCAATAGTAAGATAGTACCCTGGAAATTGTGCAGCTCAGTGGTCTCTAATTGCCACGGTGGGCTTTGCAAAAACAATCTGCCGATTACGCGAATAAATGGTTGATTTTTAGTGCGGGCCACCGTTGGCGCGCGATGGTTTTCTGAATTAAAATTATTAGCGAGAGGGCTGCCAAGGTTAATCAAGTTTCCACTGGATAATTGCTGAATTACAATTACCAAGTTTCCCGTGGACGGGAAATCTCGAAGATTTTACATAAAAGCCTCTAGCGGAGGGACGGTGGAAAAAAAGGGAAAAAAAGGGACGGTGAGTGAAAACAAAGAACCGGGGAGCTTGGTTGGAAGCATCGGAGGCTCCAAGGGTGGGGGGTGAAAAGGGAGGAGGGCGAGTGGAAAATAGAGCAAAAGGGAACGTGGGCGCGCTATGTGAGAGCTCCGTGATCGTGGAGCGATAGTTTTTTTTTTCCTTTCTTTATCGTTCTTCCCATTTGTTTTTCAACTTGACTGATTTTATTTATCGACGGAAGAAAAAACTTATCGCAACAGAGCCAAATTTTATAAGCGATACCGAGCCCGTACGGTTGTGCATGCACGACATGACAAGTGAACACGAGTGTGACTGAGAGAGTGAGAGGGAAAAAGGAAAAACCCGACAAAAAGTAAGTGCGTGACTCGCGATCAACTTAGCTGTCGGTGAATTCCAGGTGTGGTTCAGCAATAGACGCGCCAAGTGGCGTCGCGAGGAAAAGCTGCGCAACCAAAGAAGGGCGTCCGTGGATACGGTGGTGGGCGGTGCGAGCAGTGCCAGCAGTGGCAATGGATCGGCGCCACCCGCGGCCACGCCGGCGACCCCCAGGATACCGCTCAACGCCGGCTTCAACACCATGTACTCGTCGATACCCCAGCCCATCGCCACCATGCCCGACACCTACAGGTGGGTCATTTTTTTCTTAACACCACGTAGTTTACATTGTGATTAAGCAACAATTACCCTGGAATCAATCCTACTCCCTTTGGCATTAAAATTCAACCACTTCATTTTCAAACTTGTACAAAAGTGTACTTACAAAGTGAATAATTAATGGTAAAGTGACCAAAGAAATCGTTGTAAAAATTGTGAAACGTAGTAAAAATAAAAAGTATATATATACTTATGGCAAACAACCCTGCACCGTTTCTTTTTCCAGTTCGATGTCGAGCAGCTTGGGCGGTTCGATGGGCGGCAGTTGTCTGCAGCAGCGGGCCGATGGTTACCCGGCCTACGTCTTCCACGAGCCCCTGCATTCGCTCACCCAGTCGTACTCGCACGCGGCCCACCAGTCGGCCGCAGCAGCTGCTGCCCACTCCCAGACCCATCGGGCCCTACCACCGTCCTCGCACGGCCCCGGCACCCCCACCACACCAGCCGGCCAGCCGACCGGGACCAGTGGCTCGCCCTACCAGCCTGCGACCTCCGCCGCGACCGGTAAGTCCACTTTTCTCACTTTTTTTTACTCTGTCCATCCGCATACCCACTTACTCCGCGCTGTTTCTCTTTTTTTCTTTTTTTTTGTTTTTTTTTTTCCTTTTTCGTTTTCCTCATCGATGTGTTGTCGGTCTTGTCGTTGATCCTTTTTCCAAACAGCCGGTCTATACGTGTGTGTCAACTGCAGGGTGGCCCGGAGCCACTTCGACATGTGGGACCACATTATGTTAATGAGCCGAGATAAGGCGCAAGACAAGCGATGGGACACACGAAGAAAAGAGATAAAACTCGATATCACGGAGATTCCGCGTGCTCGTTCGTGCGTGCGACTCGTGAAAAATTTTTCGACCGACAGAGGAATGAGCCGACTTGTTCGTTCAAGTGTACATTTAATTGAAATCACTTATAGGGCAATAGTAAAAAGTGCGTCTCGCTAATAAATCAGTAACGCAAGCACCAGGTAGTGCCTCGCATTCGGTCTCTGAATAGATAGGGCTACAGTGCAGTTTACAGTCCGGGGAGTCCAATCGCCATTAGCGCGGTGGTGTTTATTCGTCATTATGCTCGAGTTGGGGTAGGCTGCTGCTTCTGCTGAGTAAAAGTTTCTGGCATGGCCTAATGGCGCGCTGTGCACGGGAGATCCGGCAGGATAAAAGCCACAATGTTGTGTAAAAAAGTTGGAGCTCGTGGTTGGAGTAATTGTTGCTCTCTGCATCCGATCGTCCTGGAAAGTGGCGTAGAAAGCGTGGAAGAGATTATCGTAATGTTTTTACCATAGTATCATATTTTTTTAACTGAATTTTTCGTTTTATCAGCTCAAATGTTTTTTAAAAGATTTTTCAATCATTTCCTGTATGCATATATCGTTCAAAATAGCCTTGATTCCGTTCTTAAAGTGTTAAAAATGGCCGTGCCATTTTGCAGTCGTTAACGAGAAAAAGTTTTTCACTTAGTCGTATTGTACATGTCAGGGAACAAAGTAATCTCTTTCACTCAATTTTTTAAAAATAAATACCTGATTTTTAAAATAATTAATAAAAGTGGTAATTTTATTACTGTTTATAATGAAATTTATGTCACCATAATTTTAAATAATTTAAAAGAAGGCAGTTTCAAATATATAAGCAACCACTGACTGTAACTCTAGAAAAGCTCGTAAAAGTTTTTTTTTTAGAAGATATAGTACATCTTCTTTGTAAATTTTCTCAACATAAGGTACTTGTTTCTTACTATGTTTAAGTAAAATTTCGAGCAACTATTTTAATTATAATTATTATTATTAATTTTTTTTTTTATGAAATTTACTGCGTATCCAAGATTAAAAACCAAATTCATTTTATCAAAACAAAAACCATTTTATCACAATCATTATTTTTCAACCAGAAATTGGCTTAGTTAAAACTTTTGTTCAAAATCTATAAAGACACTTAATTTTTTAATCGTTGGCTGGGCCATAAGTTTCACCAGTGACATCAAAGACACGCGGTATCTCAAGTACGAAATATGTAGTTTCTTCATCGTAATGTGTCAGGAGAATTTCCACAAAACTAGACCATCCCTGTAATCAGGTAGGAATCATAAAATAATCAGTACACGTTCCAATGCTCTACATGTGATACCTTTGAATTTTCTGCAAAAATTCCCACTCATCCCAACTTTAGAGCCCAAATCCACGTTTGTAATGATACAGCATCGACAACCCTCCCATCGACATTTCGATCGTACACACGCACACCTCAAACACTGCCACCGGCATTCTAACGAGTTCGGATTTATCAAAATTCTATTTCTGAAGATGTATACGGTACACATGGTTCCTTGAGGAACAGAGGAAAAGCAGAAAAGGAGTGGATTCCTTCTCCGCATCGGAAAAACAATTCCTATACACGCGTCTGACTAAAAAGGGAGTTTTCCACTTAAAAACTTCAACTGTACGCTGCAACGGCTCGACCAAGGAGAGCCATACGTACAGCCCATACTGGATTGAGAAAAGAAGAAGAATAAAAGTGGAGGGGAAAAAAAGAGGGTGGGGGGTTGGCGAAAAACAAGCAGGAAAGGGATTACCGTGGAGCCTCCTCGCTTCGCACTCAATCTACGTACACGCGCTCGCGCGGGAGACGCGAATTGTAAAAGGATTTTAAAACAAATCTCGCGTGGCTGGGGGCTAAATCGAAGAACTCTGCCGTGTAGCTTTTGTACGCGCGTGGCGGAGAAAAAAAGAGTATCCACACATCAGGAGCACGCGCTTTAGACAGAAGAGGGTGAATTTTCCATTTTCTCGATTCCCATGCCTCCCTCCCTAGCTTTCCGTGGGCTACTCTTCTTTTTCTCCACCGGCGAGGGAGAACTGCTGTATCCAAGCCCTACCGTTGCTCGCCTCGTTTTTCGAGCCCCGCTCTTCTCACGTACTCCTCCTCCTCCTCCTCCTCCTCAGGTATGCGATCCCAGTCGGTCTCGCTGCTTTCTATTTCTCCGCTCGCACCTACCCTTCTCCTCGCGATCTAGCGCTTCCACCGTCATGTCTGTGTGTGTGTGTGTACACGTAGTCTTACCTCCACACGCAGCGAAGGAAGAGACAGAGGGGCGAAAAAAGAAGAAGAGGAAATCGGGTGGGGGGGGGGGGTTGGTTGCTCCGTCTCTCTTGTCTATGCTCGGCTGGGCGAGCGCTCAATAACGTGCGAAGCCAAAGGGGGAGGAAATGTTCGCGTGGAGGCGCGCGCTCCGATGCTCCTCTGTATCTCTGTCGGCATTGGATGTTGTGTGTATATCTGTACATCCATGCGTGTATGTGTGTATCGGCCTGCCCATATAGGTACGAACTATACACACGTGTGTATAACATACGTGCGAGGAAGTGCGGATGGAGCGGCTGTATATTTATACACTGCGTACGCGCATTACACGGACGGCTACTGTCTTTGGCGTTGCGGGATTGGACGATGAGTTACATACTGCTCGCGGCCGTGTGTGTAATATACATTTTTTTTTTTTTTTTTTTTCCTGTTTGCTCTCCGAGCGCGCGTTTTTTAATAAACGGTAAAAGCTTACTCGCGTGACGTGTGTATGCGCGTAGGCGAGATTCTTTCGCGAAATTGCTGTAGCAGGGCAATTTTTATTTTTTTTATTTTTTTTATTTCAATGCATGGCCGTCGTATAGTACTCGGAGCCTCGAGGTTTATTTATTTCGGATCAAAAGCTGTTTACCTCTTTGTGGGGCGTGTGCCATGTATACCAGCTTTCGGTGTTTTTCACCCTTTCACGAAGCAAAGGTTTTGAAATTTGCTTTCCATGCGCCGAGCGCTCGCGTGGCTTTCAATGTATAGGCCATCGATGGCTTTCGAGGGAATGAATTTTTACGTCCAACTCGCGTGCCTGGGGAAAACAGGAAAAAGCAAATCAAGCTCGCATCGATAGCAGAGAGGGGGAGAGGGACTCTTTCGTACGGATGAAAATTCACTCGGGTGTGCGTGAAAAGTCCACGAGTCGAGCTTTCGTCGCGAGGACCGAATTGGGATTTTCAATTTGTAAAATTTCGCCGTCGAGCCAAACACATCCGTGTAGGCTTCCCGGGGGCCTGCCGGATTACCAATCGATACACACACACAGCCTGGTAGATCCGTTCCATTAGCAGAGAGAGATGGGGGGTGGGGGGCGTGCGAATCAGTGCACGACAAGGCTGCAGCCGCATGTAAGAGGATGAGCGAGTTTAGCTGCTGGAAATACGATGAGGGCGGGATCGTTTTCTCTTTCTCTCGTCGCTTTCGCTTTATTTCACGGGCACGCACAGTGCGGTGGGTATACAAATAAAGCGCTTTGCACTTGACGGAACTGTCGTTGCGGCGACGAGGCGAGGCGGGTTTGCAATTGATTTTGAGGCGGAACGAAGGGAAGCGGTTGAATGGCTTTGTTTTTTTTTTTTCTCTTCTTTCCCAAGAGATTACGTTTTTACTCAAATTTGATTACGAATGGGGCTTGTTTTTGGCTCAGATAGTTTGTGAGTTTCATCCTGGGGTCACGAAAGTACTGTTAATGTATAAGCGTTGGACGTTTTTTCAATTGATTTATAAATACTTTTGTTGATGACGTACGGGACCGTATAATCGAGCGTGTGATCACTACGCAACAGAAAAAAATAAATTACTCAGAACTAAGAAATTATGTATTCGAAATGTACAAAGTAAACTTTTTTTTTATACAAGATAAAGTTCTATTACGTTAAAAGTGAATAATTTTTTATTTAAAATGAATTTTTTTTTTTTTTTTTTCAATGAAAAGGCTAATGCAACACTTCACGTGCATCTCGAAATAAGCAAGTAACGATTTTTATCCAGGCTCAATTCCGAAGAAACAGTCTTATCCTGAATGAAAAAATGTAAAATTTCTGGTGATAGTTATTGCTGTATAGTCAGATGATTCAAGATGTCGTGGTACTTCGACTTAGTTGAATCAATTCAAAACTTTATTGTTTGTTACTGTCTATATTTTCATCTCGAAATCCCTATCCTTTGAGCATGTTTAACTTAATATAACTTCAATTATAGAATGAGGAGGTATTATAAAAATCTACAATACTCTGTAATACTTTATTAAAAGTTTGATTAAAGATATTCAATGACTTTATTCATCATTGTATTTGGAACAAAATTCCAAAAGAAATAACAAGTTTTTTACATTTGATGAATGCAATTCTTTGAAAAACCAAATAAAAAAACTGGTTACTTTTATACAGTCACATTATATAATGCAATATAATTTAAAAAAATTTTGCATTTAAAACCAGAGAATTTTTATAGCACAATGCAATTGAAAATTTATTTGTTACGTACAAAAAAGATATCGCGATTCGAATGCCTTGGACGTTCCAAAACAACATGATCTCGAATACTTTTGACTGTTGTATTTAATTTTAACAAATAATGTTCTTTTGTCAAGTACATAAGTATTACGCGTTTACTGTACAAAAAAAAAAAAAAAAAAAAATAATAATAATAATAATAATGATTTTCCATCTGCTTGCAGGCGTGATATCCCCAGGAATCTCGGTGCCAGTGCAGATCCCCTCCCAGACGCCGGACCTCGCGGGCAATTACTGGCCCCGGCTGCAGTGATCCCAGCTCTTCGGGTTCTCACCGGCGAGCCTGCTCGTCGGCCAGGAGAACCCGTCCCCCACCCCCTCGCCCTCGTCAAGCTCGGCGCTCGCCCCGAGCCTGAGGCCCCTCGGCATCCAGCAGCAACAGCAACAACAGCACAACCAGCTGTCCCCCCACCACCACATTCATCACCACAACCTGCACCACCAGCAGCCGCTCGCGGTCGCGAGAACAAGCGCGGCCTCGACCACGACGCCGGCAGGCAGCGCCGGCACGACCCCCGACAGCACGCCTCTGCACAACAACTCGAGCGACGTAAGTGAGTGAGGAGACTGACATCGTTCATGTTGTTCTTCTTCTTGTTGTTGGTGTTGTTGTTGTTAGGTTCTGGTATTCGATCGATGAGTAAACTTCCGATGGATGCGGCGTTGTTTCGATGATCTTTGCGCTTTTAGGCCTCGATCTCAACTCTATGGGATTATGTAAAATATAAGCTTTCCGAGCGTGTCTCGCAATGTCGTCGTGATAGTGTGGCTTGGAGCTGATTTTTCAGTGCATCGTGTCGTTCTGTTTTTTTTTTTTTCTTTTTTTTTCTTTTGTACATAAGAAATCAAAAATAAAAAATAAAACAAAAATCAATTCTTGGACACGAGTTAAATTTGTACCTACGTAAAAGTGATTTCGAAAGATGAAATTTCGTTTGATCTCGATGATTAGCAGCACATTTTTCCCTTAGATGTACGATTATTTTGTAGGTGATGGTAGAGCGCATGTGTAGGACGTCGCATTTATGTTTGTATCGCGTATTTCGGTGCTTATCAAGTATCTGTGTACATATTTATTATTTATCTCCATGAAAACGCCCAGTCGATATATAAACCTTAATTTTGTTGACTTGTAAGTATACTGTCAGGACAAGAGTTTTGTTGTACGATTTTGAATAAAAATACATGTTTACTTTGAAAAGTTACTTTCTTTATTCACTGCACACCTGTTTGCCGGCCCACGATGAAAAAGATCGTCCAATTTTTTCATCAACGTCGAGCTCAATCCTTCGGAAAGTGGGAAGTAAATTTCTCCTCCCGGGCAATCCAAAAAATTTCAATTTCGCAAAACTAATGGCGGTACCAACTTCCCCGGAACAACTTAATTTCTCTACGACTGTTTGCCAAAGATAAAAAAAAGGGCCCTGACCTTTTTATATACCTCCACACCAAAGTAACCACGGAAGCAACTCTTTTTTTTTGAAAAACATCAACCCAAATTCAAAAGCTCAGCAATGAAAGGCGAAAAAAATTTGTTGAAGCATCAAATGCGAGCTAAACGCGAGAACGGCCAAACCAAGGACTATGGGAAAAAGAGAGGGAGGATAAGCGAAGAAAAGCGACGCGTCGTTTCGTCACCCCTACATGGGCACACGTACACCCCACACTCGCGTCAGCCGAAGATCGATGCGCGCACACGCACGTCCGTCCCTCAGCGCGGTGTATCTGCTCGAGCGAAAGAGAAAGAAATAAAGAGGAGAGGAGCACTATGGTAATCGAGGGGGTGGTTCGAGCGGGAGGGAAGGATATTATATTTTCGACGGCGAGTCTTCCCCGCTCGTGTTGTTGCGTGTGCGTGCGTGGGTGAGGGCTCGCCGAGGGTGGCGAGAGAGAGAGAGAGAGAGAGAGCGGACGGCTTATTTGCCGGCAGATCGGGGGCTCGCTTCGCTGCCTAGGGCTTTTCTTCTTCCTTCTCCAGCTTTCGCTTGGCTAGGCAGCCATCGCGCTCAGCTTCGAAGACATGGCGGCTCCGCGTTCCGTTCGGTGGGTATGTACGTGTAGGTATGCGCTAGTGTACCGAACGATTCGTCCATAATCTTTGCCGTCTGTTGTACGGTTTTGCTTGTCTTTTGTTTACAGTATTTTTTTTTTTTTTTTTTTTTTAGATCAAAGTATAAAATTTTATAAAAAGAAAAATAATAAGAAGTTTGATAATTGTAGCTGGAAGTAAAGAAATCGTATATCGTGTATCAAAATTGGATGAAAAAGCACGGGATACGTCAATATTTTATCCTACGTGTGTTATGTGACAAACGAAATTTTTGTTTGTGAGGTATTTTTTTTTCTGTGGCAAAACAATCACTTCAAAATCAACTCCAAGCAAAAACCCATTGTGGGGCTGATAGCCCGATATGATTATATGGTACACCCAACGAAGTTGAACGAAACAAAAATTACGAACATAAACGTGAGATCAGTCCATCGGAGTGACGGGAAAGGTAGCTGAGAGTAGATTTTGACAAAAAATTTAGGAAAAAAAAATCGAGACAAAGATCCGTGGCGGAAAAATATGATCTTTGTTAATTGTACAAAAGAAAAAAAAATTAATAAAGACACAGTAAGATGGTATTTGTTATAATCACGTTAGAAACTAGTGTATATTAGATACTTTAAGGAACCAAGAAACAAAAAAGATCGGCTCTGTACATACTTGTTTATGAATGTAAGTAAAAAAAAAAGAAAAAAAAACGACCTACGCACGAAAGAAGGAAGAAACTTTCAACGCTCTGAAGACACACTCGATGTGAATCCCCAAAAATTATACACGCACCATATAAAACATAGAGAATGAGCCAATGGAAAAGAGAAAAAGCCACATCACACTACACGTACTGTCGAACGTCGCAACAGCCTCGTACTCGCACGCGTGAAACCATTTACATTCCCAGCACGATCTCGATTACTCGTAACACAAATAAACGTGTGAAAAACTATCATTTAATCACCCAAACAAAAGCCTACGTATAACATACAAGTTAAACGCTCACCGTATTAATTTACATTGAACAGAGAAGCTATATGCAAAAACCCAGTACCTACCACTCTATTTGTCGGAGACATGGTCAAATCGCCACACGACGTGCAAATCCTTCCGAGCAAGGTGAAACACGAACTTTGCTCTCTTTGCTTGCTATCTTTGAGTGCACTCGAGCGCTTGTACAAACCGCACACAACATTCGTTACTTGCGCATAGCGAAGAGTTGCGGTGCGAATGAAAGATCCTTGGCACTGATTTTTTATTATCCATTGTCGTTTGTAATAACGCCGTTTATTTCCTCCAAGTTGATAAACAAGTATAAACAAGAAAGTTGCTGTCATGTAACCCACGCGAATACAATAATCACACAGATGGATAAATAAATAAATAAATAAATAATAGTCACGTATAAACAGGTATAATTCGTCGTTTTGTCGCTGCAGCCAATAGTTAAGCAATCGTGCGCTGGCAATATCGTTAAGTATGATTAGCAAACATCACAGATATAATACAAAAGCAGAGTGTCACCAACCCCCAATCCCTTCACCACCGAACGAAATATAAATGATATAGGCAGAGCATAAATTTTATTTTTTTTTTTTTTTTTACGAATACGTTCAAATGTATAAAGAATTTTTATACGACTCAGCTCTCACGATGAGCCGACCTCGAGGCGTAAAAAGCGTAACAATCGTCGGCGTTGTCGACGACCCCGTGCAATCTCAAACGCCATAGTAGATTAATCATGTGTCGGCAAATGACGATAATTTGATGTATGTATTTTTAAGTTATCGAGTGTAACAAGAATATGCGTGTAAATTTGACGAGCGACAAAAGGTGCCGTACGATCGTTTGCAACGCTTTGCGCGGGATGATGTACGATTCTACCTTTGGAAGCGCAAACAAATTTCAACGATGATGACACGGCGAGACAAGAGCATTTATAATCTCGTTGTGGAAAGAGGGTGGGAAGGGGTGCGACGGAAAGACGCGAGTTCGCAGAGGGGGAAAGTGTCAAAGTTCGCGCCCGCGCACGCGTCTCGTTAGCCGTGATAATTAGAAAAGGTAGAGCGAGAGCAGGCGAGTGTTTTCCCTCCCGTCGTTCGCTTTATTGTGCATTATTCGCAGACGTCGCCAGCAGCGGTTCTTCCTCTCGCTTGCTCGGTGTGCTTCTCCTTCGGTTGAGCTCGTCCCGCGTTTCGTTTTTATTACGCGAGAAATGCGATTTGTTGCGCCTCAACGGCATAGCGTTCGATTATTGTGTGTCGTGCCGTGGCAGGGGGTGCTTTGCGCTTTTCACTTTTTTTTTTTTTTTTTTTTTTTTTTTTTTTTTTTTTTTTCTTGTTTTTCGTTTGCTCGTCGATTGCTCGAAGGGTGCTCCGATTGTTCGGTCCTAATGAAGCGCGAGGGCCGATTGTTTGTGTAACGCCATGGCGAGTCCTGTTGGAATAATTATCGCTTGTTTTAGGGTATCCATGGTCGATTTTCATCCCACGGAGCAAGTTTTTTTTTTCCCCAACGAGACTTTATGCTTATTTTCGACCAGGAGGTGTTTGGCGATCGTTAATTTTGTTTTTCATGTGTTTGCGAAATATTTGTTTGTAACACTCGAAAATTCGTTGCATTCGACATTGTTTTGTGTCGAACGGAGCATGATATTGTATAGAATCATTCGTTGTTTTATTCGTAAACTCTTTTTATACGATACATACACCTGCGAAAAAACCAAATTATTGTACATGTAACGAAATGTCAATCCATCGTGTACTCCTTTGATGGTGATAATTCGTTCGAAAATGTGCGATCATATGACATATTATGTACTGCGTGATACATACATATAACGCTGCTTGACGTTCGGCGACTCGACGTCCCAATGTATACTTCATTCCCCAATCATAAGAAACAAAAAAAAAAAAGAAAAACAAAAAGAAAAAAAGAGTCCACCGTGTAAAAGTTTAAGTAAACTGAATTTAACGAAATGAGAAAAAATATATATAAATATAAATATATATAAATACATATTATTGTAATATCGCGACAGTAATCCAAAAATGTAAGTGTTGTGAATAATGAGAATAATATTGTTGCTGTGATTACCTTTTAAGATTGTAAGTAGTAGCCACTAGATGAGACAGAAAATAACAAAAATAAACGCAAAGAAACAAAAGGGCAAACCAATATCGTTAGGTGTCAACAATAAATGTTATTTCATTTTCCGAGGGGCGATTCTACATATATCGCAACGATTGTATGGTGAGAGAAAGAAACCCAATGTGTACGATGTGTGAGTTGAAAATTATATAGGTTAAGTGTGCGTGAGTATAAGGTGTGTTGTGTAAATGTGTGGATTTGGCGAGTTGCGAAAATATTGTAACAATTTGCGCTGACTTGAACGAGGAGGTAAAAATTGAAATTAAAATAAACGTTATTGGAATTTTCTCACGTAAACTGGTCTAGATTCCTTTACTCCCATAACTTTTCCCCAAATTTTTTTTTTCATTTAATGTGTCTCTTTATAAAAAATTTTTTTTGATAAAAATCTATATTTATTAATCAGACTTTCAAAAAAAATACAAACATATCAAAAGCTCATAAAAACATTCTCTCACTTACGAAATTACACGGTGATAACACGTGCATAACCTCAAATTTAACCTGTACAACAAAGAATATACCTCGACTTGGTCACATATGTGCATCATCGGAGAGTCACGATTCAAAAATCGTCGTATATCTATACAAAACATTGGTACATGAAAAGTAAGTATATACCACAATTGACGTAACCTCCTCAAAAATAATAGTATCAATGGTGCGAGCCATCGTTATCGAACTGACGTCAGATCTGGTATCTTTGTTCTGGCAAGAGCGGCGTTCGTTCGTTCCCGGGGCTGACATATGCCGGTGACGGTGGAAAAGGTGCTCGATTCCAGCTGGCCGCGCACTGTTTGTACAGTCCAATGATCACGAGGAATGCCCATAGAAAGGTAAGCAGCACATCTACAAAAGTATTAATATGTGTATCGGAGCTGGGAATCGTTAATCAAGCGGGTGTTTTATACCTCTGCCTTGGTAGGGAGGCTCAACGACGGCGAGCCCAAAGTTCGGTATGGTGGCGCGCCTCAAGCCATTTATAACCAAATATTTGAGGTTAGATCCGCTGAAGTGGTCGATAGCAAAAACCGTTGCGTAAGAACCGACGAGTGTGAAGCAAAATATGTTGCCGAAAAGTGGTATCAGGCTAATTGCCATGAACGTGGTTGTCACGAAGGACGCGTACAGCATCCAAAAGTAGGCGTCGACCTCGAGGTACAGAAATCCAGCTGGAACGGTAGAAAAGAGAAGCAGGATGAATCGCGTTGTTGCCCGATCGACAAATTACTCTCAGGCACCACGAGATTTACGATAAGTGAATAAATTACGCGCTTTCGGGCAATCTGCTCCGCTCGCAGTTTAGGATGAAATACACTCATTGCCAAGTAACGGAGGAAAAAAGAGAGAAGGGCACATAAGGGCGCGAGCATCGACAGACCAGCCGGCCGGCATGTCCACCGGCTCGGCAGATTGATCATATTTTTGGGTAATTCTTACGCAGTCATACGCACTGGGGCTCGCAACGTAGCAAACAGCCACTAAATAAATACTGGAGACACAATTAGGTAAATGCGAGTAGTATGGGCGGCAAGGGGACGATAGGCAAGCCGGTTAGTCGTCCGTGGGACTGTACCGCTACGACGGCACATGCGATTACACGCGCGTACAGACGTACGTACGCGCGTTAGGGGTACGAGTGGAGATCGGCGAGGGTGGCCGCGAGACAAGGGAGACGGTTGGAGCGACGTTATGGTGAGAAAGGCGGGAGATAGAGAGAGAGGGGATCCCGAGTTTCCGCATGAGCGAGCAGCATTGATGGAATAGCAGTGCTGGGGGGGGGGCTTCTTCATCCCTTCGCCAAACTCTGGGCTGCTCTAGCTTCGGGCCTGTGCGGGCATCGAGGGCTCAGCCACATTTTAAGCCAGCTTTCATTATTTTCCTATAATTTGCAACGCGGTCCTCCTCTGCTCTCTCTCTCGCTCTCCCTTCCTTATTTCTCTTGCCGATTTTTCTCCAGACGAGGGGGTAGGGGAGTGGTGGGAGAAGGAAGTCGGACGACTCTCGAAAGCGTGCTTGTTCGAATGGAAATGTTCTTTCTTTCTCGTCCGGCTCTTCTCGAACGTATTTGGTGCGTCGTTTCCTTCCGCGCGTTATACCTGGAATTGTGAAGTAGAAGAGGCAGAAGAAGAAAGAGCCGAGTGTCAGACTTGAGAGGATTAGAGATGGCATCGGACTGGTGAAGGTCAGCCACAGTAGCAGCCAAATTAGGCCGGCGAATACCCCAAAACCTATGGCTGCTATGATTGTACCTGAAACGAAAGTCTCTGATCTTATCGGTTTCTCTTAATTTTTTTCCTTTTTCCTTTTTTTTTCTTTTTTTTTTTTTTTTTTTTTTGTATGGTAATAAGAAAAAAAAAGGTTTCACAATTTAGGTATAATAACCTTCGACATCGAAAGTTCCACTGATAGTTCCTATTGTGTAGCCAATACATCCACCGAGTATTGTAACTATGAGAAACATGGATATTTTAAAGTGCGAGTGGCCACGCACTGCTACGAGACAGCCCAAGAAAATGCCCAGAGCGCACATGACTTTAGAAAACGGTGTTTCTAAAATAAACAAATGCATCGGCATTATTATAACCTGTTTGAATCATCAAAAAATTACCATCGACGATGCAGTCGTGGATTATTACTAAAATTATTATTATTTCTTTTTTTTCAATTGCATCGATTTTACTGCGTCATTGATGTAGAAAAAGTCTGAACTCTTTGTCAGGAACGAGGAAGTGAGGATGATGTATTTAAGTGATGCTGATCGTACTCAGAACTGTGCATGAATCAGACCATGACGTAGGGTCGCAGCCGTACGTAACGATCGGAACGTAAGCGGAAGAGTGATTAGTGAAACGTGCTATCATCCCGTAAACGGATCCGGTTCCGGGGTACAAGCTATACACGCGCCTCATTTTGGATCCGTACAGTGACTGCGGTATCTGAAAAAAAGAGCGCCGGAAAAGTCTTACTTGAGTTTTTTTTTTTTTTTTTTTTTTTATTATGTAAATTTTTTTATTCTGTTTCGTGAACTAGAGAAATAATGGTTGGGGAAACTGTATTATTCAAGAAAGTGCACAACTTACGAAATCGGCATTATTTTCGATGTCTCGCACTGTTAGCATGTTTGCGATTGCCATGAAATAAGTCTCGTTGCTCGGGTCTTGTTCAGGCATGTACATGCGATAGGCATCGTGGCCCAATGGATATCTTTCACAAAGTGGCTGGTAGGAGTCAATTTTGGGCATAGAAGCTGGCTGTGCATCGACAGTTATCGTTGCATCATCATACGCCAGTTTTTGAAAAGGTGAGACCTTGACATCGAATTCCATGTTGCATCCACCCGGATAAGGAGCTGAAGAGTCAAAGTTATTCTATGCTATCGATAATCTTTTTTTTTTTATTTAAAAACTCGTAAGTAACAATTTCGTGGTGGTAATAATGCTAATAAAATTTGGGGTTACTTAATTTTACTTTTGCTTGAAAATTTTAAAAACATTTTCAGTTATGAAGTATGATATGTTTTTTGGCAGTCTATTAGTTTGGATACAACTTTTAAAAATTTTTTTTATAGTTATTTTAAAATAATACTAATCTATTTAGATCCGCACTTATGCGTTGTACTTGTACATGATATCGGCTCAAATGAAAAATCGCCTAAAATATTATAAAACAATTATTTACACTGCAATGAGGGGGGGGGTACATTATATTTTATATGGCTTTTGGACTCCTGGAAAACGGTTTAAATGAGTTCATACAAAAAACATTTCTTAGAGGTACGAGTTGAAGGGAGTAATAATATATTGACCGAGAATCTTATATTCGTAAACTATTTAACCATACTTAATATGGCACACTTAACATGGTTCAGTAGAGACAGTGATACCGTGATAAAGGCTTTGAAGATATTTATAAAGCTGTAGACTGATATTACGAGTAAAAATAACAAATAACCAGAGATTTAAAAAAATAAAAAACAGATAGAGGAATAGTACTAAAAAATAAGAATATAAAAGCAAAGATTAGCACAAGGGGATACAAAGTTGGAAATACAGATGAACAATTCTTAACAATAGAAATAAATAGTAGATATAAAAAAAATTTATTTGAAACAGAATAGAAAACGTTTAGGTTAAATAAAAAATAAATTCAAGTAAATGACTATACATAAAATAGTGGGAATTGGCTCCTTGTCCGTTCCCCTTACCAACCCTCTAAATTTTTCTAAGTCCTGGAGTTTACATTAAAAAAAATGTGCTACATATCACATAATAGATATTCAACACTGAATAAAAATTGTAAGGAATATTTTTTCATTCACATTTATCAATGTTACTCAAAAAATATAATATAAAATTTTTTTACAATGTATAATTTCATTTGTTTAATATACTTAATTGAATAATACCAATTAAAAAAAAAAAACTTGTCTTTTCTTTTAAATAATAAAGAATTATTTTTTAGAAAAAATTTAATTCACTGTGTAATATAAGATTTTAAATCATCTCATAAAATTTTATGCTGATTCCGCTTTGTTTAAAATTGGTTTTTCTGTATTGTCAGATAATCTTTTGTATGCATGGAAAAAATCTACATCTGCCTCTTTTTTTCTTTTTTTTGTTTATGAGTAACTTGTGTGTATTTTTTTTGTATACAATGATTTTTAGCTTTGTCTATTGGTTTATACTATTAACCATTTTTTCCTTTACTATTAGTAACCTTGGCTCAAAATTTTTTATTTTATGATTATAATTTATAACGCTGCCGTTATATCTGACCTCATCACTATGTATCTGAATTTTCTAGCCTTTGTGAAACCATCAATAAATTTGAGCAAGACTTGAAAAAAGTATCTTTTTGGTTGTTATCACTCTTCCTACTGAGTCTGTTTAGCGAATCTTAACATCTCTTTCTCTTTGTCTCTATATTTAGTATGAGTTTCTTTGATTTGATTGCATTAGAATTTTTTTTATCTCCATTTCTCCTTATTATTTTTTAGGACTTGCAATGCCTTTTATGTATAATTAATTATCTCTGTGTATCTATGCATACAACTTTTATTTTAAATTTTCCAATATTATTTTCTAGAACTTAAAGTCCATCTTTATGTTTGTGTCTTTTTGAAGTTGTTACTTTATGTATTCATACCTTTGTTAATGTATTTCAATATTTTTGTATTCATCGCTGGATCTCCTACTAAGCATATACTAATATCTCCATTCAAGTTTGCTACTCTACCTCTATATGTGCGTATAAATATTAGTGATATTTTAACGAAATTTTTAATTCATCCTCACATTTATTAGTGTATACCTAAATAAGTATTTTATATATTTATAAATTAGTTGAGCTTCAAACCCCCAATATGACAGTAAAATAATTATTACATAAAAAATAAAATAAATAATAAATTATTTTTCTAATATTTTTCTTTCAAAATAATAATGCAATAGGCATAAAAGCCTAATTAATTGGCATAAAATTTCAACACTATATTATAGTTATAGATATTATAACATCTCAAGATATTTTTAATAATAAACTTGAAACTCAGAAGAAATGTGATGAAAAATACTGCAATAGGTAGATTGCACATCGTTTCTTCAAAAAAATTAACAAAGTTTTTGGCTTTTGACATTGGTTTAGCAGAAGATGATACTGAAATTAGTTTTATTTTTAATGAAGCTAGTACTGTTACGCTATCTTTTCAATAATGAAACTTCTGTGCTCGGTTTACAGTCTTAGAAAATTTTATTTAAAAAAATTAACTGCGAAAAAAATACAGTAAGCACGTTCTGTTAATATTCATTTAATATTATGAACATTTTACTAAATAATAATTAAAGAGGTATTTACAAATATTATATAAGCACAGAGCTAAGAATGATTTAATTAATTGCCCCAAAAATTAGCTGAAGATACATTTTTTTAATTATTGAATCATTATTATTAAAGCTTTGTTTAATACTTTTTTGTTGATAAAAATTTATGAAAAATCGTATGGTTTTTATATTTGGATAAAGATATAATAGCTCATAAGTAGTCATTTTTAACCTATCGAAATTACAGAATATTTAAGGTAAAGGAAAGGATTATCTCAGAGGAACAAGGCTGAGTATTTCGGAAGAATAGTAGGCAATTTTGGATTTGTTAAGTATGTACAGATTATTTGAAATTTGGGACATTGTTGTTGCGTGAAGATAATGTAAAGAGTATCGTACTCCGATGTTTAATATTTTTGAGTAAAAAATATTTATACCAAAAGTTCTCAAATGTTAAATCATCTTATATGTTGTCCATAACAGTTTCATAAGTGAGTTAGAATTTCCAAGATTTTAAAAAGTTCTTATACTAATTTACTTGCTTCCTGATGATTACTTGATTTTAAACTTCTTTTTGCAATTAACATTAAAAAGTCGTTAACTGTTCTTGTATCTATAGTTATTTTCTGCAGTTATAGCCGTTATAAAATATTGATAAAATATTTTCCATTCTATATTTGTTTATTTTCTTATCGTGATGAAAAATTATTACTCCCTTTATAAGATTTTTACAAGTTTTAAACTTTGTTATACTATTTTTAAATTCTTTTTAATTGAATCTTGAATTTATACATATCTTAATAAGTACCTTAATGCCCTAAAGTATTAATTTTTTTGTGATAGAATTATTTTCCTCCAAGTTAAAAAAATGTCAACTAAAAAAATTAGATTTTAATTAATCTTGAAACTATTTGTTACTTATTTATCTATACAAGATACAAATCATGTTGGATTATAAAGACAAGTTGTTTAGAAATAGATCTGCTCATATTTAGCCATTTTTTGAATTCGTTAGTTATCAGTTTCAAACGTTGTCCAATGCACACACCATACTGTGCAGTTTATTTCTCAAAGCAATTTTTAAATTTTATTTTAAATGTATTTAAATGTAGTGTTCTACTGTTTGATTAAAAATTATTTTAAAAGAGAAAATACTTACCATAATTGCTATATGCTACTATAGCTACAAGACCTTGAACTTGAACATTATTTTCATTTATGACATAAACTGAGGACGTTTTAGTCTTATTCAATTCCACAAAAATACCAATGTTTGTACCAGTGACAAAATGACTTGGGTCTTCATTTATTGCTTTCTTAGAAGAAGATATAGAAATATGGTACATATAAGAATGAATTTGTACTATAATAAAATCCACTTCAGGAGGTATGTCGTTAACTTCAATGTTAAAGTTGGCACTTTTATCTATATGTACCAATTGCGTAAATGCCTGATTCTCCTCATCTGATTTATTGTATGTGGTTAAAGAAATGTTTATCACATTCCCATCTGAAATGGAAATATTATCAATATATATTCAGTTGCTCATCCAACAAACAAGATAAGCTTATATCTTTAGTCGATCGAAAAATAATGTAAGATGGGAGATATTATCAGAATAGTAGATTTTTATTTTTAAATATTTTTGAGAGTTCCAAATTTAAGGCCGAAAAGTTATGATATTTTTTATTCATTAGTTATACTTCTAACTTCTCAGTATCTACAAAAAATTGTAGTTTAAACAAAATAATTGTTGCAGTATAAATATTTATAAAAATTTGTTAAAATTTACAATTTTATTTGAAGTTTTTGAGGCAGTATAAATATAGAATTCTGATGGAGTTTGAAAATACAAATTTAGTATACATTAAAGTTAGCAATAATAGACCAAAAAATGCACCGACTCCTTACTAAGTTAATTATAGGTTCCATGCACTAGTATAAAAATGATATGTATTATTATAAAATTCAAAATAAACAGTACAAAACAGAATAAAAACAATCATAAGCATTTAAAGGTTATCTGATTGTTTACCTGACACCTGGAGAATCGACGATGGAAGTTCTAGTGCACTAGAAAAAAATACTAAAAGAAAAATAAACACGAACACAATCACAGGGCACTTTCGAATCATTTTCTATTGCGTTTTAAATGTGCTAGAATTTTTAAAATGATCAGTGTATACATTTACGTTGTTACCAATGGTATTGGTGGTGTAACAACATCGATGACGGTATGTGATACTGTGTTCTTGAGATCTGAGCTCAACATAGTACAGTGCATCTGTACGCTGTAGTACAGCTCGTACAGCTGATACAAAACAAAATGCGCGCGCATTTCAAACTGTGGTAGTTGAGTGGAGCTACCGAAAAAATTAATACAAAGAATGTAGATAGATGTGCAAAAAAAAAAAATAAGAACAAAGAGTACTACGAACTATATAATTTAAAGCATTTGTAATACTTATGTATTGTACATCTATAAAAATTTAAAAACTTTTTCATCAATTTGTTCACAAGTATAACTTCTTCTCATTTTTGAAACATCAAAGTTTTTGTATAAATTTTCTGACAAAAATTTTTATAAAAACTTTGTTACTTCAATATTATTTTCTTCTTTTTAAATTATGAAAGTCATGTTACAATTAAGACTTTTAATAAAATCTAACAATAATCGTAGTATTTTATGAACTTTTAAAAAAATGCAAAATGCATCGTCTGCCTATATTTTGATATCTGAAGTAGTTTTGGTTTAAGCAAATTTTTGCCTAAAAAATAGCCCAGAATATTCTTGTATTGAAATTTAAATTTTTTTATTTTTTCAAAAAGGTAATTCTAGAGGGTTTTTAATTCTCTTTGTACAACAAAAATTTGTATTGGAAAAATGTTATATAAGTTAATTTCTTAGTAATTTTGTTATTCTAAGTCATATTTAAAAGTCTTATACTTGTTATTATTTTAAATTATTAATTTTTTTTTAATTTATGATAACTTATCTATGGTGACAACAATTTGACTTGTCACAATCATAATATACTCTCGAATTTTCTTTTTAATTTTGATACTTATTCTTACATACGAACCACTGTATTAAATATCTTTCTGTTTTTCATTTGTAATGTTCGTCATAAATATTTTTTAATATTAATTTTGTTTACAAGTTTTCTGACAACATACTCCTATTATTTAGAATAGATTCACACTTGGCACTTATTACGGTATTTGCTTTTTATAGATAAGATGTTGAAATGAGGAATCTAATACTTTTCTTTTTTCATTACCGAAGTTGCAAGTTCGTAATTTTACAATCCTGACAAAAAAGTGTATATATGTTCTTGTGTACATTTAGCACTGTAGCAATCAAAAGTATGTATATTTTAGAAAACATCAGAATATATCAAGCTCACAAGCGTACATTATATCTGTGTACCTGTAAATACTTAAACATATCCTGGGAATCCCCGAATAATAAAAAAATGTCACAGCTCCAGAGATTTTATCATTATCCTACAAGCATATGATAGCTGGTTGCCGCACGAAAGGGTGCCCACTTGTAGGTACTAGAGTATATTTAGACTTGACACAGAGTGTGCGAAATGAAACTACTCAAAACTATAGCGAGGGACTTTTAAATACATGTCGCATACGACGTAAATGACGAAGTGTATGGATTTATGGTACAGTGCAAGTATTTACCATGGCAATAGTACGAGGAGGCAGCGGCTGGCGTCGCCTCAGTCAGTCCGAAGCTGCCAAAGATGGCCTCGCTCCGATCAATGAAACTCGCCAGCTCGAGTAAATCGCGTAGTAAAATACGGTCGCAGACCCCTAGCCTGCAGCTATTCCTAATCAGTGATTAAAAACAAATGTGGGATAATACACACGAAATCCTAATCGTAACCAAGTGCGTGTTTTATAAGTGCGTGAAATTGTGTCGTGTGCTTATTTCTATACTACAATCATGAACTACTGTGAAGAGACGAGTAACTGCAGACTGTTTCTGTACTGCTACTACCACTACACACCTGAAGAATCAAGGGGGTTGCTTGGAAGGGAGTAGGAGTATATTCAACCCTGATCACGTCATGTACATAATGATGCATTACTCGTGTTGATAGCTGACGAGGTTTAGGGGGATGATTTAAATGGGCCATGGGCAAGGACCAGGAGCTCCTCGAAGCAGCGAGGAACGGCAACGTAGCCGTCGTCGAGAAGATACTTGGCCAGCGCGCCAAGAGAAGTGGTCCTTTGGCAAGGTGGGTGGATTCCTTAGTCTTCTGCTATTTTATCCTTTTAATCATATTATTGCTAGACATATAAGTATTGTGCCTAAAAAGGATATGTAACTAAATTTCTCCTTAAAATTGCACTTATATTTGTGCTTCTCTCAAAATTAAATCTCGATCTTGCAGGGCGGGTCGCTGGAACTGCAAATACGTGCGAGAAAGACGGAAAACATAGCGTATCAGTCGGTGTAGTTGTGTTGAGATCTTTTACATATGTGTTTGAATATACATACAATGAGAATACTACGAGAGATTGTTTGGACGTGTGAATAATGAGAAAAGATTTGTCATCAGTGGTTAGCTGTTTTTCATGATACTTTTATTATGCTTTCACTTTAGAGAATCAATACACGCTGGGGTGGTGATATAGGATAGAGGAGATATTGAGGTTAGAGCAACCCCATAGTAAATTAAAATATTTCCACTTTCATTACCTTTAAAATGATTTGCTACTACAGTAAGTGGATGATGACGTGATGAGTATGCTTTATTTAAGTGTGTAGATATTCATTTGTTATATCGAATAAATTTTAATGATTGAGTAAGAAAGTTTCTACATTATTGCAGCACTTCAAATGCCAAACACAACTTGTTTGGGCACAATTTATCATTTTTCTTATCGTAAAACAATCATTATATCTTCTACATTTCACTATATTCAAAAAGTCACAAGTTTTATTGTTTATTGAGAGTTTTATAGAAAGTCAAATAAGAATCTCACACAGTACAAAGTATTTAGAGAAAAATCTAGGTAAAACTACCTTAACAGGAAAAGCAGTATCGAATAGTATAAATGTGTATTGTTAAGCACATGCTGTTACATTGCTCTGGTTTTTTTTTTTTTTTTTTGTGACTGGAGTTTTTTTATACGACTATTACAGATTTTTGGGCTACTTTAACACATAATAGAACTGTTTTACTCATATTAAGTTTTTACACTATTTTCTATAAACTCTATACAATTGGTACTAATAGTGGATAATAATAATTTTAATTATTTATATCTACAACCATGATAAAATGTAAAACCAATATTTTGTTGGATTATTTCATTTGTCTGGTAAATATTGAACGCGTATTAATAGTTTTTCAGTCTTATCTATTAATTAACTGTAAGGCGAGTCTATCATCCTATTTATAAATTCAAGTCTATTATTGTAGTTATGAAGAAGTAAATGTAATTTTATTACATAATAAACAATTTGTAAGGTAGCTTTTCCACCGTAAACAATAATATTAGTGATTTTGGATACTTTAACAGTTTTGGGAAGCTAAGTTAACGAAAGATGGACTGATTTTTTATGTATACAACAACTGTTTTCATAAGCTGTACTGTCAGCTATTATTACTTCAGTTTAACAACAGTTGCATGCAAGAAAACTTAAAGTATTCTATTTTTGATGTCTTTATTTTCATAGGTTTTGAATATTATTTATAATTAAAAAACAAAAACCAAAAAAATTATAAAAAACCATTAAATAATACTTTTTTTTTGTCTCATTTCCATATTGCGTAAAAATCGTCGCATCATTTTTAGGAAAATTTAATTAACTTCAACAGTTTTCAAATAATTATTTTTCTGCTGATAAAATACTTACATACTTTCTTAGTACATTAACAGCGTACATAAATTTCTCAACTGCTTATTATTACACGTCTTTCTTTGAGGAAATGCTAGAAAAAATATTATTTAGCACTAGCTCTACTAACAAGAAGAATTTTATTGTAAATCTTTGAAGCACGTTTATTATCAAGCATGTATTCAAAGTGAAAGTAAAATTTGTCAGAATATTCAAATGTCTCTTTCCAGGAATAACAGAATATCAATGTAAGAAAAATGGTGCTATGAGTACAAGACAACATGCCAATAACTGGGACACATAAATAAAAACGTAATTTTTATTTAGTATTCGTTGTTATTTGGACTGATAAGTAATAAAAAATTATCATGAAGTATTAAATTATGTGATTTAATAACCTAATTAAATAGATTTATTTAATTTCTACTTATATTTTAAATATTACGATGATTATAACGTGACTTAAATGCATGTGAGTAATTAAGAAAAAAAACAACAGTAATAAAAATGCAGAGTTTTAAAATTTGTATCCATGATAAAAAGTTTAATTATCACACCGACAGTTAATAAGTAATTATTATCAAATTTTATGTCAAATGATTTACATTATTATTTGTTCATTTTACATAAATACAACTTTCATTACTGTTCAATACATTTTCATTGATTTCTTAAAAATGTTAAATATGCTTGTAGAATGTTTTTTTTCCTTTTCAATCCATTTTATTTTTCTAAAGATTTTTCATTAAAAAAATTTTTTAAATAATTTTTTTATAATTTTTAAAACTATTTTTAATAATGTTTTCAATTGTTTTCTAATAATTAAATTTTTTTCAATGGTGTTGAAAATTTCTAAAAAAACACTTTTGAACAATTTTGAAATCGTTTTTTAAATAATTTTATAAATCATTTTACAATTATTTATTAAACCACTTTTTAATAATTTTTCAAATTGTTTTCAATAATTTTTAAAATTATTTTTTAATAGTTTTTCGAATTATTTTCTAAATATTTTTTAATAATTTCTTACATTATTTTTAAAATATTTTAAAATTATTTTTGAATTATTTATTAGTTATTTAGTAAAATTATTTTTCAAATTGTGTTTTAGTAGTTTTTAATAACAATTATTTAAATAAATTCTTAATAGTTTATAAAACTATTTTCGGATTATTTAAAAAATTTTTTAAATAATATTTAAATGGTTAAAAACTTTATAATAATGTTAAAAATTTCTAAAAACTCCAAATAATTTTATTAAATTTTTTGTAGTTTTTTTTTCATTGATATGTTATTTTTTCTATTTGTTGAGAATAATCAGTTTTGTTTTTTAATTTTTCTTATTACTTTTACTGTTAGATATCACGAAATATAACATGAAAACATTTTTTGAAATTTTGGGCTTAATTTAATCTTTTGGTTTGAAATGAATTTTACTAATGTCTCTCTGGCTTAGTATCCATAGTGATTTCAATTATTATTGAAACTTATATTAAAGTATTTTATAAAGTAAAAAATATGTACATGAAACCATCCGTACAAGATTTTTATCTCAAAGCAGTGAAACCATCATAGAATTTTTTTGATGACTGAGAGTAGTTCGCTGGTTCTTATTTTAAATCACAGAGTTTTATCTAACCAAGCGTTACAATTTTTACTATCTAATAAGTACTTCAAAAATTCTTTACAAAAGTTCACTTATGCTGCTACTTGTGTTTATCCAAGACAAGAATTTGAGATAAGAGAAAGACATAGTTTTTTACCGGTTTGAAATATAAACATACTTTGTTATGATTACTTCTTATTATCTAATAATTGTTAATTAAGTACTAAAAAAAATAACTAAAGAATGGTATTTTTAAAATTTTCTGTTTTATTTTGTTTAAGATTGTTAGATGCAAAGTTTAAATTTAAAAGAAAATATTTATTTTTTATTAACGATAAATTTAAAAGAACATGATTTGGACTTATTGTGTATATGTGTTAAGCTAATTACGCTGTTAATATATGTTTGACAAAATCATTAAGATTTGAACTCTCAGGGTTTTTAATAATTTTTAACTTTTTAATTATTATTAAAAAGTTAAATGAACAAAAATTATTACTTGATTGTTTCTCTTTTTCCGAATTAAATTTATAGTTTGTATCTATCTCCTTTCTCATGCAACGTCTAGCCTAGTGGCTTTTATGGAGTTTTTAATACATCTCTAATCCATGAGGCAATATGAACTACTATTAAAAAGTTAGTTAAACTCTAGCTGTAGTTGAGCCAACCTCAAGTAATTAGACACTAGAAAGCTAGCACAATCATGGAATATCGTAAGCTAAGACTAATGACACGTGAAATAGCATGTCACAACTGATATATTATATCTATGACTTTAAAGTAGAGTGAATCTTAGGAACTCTTATAAGACCATAAAAAGATAATGGAAAGAGAAATATTGGAGAAATCAAACGAGGACATGAAAGATTCAATGCTGATGGGCGGTCAGCAATACTGATAAAAGATTATGATTCTGGCGAATAGCCGAAAACTTAACTGTTTTGTCTGAATAACATGAGTCAGAAAAACGCAGGTTATGGTGTTTTATTTTTTAAGCATTTAATTATTACGTTCAGTTGTAACTTTATTTATTTAGGATACCGTACTTTCGCTCTCTTTCATTTTCCTAATCATAGTCTAATGTTGGATTTGTTTGTTCGTACTACCCAGAGCACATCGAAACGCTTCGTGGTCATGGGTAAGGAAACACACTCTAATGCTTCAGGAGCGCTCGCAGTAGTTCCAAACTCCACGGCTGAGTGCATAAGTAAATAATAAAACAATTTTTTTTTCAAACTTAGCAATTCGTGTCCCTTAGTAAATCATAATAAAGAACATTTTGAGTTCTTAGATATTTTAGAAACGTTTAATTTAAAGACATCTATTTCAAAGAAATTTTAAAGAGAGAAAATATTTTTAAGCTTAAATCCTCAAAAGAAAATTCGTATGCATGCAAAGATCGAGAGCATCTCCTATCTCCACTTGCGGAAGCATAAACTTGGCCAGAGGACGCATTTGCAGCGTTAGCCGTTTTATTGGGGTCAGTATAAAGTACAACATTTCAGAGAGAGAGAGAGAGGTGAGGGTAGGGGGTACAGCAAGTCGACATTGAGGTCGAGCTCTCTCTTCCTCTCACTTGATCAGGTACTTGCAAGAAGCCCAATAGAGAGATAGAGAGAGAGAGAGAAAGACGCACTACTCTCTCTTTCTATCCTCGGGTCAACGCTCCTCCATGACTATAGAGAGCTGCAGCCACCTCCAACCATCGTCTTCGTCTTCCTGTGGCCCGCTTTTCTCTCCTCTTCGCTCTTGTGCAATACTGCCTGCGTACACAGATGAACAATACATTCATGCACGAGAGCCCATGAAACCGGGCTCTATGTCCGTGTATAGCAACGCGTACGCGCGCGCCACTTCGATCGATAGCTTCTCACCTTCCTCTTTTTCTCTCTCACCTCCCTCGCGCAGATCCTTTTCTGATTCAACCTGCTTGAATTTCACTCTTTCTTTCTTTCTCGAACGCCAACTCAAAACACAAGGGGGAGCTCCCGAGCACGTAATCCTCGGAACGCGTGTGAAAAGCCAGGACACCCTTTCGCTCTTTCCCGTACGCGTAGACTTGTGTTTTGTCATTGCTGTCATGGAAGGGGTTGTTTTTTTCTCTTATTTGCAAAAGTGTGGTTTTTTGCACTTTGATGAAGTGTTTTAATGCGTACGAGAGATTATTCGTTACTTATGCTGCTTTCGTTCGTTTTTTCGGTCTCTCTTTTCTCTATTCATAAAGAAAAGACCCGAGAAGAACAGGCCGACTCTACTCTTGCACCTTTTCATCCAAGTGCACTCGAGAAAACAACCTTTTTGAATTTGTTGTCCCCCTCCCCACAATATTACTTCATACTTCCTGACTTATGTGAAGGGTGCTTCGTCGTGGGGTGTGAGTTGAAAATCTAATTATCAGCTCTTGAATGGCAGAAAAGCTTTACGATCTGAAATAAACTATTACGATTCATTTGTGCAGATAACTAGTCATTTTTGTTTTACGCTTAAAGTTTGTGATTAAAAAAAAAGTAAGGATCAATTTATTTTACGAAAGAATAAGAAAAAAAATAAATAAATAAATAACAAAAAGAAATACGGTAACGTGTTTGAACGTGTTATTTATAAAACATGAGTCATATGTCAAGTTCTTCGGATGCTTTCAATTGTATAAATGTGAGAATATTTCTTTTACATTTTTCAAACAAGTTTAGTTTTGTAATCATCATAATTTTTTCAATTATTTTTTTTTTAAATAGTTAATAAATAGTAATCCTTATAATTTTTCAATGTTGTAACGTTATTATATGTATTTCCAAGCTTATTGTTGTTACATTAAAAAAATTTTAATTTATTTATTTATTTATCTATTTATTTATTTATTTTTTTAAAAGAGTTCACATGATAATTTTGCAAAGAAAATGTGTAAGTGTCCAATTCATTAATAAAAGTCGAAAACAGCAGGAATCATAAGTCTTTATTAAAACGTTTTGACGTGAGCAGAAAAAAGTAACTTCATGATCCACTTTTAGTATGTATAACAAAGAAGAGCACCTTTTACTGCATAAATACGTTATAATAATTGTCATGACGCATCGCTATGAAATTCCAGATAAAATTTTCTTTGTAATAATATCATTATCTCAAGTTTTGCAAAAATTTACATTCATATGACATTCCTGATCTTTCATTGAATTTTTCACCAAAAACTGTACACTATTACTCAAATAAATGCCAATTCATTGACTTTAAGATACATAAAAATGAAGCTTATTTTTTCACAAATTGAAAACCAATTAGAAATTCTTTTTACCAACCATTTCGCAATTATGAACGCAAACACGAATAAAAGAAGTGAAACGATGCTTATCAGTCGTCAATTTCATTACAGCTCTCGCGTAATATAGAAAGTGACGGTGTAGTGATGAAATATACCAGCAATATACAATATCATATTCATACCGATACAACGCGTCCGTTGATTGATCTAATAACTGTGATTTCAGGCTTCAGTGTATATTCCTGACTCACGCGAATATTCCTACGTACAGGCGTATACATACATGTAGTAAGGCTCGAATTCCCGTGAATTGATTCATAAGCTTTGTGAAGACATTTAAAATTGACGTTCATTTCCTAACTATACCTCTCGTATTCATCACTAGCATATGGATGTACACCTGTATATTGCGGAAGGACCGATGCTATTGCATTTACCTGCTGCTCTTTCTTTGTACTTTTGTGTAGTATTGGGATACACTGGTGTAGGAAACCATTCGATAGTTGAATTTATAGCCTGGAACTTTTTGTTTATGAAACTGATTTTTCACATTTTTGCTTTGATCGACACATGTTCTAATTTTTTATTAGATTTTCTAAGACTAAGTGATTTTTTTCTTAGAGATATTTGTAACCAAATGATTGGGAAAACGATAAGACATGTTCATGCTGCAGTATTTATCATTTATTTATCATGATAACCCAACGATGAACGGTTGTACATCGAGAGAAATGTCCACGGGAAATTAAAAACTGTAGAATATTTAAGAAAAGACGTTTTTTAATTTAGTAAAGTTTTATTTACATTATTTATTTAAAATTTGATGAGCGATTGTTTTTTTTTTTTTTTTTTTTTTTTTTTTTTATTTCAGAACAATTAAAATTTTGGGGTAATTTTCGGCTGAAAAAATTTACTATAATTTTTTAAAAATATTTTTAAAGTTTTACGTTACGGTACAATAAACAACGGAATTAAAAAAAACGGACTAGTGGAGTACTTCAATTGCAAAAAATCCAGAGAAATATAAAAAAAAACGTTTAATGACCTATTGAATGATATAAGTAACCATATTTTACTTGATCAAATAAGTCCTAACTGGCTATAATTATGACTAATATAGTTTAAAAGTTTGGAAGATGTGATGAATTTATATATCATTTATCATAAAAGTTTTAAGATTCATCCCAAATTGAAAAAAAAATTCTACAAGTTTTATTTTAATTCAAAATTTCTTAAGCTTATCAATACTACCGTAATGAAAAATTGTAACAAACTAAAGTAAAAGCTTTAAAAAATCTGGAACATAGAAAAATGTATAAAAAATTACGTAGGTCCTGCTGTTAATACTTAATATTAGAAACATTATTCTACAGTTGGATGACAATCTGTGATAATCTGTTTTCACGTCTGAAGTTTTATTCTTGGGAGATCTATTTTTGCAAATGATGACAAGGATGAGATCCATTTGCAAAAACCATAGAGCTTTAACCCATTGGCACGTACGTACCTCGGCTCTGGTGATGTATAGCTACAAGAAAAGATTCAAGAATACGTATACGTAACTATAATTTGTTACTTTTACAACTGTAAAAAATTAAAAAGATGAAGTAGAGTATAGATAGAAGTACTAACGATGTATGCTTTACAAGCTTTTGGCTAAACTCTTGGGAACGGATTCCTTGATGCGCCCGCTCGAGTCCTTTGAATAATTCAGTCTTAACTGTGCATACATCCATGCCACCATTCACGCACCTTAGAAGATCTCAACAACACAAGAAAAAAACTAAAACAATTTTGAGTATTTTTCTAATTAGGTAATATATCGTCGAGTGCACCTTTTCACATGCAAGCGTGTTATTTTACCTCTCAGCCACACTTTTTTCTTGTCTCACCTCAATAGTTTTGTCTTTTCCAAGTGCACGTTTTCACGCTTATTTTGGGTTGTAGAGCAGAGCTCTTCTTTCATTTGGACTTTTGGCTTTTATTTGGCTCCGTCCATCTTCATTTTTCTCCGAGCTTTGCGCGTCACTTTGCCCTCTTATCCGAGCTTTTCACTTTCCACTGGTGTGTTTCTACCATACTGACCTACTTCCTCCGGTGATTGCTGCTGCTAGTTTTTTCTTCTCATTTTGTCTAGAAAACATTTTTCATTTAAAATAACGATGAACGTTAAATCAGCTTTTCTCAAAATCACATCACTATAACAGAAAAATAAAATTAATAATTTAGAACATACGTTTAGATAAATTTAAATATTTGTGGAAAACGCCAATAAAAACAGATTCATTCTCAACATCCAGTCAATCGCTGTCCTTTAACGACGAGTAAGCAAAATACTTTTTATTAATTATTTTATTTTTCCTTTTTTTTATGAACTAAAATTTTTTATTTATCTTTTAGTATAAAAAAATTATCATTAACAATATTGTGTTTCATAAAAGACTTTTTTTCTTTATAATAATTTAATCGCTGCTAAGTATTTATTTAGCTAATAAAACTTTTTGTTCAATACTTATTTAATTGAATAATAGAAATATTTGTACATATAAAATATAATATTTTAATTTCATTGTTTGTAACTTAATTTTAACTGCATTGGAGCTCTTTCATGAAATTCATTGTAAGCTTACAGTTTTAAGATATAATTTTAAGGCAACTCCTGTTTGGAAATTTTTTTAAGTCTGATTTTATTACTAACTCATAGAACCTTTGCACACGTAAAAAAATTTTACGGTTACCGAAAAAAAATTTCCTGAATAAATAACTTTTTGTGTGTCAAATAATTTTTGGCTATGCAAATTTATTCTTGAATTTATTTAAACAAAAAACAAAAAAAGATATTAATATCAAGGCTACTTTTGGTGCGCGAATCTAGTAAGCCATATTTTAATATGCACCGCCCCGTAGTCTCAGCTTCAAAGACGAGAGATGCATCATATGAAGGAGTCATGCGAGTAGCTATTGCACAGAGTCTTTTAGCATGACCACTCCTTTCTCTTACGTCGTAAAATTTATCATACTCATATGAAATTTCCTCTAGCGTCTCTTTATAGCATTAATGCTGAATTTTTCATTAAAAACGTAATGCAAAAATGAAAAAAAAAACTGAAAAAAAAATCTAAAACCACACCAGAAAGTCAAAAAACATTTCCAAGTGCTTTGTACGTGCATGTAATAAAGCGCCACAGCGTTCCCCACTTTTTCATGCGCACCTCAAACCCGATGGCTAGGCACTAGCACGAAACGGCGGTACAGAAAGTGTCGAGCTTCGAGCTTTTGTCACCCAGTGTTATGTGCTGCGCCGCTGAGCTCATTCGGGCGCGCTCGACGAATCCCTCGGGGGAACAACAAAGAGAGCAATAAAGCTGTACGCGGTGCACGCGGCGTGAAAAGACGCTGCTGATAGAGTGCACACACAGGCGCTCTTCCAGCTCTTGCCTCCCACCCAAGGGGTCTTCTCTTCAATTATGCGTTGTCGATCGGCACTTGCTCTTTGTCACTGCGCTCGGATACTTACACGTTGAGGGCTCATCTTTTTTAGGCCGGAAGACGCGAAACGAAGCGGTTGACCGCGATTGCCGTGTAGCTGCAGAGCGTAATTGAGATTCATTAAATTCGAGTTGATTGTAAAAAAAGGTCGATGTGTTAAAGATTACCTTGAGCGTAGTACTTTCCAATGTTTTTGTATGGAAATACGATTTTTAGGTGAATCATCGACTGGGAAGTAAATTATTTTCCAACGTTTTTCGTTGATGTATGAAATCCGTATCAACAGAGTTGATCAATGAATTTATCTCTACCCGAAATGAAAGATATTCTGCTGTATATTTTACGTCCGATAAAAATTAGATCTGATCGCAATTCTTTTATAGACAAAGTGAGCCACAATGAGTAGTCGTGAAAAAAAATTACGGAACGCGTAGTATCTTGCACGTTCAATTTTCATCACGTAGGCGAAGGGAATGAAAATAACCTTCGCGTGACAAAAAAATTTTACATTGCTATTCGCGTAAAATTGGTCCCAGAGCAAATAGCTGCGTAATCACACGAGAGAGGGAGAGGGGGGCGGGGGAGTTGGAGGCGTGCAACAAGGCGTTAAACGAGGTGTCGAGAGAGGATCATTAGTGTCACCATTAGGGTATCCACGTGTGATCGGATCAAGTAGCCTGTTTACAGTCAATAGAGCGCTGGTATGCCGGTAGCGTCTTGACGACCATCCTCCTCTTCCTCCCTGCCGCCCTTTCTCTGTGCTACCCGATTGCAAATCTGTTTGTTCTAATTTGGCGGGATCGTCTTCTCTCTGTCTCTTGTATTCTTACACATACGTGTCCGTGAGGGCAGAATGAGCTTGTTGATACAATGCTTCCAACAATTTTATCAAATTTTATTGCCCGCGCAATGGTCTTATCTTATTTCGTGTTGAATAGAATGGTATGAAGGTGTACAGCACATATACAATTTGCGTGTGTCAAAAGTAATGTGAAATTTTCGTAATTAGTTGAATAAGATATACTTGTTGAATTTTCTTGTGTTCCTTGCTATTGAAACTTGAATTGTTTTGTTATTAGAAATTTTATTAACTGAGGTAGGTAAACGACTAAATGGTTGTACGTAAACAAATTACACACTGAACATCAAAGAGAAAAGCGGGTATTACTCATTATAAACGAGTGATAAAGATGAATCACTTTTTACATCCATACGATGTGCCAACAAATGAGGAATAAAAAATTGAGCTGAACTGGCGAGAGTGGCTAGTACTGAAAGCTTAATATTTTTTTGTACATATACGCAATATGCTCGTGGATCCTCTAGCTTCTGTGATTCTATGTTAAAAGTATACTTAAAATAGAAGCAAAATTGTAAAACTCTAAAATTGTATTGTCAAGTATTGTTATCACACTTTCACAAAAAATAATAAAATGTTACTATTGTTTGAAAATTTAACAGATGTTGCACTTGCAATTTAATTGATATTATCGCGCTACATAAATTGTTCCTTTGCAGGATGCATGAAATTCATCATCCGTTAACCAAAAACTCGTGTTATCGAGAACATGTAACATTTGATTGCATAATTTTTGGGGGAATTTCATAAGTACAAAAGGCAGTACCTAGTTAGTACGTAAAGGCTTGATAAATCATCTGAAAAACTATGAGACAAGTTTTAATATCGAAGTAAAATCGTTGTATAACATTTTTGATATGTTCCTCTTTAAGTTTCTAATAACTCGTTTGTTATAAAGTTGACGGGATAATACATTAATTTTACATTAAATTTCTCTGTATTTGCGTACAGTAAAACTAAATTGAATAACACTTTGAAGTTTTGGTCAATACACTCAGTTGTAGGTCTTTATTTAATGAAATGTTAATTTTTTTTTTTTAACAATATAATTAAGATATTGAAAAACTATAGGCAACATACCATCAGTTTTTCAAGTTTTGGTCATTTTATGTTTTCATCATAATACATCTTATTGTTTTACAGTCAAGTCCACTAATGAAATACAAAGATTCAAATCAATTTTATGTCATTTTTATTTGTCAGCTCCAAAACTTTTTCATGTGATCCAATGAAACATTTCTGAGTTATAACTAGACAAGCATTAAAATAAATCCAATTAAAGTAATAATCTTGGAACTCAGTTTTTATTTTGTATGAGGAGCTTTAAGATATAACTAAATGTTTTTTACGAACTATCAACTAATGAAACAAAAAAATTGTAGTAGAGGTAATGGCACTGCTTACACTTTATACCTAAAAGGGATCCCGTTGATCCAATAGACTACACGGCAATCGTCGAGCAATAAAAAACTCATTAATCCTTGACGAAAGGAGCAATTGGAACACTTACTCGAAATACGCAGGTATATCTCTTACGGTACACGCGTTGGCCAGTACAGAGGGGAATTCACCCTCGGCTAGTATGCAGGAGCACTAAGTCCATCGACGCTCGAGTGGGTGGGTGCTCACAGGTGCGTAAAGATAATTGGGGCAAGTCCAAGGGGCATTGGAGCTAGTATTATTGCGGGCGGTCGGATAGGGGATGAACTGAAAGTGTGCGTGCGTGTGTCTATACCTTACCTTGGACGCGACATAATTAGTACCGTGACAATAACGTTAAAAAAAACCAATGGCTCATAGACATTTCACGAGTAGATTACAATTCTCTCATCAAACTGTCAAATAACGTAGTAAATGTGTTTTTTTGTACTTTTCACCGGATAATTATGCTATGGAAAGCGGGAAAAAACAGTTTTATGTCCACAGTGACAATAAACCATTTGTAAAAACTAAATTTCATACGTAATAAAGAATGTAATAATTTCATCTCAAAAAATAGAAAGACTCACTATGTATTATTTATCTAAGAAACCTGTCCATAAGCCCAAGGTAACTAATTTTTGCGGGAAATAATTTATTTGCGGTGCGCCTGGCGAGGATTACCGTACCCTTTCTTAATTAAGTATAGCAGTGAGAAGTAACGGGCGAAGAGGTAAAATTAAGTTTCCACGCAGGGGACGGCGAGGCCAGGGAAAAACTCGTTTTTCTTCACGCGATGACGGCTGCCCTTCCCTTCCTTTTTTCGTAAGTGTGTTTACATCAGCACCCAAGTACCCCTCCTTGCGTATCATGCGAGCAATTTTTCTTCGTCTCTTCCAGCCACCCCTGCACGCGTTTCCTCATATATTTATGTACAACCTTGCGTCATCTTCCTTGCGCTACGTGTGTATGCGTGAGCCGTGGAGCTTTCAGCGAAAGAAGCCGTCTACTCTTGAAAGAGAAGAGCCAGGGGTTGGAGGAAGAGGACTAGTTGTCTCGTGTTTTTTCGCTTTCGTCGAGGGACGAGTCTGTCGCGTTGTCTTTTTTCGCAGACAATCTTCAGAGTTTAATTAAGGAACTCGACTGAGTGGATGAATACTATGAATGGCAGAGAAAGATGGAGAGGGAGTCAAATGTCCCCGTTTGCTTGTGATGTGCTGATTCTGCTGGTGGTGTGTATACATGCGGAAAGTGGCAAGGGTACCAGGGGAACTGCCCTTAAAGCTTGTTTGTGAATAGATACTACTCGCTCTCTGTGAATGTGCATGGAGCGTGGCACTTACAGGTACCGAGTGCCGGGGATGCCGTAGCTGCTTGAACTGCTCTGAATGAGGGAGGGCCATGTATCATTTCGTTAATTGTCAATCGCATTTTGCTTTTATCATCGCTCCTTGCAATAATTTCTTCTGAGTCGTTTATAATTAGGAAGTTTTAATCATTACTTTGGATTATTATGCGTTGTTTTTTACTGCGTATGTCCGTAGTGGAAGTTTCACTTGTGGCAACATATAAGGGAATACTGGCATACTTTTGAGCTGTGTGCTTTCTCACAGTGTGTGATTTTCTTTCGAGCCTTATTTGTTTTTATGAAAGAAAAGTAGGACGCTACGACAGATTAGAAACATATGAGAGGTACAGACGGAGTGTGGGAAAAACTAATGTATCTTGTGGAGTTCGAAGAATGGGTCTAGTTGAATTTTAATTTATATGTTTTCAAGCCAAAAAATAAGTTTACTAGACTTTTTAATTATTGTATTGAAAAATGTTGACTACAACATAAACTTTAAAAATTTTCTGTTAAGTATAAATTGTTTCTAAGAACATGTAGAAACGTCCAACTTTTTTTTTGTTGTGTCCACAATTTTTTTTTCCAAGTGACAGCTTACGCCACTGACTGTTTCAAAATTATTTTTTTAAATTAATTCTAAAAACTCCCCAGATGCCTAGATTTTTTTATTCAAGTACCAAAAACACAAGTCAAGAGTACTTATTAGTCATTGGAATTTAGTTTACTGGGTACAATGAATATGTAAAAAAAAAAAAATTGTAATCATCTAAAGTGACGTGCTTATACTAACATTATAAAAAAATACAGAAAAAATTTTAAAAATGTTGGTAGTGTTTTCAGATCTCAAAATTAATTTAAATGATATTTTACAAGAAAAAAAAAGTATTCATCTTAAAAGCGTCAGTGAGAACATTCATCTCAAAACTTTATAAAAAAACGACGTTCTATTCAAAAACAAGCCTTTGTTAAGTTGCATTTGATGGTAACAAAAACATAACTCGATTCATCATAATTATCACATAAATTAAAAACAGAGACACACATGGGCACAGTTTCAAATAATGGTACAAACAAAATCAAAAGAAAACGCGTCATTATCGCGAGAGCTACCTGAAAATGTTCTCGATTCGCAAAAGAAAAATAAAACGGTGTAGTATGCCGCACTCAATAAAAGAAAAAGGAGAGAAACTCAAAAGAAAGTCTCCAATACAGAGAGACACTTCAGTACCTTTATTATTATACCCATGAGATCGACACGCGCCCTCGTCCTCAGCCGCATGAATGGTAGTATGGCAGCACCATTCACCTATTCGTTGCGACTCCAAAACGCACTTTTTTCCATCCTTCTCCCTTTTTTTGATCTTGTCCCCACAATGACATCATACGAGCACCGACACAAAGAGGGTGGCGAGGGGGTCTCGGGGAATCGAATTAATAACACGATCCGTTTCGCGATCAACGACGCCACGCGCCGCTAACAGCACCCAGTGCGTTCACATGAGAGAAATTTCTTGCTCTCCCCCGCTGCATCGGTGCTTCAACGCCAGGTAAAGTGCTCGGGCGAAATCCTTCGGTCTACCCTGCGCCTGCATGGATTCCTTTATTCCTTTTTCGCATTGCTTTCTCTCTCTCCCTCCTTCCCTTTTCCTTTGCTTTCTCTTCTCTTTGAATTGCCGCGCTTGATTATGTTGCGCGAAATGACTGGGTGCCGACTTAATTGCTCGAGTCAACTCGTTAAGAAGCGCTGCAGCTGTGTGCCGCCTCGGCTCTTCTTTTGTGGGAAATTACTCTCTCTCCCTGCCCCCTTAGCCTTTTCGGGCCTTTAGTGCAATTGTTTATGTTTGTGGCCTAGGCGTCAGGGTTGGAGCTCGAATTAACGAGTGCGTTTGTCATTAAATCTTTTTTCTTCTTCTCTCGTCTTGCCACATATTATAAGGTGGGGCAAGCTTTTTGCGAAATCTTTGTAATTGGGATGTTTTTTGATGACAAAATTTGGAGTTTTAGATTTTTGAAAATTAGCGTATCACTGAAGTTTGTACGCATTGGTGCTGTACAGGAAGTAAAAAACAGAAAAATCAATACCTATACGTACTTAAAAAAAATATGTTTCAACTGTAATCCGAATCGAAAGGTAAACCCTTTTGAATGGGTCTAATTTTACTAATAAATTTGAGATAGACGGAAAAATAATAACAATAATTACCGTGCTGAAAAAATTACTCTGCAGTCATTCCACACCGTCATTAACCTTTTTACTTTACTGTCCATAATTACACAGCATGTTATTGTTTATTTAGAGCTTATGATACAAAAAATTTTGCGCGTCTTTTCGCGTCAATCTGTAAAAATACAATAATGTCTTCGATTGGTACGAACAAATTAATATATTAGTGTATGAGGTATACGTGTGGTCAAATAAACGATAGTGGTCTTATTAAATATGATGTGTTGAAAAACAATTATGTTATTTATTACGACTCGAATATATGTATCTTAGATGTCTTAATCAACTCATCCTATTAGTTGTGTAGTGTGTGAGCGTGACATGTACAAACATGCCAGTCATATTGATATTTGATTCGTCATAAGTCATCTGTTACATACAAAAGTAAAGTTTCGTGTGCAGCTCATAACGCGATAAACAGGGGTGGAATGAATCGTAGAGGGTTAGGGGACGGAGCTGTATTTGAAAAGGTCATAAGATCACAGCAAATATGGATTTTGCTAATAATAGAAGCGTGACAGGCAATATTATCCCTATTTGGTTTTGGAGAGAGACACAAACAATTGTTTGTAAGAAACACATTTAATTTTCCTTGGTGTACGTACTTACATAAACGTGATACGATAGTTCTGATCTCGTTTGTTGTAGGTTTATTGATTTTCATAAGATTTAGTTCAGAATAAAATTATGTAAAGAATAAGTGGCTCCATTTTATAAAATTAAAATTAAATATTTAAATCACGTATATAAAAAAAGTGTTGATGCATTTAAACATAATCTGAAACTCAGCTAGGACTAGTAATACAATTAACATATTTAGAAAAATGTACAATAAAATCAAGAAGTAAAATAGTTAGATTCATTGCTCACAACTTGATTTTGTGAAAAATTTGTACATGAAAAAGTAAATCTTAAAAAATATTTTTTACGCAGTAAATTTTACTTTATACCTAATTTATTTGTAAATATCAAAATCTTTGGGTGAAAAGAATTTGTCTCGAATTTTAATTTGAAAAATATTAGCTTAATTTTTCATAGAAAAATATGCTTTTGTAATCGATGAAAAAAAGGTATTTTCTAATAAATTTTCGATTTAAATGCAAAGTTGTAGTTAACGTACTCTTAGTCAATGTGTATACGTCTTTCTATATTAGATGAAAAATAGCATGTGAATTAATATAGTTACAAATACTAAAAAAGTAAAATAATTAAGAAAGTACTTTTTTAATACTCAAAATCGAGATTGTACCTTTTTGGAATATAAAAAAAAAAAATTGTCTTCTCTTAAAAAATTGTAATGATATTTTCTCTTTCACTTAGGTATCAATGTGTTCAGTGTAAGTGTAATAGTACAATAATGTTTAATACATACAACTTACAGTTGAAAAAAAGGCAAAATATCAACAGTCTTAAATGTGCAAACAGTACAAATAACGTTACATCAAACTAAAGTAATATAATTTTAAAAATGAGTACCCATACACATGTCGCAGAAGTAGAAAAATCCCTTAACAAGATCATACTTCATCCTGAAACTCAAGCGATCTAGTTCCACCTGCAATTCAGCAGTAAATCCGTACCCTTTCTTTGAACTTGCATTCACCTACAAAATGCAGCGATAGAAAAATGAATCCAAGGAGCGCATTCAGGGGGGTAGCGCAAGAGGACCTAAAACGGGGAGGCTTACTCGGAAGTCACGAGTAAACACGAATATGGATTACGGCTTCAGCGGCTTGTACCTACTCCTGTGGGAGTTTGCACGGCTCCCCCGTTGCACGTGTATGCGTGTGAGCGAAGAGAAAGAGGAGCCAGAAGAGAGAGAGAGTCTGGACCATTCGTGCAACAATAGCGCGTAACGAGAACATGTGTCGAACGAGTATATCGGCTTCGTTAGCGGGAGCCTCTCCTATCCTGTGCACTGGGCTTGAGCAAACGAACGAAAAGCCGCTGTGTACTAGCTGCTAGACTGGTACTGTCCGATCGACTGCAACCGAGAAGGTGTGCAAACAGCGTGTGTTCGTTTAGATTTTGTGCCAACTCACTTGTTCTCTCTTCCTCGCCCTTTGTTCGATAAACTTGGTTCTCTTATCATTAGAGTAAAAAAAAAAAAAAAAAAAAAATGCAAATGACAAAGTGTTATAATAACAAAGAAAAGGCGAGTTCTGGGCGGCTTGTTTTAACAACAAAGAATAACCTACACGACTATGCTACGTAAGGATGAAATTTAGTATTGTGTGCAGTAGGGAGCAAGCTGAGGAGATTTTTCGACGCATAAGAAAAAACCTAAGGTATTTCTGTTAGTTCAAAGTTTATAATGTGTAGATTTGTTCCCATTCGTTTGAAAAAATACTGACCATTGGTTTTAATAAATAAAAAATATATATTTTTCGATTGGTTGCGTGCTCGTAAAAGCAGCGTAAGTAACGTAGTTGTTTGTGTACTTTGGTTAATGTTGTCTTTTTTTTACAAAAATTTTTATTATCTCGTAGAAGGGTTATTAAGAAGACATATGCTTTCTTCAAAATATGTACACACGCGTGTATCCTACAGTATTGTTATGAGATGTGTCACAGATAACATTTTTAAAACTAGATCGTGTTTGAGACTGAAATTCGTCTTAATGATAAAGTCATTGTTTCTATAAAATTCATATTTAATTGAAAAATCACCAATTTTTTAAAATTTCGATTTTGTTGTTAATTTATTCCTTATAATAGACCACAGTGTTATTGAATAGTATACAATTTTTAGGAGTATTTAAAATTAAATGAACTTTAAAAACAGTATTCAGTTGAGACATAAAAATGTGTAGTAATCCATCAGACTTTTTAATAATAGAAAAAAATTTACTCATTTTTCAATAAACGTTATATTTTTTTTTTCTTGTGGCTTAGTATAAAAAATTATTTTATGCTAAACAAATAAAACAATATATATATATATATATATATATATATATATATATATATATATATATGCATGAAATGTGCATTTTAACACACGTTACCACATTATTTAAACAGAACTTATTTTTAGCCTTAAAATTTATCCACACAAACAACTCGATAAACTGTTTCCATTGACAATTATCGTCTAACATTTCTAAAATGTCGTCTAGCAGTTCATTTTGTTCACTTAAACTAAAGTCGATCGAATTAGACGAGCCACTATTACCCCATAATTCTACCTCATTGATCTCGCTGGAAAAGGGCTGTTGTTGAAGATATGTTGATGAACTATATATTTTCTATACAAGGATTTTTCAAGGCTTCAATTGTTTGCTGCATTTAAATTAGAAAAAATTGTATGTGCCTGGTCTGCGGTCCACAAAATTATAATAAATAGTTGAAAGATACTATTAAACAGTGCACTATTCTTGAGCTAGAGGCGAGTAGGTGCTAGTATTAATAATTTTCACAAAGAATAGTGTTAATTATTTTTTTTTTATTGCTTTAATAAAAGAAACTGGCTACATTTATGAAAAAAGTTAAATTTTGGCATTCAAGGCACAACTATTACATTTTTTATCAGAGAAAAAATTATAGCCATATACCTATAAGTTGACAATTTTTTTTAAATTTATCAATATTGTAATTGGTACTATTACGTCAGTCTGTAACTATTTTTGTCAGTTATTGTTATTTAGACTATAATTATCACATGTAAGTTATAAACGTGTACTACGAAAACGGAGATCCATAGGATCTACAAACTTTCCTTGAACACATATAAATCCACAAACATTTTTTTAGATCTACATTTTTTATATTCACAACTTTGTGGTACAATTACAACTTTATACTATACTTAGCCAAAATCTGTATTTCTGTTTTTAGATGTTTATTGTCTTTAAGACCATCAGGATTGTAATTCGAATGAGAGTTTATATTTATATTAAGTGTATATTTCAATAATAGAGTATAAAAATATTTATTAATAGTTATTTAAGTTGTTTAAGTAAACCAAACGGTTCACATAATGTGAGCACGTGGTAGGAATAAATGAACAAAAAAATTTGGCCTAGTAAAGCAATGCCCTCTGACAAAAAACTTGGGAACATTCAAACTGCATTTATACGCCCGACCAATATATCAGTAATCAGATACATAGATTTATTGATATCATGCGAGGCCCAAAACGCTCTAAGATTTCTTGACTGAGAGGGCGCTGTTAATTACACGTAAACATGTATAAACTGAGCAGTGACCAGTGGCCTGACTGATTATAAATTTATCTTTTACAACCAAACCTTGTCGTTAGTAGTAGTAGTAGTAACAGTGATGTGACGTTGAAGAGAAAGCCACCAAGTGAGCGAAAGAAACATGTAAAGAGAATATGTCATACACAAATACAATTTATGAATAATGGAACTTTTGCTCATAGATGGTTCTCCTAATGGATTTCTTGATGAAACCACATTTAAATGCTGATGGTGCCACCGATATGCGCATCTTTTACCACGTATACACATATACACACATGATATAGTTGGGAGGATAAAATTCAGTCAATTATCCTTTTTTTTCTGCCACCATGTACTATGGTAACATTTTAGAGGTGGGGTCCGAAATAACGACAGTTCACTTCAATTTTGCAGTAAAACAATGAATGTTCATTTCAGCGAAGTGTATTCCGACGACAACGATAGCTCAGTGCAGCGACTGTTCATTATTTTGACAGCCAATCACAAGGCAGTTTACTTTGACTTTCTTCTTATACTGTTTCGTGATTGGCTGTCGAAATAATGAATAGTCGCTGCACTGAGCTATCGTTGTCATTGGAATACACGTCGCTGAAATGAACATTCATAGTTTTACTGCAAAATTGAAGTGAACTGTCGTTATTTTGGACCCCACCCCATTTTAGTCATGGAATATGACCCGCTTCTGTAACGTTAAATTAGCAAATTTTTTTTTTTGAAACAAAAAAAAAACTTTTTGTTACATAATTTCAGTAGAAAATAACTTTATTGTACATAATAAAATTTTCAAAACCAAATCTGTATACTATATGGTGGTTTAATTGATGAGGACACAAAAAATTTTATTTTTGTGAAATATTCGATGTAGCATACATGTATTGCATGTTTCTTTAAGTAACATTGTACTCTTTATATTGTTTTTGCACTAAATTATCGGTCCAGAAAGTATCTCTAAAAAATTTTTTTTCTAACTTTAGTTATAGAACTTTACGTTAACAGCTTTTTAATAAAACTAACGTCGATGCTTTACTGTTAAATACGAAAACATTACTTAATACTAAAATCAAATAATTTAATTGTTTAAGAGTATCTTGATTTGAGTATTCATTGTGGTATTTATATAGATCTTCCTTTACCGGAGCTCTGCGCAATAAAAACGATTAAGTTGCGTTTTTAACTTGCCATTACTTACCATGTTGCCAATAGTAACATTACCAAAGAATGTCTTATTACAGGTGGAAGGAAATTTTTATTAGGTTACTTTAATTATTAATACCTTACAAAATCTTATTGAATCCTAAAAAATATTTGATCCTATTGCCCGTTATTCTCTATTAGGTATTTTACATCGAAATGTAAATTTTTTGGGACTGAAGTAACTTTATATCATGGAAATGTATATGAATATCTGATTTAATGCTAATGTAGTTCTGAGTTAGACTTATTTTAATTATTTGTAATTGTTTTGTGTAATTTCAGTTTACGCCGAGGTCAAGGTGCTAATGTGCAAGACTCGAGTGGTTATTCAGCTCTACATCATGCAGCTCTGAACGGCCACAAGTAATTACATTGATGTATTTTCTTTTTTTTTTTACAAAGGATGTTAAAGTTATAAAAATCTCCTATTTTACAATCGTAAATTTCTTCTGAATAAATTATGCACTGCAAATATATAAAATTACTTGTGCATCATTCATTCTGATATTTTCTACATGATTTAAATATCTACTTGATAAAAATTTTCAATCGAGATTCTATACGCCTAAAGTGAGCTGATTTTCGTGTTATTATCTGCCCTTTCGATTAAGTACTTTATCGGACAAGGAAATTGCTACAACGATTTTCCTTTTGTCAGCGACAATAATTTTATTTCTCTTCTCCCCCTTTTGTTCCTTTCCTCCGCCCACAGGGAAGTAGTGAAGCTACTGCTCCAGCACGAGGCCTCGACCAATATCGTCGATGCCAAGGGCTCTTCTCCGCTTCATTTAGCGGCATGGTCTGGGAACTCGGAAATTTTGCGATTAATTCTGAGTCAAGGACCGTCGGTGCCGAATGTCAACCTAACGGTAATTATATTTGCGCCAGTCGAGAAAACGTAATAACGAATCCTCCCCTTTCAAATAAAATCTTTATTAATAATATCTTTGTTTGATTTTAATTCGTGATAAAATTTTTGCTTCTTTATCGAATACTGTTATTGACACAATTCAATTATTTTTGATCAATTTGAAAGTGAAACAAAATTACTACTTGATTAAATTTTAACAAGAACCATTTCTGTAAAAATATTTGATGGATTTCTTATTTGTTTATCTACCAACATTTGATCAATCAAACTATATATTTTTATTTTCATGACAAAGCCATCATAAATCGATATTATTTGCATTTCTACATCATAAATCTATGTTCTTACGTAAATTATATCTACGAAACAGACGAAGGACAATGAGACAGCGTTGCACTGTGCTGCTCAATACGGGCACACGGAAGTAGTGGCGCAGTTGCTGCAGCACGGGTGCGATCCCAGCATCCGCAATAGCCGTGGCGAGTGCGCCCTGGACCTCGCGGCACAATACGGCAGGTAAATCGTGCTGTTTCAATATTAGTGATTTTATACAGTTTAATATATTTATATTGCACCTCATGATACTTTTTCAAAAATTAATTCTGTTCATTTTAATTATTTCACCTTTGGAAACAGCTCCTTAACAAGTATTTATAGTATGAAAAAAAATGCTAAATACGTGCTTTTTCTCGAAAATTTCATGGACTTACATATTTTCTATCATAAAGTTTCCTGAAACAACGATGAAAATCAAAAAAATTGATTTTTAGAAAAAAGACTATTTTTAAATCCATAAAATCGAAATAAAAAAAATGACTAATGATAACAACATAAAATAAATATACGATGAAATCCACGAAAAACGTTCCGTTTTTGTCCCCAATTTTTAATAAAAACATTTTTTGAGGTACGAGCTCGAGATGATACTCACTTTGCTCACAATGTCATGTACTATGCGGGGAAAATCATAAACACAAGTTTTAGTGTAGGTGACAGCGTTTTTCCGCGATTAATACGTTAAAATTGTATTTGTAAAATTGTATCTATATCTTATGGATGAAGAAATGGCATGTTAATCGCGGTAAAAAGTTATCACCTTCACTGAAATCAGTGTTTATGATTTTTTCCTCATAGTACATCACATTGCGAGCGAAGTAAGCCAGATTTCTAGGGTGTGCTTAAAAAAAAAATTTCAAAATAAGAGACAAAAGAGGTATATTTTTGTGAATGTCAGCATCTATGCATATAATAAAAACGACTACAATTCCTATTTTTCAGTAGAAATAAGTATCTAAAAACAAAGAAAGTAGCTAAGGTTTATCAATCGAGGGAATCCTAAGACATGAGAGTTTTTACACACATACATGTTGTCATTAGAGTATTCTTTGTCGAGTTTACACTTCAGAAAACATATTTATAATTTGTTATCTCAGTTTGTGATTTTCCATCCATTACAAAGATTCCTCCGTTAGTTATGCGTGTTTAAGTATGCAGAGCTCGGCAAAGTTGTAAGACGTTTTTGAAAACAAGGAATGATGACACATCTAATTTATTTAAGATGTACGTAATGCAAAAAAAATTCTGAAGTTAAATATTGAAAGTGATCAGGTCTTATTAATAACTATCAAATGTATCCCAATTACAGTATAACAAACACAGTATATTATTTCAAATAAAAAAAATTTGATTTTAAATGTCATAAAAATTTTTTTAATCATAACTAATAGATCCTCTTACTTTTTTATAATAACATTTGAAATTCATTTTTCAATATTTATATGATTAAAAATATATTTTGAAAAAACTTCTATTAAATAACAATCCGTTTGATCATACAAGACTAAAAAATAAGAGTAAAATGTACAAAAACAGCGCCATTAGCCCAATATGTTTTAGTTTTTTAACATTTATTCTAACTTCTCTATTACTATAACAATTTTTGCAATCGTTTTGTATAAAAGTTGATTATTTTTGAATTTTTCATTGATTAGAATACAGTTATTGACTCAACAAAAATTAATGAAATTTTAGGTTTTATCAAAGTGGTCTAGGTTAAATGTTGTCAAATTATTTTATTTTGACACAATAATTATCATTAATCACTGCAAATACATTTGTCTTTGATAGTTTACTAAAAAAATACTAACGTACTATTGTTAGTCATACTTCAAATATTTTGAGAATACCTAAATTTTAGTAAAGTTGTATTGTGAAGAATTTAACCCACGTTATTGTGGTAAAGGTTGTTTTATTTCATTTTTTTTGTTTTGACATTATAGTTGAAATACTTTTTTAAGATAAAATAATTTGATTATTTTCTTAAAGATTAACCAATTTCAGTTCATTTGTAGAAAATATAAAAAATTGTATGAGCATTCCTTCTGACTATTTGCTTTCTATTAAAATATCAATTTAATCATGAAATTCATACATAGTATTTATACATATTATATTTAGATGATACGATTTTTTTTAACTTTTTCATGATTTCATCAAAAAGACGGCAGTATAAGACAAACATTTACATTTTTCATTTTCTAAGCTTCTCAACTGTAAACACTTAAGTCCTTGGAAATTTTTTGTACAGCGAATAATAATGTAATAGATGGATAATTCAAAGTTTTAAAATAGATAAAATACACGTATGATTCTGCATTTAAGGCACGTAACGTCAGCGTATACTTATGAAAGTAAATTATATTACTACACATATGGTCTTGTACAATTTGTAAATTTATTTGGACTTACCTTTTACTATCGAATTTTCGATGAAGCATTTTATTATTTGTGCGATACTATTGGTCTTTGTTAGTAGCGTACTACCTTAGCCACACAGAAAATTATTTTGTGTACAAATCATACATGATCACGTGGTAAAAGTACTGATATCCCACCTGCTCCAATTGTTCTCAGGTTAGACACGGTGGAGCTGTTGGTGCGTAATCATCCCGAGCTAATTGAGTCCCTGCGCAGTGCCTCGTCTTCTTTAATCTTTCCGCACACGCCTCTACACTTGGCTTCACGTAATGGCCACCGGTAAGTAGTACATATTAATTTACTCATTCTGTTAACTTTCTTATTGTACCCTCACTCACCTTCGCCATCAATTGACATTATCCCCAACACTGGACGCTTTCAATCATTCAATGTTATATGTCTAATATTAAATATTATTAGTTAGACTGAATCCCTGTCTAACTTAATCCAGTGTTGAACGTAAGCCTGCAGAGTTGCCATTTTTAAACCTCATTGGGTAGACAGTGCTCAATCTATTTCATTTTTACGGCACGGATCACGATTAATAGTACCTCTACGAGTCAATTTATTCAAATAACGTCCATTTTTACGAGTTACCCACGCCTTAACTGAACCGATGCGTAATCGAAAAAATTAATCATTAAAAATGCAATATTAAAAGTGCAATAGCTACGTGAGTAGAGTCACTATGCTGAATCAAATAAAGAAGTGTCCTTTAGCTCGTTTGACTACATCAAACTAGATCCATAATGTGCTCCCGTTTGTATCAGCATCGGATGTTTTTTCAGTCCTGTTTATTTGAACGAAGCTGATTCAACGATGGCGCTGACACGCATAGGGTACACAGGTGACCGCTACCATACTGTGAACCGCACACAAGCGCGTGCTCGACACCCCACGACCGCGAGCTCCATTTTATATCACGTTACGCACATATACCTCGCGTGTCTTGTTCTCCCGCGATACCAGTACACAGCTGGCGTCGAATTAACGCCAATTTGCGCGTTGCACCCTGTAGTTTGCCAAAGAGCCATACTATTCCTGCGGCATGCCCTCCCCACCGACCTTCGCTTGATATTTGGGGTTCAGCTTGGATTTTCGATACATCGAACCTTCCACCAAATTTCACTTTGACAAATAATGCGCGTACGTGCAACACTGGATTCTGATATCTACTGTGTACTATTGTAGTGGAAGATCATGTGCTATAGAGTTCACATGGTGGGTATCCAGCGTTACAGCAATTGAATGTTTGCGAATTTAAATTGCTGATTGATTCTAGTGATACTGCTGACTCCAAATGGTTTGTGGAAAAATTGAGAAAAAAATACGAGTAGATCTGTGTTAACGGGCTTATATTTGTTATAACGTGCATATATTTGTTTAGCTTGTGTAAAGTTTAATCCCAAGAAATTTTAGTAATAATATATCATCCCAAAATAATTTAAAGTAATACGTCATCTGCAATGATATAAAAAGACCAATCATTTCAAGATTTTTTTTCTTTTAATACTTAAAACATTACCTTTTATACGTACTCGAAAAGTATTGACATGTACATTATCTCAAAATTTCTTTTATTAAACTTTCTCAAATTCAGATAATTTTTACAGTCGGTATTACTGTGTAAACACTAATCGAAATTTGTATCTGTTAACAAATTATATTGCATTTCGTCTTTTATGTTACTCATTTTACTTGAACAATATCATTAACTTTCTCTTATTCGAGTTTATCAGCAAACTCATTCGGAAACTTTGCGACTCTAGTTGGTGCTGGGATTTGCGTGCTATTCCTTTGAGGGTACGTATATCCAGTGTGCGTATTATGATTATAGGGTGATTTATGTAGCCTCATATGCAGGAATTCCTAGTTTAAAAAAAAACAAGAACATTTTTATGTGTCATTATACTTTCCCATGTTTCATCCTCTGTCCTGAAAAATCAGTATGTACGATTATCGAATATGTAGTATGTCTACTTTATCGGTACAGGCCTACAAAATGCCACATCAGTGCCATAACTTCTTCAGAGTCACTCTGGAATTCACCTCCCAGGTGAGACACCACTGCAGTTTACGTTGTGTCCAAGGACTTCCATTACCATAAGTGATCGACATGTTGACACCTGCTGGCAAGAGTGATTTTTCGCAGTATATCCTTTGCAAACTTTTTTATCACTATTTTTTAAAACTTTCATTGGAAATAATGTAAAGCTAATTGAACTGAAGCCTTTTATCAAGTTGTGTTATATTCTGCTTTGCTTTAATATATATACGTAAAATCCATCTTTTAGACCTTCCTTCTGAAATTCAGACTGGTTTTCTTAGTCAAAGAGTCTACAATTCCTCCCACAATCACTCTTTATTAAAAAGGTGTGGTGTATAATATGTCATTTAGACATGTAGAGATCGGATCAAGTTGAACGATTTCATAACACATTTGACCTTACTTTCCGTTACAACGTCTTCTGAGGAATTTCAATCTAGGACGGTTTTTAGCTCGTTATTCTATCAGACATAACAGCTTTTCTGTACTTTTTCTTAGGTATTTTATACTCAGCCCAGAGATAACCTCATTAGTATGAACAGTTCTAATATACATGTGTCTGATCTGAACTATACTCGCAATTATTCTAGTAGTATATCAGCGGCTGCTCTTCACCTATCATTGCCAATTCTTTTAAAATTCTTATCTAAGCAAGCAATCCCTCATTAAGTCACTACCTGTCTGTTTTTTAATGAATCTGTGGTAGACAGTACAATTTAGTACTTGGCTCTCATTTCTGACTATTAATTTGAAAATCTGCCATTACATGGTTAGATAAAATAGCATATTCTATACTTTCAAACCCATTTCCGGGAGTATCTAATTACTTGCTCAGAGTATGAAGTCGATTACCTCCACTCATGTAGTCCTACAAAGGATGGTGGTATTATCGATAGCCAGACTATTTAAATTTATAGAGACCAGGCTTTTATTTGTTACTTTCTTATATTGATGTCAGATTCACTTCAAAAAATAAAATGAATATTCACATCAGGTCCAGTCCAATAACTTACGAGATTCTGAATCTCATTAATTTACTGGTGCTTCCTTGTTATAGGGTAGGTAAGCTTATGAAAGTATTACTACGTACTGGTTTTCTACCTCTTACCATTAATACATAAGTCATTGCAAATACTTTTGCATGACTCATGACTAAATCAATTGGTATTATCAATCATATGACATCAGTATAAATGATAACGATGATATCCATTCAAACATTTACTATGTTTATTTTCTTTTAAAAGGTGATTCAACACAGTAAAGCAATGATTTTGTAATTTTTGATGGATGTGCCATTCCAAAATTTTTTATTAATATTTACACAAGTAGCGTTTGAGTTGTTTTAAGTTGTACTTTATTCAAAGTTACAACTTATGCATCACAACATCGCAACGAAATTCGTACATTTATTACATTATCATACAAACAAAACACATGTATATAAAAGCTTAAAAATGTTTCTAGTAATGTTTAACTACGATGATTAATTTCAAGTTTAAAGACAAACGAAAAAATATAATGATGCTCAAAGTGCATTAAAATAACTATACTTGTAATTCTTAAAGTCTATTTACATGCACGGTAAAATATAAAACAAGCATGAATAACCTAACATAATGCTTTAATAATAAAATCAATTTTATAACGTAATAAAAAGTTATCCATACCCTTATGTTACAGTTCATCTCATGAATAAGAATTTAATCATGGAACGCTCAAAGAATATAACATTGTCCTTTTCTGCGTCTGAATATTTTTGATTTATTCGATTTTCCTTTGTCTCTATCTTTTCGGATTTCTCTGACCTAAAATTTAGAGAACATTTAGTACTCCATGCAGTTTAATACAAAACTGATAATTCTATTATTTATCTACCAATACATTAAAAGGTACAATAAAGTGACTTACTAAAGCGAAGAATGCATCTTCAACTCCCTTTCTCGTTTTCGCTGACGTCTCGACAAAAGGTAAACCATACAGTTCTGCAATTCCTCTAGCTTCGGCTATGTCGACAGCCCAAGGTTGTTGCAGATCACATTTGTTTGCTACCAAGACCATGGGTACTTTTTCGACATCTTTCACTTTCCTTATTCTTTTATAATATTCATGAATATCCTATAAAATTGAGAGACAGTTTTTTAAATCTCTCTTTTCAAGTATTTATACAAGTACACGATGAAAAGTTATTATTAGTGATTAACTTACGTCAAAACTTTTTGCCGAGTCAACAGAAAATACGAGAATGAATCCGTCTCCAATTCTCATATACTGGTCTGTCATAGAAGAAAAATCTTCTTGACCAGCAATGTCTAATATATTCAACAAGCATGTCTCATCATCGATTCTCACCTAATAATTGAACGTAAGTCGACTTAATACATTTTAATAGAGGTACATAATTTTTCTTAATTTTAACGTTTTACCTGTTTCTTGTAGGAGTCTTCAATTGTCGGATCACACTCATCTTTAAAATAATTTTTCACTATTTGTATGGTGAGTGCTGACTTTCCAACACAACCATTACCCACAACGACAAGTTCGTATTCAGTCATTATCAGTGAGAAATTTTTTTATAACCGTAAGATAATAATCTACAAAGAATGTATGAATATTACAAATAAAATTTTAATGAGAGAAAATACACGTGTATAAGAATTTATATCGAACAAGATAATACATATGATTTTGTTACTAACTACAGAGCTATAGAGTTAAAAAATCAAAGCAAAAAGGACGAAACGACTGGAGTTGATAAGTAACACGGTAAGAAAATGTAGGGATTAATATAAAAATTACAAATAAATAAAATATAAATACATGTAAATACACACACACAAATACACGAACGTTAAAAAAAATTATAAGTTATCTAGCTATAGAAAAGAGAATTTAATTTAAAGATATGCTCAAAAGATAAGCTTACGACACTATCAGTGCTGTTTTTCTGTAAAGTTTAATTGGATTGAGTACAAAATTAAATTGCCTTTACGACTAATTTTCCTATTAAAATTACTAATCATCTTATTCGCTACAAAATTTCTACCACTTTATAATTTTGTACTGAAAGTTTACGGTGCTTTTTTAAAGTTGAAAACAGCTGTTGGTTAATCCATAAAACACAATATGCAACAGAAATATCTCACATTTGGAATATCACTGTATTGTAGTGTCATGTATTCGTGATCAAAAATTTTACAAAGTTTGATAGTACGCTACGTAATACGGCAAGCTCATAGGCTAGCCTTGTGAACATCAGAAGTTTTTTTAAATTAAATAAAACTATGCAAGAAACTTTTTTAAAAACTACCATTATATGTCGTATGATAATATGATTATTATATTTAAAGATGTTATTACTTAAACATATTTTTAATAATGTGTTCTAATTATTTTTATGTACTGTTGCAGCTTATAAAATCCATAATGAGATTCCCACTTTTATAAGATTTTATGTAATTTTTGAGGTGTATTTAAAACAATATTTTGTAATGTGTTTTTTTAAATTGTTGAGGACATAAATACTGCTCTGAAATAATTATTTTTTCTTTTTAAATTGATGGATTTAAGTTGAGTTAGACTGCCCCAACTTCTTTAACTACTTATTGTACTTAAATACCATTCAAATTTCGGGTCTCAATTTTCCGCAATGCTGATTTAGTATAATAAGTAACTTGTTTTTTTCAAGTAACATCAAGAAACATATGTAAACTGAATTCCATCTCCTTTAATTTACCTAAACTTTGTTACCAAACTTGGAATAAGTAAGTTAGTTGTAAAAAAATATTCTTGTTTAAGTGATATAAAAAAGTTGCTCAAGTACTAATAGCACGTGATAAGCCTACTTTTTTATGTCACCAAAATTTGTAACATATCAACCAGAATGCTGACTGTTATTATAACTAAACTGTAGTGAACAATAGAATGTAATTGGGCGGTTGAATTTTACAATTTAACTCATACTAGGCGCATACATAACATTTTTACATGATGTTTATAGCGTTGATATTTATTGAGTTTACCTAAGAAGCACGTTTGTATTCGATTTCACGTCTCAAGAAAGTCTTGAACTCCAGAAAATGTTGTACTTATGCTCGATACAGTAGCCGTGGAGACACAACGAAATTATGGAAAATAGTCTAAAATCTTAATAATTTTTAAGTAGCACTTTTGTCCAAACAGCTGATACGTTTCACTGGCTAAATAGTTAAGATACTAATATTTGAAATGAAAAAGATAAGCATCATAGTTTCCAGTTGTCACTAAGTGATTTAGATAAATTTTGTAATATCTGTGTGGCGTGTGCAACATTAAAAATAACTGACCAGCGTATATAATGCAAATTAAGTAAGTAAATTCTCTGGGACTCATAAACGCTGGACACACAACATAAATTGAAAATCTAAACCAAGTGTTTAATGCATGTCCAGAAACAACAATGCCGAAAGTAGTTAGAAAAGCAAGAGAGAGATTTGTGGGATTGAAAGAGAGGAATACGTACATACAGGATGCATCAGATACTTACGGTAATAAGGTCGTAAGATGGATTTTGAATTCACCTAAATCGTGATTTCTTAAGTTTTAGATCTTGAAAAGACTGCTAGTTAACAAAGTATCTTTCCTAGAGGTAGCAATGCAACAGAGCAGCGGTGGCAAGAGTATATATTGTATCTATGTATTTACTGGTGATGATACACTCACATTGTCATGAAAATGTATCTTCCATATTTTTACACGGTCATCAACAACGGAGACTATCGTACCTATGCAGCTCTATTAAAGTGTGGTTCACTCAACGTGCAACTTTATTTGAATTAAATTTATGTTGAACTTGAAGACTGTTATACGGCACTGATACAATGATTTTAGCAGATTTTTCAAAGTTTTAAAGACAAAAAAATAGAAATTGCGTTTTTAATGTACAAAAAAAATTTTCTTTATAAACTCATAAAAATCGTTTGTCTGTTAACAAAAAAAAATTAACGAAGACATGAATAAACGATAGATCCATTTGGATTTACTCTCACAGAGATCTTTTTTCGATATTAATTACGGTAAGATAAAGTACCGTCCCACTGGATGGCTTGTAAAAAATTTTCTGTAGAATTTTTTTCCACAATTTCTTAGTGTATCCAATGCAATAAAATATTTTATTAAAAAAATTGGTTTATTATATTTATTTCTAAAATGAAGTCCAACATACAAATTTATTAAACGACCAGCTGATTTCAGATGAGTGATAAAAAATAAAAAGAAATGGAAAACTCAATTTTAGGCTCGATTTATTTCTTGAAAGACAGACAATCGGTGTTTACCCTTCTTCTTACAAAATTATAGTTATTTCTTAAATTTTAATAGTCTGTAGACCATCGAATCTGGAGGTAAGTTAGAAAACTTTCTTCTTACTGCTCTGAAAAAAAATTTGTTTCTTTATAATTGCTTTAAATATTTAATACAACAGCAGTGGTCGAACATCACTAAATCTGAGAGAATAACAACATTTTGAGAAAACGTTTGTTTTGTAATGATATTAAAATGGCTTCTTCTTTTCAAACCACTGCTGTGTTTCGATGACATGTAAGCACGTATTATACACTAAAAAAAAATCTAAATTGTGGACTGTCTATAGATGAACGAGTATAAACGACGCTTAAAACATTTGTACGATGTTGAAAAAAACTGATAAGTTAATGTAATAGCCATTATTATAGCTATTATCTGTGTAATCGTTGGACTTACGAAAGTTGATCATATTCTCCGCGCATGGCAGTACTCAATATACAGTGTTGCTAACACACTCAGTAACTGAGCATTCCTGAAAACTGATATCGTGATAATACAACGATGGTGGTAGTAATACACTCACATAATAATACAATTCCTGGAAATAGCACACTCACAACAGCGTTGCACTTACTATGCATAGAAAAATAAGTTACACAAATTTTGTTGCATCGTTCGCCTTAGACATTTTTTTAGAGCGTTATTTATCATACTTATTGCTATTAGATAAATATATTAAATTGGCATGTAGAAAAAGGAACAAATACAAGAAATATTTTTAATTTTTTATGTTGTACATCAGTAATGAAAAGTTCTGTCTTTATTAAGTTTTACCTATTGATTTGGATCCAAAATTAAATTCTTGATCTGAATTTTAAAAAAAAGTCAGCCTCATGTATCACGCCGTTGAATTTTTTGTGAAGTATCTTCGTTACCCTATAACTTTGTAAAACAAACTTATTGAGCAGAAAACATTCTTTTAGTCTCACAGTTCTAATGCAAACATGTTGCAGCTCCAACAAACAGTTTTGTTTTTCCAACAATCATTTAATGTGTTGATTAAACTATTGTCACCGTAAACGTGAAAAAATTATATGGCTAGATAAATTGAAAATCGAGTATGCACAATTGTAATAAATCCAAGCTTACTGTTTGTTAGGATTTCACACCTTACTTTACACTTTACACTTTACGTTCTAGGCAGTAACTAAGCGTATGTTTATAATTTTATAGGTATAATTTGTGACTCTGCAAATCTTATTTCATAAATAGTGTCGAAATACATTCAAATTTCGTTTCTCAACATAATTATGTTACGTATTAAAATTTTGTGACAGGGTAAGTCGTAAGGATTTCTTGTAGTAAATTTTAACATTATAAAACCTGATTCAGATTTGACTCATTAATGTTTTCATCTGTTATGATATCGTACCATGTCACATTTTTTGTTCTAGAATAAGTGAGAATATACATAAGTAACTATACAGACAAAGTTTTCAAATATAACCGTAGATATAACTCATTAGTCTTTATAAACGTTGTAAAACATGATTATAAAAAAATAAAAATTATTGTTTTATTTGATTGGAAATATTTGAAAGATTATATGAAAAATGTATCTGTAAATTTTTATCATTAGTCCAATGCAAATCCTTTGTTCAAACACAAACTATCGCAGTAAAATTTTTTTTATACTGCACATTTCAGTTTAAGACGATTTAAGAGTTTTCTACGACTCTAAATATTGTGTTACTATGCAATAATTTATTATTATCACTGAATTATGAATAACAACCAGAATTTGTTGTGAACCAATTATACTACAACGGCCACCGATATTTTTTTGGACTACGATTGATCTAAGCACTTATGACAGAGATTTTAAGAACCTGGACATAGCAACTAAAACGATGATTCTTAGTAAACGAGTCCATTAAGTGCCAAAGTCCAACTAAAAGCATTCGTTAATTCGATTACCATGACTGCTTAAAAATTGTAGTATTTATGATTCAATACAACTAAAAGTTAAAAAAATCCCTATTCTTGAAATGCATGATATTTTAGTAAGACTTTATTTCGTATAATGTTTATAACTCTTGCACAACAGTACTGAGCCTTGTTACATTAATAGTTTGAATAAGAATCTATCAATTTATCGCTTACGTAGAGAATGCAGCACTGCCTCGTGTTGAATTTCCCTATCCTTCCGGATTTCTCGAACCTAAAATTTTTAAATATACCATATTTTATGTAATCGTACAAATAAATCACTTCAAACAAAAAAAAAGAAAAAAAAATTATTTTTAACTAACGGAAAATCACTACAGTGACTTACCATAGTTTTAAATACGTCATCGACTCCCATTCCAGTTTTGGCTGATGTCTGAATGAAAGGTATACCATACTTTTTTGCTTCTTCTATAGCTTGGGTCACATTGACAGCCCAAGGTTTTGGAAGATCGCACTTGTTCCCAACTAATACCATAGGCATTTGATTTTCTCCTAATAATTTCTTCATTTTTTCACGATGTTTACGGATATCCTGAAAACAATATAGCAGTTTTTTAGTTCTCTTCGGAAATATTTATAGTTTTACAATACTGATATTATAAACTTACTTCAAAACTTTTTGTTGAATCAACATCAAATACCAGGATAAATCCTTCTCCTGCTCGTATGTAAAGATTCGTCATAGCCGTGTACTCATCTTTACCAGCTGTGTCCAGGACATCTAAACAGTATGATCGATTATCTACTTCTACCTATGAAAAAATTAAGTTTTTTAGTAAAACATCAAATACATCTAACTAAAACCATCATATACCAGCTTTTTATTCCAACTTTTTACCTTTTTCTGGTAAATATCTTCAATTGTTGGTTCATACTTTTCTTCAAAATAATTCTTAAGCAATCGAATAGTAAGTGCTGATTTTCCAACACTTTCATTTCCAAGCAAGACAATTTTAAAAGTATTCATAATGATCAGTTATAGTTGCAAGATGCCAACCTAAATTAATAAAAAAAAGACAATGTCAAAACAAAAGACGAAAATTGTCAAAAGTATACAATTTAGACTCAAACAGCCATTTAGATATTATAATACGTACATATTCATACACAGCCAAGCAATAAAAATAATTTAAAAAAAATTAATAGTAGTACAATAACTTCAACAGTTATATACGGTAACAGAGATTGTAGCAAACTGAATTAGAACGCACTTTTACAGAAGGTTAATATAAGGTAGTAGGAGTATAGTAAATGCTGAGTGACAAAAGTTGGTTTAAATGTAGATAGGAATGATGAAATTAAGAAAAGTATAAATATATTATGTTTGTGATTCAATAGTTTACATGTTAGTTTTTGGTTAGTTCTGCAGTAATGATAAAATAGTAAATGTCTAATAGTAGGAGTATTAGCCTCGAGTGAAATTTCGATTTGTTTGACCTCGCTTAACGTATCAGTATATCTTCATACGTATATTTAACTGTATGAGCATGTAGATATACTATAGTTGGTTAGGTATGTAGATGTATACATTAATATTATATTAAGCAAGGCCAAACGTACTTAACTTTTTTGTTTAAGGGCGTTGTTTCAAAGTTGTACTTGTGGCCATTAAAATAGCCGTATGCATTTATTACAAATAATGATAAACATATTTGAATCAAATAAAAGAGCTTAATAAACAGATGATAAAAAAAGACCGAATCTTTTCAGTTAAGAAAATTAAACTAAATATTTAAATGACCAAATAAGTCTATATCAACTGTAAAAATTGAAAGTTATTGATAAATCGTGTTTTGTGTTTTCTTTTAAAATAGATATAAAAGTTTTTTAACAATATGCAGTGTAAAATTAATTCTATTAATTATTAGAGGCTCATGAGGTCTTAAAACCTTTATTAACTGCAGATTATTTTTCAGATATAGTTTATTGAAAGCACTAGACATTAACAATACACAAACTTTGCTTTTTCTTCTTCGCTTATTAATGTGCGAACAGTTAGAGTATGAAAGCCATTATTTCAAAATTGAAAAAAAAAAGTTCTGTTGAAAGATCATAGTATAAAGAATGGTCTTACACTATTTTATCTAATGACAATGGTGTTGTTAGATGATAAAATGAGATATCGTACATATTTTTATTGACACTTACATTAAAAATGTCTAAACTCCGTACAATAGATTGTGTTGAAACTTGTAGATCTAATTTTCGCTACTTACAAAAAAATCTGAAGAGTATGAATTATTAAAGTTTAGTTGATAGTTGTTCACTGGAAGTCAAAGAATATTTTTTTTAGAGGCAAGATCGTGTAGAATAGTGAAAAACAGAATTAAATCCCCGAAGTAAGAAAAACGCGTACATCAAGCGTCCACCATTTTATGCACTAGCATGTAACAAAATTAGTGTCGACTACTCATAAAGTTTACCTTAGGTCTGCTCTCGTGTTTAAACTTTACCTTTGAAGAAACAACTAATACTTCTCTGCATCAAATATTGTAGAAATACAATCGGACTACAAAGTTTAAGAAAATAACTAAATTCTTGAGATATCGTTTATTCACAGTGATTGCGAAATAGCGCTTCTTTTTCCGAGCCACTGATATTTACCACTGGCTACTTAGCATGATATTTGAAAAGAAAAAGATAAGAATTTTACTGTTCTTTCGTCATTTAGTGACAAAGTTAGATATAACTTTTGAAATAACTGTACAATGAAAAAATTACACAAAATAGAGGATTGGTTAAAACAAGATTTATATGAGAGTTTAAAGTACACAGGGAAAAAATAAAATATTCCTAATCAGTTTTTAATGCTTACTTGAAACAACACGATGGATAAAAAAACAGTAACAAGCAATAAAAAAAATATACATACATCCATATTTGAGAGGGACTAAAAAGGAAAGCTAGAGAGGAATGAGTATATGTATACATGGTGGATCTATTACTTACGGTGACAAAAGGTGTCAGACAGATTTTATTCCACTAGCTGTGTCTTCTCTCGTCTCTCAATCAATGCTAAGGGTACACAAAATAAGTATTTTTGAACACTTAAGAGCCGGCAATGAATCAGTATGAGTTTCGTGTAGCTGTGGAGCATTAATATCGGCGATACATTGACTAAGCACTCCAGTAGCAGAGAACAAAGCAAGAACACACGTATTTGTACGTCTACATGTAGTATTTACCATCAAAATGTATTAGGAGGGGATTGGACAACAGATACAGCGCCTATAGTGTCAAAAAATATAAATACTCAGCCAATAGACATTATTGTTTAACGTACACATCGTCCAACTTTTAAATACAACTCACAATCTAGGAAAATAATTAAAGTGTAATTAAGAGCGCCTTTTTATCTTGTAAGTGTTGCGAAAGTCCCTTTAAAAATATCTGATGATGAAATTTGAAGAAATACTGTTAAAATTCCTTCAAAATATATTTCATAATAAATTTAAGGTTAGAAAATTCTGCTGCTCTTGTAGACCAGATAATGAGATACATCTTTTGTAAAATTTTTATCCAATCTACCCAGGAACGTTTATGCGTGTTATAAGTTGAGAATAGCTGTTTATAGTCGTAGCCATTCACACTACTGAAGCAAACTTTTTAAGAATGTTAGCGTATGTCAGAATGGTACTGTGCAACTATTTTTAGTATAGTACGTTGAAAGAAAAAAATAAAACTTACTGTGCTTATATGGTTATTTGGTACTTTAAAGCCATCTAGAAACTTTTTTACTAGTTGGAACAGAAATTTTTGTCGTAGGTACAATCATTTTTACTGTTCATATCGATACAAATTACTGTACAGAATGGAAAAAACTAAGTAAAAAAAAAAAAAGTCCCTAGACTGAGAAATTAATGACATCAGATTACCATTCTAGCACATTAGTTTTTATTGTTTTTATTGTGTCAGTGTAATTTTGAAATGAGCTAAAACCCTTGACAGTGCATTAACAGCAGATATAATTTTTTTTCCTTATAAACTAATATTATAATAAATGAGTGTCAAAATCAATATTTACAAATGGTTGTGAAGTGATAAGGGTTTGCAACTTGTTGACAACTATAATGAAAATTTTTACTCAAAACACATTGTATTTTTTGTTAATATCTGTTTGATTTTTAATCGTTAGAATAATTACTTTAATTGCTATTACTAATTCGTTGGAATAAAAGGATTTGTTTGTTGTACTTAACTATCATGTAAATAATTATTTAAAATGACAGTAAGTAAATAATAATAACATTTTATTAAAACGGTGAGGTAATAGAAATAGTTTCATAACTTAAGAATCTAGAAAATACATTTTTTTGGATAATGCAAGGCATTCAGTTACAAAAATTATTGTTTTTCTCGTTAATTATTAGCTTATTAAGTTCCATACTAATATTTTTTTTGTTCCTTTTACGTGGTAACATATATTTACATGTTATATTCATGCAGTTTTAATTTTTACTCTACTTAAAATTTTGCAGAGGTGAAATTGCCATCTACCTTTCATCATTATCGAAGATTAATTTGTACGTGGTACATACAGTTTTTCAGTGCTTGATGCGTCCTGCATAACTCTTATCCTAAGAACTGTTAGATATATTATGTTCTGGATCAAACAATAACTAAGTGAATGTTGTGGCTTTTCTTCATCTTTACATATTTATGTAAACGCCATCTATAAGATGCGTTTGAATTGTATTTTTTATTACTTGAGTCGTTAATTCCATGATTAATGCAGCTCAAACCGAATAAGGAACCAAGCAACGTAGCATGTTATTTACGTATTTATCACATACGGATCGAAAAAATGCATAGTGCAATAAGGAGTCAGTAACGCCTGAGCAGGAGCAGCATGAACAGCAAGGAATTATCTAGAGCTATCAGATAGTAGCACTCGTAGGCCTAATTCAAGAAATAGCAGCTAGCTGCGAATTATTATGCAAATACGTAGTGAGGATAATCGGCTCGATCCAATGAAGTGTATACTCGATACAGCGATACTTTTATCATTGGCGTTCATGATAAATAGAAAGGTGGCGTTTGGAAAGAGCTGGAGAGCAAGTTTGCAATCAATTTGCAAGTACAATGAAAGCCTCGATAGAAGCGCAGGACGCATGTATCTGGTGAGTTGTGGATATGGACCGAAGGGAGGCCAGCAGAGGAGCCATGAGGAAATAAGGGTACAGAGCCGAGTTGGTGTATATGCGGGGAATAACGAGATGAGAGTCAAATCAGAACAACGGAAGGGGCTAGTGGTCACACACACGCAGGCATGCAGGTATCACACGAACGGGTGCAAGTAAAGCTGGAACGCGGCTTGCGCAATCACGTCGATGGTTGGGGGCCGATATTACGTCGAAGCTTTGCCGATACACGCATGGACGCAGACTCGAAATTCCAAACGCGGAGTCCATCCTCCCTGGGCCCCTCTGCTGGGGATTCGTGCACACCCATATACATATGTATATCCTCCGCTCTGTCCGATCCCATCCCGGGCTATGGTCATTCGCGCGCGTCGCTGGATCCCAGCCGATAGCTCCCTCCTCCCTTTCTCCGGAGAATCGTATTAACTCGAATCTACATCCAGATTCTCACGCAAGCTCTCTCTGCCTCTCTTCAGTGAGGATCTGTAACTATAGGACTGTGTGCACATAACGTATGGACGTATGGGCACGTCTCTTTGCGAATCTCCCGTTATGTGATACAACGCATCAGGGGTACCGAGATACATTCCGTATATACAGGGAGAAAGTAGCCGTTCTCAGCAGGCTGCCATATCCTACATGTACCGCTGGCGAGCTTTTGGCTATGGATATTGTGTTTACTCTGTGGGCGTGCACAAGGACTCTTACGCTTTGCTAGGGGTTCTCCGAGCAAATAGTGAATGATATTTTGGGCTCTTTTATGAGAACTTTCGGTGTTGGTGCGATGGACTTACTTACGGTTAATATATATAACGTTTTGATCTTATATACCCTGTGACCAACATTTGTCCGGCTACTGCTTGGCTGTTGATGAAAATACTTTATTTGAATTACGATATGTGGCTATGAATATTGAAAGAAAAGGAAAGTTACAGGGAAAATTTATATGGTACACAGCATATTGTTTTCTTTATTAATTAAGATAAGTACTATACAGTTGTAATTGACAGAGTAACGTACGTACAGTTACGTGATTACAATATACCCTCATTCTTTACGAAATATACTTTAGAAGTAACGAGAACTTTGTTCGCTTGTTACATTTTAAAAGAAATTGATACAAGAATCCAAGCATCCAAAAGACAGAACATGCTTCTATGTTCATTTTTGTGATCATTGAAAAGATTTCCAGTTTTTACAGCAACTAAGAAGGGTGTAAAGGAAGGAAGGGAAAAATAGAGAATTAGTCTCCCAATGCTAGAAATGTTGACTAATTTTACTTTCGTAGGTTTAATGATGCTGTATCGCATTTTTTTAAAAGCTACTTATGATTTAGTAGGGTAACGTCCATCTTACAATTTTCACTGATTCTAAGTTTTAAATTGAAATCCTTGGACATAAGATAAGTGAATGAAACGACCAGAATCTACTGACAGAAAATTACAAACTCGTGTCAATTATTATTTCGCAACAAAATACCAATGTATAAAAAACCATACATGGGATACTTCCAGACAAAAAAACTTGAAACAATTGCATCTCATCCTCTTTTCATCGCATCAGCAACAACCAATCGATCGTATACATAACGTAACCGCTGTCCTTGCTCGTATCCACCAAAAAAAGTCCCCACTGTTCATACTACTATACACAAAATCGTGTGAAACGCTGCGCCCACAGCAGAACGAAGCAACAACAGTAGCCAGCAAATCCGATCACGGAAATAATATAATCGCGGCCTAAACTCGATGGTGCGTGGTACTTAACGCGTGCGGCGACGAGGCCGGTCCGTGCGGCACCATTGGTAATCCGGTCGGTAAGCCTTTAAAATAATCTGCGCCCGCGTTGGCCGCCGAGGACTAATGGAAATCGCTCGCTCCGTCTCCCTCTTTTTTCCGATTGAAAGCGAGCCTGTGCTATCATCATGTCCGGCTAATCGCTTCACCAACGCCTCGCTTGTAATGCGATCGCGCGAATCGCTCGGTGCACTCGTACGTATGTTTGTGCACAAACGAATGCACTCGTTGCTGTTTTGCCAGGAGCTTTCACTTCTTTCCTGGTCCCAGCGATTGGGAAATCGACTGCCCCCGCTCGCTCCATACCCCCCCCCCCTATATTTGCGGCTCGCGTGTACCATGTGGCCAACAACCCGGACGTAAGTCGTTACGATTTGACTTTTGGTTGCACGTATAGCTTTTCCAACGTTAAAACACTTGTCGATTCGCTGAAACCCATGAGAGTTTTTTTGTTATTTCTCACAATCGAACTGGCGCAGCTCATTTGAGGTTTAGTAGCTTATCATGGCACACTGCAATAACGGGAGCCCTATCATAAACCACTAGTAATGGCCTATGTATAAAAGTTGAAACGATAGCAATATTTTTTCACGATTTGTTCATGCAAAAAACACCATAAATACCTGTGCCATCATAGGGCCAATCTACGAGGTAATCCAAATACGTGATGCTTGTTGTAATAAAAAACATAAAATATAATAATTTTAAAAAAAACCTTTTTTTTTCTAATTGCAAACATCAATTTTTTGTTACAGAGCTTGCGTGGAGGTGTTGCTCGATGCAGGTGTGGACGTCAACACTCGGACGTCAGCGGGGACGGCGATGCACGAAGCGGCGCTTTGTGGTAAAATGGAAGTCGTGAGGACGCTCCTGGATCGAGGAGTGGACCTCTCGATAAAGGACTCGCGGCACAACACGGTGCTCGACCTGCTCAGCCAGTTTCCGGTGCACGTGACCCAGGACATAACTGCTGTGATCAAAAGTAAGTACTGTTGTGATCTCTAAGACATTCAAAAGGTTGAAGAAGAACGAGTTAACTATATCGTCTTTGAAACGATTTGGCGAAGGACATCGCGCCTCGTGCGGAATCGAAAGTGACGCCGAGAGTGAGAATTTACCGCCAATTCCTGTGCAAGGCAGCAACTCGCTGGGTAGCCCGTATGAAAATGTGCGACCCGGTGATGACCTGTCCCCTATGGATCCTTCGATTGGAGAGCGATCATCGCCCTCGCGGTGGCAGCTGTACCACAAGCCCCGAGACGATGATCGCCGGGTATCGGCCAACTCTGCGATGTCACTGTAAGTTTCAATACTCCGTTTGTACATCTTTAGACGTTTTGATGTTGCTTTATTGATTTTTTTTTTTTTTTTTTTTTGTTAATCACTGAGTAAGAATTTTTGGGTATTATATCAAACTAAAAGGCTTATTTTATTTAAGTCCGTTGGACAATATTTTTGTTTCGTAACTTTGGCAATTCATGCCTATTTCTTTTTTTTTTTTTTTAATTTTTCTTACACATATTTATGCTACAAATTTAATTCTTACATTCTTGATTTTCTTAATTTGATGTCTAATACCTTTCAAAGACTGTGCTTTTTATCTGTCGTTTTTGATACATTATCATACAATAAACATTGCACATTTATACATCATATGATACATACTCACTAACAAAAGTGCAGCATGCATTTAAATTTTAACTCATCAACGGAAATTGTAGTGAGGTCTTCCAAGCGTCTAAATAGCCATTGAATAACTTTTTGTATACAATATTCAAAACTCACTTGTCGACGATTACAAAACTGCAGGAGGAATTTTTTCAAGAAATAATTATTGATATTTTAATACAAAACTAAAAAATTTTTTTTTTATGCAGGACACCAAATTACGTCTCTTATTAGTTTTTATGTCACTAACAATGAATTAAAGCTTAGATTTGCTTGATTGATGAATCTTAATTTGGAAAGTATATAAACCTAATAAGTGAAACTTATAAACTCAGTGGCTAACCCAATCCTATAAAGTCCTTGACTCAAGCTTTTTCAACTTATAGCCTCTAAACCTATAAGTCCTTCACTATATCGATGTTTATCTTACTTAAACTAAAAAAATTTAACTAAAGAAGGGTAACAAATTTGTAAAATTGGTTCATAGAGTTTGATCGAATATTTCTAGGGTTACGTTAGGAGACTACAAAGTTAATGCCTTAGGTTTGATTGATGATTTTAAAAGCTCAGATGAAGTTGGTTATTGTATTTGATTTATCGAGTTGAAATGATTTTTGCAACAAAGTTTAACAGTCAAGCTACAACAAGTCCGTATTTGTAATCAGACCTAAAAAATACTTTGAAGATCGTATGTCGTTTTGGGAGCATGAAAAAAAATTGTGAGTCTGCGTTATCTTCAAATATAAAATGATAAAAAAATTAAAGAACAACCGATGCTATGCTTAGATCACCTAGAGTACTATGATTTATGTTTGTTTACGAATTCTTGTCAAAGCTAATATTTCTCTAAATAACTTGATAGTTTGGCACACTAAAATTGAATAATAATCAGTTGATAATTTCAATAATAAAAATAACCAAGAATAACGATAAAAATAGTTAACAACCAAGTATTTACAGGACCTATTTTTTCTCTTAGTATTTTTTGTTGCATGTTTATGCTGTTGGTCTCAATAACACAAATAGAGCTGAATAATCTCATAAATAGCCCATTTCGTCAACAATTGATCGCCCAAGCTCCATCATAATCCAAATCTAATTGTCCTCATCTAATTTTCCGAATCCTCATCTGAAAAAAATGGTTTTTCACCTTCGCCAAGACTTGCTCGCTCTGCACGCTCATACCCAAACCCGCGCAAGGATATCATCGAGTGTTTTCAACGAGGACGAGCACTCGGCCTCGCACGTGTTTCGAGGGTTGGGAAGGATCCCTCAGCGATTTTAATCTCAATCTTTCCCAGGAAAGCTCTGCCTACCTCCGTCATTTGCGGGAAAATAGCTCGAGCGTGCAGCCCATGCTCGCATCGCTGGGCCGTTCGTCTTTTTCGAAAAATGCTCGCTGGTTTTCTGTACGTATACACGCGTGAGCAAAAGAGAGAGAGAGAGAGAGAGAGGTACGGCAGCAGCCTGGAGGAGGAAAAATCCCGCTCGCCACCCTATGCCTCGGCTAGCTTGCCTGCTGGGTAATATTTTACCGCTCCTAGCAAATTTATACATGTATATCCATCGCGGTGGATACGCGCTGTGCCCTCTCTTTGTGTGTAAAATATCTTGCTCGAGCTACTTTCATTAAAATCATTCCTCTGCCCCCTTTTTTTCGGCTCTTTTTATTCGCATTTTTTTCCACCGCTCCACTGTTCTAGTGTTTCCAGGGATGGTATTTTTCTCGTTTACATCGACTTTTTAATTGTCGAGGCAAACCAAAGCCACCTCTGTTTTCTACCTACGTTTTGACGAAGCTGTTGTTCCTCGCTGTTTGTCGTTATGAGAATAAAAGCTGTGCAATCGTGAAAATTGTGGTTACTTGAATATTTTGAATTTTTAAAACTTTTGCTCTAAGATGTTAATTATTGTTCAAATTCCATTCCATAATGAAATATTATCAACGTGGCTTAAAATAAACATCTGAATCTTAAAACCTAAACAAAAATAAAATATTTACATTTCAATTTTTACTGAAGAATTTTAATCAGATTTTAAATTATTGAATTATATTCAGTGAAGTTAGCATCCTATGATTAATTTACTTAGTGTATTTAATGAAGTAGGATGAAATCGATTTGATGAAAATTCTTACTTTCAAGCTACAAGGTTTTCTTGCAAATCGCAAGATTTTTTTTGGCAAGGGTTGCAGTGCGAGTCGAGAGATCATCAGAAAACTTCCTCTTTTCATCTGGTATCTTTTTTCCCTTGCTTTTTGGTACATATAAGTTCGTGTAATCTTCAGCTCGTAAGCTTTTTTGTTTTTTTGTTGCAATTTTTTTTTTTTTTTGTCTTTATTGTGTGTTACTTTTTTGTTTTAACTGGATTGCTCATTCACTGCGATTCATGTTGCTTTAAGTGTGCCAATGAATAATAAATAATTTAATTAGATATCCTTATTACTAAATCAACGAATAAAAAAAAAAATTGGAAGCACATGCATTAATGAAAATTCCATCTTAAAGTAAAAATACATATATGTGCACATAAAAATTTCAAATGCAATGGTTTATAGAATAAAATCTGTACGTCTTACAATATATTACTACCAAAACACAAGCAGAATAATACGAAGTGATGATGGATAATTTCGCTGTAATATATAAGCAATACTAAAAAATAAAAATCGAATTGCGTTGTTTGCTCGAGTAACTAGCGTTGTGCAGTATAAAAAACAATTTGTGAGTCATAAAAGCGTAAAGGTGGATCATAGTAAAGTAAAAATGGAAGAAAAGCTGCGGGTGTGAATGGTAGCTGATGGGAAAACAAAATTGCGACGTTTCAGCGAAGAGGAGTCTTACTCGGGTGAAACACTGGACGAGGATGCATGGAGGCACCTCCACCTGACTGAGGACTCGGACCTAAGTTCTGTCTTTGACAGTGTCTTTATGTCAATGTCAATGTCCGATACACTGAACTCGATAAACACCCTCGCAAGCTCAGACCAAACACCCGAAGACAGACCACTTAACACTACCACCACCACCATCAACACCACCATCACCACCCTGATCATAACACCGTCACGAGACACTATACGGTATGCTGCGCCGCCACTTCTTACCCTCTTCTTCTGTACCAATGTATGAGTTTCTCGTTTGTTATCCTAGCATATACGAATTGTACTCCACTGAATGGCTTTCCCTCAAAACCCATAGATCTCATGTTTGCTCGAGTTATGATGTTAAAACTTGGATTTGATAAATTATTGGATGGTAGGATTTGATAGTCGTAGAAAAATAACTTGTAATATTTTTAAGATGATTTTGTCGATGAATCCATGGGAGCGTTTGGCGATTAAAAAAAAAAATTGTGTCCTAGAAAAGAATATTTAGTCGTGAAGTGATTTAGTCAAATACTAATATGTATTCCATTGTTAAAATAATGCAAAGATACAAATTATCAGAGTTTCTGTTTCGTATGACAAATCATCTTTGAAATAAATCTAGTTTGTAGAATATTACACGTAGAATATAACACATACTTTACTCATCAAAATAATTGTGGCTCAATCTATTCAATCTGAGGTAAGATGAAAAATAACACCACGACTAGACACTGCCGATAAGTATTATAGGTATGTCCATTGCATCGTAACATACTTACATACATACACACACATAATTATGTCGAATGTAAATATGTAACTTGACAGTATCTGTACGCTGAGATAACATTTATTACCGAATAAAAAAAAAAGGAGCAAGTGGTAGTAGGACATAAACGTTTTCCCCTCGCACGTCACTTAGTAAACTCAAATTTTGTGCACATGTGAATCACAGGGGCTCGGACAGCGGCCTTTACCAAATACCGCCGGTCTCCCGAGGTATCGATGTCACCAGTGGCGGCTACGCTTCCGAGGATCAGCTGTCCCTGACTCCAGGCTGCTACGGTGGTCGCGAATCTGACCAGCTGAGCGTGTCCTCGTCGTCGAGCATAGGCGGTCCAAGTCCACGGGATCGACGCTGCATACCCAGTGATGCCTCGTCATCGGGAATCTATCTACCGATGGGACCCATCTCCAATTCATTGCACAGTCCCGCCTCCAGCAGTAAGGTTTCGGTAAGGATTGCTTTCTGTTTTCCATCATTATGCATTTCCCGGAAATTTTGTTTATTTTTCATTGAATTTACTCAACTAGAGACTAGAACACTATTGCACTCGCACATTTGATTACAACTTTTCTTTTTGTTATTGTTGACGAAATTGGTTCATACAAATTTTAAGTTTAAAACATCAGAATATACATTTTTTTTAATGCATTATAAATAAACAGTTAACACAGCGATTTGTGGGCAAAATATCATGCTGGTTAATGATCGCTTACGTTTCCGAATCTCTATCTCAAGTTATAAATAAGTATTTGAGTTAAGACGGAACACAGTTTTTTTTTTTTTTTATTTCCATTTGTATGCATAGACTCGTAAACGAGAAGATAGACTCAAGCAAAGCGGAGCTTTACTCTTAAAATTAAAGTCTGTGGCAGAATTAACCCCATACTTCAACAAACTTGTTTCTCCGTCTGCGCTACTTTGAGGAAACAAAGCATGATAAATTGATAAACGCACCTAGCCACCTTGCACCAAACAGTCCCGTTGTGTTGTATATACAGAATGGCGGCGTTCCGTCGCATTTGCAGCCAACGCCCCCGAAGAAGCCACCCCGGCGCAACCTCTCCGTGTCCCCGACCCACCTGCAGAGCCAAATGTCGCTTTCGGTCGACGGCCACGTGGGCCCGGGTAACTACGAATACTTGTTCCTGGCCCGCACGGGTGGCACCGGCCGGGGTCAGATCGACCTGGAGGAGCTGCAGGCCCGCCGTGGCCAGCTGCGCCACGTCACCCGCAGCGTCGACCAATACGTGGACATGAAGCCCCGGGGCGAGCACCGCCCGGCAGAGAGCGACGCCGAGCCGGTTGCCATAACCTCGCTCCACGGGAACAGACCGATGCGGGTGACGAATCCACGACGGAAGCTACGCAGACACGCCTACGAGCGTTACTCGGGCCACGAGAACTACGAGATGGACAGTAGCCCCGTGGCGGACAAGTCGCCCGGGAGCGAGGGTGGCCCGGAGAGGGCGACCTACGTTTCCAGCGCCTTCTTCACCCTCAAGTCGTCCCAAGAGAGCCTGCTCGACGATTCGAAGAGGGACGGGCCGGAGGAGGCCACCGACAAGAGGCTCAAGCGCGTGCAGATGCTCCTGCCCACGAGCCCGACCCACTACGCCCAGCCACCCACGCCCGACCATCCGCCACCCTCGGCCCTCCAAGCCGAGAAATCCATCCACGAGCGCATTCGGCCACTCAGTCAGGTTAGTTCCCGTGTATACTTTGTTCCCATGTTATTTATAGGATAAGTACGCTCCGCGCTTTGGTACTTAATAAAAAAAAAAGTATTTGCTTATCAATGCACTGTAAATAGGACTTGTGCCCTTTAATGTGTTTATACATGTGGAAGCAATCACCTTATAACTTCCACGAATTGGTACAAATCATGAACTTTTATGATTGATAGAGAATTACTTAGGAGGAACTATTTTTATTTAAGGTTTCTGGGGATGTCTTACAAAATGATGTTGTTCTTAGAACGATTAACTTGGAAAAAGTGATGGAAAAATTTTGTCGGATTTCAACAGCTAAGAAATACACACTTTTAATAGTTGAATAAACTTGTGAAGCTTTCAACGAATCCGAATGAATTTTTGATCCATTTTCACAAAATGAAACGAAAAACAGGTTCTACAATCGTTCATCCTGTTTCGCCTGGATTGACTAAACATTTATGTATCTCATGTGTCTACTTTCTTTACATTCGCAAACGAATGCTTGGATGTAAAAAACGCTCAGCCCTTCACATGAAAGAGAAAAAAGAGTTTAGTCCCTCCACTAAAAAATAATCGTAAATTCAAAAAAATGCATTACACTGATGCATGCTGTAATAGCAGCGGCTTTCATGGGGCTCAAACAGCATTAACGATCCTTCCCTACCACAGACTAGGACGGGGAAAAAAAGACAAGCATGCAGTTTTAATGAAAGCCGCCGAGATCCACGCAGGTGTCTACATGTAAGCGCACACATAAGTACCGCTGCTTCATATCAGAAGGAATCAAGGTATGCTCAGACGAGCAAGCAAACGCACACACGCGAGCGAAGATTTTTGGGATTCCACGAAACTCTCGGGAGCACATCCGATTCGTAGTCAGTCGGGCTGAAGCGCCTGAGTGCAGCATCCGTGCGCAGATCTCGTGCTCACAAACACACGCGATATACTACTATACACTGCAGAAATGGGAAGAGAGTGAGAGAGAAGCAGTCACGTTTAATATACAACTGCTGGGGGTGTTTGATCTCTGACGCGATTTACGAGAAGGCGATCTTCAGCTTCCCTATCCCCATGGCTTCCCTCCTTATATTCTGCTCCATACCTCCGAGTACATCGTCGTGGTGGCTGCATCCGTTTGCTCGCAATCCTTGTGATCACTCTGCTGTGAGACCGACTCCAAGTCTGGGTGCTCACTTCAAGTCCTCTACCTCTCCTTCCCCCCCATCCATCCATCCATCTTTCTCTTCCTCTTCTCCGTGTGCAACGCATATGTGCCCATACTTACTTACGCTCGCGAGACGTCGTTGACGGCGACACCCTGTGTACTCCTCCTTTGCCATCTCTACGTCTTACTCCTTGTCCTTTTCAACAACTCCAACGCACGTGCATCCCTAACATAGGTGACTACACACGTGCACACGACTGTAAGTTTGCTCTTTGCCCTCTCCAGGTCGCTCTTTTGGCTTTTACCGTTTCGAGTGATGCACAGCCAAAGGCTCAAGAACCATGCCCTTTCTCTTCTCTCTCCTCCTACATATACAGATCCAGTGTGTCTTTGCTGGTATTTTTTTTCTTTTTTTTTTATCATTTTGCTATCTCTCTAGGATCCAAACAGGCATGCTTGTCTTTGGCATTTGTTGTCAGGGTTTGTAGGATGCGTAAGTTGACTTAGTTTAGTCGTTTGCAACTACGATTAGTCACGCCCGAAGGGGTGTCATTAGGTGGGGTAGATGTTTTGTTATATTATATGCGTTTTCAACCCTTGGAGCTGTCTGTTTGCGGTTGGGTTACAGTTAGTGTGGATTAATGTTGAGCTGATGGCACTTTTAAGGCCTTGGAGCTACTGATTTTTTAAAAATATCTTTTTATGAAATATCAGTCTATAGTGCAGATATGTACACTTGATTTTTTTTTTTGTCTTTTACGAGGCCTTTTGCACTATGAAGCCATAGGACTTAGAGGAAAAAAAAAACATTTATAACAACATTAAGATACAACTTAACAAATAAGTGCATGTATGTCAAAAATATATTAGATTATAATTCAAAAGACAAATGATCACTCTATCAATATTCAGTGTGAACATCATCATGTTTCTATAACACAATTAAAAGTACAAGAGCCTTCTTTAGTGGCTAAAATACAAACAAAATTCGTTTTCTTGTTGGCACCTTATCAGTTCAGAGTTGACTGTAATCTGTATTTTTCAAAAAAGTCTCAGCCAGTATTAACATTAATAGTTTTACTGTAGTTTCATCGTCTCTGTATTAGTTTCATGTTGTGTTGTACTTTTTTATTAAAGTTTCCGAAGGTATTTAGTTGATATTGTAGAATCTGAAGAGAATTGTAGAATTATTGCCTATGCGTCCAAAATATCCTGTTTATCCAATAAAATATTGGTTGAGTGATCATTATTTCTGCACATTGTTCAAATTTTCATTTATTCTATTAGCATTATTTAATCAAAATTGAGATGTAAATTTAATACATCCTCAGACATGTACATAAATTATAAGATTTGTAACTTGATTTTAGACACACCATTTGGATTTACATAAAATATAGAATAATACAAAAATATACAAATTACTACGTCTTTATCTTCTAATTATTTTTTGGAAATGATGTGGATGTGACAAAGGAAAGGTATAGATGCTTATTAAGGCAAACAGATTAAGCCAACATAAGAAGATTATAAAAGTACCCAATCCTTGTAAAAGTTGGCTTTACAGAGCTGTTTTTATGTCAACAGAAGATTTATTAACTTTGTGTTATTCATATACATTTTATACATTTTATGAACAATAAAGGATTGGGAATCAGTAATGGGTTATGAGTGAAATTTTAATGTAACTAAATAAACTTTTTTTCTTGAACTATAGTTGTCTTTATTTGTGATATGGTCGGACTTTTTATTTACAAAAAAATCTCGGAACATTTTTTAAAATCTGGAAATAAACTACAACATGATTAGTAGCAAAAGGAAAAATATATACTGTTTGTAATGTTTAGAACTTGAAAAAACCATAGATTAATTTTTTTTCTTTTAATATAAAATTTGTTGACTAAAAAAAACCATTTTTTCATCAAATACATTCTCAACTATAATAATCATATTTCAGTTGTGGATTAAATATTTTTGATGTATCATAAATCGATGTTATAATAATCGAAAATCAGAAAGAATTTTGCCCACGAAAGTTTTTATGAATTTTATATCATGTAGGAAATTGAAAACTGATATTTAATCAAAATTTTGACTCATTCTATCGTATGACCTTTTTAGTCTAGATTTAGTAAATAAGCTCTAATGAGGTATGATATGCCATTGAACTAATGCTTATTATGAAGATACAGTCTGTGTCTCGTGAGATTGAAAGATGTTGTAAAATTGCGCTGGCATACATCACAACGGAAAAAATGCTGGGACTCAATATGCTCCATAAGATCTTTGATTTGAGTAAAAATTTGTAAGCATCCAGTGCAATACTTGTTGTGATAATAGTTAATATGCCTTGCAAGATCATCGCTTTGGGTAAAAACGTGTGAGCACATTGTACAATGAAAAGTGTGTTGAGTGATTACGTGGGTCACTAAATCGTCCTCTTGAATAAAAGTTTTTTGACATTTATCGCAGGAAAAAGGATGCTTAGAGTCCATGTCTTCCATCATGTTGCTTTTTTTTGTATGAGTGCGGTAATGCTTTCGAAGACATTTTGTGCAGCTGTGAGGTTTTTCTTTCGTGTGGGTGCGCTCATGTCTCGTTTGATTGTATTTCTTACGAAAAGATTGTGAGCATATTTGGCATCTGTAAGGTTTTTCTCCCGTATGAATGCGCTGATGTGTGATAAGATGTGATCTCTGGGTGAAACTTTGTGAGCAAACGTCACAGCAATAAGGCTTCTCTTGTTTGTGAATACGCTCATGTTGTAGAAGACAAAACTTACGGTAAAAACCTTTTTGGCATACACAGCAGTAAAAGGGCTTTTTATCCACATGAACTGTCTTATGAGCTATAAGACTACGGCTGGAATCTTGACTGCTACTTGGGAACATTGCAGAAGTTGTTACCTTGTGGACAAAGAAATTAATTAATGTAGATTATTCATCGATGACTTTGGTAATCAGATACTTTGAAAAATAAATTACATGATTTAAAAAATTTATTAAAAAATGTATTATAGATTGCAGATTCAAGTATTGCAGTATGTGTGTTGAACGAGTGTGTAATGTTGAATAAACACGTATGTGAAAAATAATCCATAGCCTTGTAATCTCAAGTGTTACGGCCTTTATTATGTGAATTTATTTCTATCAAATTCGCTCTTGTAACATAACTTTTTATTAATTTTTTGAACCTTGACTGGTACAACTATATGGAACTTCTTTTCACAGTTCAGTTTCGATTTCTTATTTCTGCCAATTTTAGGACTACCTTTTTCATGCAGTAATACAATAGCTTTATCGTTGTCTCCTGTCTATCCTTGTGATTAGTTTTTATTTAAAACAACTTATTAATTGATATGCTAGATGACTACACAATATTGTTTGAAGTCAACCCCTGAACATAACCTTGTAACTAAGTAGTGAGTTTTTGAATTAGTGTGTAGGAAATATAGTGTAGGAACTTTAGTTACAATAAATTACAGATACATTTTTTTATGTTAGTAAAACAAAAAATATTTTATACTTTAATATTTATGGTTAAAGATAAACAAATAAATTATTTTTAAAGAGATCTAAAAAACCTGACATAAGCCTCATTAAGAAAAAAAAAAATTCGTTAACTTTAATAAACAAAAATCGATTGAGTTATAGCTTATTGTATCAAACAAAACCGGTTTCTGCCATACATTATTGTTGCATACTATGTTTGTTAATCCATATAATTTAAAAAATATTTTAAATATTTAAAAGTAAAAATTTACCTTTTAGCTTTTAAATTTTGAGTTGTTGAATCAAATGGTTCGTTGTTGTGACAGGATTTAAATTTTCTCTTTTTTAATAACTGATGCTGTTAGTTATTTTCTGAAAAGACATTGCTTTCTGTTCAACTAAATAAGGAATTAATCTTAAAGCTCAGTTTTTACATTACTCAAAAGAAATCATAGTACTTACGATATTCAAGTCAGCGAATGTAATTGTATAGCAAGAAACTCAACAAGTTTTTTTTACTTTCTACTTGGTATAGTTTAAGAAATTATTTCTACTGGCATGAGATTACAAAGTGAATCTTTTTTAACTGTAATATCTCTTTACACACCGTACATATCTTCATGTTAAATCGTTTTATAATGAGTATTTGCTAATTACTGTGTAGATAAACGCAGACAATGTTGAGACCAGTAGTGTTAGACTGAAAAATAAACTTGCTTGATTTCTTTTCTGTTATGTACAGGACAAAAATAATTTTTTTTCTATAACATATTTATTTGTTCAATAATGAATGTTATACAGCTCAAAAGCTAAAATGACCTCACTGTTTAAGCGTTTGGTTCAGCATGGAATCTACTGAAGACTTATATAAAATTCATTGCTTATATAGAACGTTTTTCGCATGATAATTTTTGTATATGAAATTTTTAAATGTAATCAGTAGCATATAATTTTGATTAAAACCCAGTTACAATTTTTACTAGTGATGGACAAAAGGCGAATCAGAAAGACAAAGTGTCATTTATAATCCAATAGAAATTTTAATACTTCTGCGTTTTCGACAGAGTTTAAAAGTAACTAGCGATGATAAAATGATTGTATTATCTATTGGCACCTCATACATTAAAAAACATGCATTAGCAGGAGAATTTATAGATATTATGAATATTTTACCTTCGCATTTTCTTAAACATTAAAAAATCAATACATTCGTTACCTTTGAGTTTGAACTCAAAAGACGGATCAGAAGTATAGATAAAAAAGGAAAGGGGTTACGTTGGGAGACCTGAAAACAAAACCACAAACCCGTTTCATCTCATGAAATGTAAGGAGGAGGAGAAGATAGGAAGGAGAGCCATAACCCAACGAAGCAGCAGAGTACAAGAAGCTGACAAGCTTAGAATAATGAGGCTCTCCAATCCCATCCTTTCTTACCCCTGCCTTTGGTTAAGTTCAAGTAAGTTCTACAACTGCGTATATTGTGGAGTACACTGGCATGCAACGTGTTATGCTCTCCTCCCTCGGCTTGGCAAGTGCACATCACGCTCGAGTCAACTGTTGATGTACGATTCTACCTTTTCCTCCATCCATACCTTCTGTATTTCTCTCTCCTCCACTTCCAGCTTTCATGTATGAAAACCTTTTAACTTTTGACTCTTTTTTCATGGATTGTGATTCGCGAACAACACGATGATGAGCGAACGGGTATTTTCTCGGTGTCTTTACTGACTTTACGTACCATAGAGGTCTTCAAACGTCAGCACGTGCCACTAACTCTGCTTTGAAACTAAACGCGTTGAGCATTGTTTAAAATTTACGCCCAAATGTATACCCGTACTAGATGATGAATTGTAGTTTCTCTGAGGTCTTAATGTGTAAATGAATGTATTCATTGTGCTGTACAATAGTGAGTCCTGAACATCGTACATTACATTGTTGACGTATAATTGATAAACTTAGTTTTATTGATTTTTTTTTTTTTTTTCAATTCTATGGCATAGAAAAAATAAAAAAATCGAACTCATTTTTAAAAATGATTTACTAGATAATTGTTATCATTAATTTTTTTTTTAATGTTAAGCCCAAAATTCAAATTTTGAGCAATGTTCGAAATTTTTAAAAAATTCTTTAAAAAATCCTTTGGTAAGAGATATACCAAAAAATTATTTTTTATAAGAAAAACAATTATTTCCATTATCATAAATTTATTCTAAATATAAAAAGTGGTAAAATAGGCCTAAAAAATTAATAAATGCGATTTTTTATGTTTCTTGCAATGTAACTTCGACAAATAAATGCAAAAGGCTTCGTAAAACTGTAAAACTCTATTTATAACAGTTTGTTAATGATAGTCTTTCAAAATTTATTTTTCATTCATTTGTCATAGTTGTACAACAGAAAAATGCAAAAAATAGAAGTTACTTGTTTTTTTGAACCTCTTTAAATACTTTTAAAAATTCCAAAAAAATATTTTAATGATAGAAAAATATATCTGTTTAAAAAAAAAAATTATTTAGCAATACTACTCAGAAAAATTTTTTTTCTAGAGTTTTTAAAAAATTTTAAATATCTCTTCAACTTTCGATTTGATGCCAAAAATTTTCAAAAAATTTTTGTGTTTTTTATGGGAATTAAAATTTTTGTAAATCTTTTTAGATTTTTTTATTACTGTGTCGAGAGAAAAAAAAAACAAAATAACTGAAATATTTGACATATTACACCTATCGAGAGTGGTCTAGAGACCTTAAATTCAGCATAAGAAAATTTTGATACACCACCTTTTGTGTCAAAAAGTTTAAGTCGAAAAACTATTTGGGGCAGTTTTACCCTTCTTACTTTATCTTCTTACAATAACCCTTTCTAGTATTTTTGATCTGCGTCAAACAAAACAATCCAAAATACATCTCAACTTTGACTTATAAAATTTTATCTTCTGAAAAATTAAAAAAAGATAGCCAAAAAAGGTCAAATAAACCATTGACGAGTAGAGAGATTAAAGTGCGGTCTAACTAAATCAGTATCTAAGATTCATCAATATTAATTAGATCCAAATAAAAAATATAGTGCAATGCGCTTACGCAACATTGCATTGTCAAATAAAGTAAACTTTTCAGTAGAAAAAAATTGTTTAGCTATCCGAAAGTTAGTTAAAAACTAATCGCAAGACTCTATTGATTCCATCAGTGATAGAGAAAAAAAAGTTAAATAAAACCGTGTAAAAATTTACTAAACGATATTGTGTGTGTCAACAGGTTTATAAGCGTCGCTCACGAGATATGGAGACAGAAACAGACGAGGAACTGCTACTGCAGTTTCCTGTCACAGGGACTATGGCGCACAACAACAATAATAACAACAATAACAACAACAACGGCAACTCACTGGACGCATCAAGCGGCTCGCTATCTTCGGTCTCGCTCTCGGACAAGAGCATGTCTACGGACACCAACGTCGAAGAGTACTTCGGTGATGTGCCCTTCGCAGGTAACAATAAACAGCAACATCACACGCTTGGCTGCACCGCATGACGCTTTTTACTATTAATTATGCCCTCGTGTACTCTACATTGCATTCTCGTTGTTGTGCGTTGTCTTTGTTGCCGCGGTCAGTACATTTAACAACGCAACGATCCGAAAGTCACAGGACCTACGATGGATAGTTATAGATCGCGTTTGCGTTATTATCGCTATCGTGGTATCGTTTATAAGTATATGTATGTACATTGTGTTAATAATTTTTTATTCCATTATCATCTTTTTTGGTTCCATTTGTTTTTGATTATTGTTTTTTTCCATGCATATCATATTGTTTCGCTTGATGAGTACGTGTATGATATATACTCGAATAGAATTTTGCTAAAAGGTTCTCTTTGCTTCATCATTAATTTGAGTTGAGAGTTAAAATTTTATATTTGAATAAAAAACTAACTTTGCATTTAACTATCATCAATTAAATGAACGTGAATATGACGATATTAAATGTGCTGCAACGCACAAAAAACGCCTCAACTACCAATAGTTTATTAAAATTCCAATCGAGCTTAGTGGCTGAACGGTATTAAGACTGTTTATACCTTAGACTAGAATAAAGAAACACTATCGCTGGCCAGCAAAAATATGCTCAAGTTATATCGCGCTGACAACTATTATCCGTCTATTTATAAATGTAACCGAGTATTCAAACGTCGTAAGCCAAGGCTTCACGGTCATTCCCAAGCTCGCGAATAAAAATCGGTATTTCAACTATATTTCAGTTACGGCATTCAAAAATTGATTGTATTTGAAGTAAATTTCTTAACTCGACGGGTTGATTCTTAATTTAAAAAATGTAAATCTCATATCAAAACTCTTTAAGAATTTGTATTAAAAAATCGTGCTACGTAATTGTATCTAAATTAATAAAAAAATCATGCTTCTCATTATATTTGCATAACATCTGTTTGCATTTCATGCTGTTCAAAGACGTAAGTCGCCTGTGATTTTTGAGTAACAATACTACTTCCGTTTCGTATGCGTTGCCATAACAAGAAAAAATGAAAAAATAAAGCTATGTAAAAAAAAGGAACTGTAAAATGGTTATCAAGTTTCAAATATATTACTGTTTATTTTTTTAAGAGATTTCTGTAAATTTTCCAACCAAATCGTGAATTCCTATTTTAATTAAGGTTGAATTACTATTCGTTCAAATAGGTATAATATTACAAATTTACGCACAATTATTAATGTTTAGATGTAGCTTAGACTATTATTAGTTATGTAAATTATATGTTTATTTATAAAAAAAAGAAATCTAGTATTTTTTGTTTTAAGAAAAAAATATTGTATATTATTGACCTATGTTCGGAGCATTTTTTTGTCAATCTATAGAAAATATATGAATAAAGATTTATTTGAAGTTACTTATTAAAAAGTTTACAATTTGCGTGTTTAACAATCAGATCTCACAGTTTAATCTTTTCTTAATTGACAAAGAACTTAAATGAAAATTTTATTGTCTGCCTACAAATTATATCTATTATGAATATTATAACTATTAAATTATATCTATTAAAAATTCTCCAACAAAGGATATCTTAGGTTTTAGAAGGTGAAACGTTCGAAGTTGTTTTTTTTAATTTTTAAAATTTTTTTGAAGTGCTTCATTAAGATGAATAAATTTTCAGATTTTGAGACTATTTTTTCCCTCTAATGAGAAAATTTCACCCTTTAAAATTGATGATATCCTTCATACGTGCATATAAATTTGATAGGATTAAATTACATAAACTAAAACACAATGATGACTCTGATTTATATTTCTTGTACAGTATTTGGAACATATTTAACAACAAGTCAAAATAAAACATTACTCACGTTTGAAAAATTTTATGAATCTGCGCAGTAGGAATTCAAAAGCAAAGTAGAGTGCAATCAATAGTAAAAATATGTTTTGTTTATGTACTTGTATATTTACACTACTTGGCATCGCACATAATAATTTGCATTTATAAGGCACCAGTTATCAATATAGTTTTTATTTTGTTATTGTTTTGCCTTGTTAATAAAACATTTATATATTCCTCTGTTATACAGCCGATAACAACTATTTGTAATAGCAAAATTTGTAAGCCCACATAAATATATTATACTTTAACATGTATATTATATTTATTAGAGTTTTAATAATAAACTAGAATATATTTACCTACATAAATAAATACATTTGTATTGATATTAATGTCTAGTTGTATTAGTGCATTACACATACATACATACATACATATATATCGTTGCCAATAAATATTATATGCTGATACATGTAAAAATTGTCTGAATTTATTTTATTGCTTATTTATGCCTTTTATGTTTCCTTAATGCGTAACAGTACATATGTTTTGCCTGCTAAAAAAAATTTTTCTTGCACATCACAACCAAAGATGGCTTACAAAAGCATTTGCAATACATTGTTTCTGCCTCAAATTAAAACATCGTTTGAAGTTGTGCTATAGGAGCTATGTACCTCAATAAGTTGCTTATTCAGTCAGGATGACATGATGATAAATTTACATAAATATTCAAAGAGACTAATGTATGTCAGAGTTAAAAGAAACATTTATATTTAGTGCACTGTTTAACGGATATGCTTCAACTTGTGAATTGTCTTTCAGAGCTTTCAAAAATAATTGTCGGTAATGTTTGCGCTTGATACTCCAAGTGAGACCATGGCGATAATGTATGTTACGCATGCTTCTTTAATTATTTAAATTCACAGAGAGTAAATGGTAAGTAAGTGAACTCCTGACATGGGAGTTCTCTACATATTCTTGCTCACTTTATGAAAAGAATACCAATCTTTTCAAACAATTATCTTCAGTAAAAAACACATTGTATTATCATCCAAGTTAACAAATATCGCCAATTGAACATCCGCCTATGGCCTTTCTTCACTCCACCAAAATATACCATTATGACTACTTCCTAATTTTCTTTCATTATTTATGTCTACACAATAGAAAATATATTACTTAACTAAATTTTTTCACTCATCGATTCTGGCGTAATGTGTACTCAAATCTTCTTTCACTTTTAATAATTGTCTAACTAACATAACTTTAAAACTAGTGCGCTAAATCCTCTGTGTATGTTATTCTGTATGTGATTTTAGTAAAACAAAATGAATTAAAAATTTTTCCGAAATATTGATGCTCTTAATGCTCATAGTGTGAGATGAAAGACCAAATTACTACAATGTACCTTACTTCAATTCATTTACAAATGTCTCAATATTATTGTAACTATTTTGCTGTCGTCTTCTATGAATAGGTTTATGAGTCATGCGATCGGCTGAACGTCCCTTCTTACCCATCTCTATTCGTAGCTGATCAGGCCGCAAAAGTAAACATAGTAGAGTGAATTACACTGTTCGGCTGGGTATGCAGTGTTTCATCAAAAAAAAATTTTTCCTGAACTGTTTCATCTTTTTTTTTAGTACTTCTGCCACGAAAAAGCTTATTTAATCAGTAGCCACCGACAGAATTGGTATATGTGCCACTTACTCGAGACGCGCTTGACCAGCATCTACAGTATACTTATAACATCAGTTTGGAATGTGTGAATCGCGTGACTCATTCACATCGACAAGATTTATGTATGTGTGAATACTTGCATGTATATCCTTTCGCTTCGTTATTCTCGACGACCTAAAACGAAAGAAAGAACATAAGTATAAAGAGACAGAGAGGGAAAGATTGCTTTTACACAACACTCGGCCGGACGGTTCCTTCGCTTTTGTCCCTTTTATTCGTCTGATTAATCCGGCAAATCGTGTGGAATGTGGTGTGTCGTTTTGTACAAGACACTTGTAGCTCTCAGGGTGTAATAATTGGTCCCGAGCATATTTCGCTGATTCTATTTGGCAAGTTGGGCAAGTGCATTCCGTAGATGATCTGACTTTATTGGTTTACGAGAAAACGAGGAGTCTCCAGTTTTCCGAGGGATTCGTGCCTTTTAGTCCTCGTCTGTATACTGAATGTATTTCTAGATTAGTGCGGTAATATTATTTTAGTAAAATATTAGGGTCAGTGGGAGCTTTTAAATTATGTAGTTAATTTTTTCACAAAAATATAATAAAGGGTGTACTAAACTTTTCATCTTGTAATTTAAAATTACACACTCGAAAAATCTTCTTATCCTCACGATTTCAATCCATAAAATCACAAGAGTACATAGATTTTTTTTTGTTAGTGGCAATACGAATAATAAATTAAAGCAAACAGAAAGCTGTCAGCTCTTTACTATATTATTGAATTTTAAGCTCTCGTCAATGCTTGGATTCACTCCCTTAGGAATAATTCCAAGCAAAAAACAAAAACATGTGAATATGCATTGTGAAGAAATTTATTTCCTGTACTACTACTACTAACAAAGAAATCTATATATTAAGAATCATGGGTAGCGAATAAACTTGTACTTTTTTTTTTTTTTTTTTTTTTTTTATGTAAGAGTCTGGAGAAATGTGACAAAAAAATAAAAGTACAAAACTGTACTCCAGTGAAGAAGCGTGGCCAAGAAAACTGGAGCGCAACGCCCACTCGTTATCAGATCCATAGCTTGCCATGCACGTACTCCGCACCGTGCAAAAAAAAAAATCCTCAAGGTCGCGAAGACAAGCATAATGGCAAAGATGGAGTCTCTCACTGCTTGCCCATAAACTCATCGTCCCCATCGACAGTGCAAATATACCTCGCGTTGCTTTAAAATCCAGTGTCGTCGTCGTCATCCACCCACTCGTCCATACACCTTACAAATATAGTCAGAGTTAATTTGCGACTACGCGTTCTCTTCCATCCCTCTTTCCCACCACACTGTGTGTCGCGAACGAAAATCCATAACCTTGATTTTTTAATCAGCGCGATGAACGATGCACCGCAGCACGAGCGACTCGTAGATTATATTGAACAGAGATCAGAGCTTTGGACCTATAGACCGTGACTGAAATTTCGACGCGTGTAGGTGAAAGTGTGTACATTTTATACGTCACTGATAATTTTGTGGACTTACTTACTTTTTTTTTTTTTTGTACATGCTTCGTTTGATGAAACCGAATTAGGTATTAGAGAAGGAGTTTGATGAAAATTTGGAATCTCATCGGAATTTCATTGCTTACTCTTTCAACAACTCCACATTTTAATAGTAATGACCAAGTCTAGAAAACTTTTTTTTTCAAATCGTAGCTACTCGTTTTGATCTTTTATTTGACTGACGCTGTAGAGTCCAAATATTAACTGAAGCTTAGACGTAAGCATGAACAATTACATTGATGCATATAAAATTTTAAGAAACACATACTGTATACTGTGGATCTAATTAAATATAAAAAGATTCTTGTGACGTAAAAAAATTGATTTTTTTCTAAAAATTAATAACAGTGCTTATAATGTGCACGCTTTTGACACGACCAAAACAATGATTTAACAATTACTTTACCAGCTCTTTTGAAGCGAACAATTTTCCTCAGCTGTTTCCTCCTGAAAGCTGTGTGGAATTTAAATAGTTTAATCCCAGTTTTAACCTACCTCAACTTCGTTGGCAGTTCGATGATCATCGAGACTATTTTTTTGACGTTTTTTACAATCACCCTATGGATTTCAACATTTCACGTTTAATTTTGTTTCTAAATGAATATTTTATCAATGACTGTCTATTATTTTAAAATTGTTTGCACGTTAGTTTTTCAGTTATAAGCTATCGTTTGGATAATTTAATAAACAGCCTCTATTGAAATAAAAAAAAAGAATTTGAATTAATTCTTATCTTCTGGATAGTCTGGTATCATGAAACTTTAATGTGAATTAGTAATGCACATAAGTAGACTTTTAGCTAGTTTTTGTTAAAATATGCTCATTATTTTCTCAGCCTACTAATAAGCTTTTTCAACACTTTTTCATCGTATAGACTTCTTTCAACAATATTTTAATTTTCCAACACTCTCAATAATTTAATTGGGTAGAGCTAATGGATTAATTCATAAATTATTAGTATAAATGTCTACGAAAGTATGACTGACATTGCTGCATGGTTATTTTGGGGATTTATAGAAATTTATAAAGAACGTGCTAGAATTACTGTGTATAATTATAGTATGAAAGCTAATAATTTTTTACAGATGATTACTTTCATTGTCAATCGTCAGAATCTTCCAGGTTTCATTAAAAATTTATTTTCTCAGAACTCATGTACTTTTCTCTCGTAAATGAAATAATATACGATTAAAGCCCCCATCTACTGTGATGAGAAATAGTAATACTATATTGTAAGGATCAATTACTCGTACGTACGACAAATAGCTTATCCCCACTGCTGATGCGAGATGGAAAATCGTTCGACCTCGACAACAATAAATATTCTACCTTCGTTGCGTACTTATTTCCAAATACTTTTCTTGGAGTTTTCACAGTAATTTAACGCCTCATACACTCCAAATGGCATGATAATGAGCCCAGGTGTCCACTAGAGGGGAAAAATATATAAATAAAAGTGCCACGATCTTATCGATGCCAGCGATCGGCTGCTCAGCTCGATTTCCGTACTCGCGAAGCGTGGACTGGTCCTGCGATGTAACAAGAGTCTCTAGCTGATAAGCTTTGTACTGCCGTATACCTTCGAGAACCTCGTGCCGAGAAAAAAGAAACTCGAGTCTCTCTCGCTCTTCCTGACGTTGGTGCAGTTTGTCAATTAAACTCGTAGAATACAATTATAATAATTTTATGACTTAGGTTTAAACAATTTTTAAGAATCCTGAGATAGTATTCCTGTGGAAATTTAAACTTGGACATATCTTTGATGAAAATGATTAGTATGACCTCTTTTGAATAATGAATGGAGACAAGTGACGTTTAATTTTCAAACTATGATAAAAAAAAATTTTAACTTAAAAAAAATTGATTTATTGAAATTTTGAAATGTAATAAAAGAAGGTGTATGTATACGTAAGAATTCGTATTAAGCTCCATGATGATTAAAAAAAGTCCAAATAGCTTATTAAAACCAGTAACAACAATAACAAAAAAAAGCACAATGAAACGTACGATTAAAACATGGCAAGTATAAAAAAGTACGCGAATTAAGTGCTAAAAAAAGAATTTTAAAAAAACAGTACATAGAATACGTGTTCAAAAGAGGAAAAAAAAAAAAAAAAAAAAACTCGCAAAGATGCATGTACACCCGCAATCGCAAATACCAAACGGTATATATAGAGGCCCCTGACATTCGATATAACCCACACCCGATCCTCACAGCCACGCATACCAGAGTAGGTCCCATCCGTTCTCTATATCTTTCTGCTCTCTTGTACTCGACGCTACATAAACGCAGGGTCATCTTTTCAAACGAGAGCTTATAAAAAAAATGATTAAAAAAAGCCCTGAAGAAAAGAATTTTGAAAAAATAAGAAAAAAAAGATAGAAGGTGAGAATGAAAGGATAACGTAAGCGCATCACCATCGCTGTCCAAGCGCGGGTGGCTATTATATAGTCTCTACGCACGTTACGCGCTGCACCTAATACACGCACCCACGCACTCATACGCGTACATTAGGCGCGTCTTTACATAAAGTCCAGTCGCTTATGCATATATACATACACGTCCACATTATAAGTATCATAGGTACCTATCTCTCGACCGCCGCGCCGTATACGAGCCACGTCTTCGGTGCTCGCCTCCTCCTCCTCCTCCTCCTCCTCCTATGCCCAACCATCTGCCTCTTTCTCTCTCTTTGCCATGCAGACGCCAACCTATCTCTCTCTCTCTCTCTCTTTCGAATTAGTCGACTCGCCGAACCTATACTCTCGAGCGCGCCAGCTCACGCTCGCCAGTGTAACACACTCTCGAGCGCGCACCGGAGTGTCGCGCTTGCTTACGTTGCTTGCTTTTGTGTCCAGCTGTGTATCCGCGCCCACCTTGAGTACATTCATATATCCGAAAGGTCGGAGAAAATTCGATCAAGTGCCAAAGTGTTGCCGTCAATGTGGTATTGGTAACGATTTACCGATCCTTGACGATCCAAAAAGTACGCGGGTAGCTTCCAGTAGTGAAATGCCGGTAAGTCGTGTCACTAGACGTGAATCAGCTTTGAAAATTTTGTCGTGCATCGGTGCGTACGCAAGTGAAAAGTATACTTTTATTAATGCTCGTCGCGATTGCGGCATTGCGAGTGCACCGGTGTGCCGTCAGTGGAATCGGCCTAGCACAGTGGAGTAGTTCTACTTGTGGGCCGGTCTTGCTTTTAATTGAGACATTGGCGCCGCGTGTACGTATGTGCGAGGGTCTCGCTCGCTCGATCGTTGTGTGCGTGTGTATGGGTGATGCGTACTGGTTGGAACTCGGCTGTGAAAAGAGATCAGGGCTAAGCCTTTCTTCTTTTTTTTTCTTCTCTTCTTTCTCGATCGCGTCATCGGGCCTCCTTTTGTCTCTTTTTCTGTGTTTGCACCAATGAATGCACGAAAACAGTACTGTTTGAGAGTGTTTGGAAGATGCGAGCTTTTTTTTCAAACGTGTGCCCGGTGAATTTATTGTTAATCCATGCATACCATGGATCGATTAGAAATATATAATCAAGACACTTGACTTTACGCTGAATCCTTTTCAGGATCAGTCAGGTAGGACAAACTCTGATATGAAAAGCACCTGTAAGTGCCCATCCATATTGTAGACATTTCGTATAATAGCTCGATAATTGCGTACTAGTTTTAATTTAGGTGGAAGAAAAAAACGATCTTCATGGTATTTTTTATCGTTTAGGGATTTATTACATCCTTAAAAATTTAATTAATCTTGTGAGCTCTGATCTACGTGGGAAATAGTTTGTAACCATTCAATAATAAAATAAAACATCATCATAGTCGTTAGATCCATAAACAGCGAGAAAAAACACAGACAAAGTATTCTCGTTACTTTCATCTGCATGTAGCTGTATCTACTGATTGAATCCAAATCTAGCAAGAACGACAAATTACGAATATGCGGCTGGTCGCCGATCGTGCTTCCTTGCGTAACTCACGAGCTGACTGGTTAATGATGATTTGAAAAAAGATTCACGAGCGATGGTATCTATGAGTAAATGATATTTTTTCCGCGCACAATGAGCACGGCGAACGTACACGCTGCGAGTGCACTTGCATGCGGCTAGTGCGTCAAAGCTTGCACGCTATTTAATTCTTCAATACGTATCTTTTTCAGATGTTTTCATGTAATTTTTTGTCATTATGATGTTTCAAAAAAATCATAAATTACATCCAGATTAAAGTTTAGTCACTGCAGATTGTTTATCTATGAGATAGTATCTAAAAATACGAAGTATGCCTCGTAAAAAGTTTGTTTGACAAAATGAAAAGAAAAACGTTAATAATGGTTTTGGCTAATTTCGCACTTGAAAACTTTAGACATTAAAAATAAATAAGCTTAAGGTTTATTATCCTACTTGGAATCACGAAAGATAAAAAATCTATTGTGTGAAAAATAGTTGGATTTCATAGAATTTCTCACATACGAGTTTCGTGAGTTACCATTTCTGTACATACTTCCGCATATTATTATGAATACCGAGCTGGATTATACAGTTACTCCAATGTTCTATTGTATTATGTGACGCCTAGCGTATTCTTCCACAACATGACAGAGCTTCTTACACGGAGTAAGACACATACTTTTTTTTTGATTCATAGATAATAATATCATTTTTATATTAAAGTTCTACTATTTCTTTGCTATTTCTCACTAGGATTCCTCTGCAGAGACCTTACTAACAGTTACCAAAATGCTTGAAAAATATCGATGGAGATGTATTCTCTGAACTTCTGTAACAGTTTTCAACGTAAAAATGGTGTACTACTAATAAACCGATAATTTTGTGGTAACCCTCTCTGTTGTATTACATATATACTTCTAGTATCTAAACAGTGAAAACTAGGGATTTCGTATGGAATTTAAAAAGTACCTACTCTTTAATTTGCTTTTAACTTTTTTGAGTAAACTATTATGTACGAATGTAAACTACCCTTAAAAATTAGTTAAAACTATCATAAAAAAAAACTTAATATGATAAAGAACTCATTTGAAAAAAATTACCAAACAGTCGTGTATATCTTACTAATAGTCTCCAAATTAAATAGTGGCCAATTAGGTTTTTCCAATCAGCCCCGTATTGCGTAAAAGGCTGAACTATCAAAGCATTGCAAGTTTCGACACAATTAACCATACGCCATGTCTACTTACGACCCATGTCACTATCGATATCATCGATAATTTGTGCGGAATATAAATACGCCAGCATATTATCCCGCAAACGGAACGTAAGTTATCGTACGTGACGACCACAATTGGACTGCAAGTCTTTGAAAAGCTTGTTTTGTAATTCATACGGATGAAACAAGGATGAGTAATACAAACTTGCAATCGGTGTTTTCGAAACTTTTTGACAAAGTCAGAATTCTAAGTGTCAACGTTGGCCACTGATATTTTTTTTTTTTTTTTCATCATCAACAGCTTACGAAACACGTAAACCCATTTATGAGTCAACGTCAAACGTTACTGTAAGTGTATTCATCTTCAACTCGAGTACCTGTAAAAGGCTCTACCACCGCGGTCATTTGCACCACCATCACAACGTCCTTGTAGGGAAACACATTAGCAACATATAGATATATATGTATACTAGCAGGCATAAAAGGAAAAAAAAATTTATGGGAAGATGTATGGGTACGACCATAAATTTAAAAAAGGAAAAAGTGTATCGTGCCACGGGGAGATTGTCGTACCTATATGTCGGAGGAACAGGTGTCCTTTCGCTCGGCAGCAACAAGTTTTCGGTACGGCGTAACACTCGACCTTAGAGGTGCGCACGTGCGTTGCCACCGCGACTGATGCTAATACACGCTGCTGCTCTTGCGGGTAGCATTAACGAACTGTGCGTGATGTATACATATACGTGCACTGGTACGATAACGGGTCACGCACGCGGGCGTTTATGTATGTGTACATGGGACTTGTGTGCTTTTATAGCTGCGCGGACTATTATGGTATTAAATTTAAAAAGTTTTGACCTTTGGTTTCGTTGATTGTACTGTAATTTACAGTTAAGGTCTTGGCATGGATAAAAATAATTAGAATACGGTAAACTAAGTTTTAAATTTTTTTAAGACTAAACAAAAATATCAAAGGAATGAAACTGCGATTAAATCAACTTATTATTCCTCTCTTTGACCTCATGCATATTGAGCTCTCGAGGGGTCATAGGGATTTCTTTTTTTTTTTTTTTAATTTTTTTGATGAAACATCACGTATTCTAAAACTTTACGTCTAGTGAGATCAATGCTCGCTTAAAAATAATGTATCCTTAGGTTGTTCTAACGACAAACGGTTATTTTTTCAATCTCATAAAATTTTATTGTCTGTTTCGCTGTAGGAAAAAGTTTTTATCTTCAGCAGATAGAAACTCTCTATTTCCTTTTTCTTTTATCCTTGTGGCTGTTATCCCACAAAAAACTGACTCTCTCTTTTAAATTAGTTTTTCATACCTATTGATTCAAGATACACTCATGCACGTTATGGTGTTTTTAAGAAGCTTTTATCATTTTATAAACAATAATTTATTGTACATGGACAAAGAAGCAAAGTTAAAAAATACAAAAACAACGTACCTCACTTACTGAAACGTGTAAATTCGTTTATAGCCTTTCTCATAAGAAAAGGCTTTGTTTCAAAGTTACGTGATTTATCAATTCATATTTTGCAAAACTAATTTTCTTTCAAGCTATCATTAGATTATTCTTTGTCGTCTTAAAAAAATTTGTTTTGAAGGCAATAAGAGTGGTATAAAAATATTTTTGATTACTCAAGTCTCTTTGTGACACAAAAAACTGTACAGCTTGTAAAAATAAGTAACATCTTTCTTGATTTATGGATCTCTTTTATTAGTTTCCTAACGATTTATTTAGAAAACGTTTTCTACAATCAACTTGCCATTAAATTGAAAATACGTATTTAACCACCAAAACATCACTCCACAGCTAACACCCATTCCGGACATGTGGACGAAATTCCTCTTCTCCACCGAAAACATGTGCATGGCGCCACGTGCCTCCCACAAAGACTCCATCCCAACAAAAAAGATTCGCACTGCGTGCCGTATCCAATGAGTAATACTTGTTGCTCATTTCCGAAAGCAAAAAGTAAAAATCTCCACGCGATGCACCACCCACATGCTTTGAACGCATTTGTACATACATGCATAGAGATGATACTTCGAAGCCGCGAACCAATACGCAGATTACGACGATGTTACAGCACTTTCATCCGAGAGTGCGGTGCGTAGAAGGAGAAAAGAGAGATGAGAAGAAGCGTCGAGATCAATAGGATGATTGATATACCCATGCGCTGGCTCCCTGGCAAATTGTGGGAGTGTGTTTTCGTTATCGATTCAATTAGCCGCGGTGCTCGCTCTCCCCCCCCCCCGTGTACCGATGCTTCTGCGTGATTTATTCGAAACTCGCGCCCAAGGAGGAGCTGCTCGCTAAATAGGAAGAGCCCGATTAGATACGACGGATTTCTCGCTTGGAAGTCTGGCTTGCTATGCGGTAGTTGGGAATACGTTTATAAGTACATAATGTTCGTTTCTTAGAGACTTGACTGGCAATGAATTAGAGGTATATAGCTTTTTTTTATAATAGTGGCTGGAACCGTGTAAGGACTGTCTGTGTCATTTCTCAATGGAATGTGATTGATTATTTATGTGTATTCATCTAGATATTCCTTCATTTTACAATAGCCCTTATTTCAAGTAAATACAAAAACTAAATTTAATGTCATGTGATGCTGAAAAACCTTCGCTTGAAAAATATACTGTCAGATTTCATGTACTTCGAAATCACAACATGAACTTCATTTAATCTACAATGTCTACTAGCACCTTTGATTAACCATCCATACTTCCATTTAAAAAAAATCAAGTAACTCATTTCATCTTCATGCAAAGCCCATGAATCTCTCAAAAGTCCTGAATTTTCGAACCGGAAGTCCTGAGGCTCAAACGTTTTTTTGCACACCTCAATTCTCTTCCTTACGAATAATTGCAGTGCCATAACTTGTGTGTGAAAATCTTGCGTAAATAACTGGTTTCTTGCACTCTTGAGAAAATAACAGTCCTAGCCGTCCATTTATCTTGTTATTATGTTGCACGGCACTTTACTGTGCCCCTATCGGATAAAAATGTTCAAATGCGTACATATACAAAGAAATGAATGCCCAGAGCTCTACTGTGTTAACTTATGAGTATCAATGTAATACCTCTGAATTCTCTACATATCCACAGTGGAATTAATAGATACACATTGTTAGGACCATAGATTTTCTCAGAGAGCCAATGACCCTCTCAGCTGACTCCATCAGTTCCAATCGTAGATCCTTGAAGATTCCACGGAAAAAACAGAATGACAAAACTCGTTCCTCGAACCCTCGAGAAAGAACAATTGTTTCTACGTTATAGCTTCAAAGGAACTATAGCCATACACGGAGCAAATGACCCTTGACCATTGCTTATTGTATGGCTCGTAAAAAAATGTCCCATTGTGACAGCTCATAGCTTTCAGACGGAAGTTTTTGATGATGCGAGTCTCGCGATTACCTCCTCGTGTCTTCTCATTCGCATTCCGTTTGAGTAAACTGTAAACGCCTTGCTTCCTTCTGTGATATTCTCCTCTGTTTTGCAAGGCCAACGGTGCTTCCTCATCAAGATAGGACACGAGATATGGTCGAAAATAGAAAAAATTGAGTGGAGTTGAGAACATAATTATTTTAATTGCTTCCGTTTTGTTGGGTCGATCCCCGTGAGGTGATGTGATTTTTATGCTGAAATAATAAATATGCTGTTAGACGTAAGTATACGTTTTTTTTGTAACTTTTCTTGAATTGATTATTTGAAAATACATAGACCCGTCACTCTTGACCCTCGGTTGCGAGATTTCACAATATTTGCGGAAAATGCCGAAATCGAATTTTTAAGTAATAGTTATTAAGACCATACATTTTTTTTATTAAAAACAAAATAAACAACAACCATTGCAACATAAATAACCATCAATAGTTGTTCAAGCCATAGACAAATACATTGCGGTACAATATACTTACGTATACGTGAATGAATTGAGGAACTCTGAGAGAAACAGCTACCACAGCTGCTGGTGGCTATTATATTATGCTGCTATTCAACCTATCGGCTGTAACTGGCCTACAAGTGCCGGGGTGTATAATTCACGAACGGCAGCTTACGTCTATTTGGACTCGTTGCTTCGATCGGTCTTGGGATATAATACGCCGCACCTACATGATCCTTCGATTAGACTAGATACCGTATGCATACATTATTATTCTAAATTTATTTCTCTTTTCTAGTTATGGGAATTAAAAATATACATTCACGTACTTATTCGGGCTGATATAACATTTTGATTTTGCTTGCATACATTTTTTGTAGAAACGAGATTTAAGAGTTGGACTGTAATTTAAAATATTGTGATTTTTTATTACCTGTAAATATTGGAACTCATTCTTATTGTGCTTGTTTTTGATAAGTTAAATTCCTCACTTGTGTAAAAGTGCAGACAACAATATGAAAACCTAAAGTCTCTGGATTTTTACAGTTTATATCTTTTCATTGTAGCTACCTTATTCCGTAAGCTGCCTTAAGAGAATAAGACAATATTTCTCTTCACATACTCTTTTATTGAGGGTAAATTGTGTTTTTGTTTTCACGTAATTTTAAAAACAATTTATTACACTCGTTAATGAAATGCTATTAGAAACAGGCATTTGATATCAAGACGAAAATACTCGGTGACTAGGTGGACAAGAAAAAAAAAACAAAAATCAGTCATCACTATTTTCAAACGATCCGAGCATAAATCGTCCCCGATGAGTTTCGTAATAACATTCACGGCATAAAATCAACAACCATCAATGAACCGTTTCAACTCATACCACCCATACACGCTTGTGATGAAATTCACGCTCCAACGGCGACACAACCCACGCCAGATTGAAAATTCAGAGCTCGATTTCATTACCATTATGATCGTACCCCCGCGAATTTCGATTACGCGAATCCGTCCGCGCATCATACGGGGCATCAGCTGCACTAGACGCGAAGTTGCAAGCTGCAGGTAGGAAAGGCAGTACCCCTACCCCCTACCTTCGTGTAAAATAAACGCAACGGGTGCGACTCATCCGGAAGTAACGCGCTGGAAGTTGCGCGTAAGCTCATCGTGTAATGATCCGCCAGCCGGCATGACTCTGCATCCACGGGCGTTGTCGAATCGGTAATTTGTACTTACGCGCAGGTACACGTAATGCAGGAGCTACGCAATATACGGATCGAGTTTAAGTGCTGTAATGGAACGTTCGTGGTGGGCAATTAACAAAAATTTAGAGACCACGAGCTATTGCGATACAAACGCTGTGAAGCGTGAGGTGCCTAATAGACTGCGTTTATCTGCTAAGCTTCTAGTGGTTAATCGCGACGGTCTTTCATTAAAGACGAGGCTCATCGATTCAAGGCTACGTTTTTGCAAAATTATTGTATGGAAAAAATGTACGTGTTCCATTTTTAACTGCAAGCTGGCTTCATCGGTACTGGGTATATGCAAGTATTGTCCTGTTTAAATAGATTTGACATACCAGCTAATATGGTACAGTTGGTAGATATTTTGTTAGAAGCTTAAGTTTTGAGTTTAGCCATTACATGTAATGTATTTACCTTGAATAGTATTGCTTAACATAAAAGACAAGAGCGCAACAAAAATTACTTGCAGAAATTATTGCTGGTGATTAGATAGGAGAACCAATTTTTATAGAATTTAATTCAAAAGATTAGATGCTGATCAAATGAGGTAAAATAATGTTGTTCACTCGTGAAGCAATAGTAATTTGTCTATGGTGGAGCTAAGCCTTTGCCAAATGTATTCTTTAATTAAGTTAAAAACATTCAAGGGCTTCGTATGTTTTGTGGTAATAGTTTTTGACCAAACTATTTCGATAAAATGTCATAGTTTCTTTTGATTACAAAGAAAAAAAAAAATTAATAAATAACAAACAAAGCTTGATACAAAAAAGGGATTAGCACAATTAATAACCGAAAATTGTAGCATTTGCTTGGATAAAAAACTAAGATGACTGTTACTTTCAATAATATCTTAAAATATATTGTTTAGTTTACTTCATACTTGTACTCTAATGATTATCCCTACCGTTTTGTCATATCCTTGCACCTAATATCCGATACGTGGTGTTAAAAGTCTTATTTTTTTTAACGCAAAGCTCCTAATAATTGATTTTTTTTTGTTTTTAATATGCAGCTATGATATAATGTTCGAAAAAAACTGAATGAGCCGCGATTCAATAATACCACTGTTATTGCATCTTATCTCATTACGAAGTCACAACAATTGATAGTGTTAAAAAAGACATTGTTGATTAATCACTTCCAGGCAATTATTCGTTAATCACGCGACCCACAATTTAAAAGCTCATGCAGTAAACAATGATGGCGAAACGAAAATTTGTTCTGCAATTGAGCAAGCCAAACAATAGTTGTGTACAGGATCCAACGCAACAAGCGACCCCCTCCCACCCGGCATACCCGAAAAACCCATCAATCCAACCTGCTCGCATCACGCCTCCTCTCCGCAACCTACAGCACAAAGAGCGCCTATCGGAACCAGGCCAAATTCTCATCTCCGACAAGGCTATAGGTGCAGCGTTTGTTCGCGGTAACCACGGCTGTCAATAGTAATTAGCGCGAAAAGTTTGCCAGCCGGATCGTCGACCGTCAGCACCAGTGGGCTCACATATTTTGCCACGTACACGCACACACACACACACACGTCTGCTCTCTATTTCGAAACTCGAATCCGAGAGACGTCATATATACATAGGCGCGCTGGTTTGGCCGGTGGGCACTATTTCGAGCAGCGGACTTAGCCGGCCGCTACGACTGCAATTTCGGCCGTTCTATATTTGCACAATGCCAAGCGAAAAGCTGCGGCCTCTTCTCTCTCTCTCTCTCTGTCTGTATGCCAACGGAGCCCCCTCCCACCCCCCGTGAGTCTGTATGTATTGGTGTGGGGTTAAAGCAGCGGATCTGCCAAGGAAATGAAAGCTAAACGGCTCTCAGGCTGTTGGGTGCAATGGACACGGATCGACCGTTGGCGCACGATTATTGTTGCTGGGCCGCGAGATCCTATATGTATACACTGCTTTTATTATTCCTGAGAAAGTTTCGATTACACACTGCTTCCTTGGTTTCTCGTTTTTCTTTACCAAGTGCACCGATGTGTTCGTTGTCGGTGTTGGTTTCTTTTTTTTTTTTTTTATGTGGATGGTAACTTCCTGCCGCAACGCAATGTCTTGTTTATTAAAATTTTATTATTTCGCTCCTTTTTTCTTTTTCTTTTTTTTCTTTTAAGCTTGTGGTTAGTCACGATTGTACAAACCAGATGAGAGCCTCATCAAAGGTACTGGAAATTAATGAGACAGACAGTGAATTTTAGTTGTGTAAAATGATACAATTTCTCACAGTAAAAAACAAGAGGAATATATACAAAATGACTTTGATTCAGTTTTGAGTCTCTAGTCGACAGGTATCTCGTTCTGCCGATTTATTTATCTTGCTCAAGAGTCTTTTTAATTAATTTCAGTTTATTCAAAAACAATATTTTTTCCCTCGTTACGCACAAAAATATATGTACACGAGCGCTTCGTACATTTCTTTTGAAAGTGAACAATGACAAACGCATTAAATTAAGGTCGTCAGCGCGCGTTTACAGCTCGGCCCTCGTAACCTTTCGTTATTCGCTCGAAACATTTAATTACACGTTTTAACAAGAAAAGCGTCACTTCGTTATGAAAAAAAAAAAAAAGAAAAAAAAGCAGATGGGAATTCGCGGAACGAGAGACTACGACTAATGACAAAAAAAGACTCACGAAGAGACTCTTTGTACGATGAAGAAAGGGGAAAAAAATAAAAAGGGGAAGAACACGTGGTGAGCAAGGGTGAGTGGGACAGAAAATCCCGCGTGTGCCGTGTCACGCGCCAAGTCTGATGTACTGCGGAGTTGTAAAAATCTAATGGTAAGCTCACTCGAGAGACAGAATTGGGGCTGGAGGTTTACGCGGATTCATGTGTAATTTGCTTTACTTTTCGAGTTTGTAGCGTAAGGGGTTCGACACGATGTGCGTTTGAAGAATACCTTGCTGAGGGGAGAAAAAGTAAATAAGTCCTTAGGCGACAACCTCCTTACATCGTTGAACGGAAATTTAATCTAAAGTACTTACCACGCGATAAAAATAGATGCAGGGAAACTGGTATGTGTTTTTTTCCATATTTATTTACAAGCTTCAAATTAAGCACACCCATACAGCCCTGGTTACAGTACGATATGCTTTCAAAGAGACCAGAACTTTTCTTTTTTCGCTTTTTCACATATGCTCTGATTCATTTTTTTGTTTGTGAATATTCCAGCGTGGGCTTAATACAGTTTTATTGTTCTTTCATGGAGAAAATGTGCGTTTCTAAGCCTTTAACTTCATGGTTAGCGGAATAGCTGAAAGTTATTATGAATGAATTAAAAGTAATGAAAATAAAACTATTGTCGCTGTCACGAACGTGTGTGCATGTTTTACTCGTATGGACATACGTTCTGGATCTGTTTTGTAAACAAATATCAAAGACAAATGTAATATCTACCAAGTGTACCGGACAAAAGTATTTAATCCTTAGTTTAAATGAGTTCATTCAAATATGCAAATAAAATGGTATACAATATTAGCAGGAAAATAAAGTTAAAACTTACCTTTTATTGGACTTGATTATACGTTCCTAGAGTCAGTGAAACTAAATAAAAAACCAGTTCAACTTTGATAAGACTATAGTTTTTCTCATAACGTCAAAAAATAGGGAAAAAATTTATTAATACTCATCAGCATCAGTCCAATATCGCGATGAAATTCAACAACTTCCTATTTCCGTTACACTTTTACCTCCAAATCCACTACTCAAAAAAAAAAAAAGAAAAAAAAACTTGATACAGAAACAACCATGTGGCCGTAGCAACTCCATTTCTTTTTCACGAGTTAGCTTAACGTGAGTTTCATTGTCATTGCTGGGAGTACTTGATTCATGTGTCGCAGTTTCACGCCGCAGAGCTGTTCCATTACTTTACACCTGCACTCGACACATGCACAAGCTTCATACCCAACAAAAGCTCTCTGAAGTGAATATGGATTGTTTTGGCGTGAAATCTGAGCTTTCGTCCCTCCATATTATATATACTCTGCGTCGACAGGTTCCTTACACCTACGCCTGAGACGTACGCGGCGTAAGTTCTGAATTTCGTCTTGTAGAGAAGAATAAAGCCATGCACAATAGAAGAAGTAGGCTCTATGTAGTGCAAATGTCGTACTTACTTCTTATATGCATTATCCACAGAACCCCCATCCGCTGCGCGGAAACGAGAACATTTTCTTTCCACTTTGGGGGCACCCATCGTTGGCGGGGCGACACAAACAACAATAACAATAATCACAATGCAAACAGTGGCGGTAGTACGAGAAAGAAGTATTGAAAAATAGCGCCAAGGTTTGAACATACCTGCGTGCGTGTGTATACGTCAAACGAGGAGAGGTGACGTGCTAAGTGCTTCGACTCACTACGTGATTACGTACTTATGTATGAGCACCCAGACTCCTACCTCCTACACCTCCGTCTCATGGCTCTTCGACTTTTCTCCCCCTCCCAAGGAAGAGAAAGAAGCTCTCCGCCTCTGTTCTCTCGCACACGCATCGGATCGCAGTGGGCTTTTTTCGAGTTCACGCTCGGCGAGGCTCGATAACGACAGCTTTTCCTCGTCCTCGTCAATGCTGACGACGCTACGATTTCTTGGTCTCTTCCACCGGTTCTGAAGAAGTAGTCCCATTCTTGTACGCATCGATTTTTCAATTCCAATAGCTCGGAATCTCAATTGATTTGGTTTCAACGATTTTATTTCGCGAGAGTAAAGGCGTGCATGGATTATTCTGGAGGATTGGGCGACGACGCGCTTGTTCGATCAGCTGTTATTGTCGAGTTCACGCGCTTGGTGGGAGCATCAGATTTCATTGGAGATACTCGTGTCATCTGCAGATCAGTCATGACTATGGATCTTATAGGGCGATACTTTGGACCAAAGGAGTCCAAAGGTTTTTTTTTTTCTTAATAATAATATGCCTTCATATTTTAGTGATGACAAAAAATTACCAATGCGTATAACAATTGAATACTGAGACCATTTGAACTGTCAACTAAATTGCTCTTGCAGTAGTTCACTCGATTAGGATGAACCTACATTAACTGAGATGTTTGACAAAACTAACGATGCCAAGCCTCAGTCACATGCACTTACATGCCTTTACAGTAAAAACTTATGTATCTGGAAAACTCAAAAAATCCTTGAATGAAATCCGTAGTAACGCATCGCGATTTCTTGATTACAGGTCTATTGAAGGGCTCGGTGTCCGTGGCGGAGCGCCCGCGCACGCTGCGTCGGCTGCGCAACGTCTACTCGCCGGCAGCGGTTGCAGGTGTCCAGAGCATGGGCACCGGAGCCGAGCCTGCCGGTGGTGGCGAGCCCCGGGACCTGCCACGTGCATCCTCGGGTCCATCCACTGGACCATCCGCTGACAAAGACACCGACAAAACCCTGAGCGTCATGAGTCCCTTCGACGAGCAGGAGGAGTGGGCCAAGATATCGGAGATCATGGCCTCTTTTGGCACTGGCCTCGTACGCGAGTCCGTCTTTGTTAAGGAGCTGGAAAACGAGTTCCAGGCAAGGCTTGGTGAGCACAGCAAATGACTGTTATACAATTTTTTACAGTTCATCCAAAATGAGTACTGAGTCTGATAAGATATTAGTATAGTCCTAAGTCTGATATTCCATTGTCAGCGATTACTTATATATACTCCCATGATATATTCACGTATCTAGACATCCAACTTATTAAAATATCTAGTTACGATTTTTTCCTATTTTTCTAAATAAAATTATTATTGCAGAATTGTTTAGGATAATATTAACTCAACAGGAGATTGAATACTCATTTTTTTAAATATATTCAATATATTTTTAATTATAATGTATTAAGGTTGCAAACTTCTGGTATACCTACTTAATTTAGTAAAAGCTTTTACCCATACTTTTAGATGCATAAATGCTAATATATGCTTATTAATTTTTCTAGTCAAATTAATTAGTATTGATTATATCCTAATTTTTAAAAACGTGTTTAGTAATATAATATGAAGAAAATCACAGTTGGGATCAAATATGATTTCAATATAATTTTCTTCTTAAAATACTTTTGTTTCCTATAATACGTAACGTTCCCACTAAAATTCCAGCAAAAGATTCTTGATCCGAAAAAAAAATTATTACTCAGCACGTTGCCAGTGTTGCAAGTTACCAACAGTACTTGAAAAGCCTACATAACACTGGTATTCGAAAACTTTACCACCACTCGAAAAATCGACTCCATCCCTCTCCTGCTTCTCCTCTCAAATACCTACCCTCTCGTAAAAAACTCCTGCCGAATGTTTTCCAAGCCTCTCGTGCCCCTTTTTGTTTTTCCAACTCCTCATATTTCTTCCCTCATTCGCGTAGGCCTCGCGATTCCCATTTTATCCATACGCTGTCATGCACGAGCCGCATCATCTCCATGAGTCTCGCGATGCTCCGGTGATTATCTACAATTTGGTAGGCTGCACCACCGAGCAGCAGCTACACTGATGCATCGATTTTTTTTGTAATGGCTAGTTAATCGGGGCGGAAAATTTTTTTCCCCTGCTGAATCGGAATTACGTAGAAAAATACAGGAAAGTCTAATAGGAAGTGGGTTAACGCTTAGCCATTTTTTTCTTCTTCTTCTTTTCAGTGTTCTTTTGTTTCGGCAAGCACATCTAGATGTACTCCAGGGCTCGGTGCTTAATTACGATCCTGTGTATGCTTTGCCGAGTAAATTTTTATGTAACAAGAATGTGTTATTGTACAATACATGAAATGTGCGATAAATTTTTGCTTATTTTCTTGATCCTCAAAACCATCATTCACAGATACTCATGAATAAAAACTTGCGACATTTTTCAACTCATTGACTAAAATTATCAAACGACGAGAGAAATCGCATTAATTTTACTATTAATACTACACGTACGAAGGGTCTATCGAGGCCAATCGAATTCAGATCAGTTTGGTCGTTTGATAAGCGGATATTTTGTCTTTTTGTCTCACAGGCTTGAACTCGGATACCGGCAGCCCGTGCGCGCTAACGTTAGTGGGTCAATGGTTATCGAAACTAAACTTGGCAGAGTACGAGTCGCTCTTCGTCAACTATGGATACGACGATCTAGAATTTATTGTAAGTTTGTTTCAAGATATATGGCCTAAAGTATTGTTAAATTATGTCCCACGTGAATCCGCTACTGGGATTCAAATGGAAATTCCTCTTCATCAGAGAGATAGTCCAGATTTTTCATCAACAATTACCGATAACATACTTAGTGCACAGATCTTTATTTGATTGAAATTAGAAAAAATTAGATTTAATGAAAAAGAAGGTTCTCAAGTATCTTTGAAATTTGTACAAATTAAATTTATCCCAAAGGATGGTAGCAATCACCATATGTTGAGAAAAATCTTTGACTATCGCTGAGATGACAAAAACAACCATTCGGCACAAGGGTGACCTTCTCTTGAAATTTCAGAACGGATTGTTGGACGACACGGACCTCAAGGAGATGGGAATAATGAGCGAAAAGGAACGAGCAGTTATCCTCGACGCGGTGTCACTTCTGAACAAGCGAGTGGAGAAGCAGATTCCGAGTCACCAGTCAGCGAACCAGACGGTGGACGAATGGCTCGACTCGATACACCTTTCCGGGTACGCGGATCTGTTCAGGCGGCACCTGTACACGGACATGGATCGCGTGCGAAGGGTCTGGGAGGTCGAGCTCGCGGCTGTGCTTGAGATACAAAAACCGGGACATCGGAAACGCATTTTGACGTCGGTGAACAGTGACAGTACCAACGGCCAAGGCACGATCGCCAAGTCGTATTCCGAAGCATACGTACGCAATGGCAGAGCTGAGTCGAACCTCGACGATCTGAACAAGGACCTTAACACTTTGGTGAGTGGATTTTTTAAATTATCTTTTTTTTTTATTGACTAAAATAGAGAACCAATTTTATGATTGTCCGCACACAAATACGGTTAAGTGATAAAACAAAGCGTCAGTCGCATCACATCGGCACTTGACACGTACAATGTTCTTAGTCACGTGATATAATTTTCATGAGCGACAATACAGGGCGCGTCAGACGTACTCGGAACAACATCGCGTGCAAAAGGACCCTCTTTCCATTCTTTCTCTCAGTCTCATTCAATCACCTCTTTGAACCATCAATGCCACACTTCACTAGTGTGTGTATACCAATGAAGTAGGTGAGGCTTCAAGAGTTCGATCGGGGTATAAATACCGCGGCTAATTGGAAGCTTTCGCGTGCCGGGGCCAGGTCGGGGCGGGAAAAGAGCTATGAAGTCAACGAAGACAGAGAATCGAGAGTATTTCCTGCCTGTGTGTACATAAGTACACGTGTCTCTCTCTCTCTCCACCCCACGGGCCTTTTGTCTCGTTTGTGTCTCTCTTCCCACCTGTCCTTTCCACCCCACCTGCCTTGACTCTCGCATTATTTGCGCTCTATCACGTCCCTCTAATTGGCTTAATAAGTTTCCCGCTCTCAATTCCCTCTGTCTCTTTTTCGTTATTTTCCAATCGCTTGATACCACTTCGAGGGAACAGTTTTTTTGTTGTGCTCATGCTGCAGGCAAGGGCTCATTATTTATGTTCTGTTCCATACATCGTCAAAATTATAATTGCAATGAACGGACAACGAGCAAAATAAAAAGCGTTAACGCGTCACAACGATTTTTCGTGTTGCAGAAAACGAATATACAACAACTGAAGGATGAGATTCGCGAGAAGCTGCCAGACTCGGTGCAGAACAACGGCGTGGCGACGCCAACGTCAACAACTGCAGCGACGTCCTCGACAACCACGGCAACGACAACAGCGACGACGAACACTACCGGAACTCTGAGGCACAGGAAGAACCGGCCGGCACCACCACCACCGCTAAAGCCACAGAGCACACAGCAAAATGGTACGACTGTGCAAGCTCCCGAGCATCTCGAGATTCGTGGCCCGTCCGAGCTACTGTTTGGAGTCCCCTCGACGCTCAAGACTCAGTGGAGACATCAGCCCAAGGATCTAGTCACTGGATGCGTTACATACGTCGCCAACGTTAGTTTCAGTCCTTTCGGTTTGTCATTTGTTGGTAGAAGGTGGGCTTTAACTATTAACCGAGAAATCATTGGTAGCAGTTCCGAAACTTGAAAAATATTGATAAAAAAATGTATGCGTTAAAAAAACAAAACGGTATTTTCCTATCGATGAAAGTCTGCTGAATACAATGCCATCCTTATTTTTGTCCCAAGTGTTACAAGTATTATTTTTTTGTTAATCAATTTACATGTTACTGCAAAATATTATCTTGCGTTAGTGAATATAATAATAGTAATGACAAATTCAAAGAGCTTTAATAAAAATAAGTACAGATGATAAATTAAAACAATTTTCAATATTTGTTTGCGTAGTACTTGGGCTCGACGGTTGTGAAAGAATTGCGTGGCACGGAGTCAACAAAAAAGTCCATTCAAAAGTTGAAGAAGGTTCAAGATTGTCGAGAGCATAAGTGCACCCCGGGCATAACGCTGTCCATATCCTATCGTGGCGTTCAATTTCTTAACCCACTGACGGATGTAAGTTAAACATTACATGAATCATCTTAAAAAGCATTTAATTTTCAAACTCTTTGTTAAATTTTGTCTTTGTTTTCTCTTTTCCAATAAAACAGGAGCCAATTTGCGAGCACGAAATACGGAACATCCATTGCGCTTGTCAAGATGCAGATGATCTGACGCACTTTGCTTACATTACCAAAGATCACGCGAGTCGTACACACTTCTGTCATGTATTCTGCGTGCCAACAATGGTAATGACTTTTTGCAGTTATACGACACATGGATCATCACACTTGTGATCCATCAAACTCCACAAAAATCTTTACGAACGAACGGATTCCTATAGAGTAAAATTTTCAATTCTGATATTACAGGACCAAGCGACCGAAATAATCCTGACGCTGGGTCAAGCGTTCGAGGTTGCTTACCAAATCGCCTTGAAAGACAAGCTTGGCGGTCATGCGACCCGCTCCCAATCAGCCACCCAGCTAGCCAGTCTCGCGTCCTCCACATCTAACTCCAGTGGCAACGCCAAGCTGACGAGCTCCCTGTCAGTCGAGACCAGCCAACCACCCAACAACGACCGGCCGAGCAACCACCACACCCACACCGCTCCGAGAACAAAGCCGCGCTCCAAAACTCTCATCTGCAACCCCTTCGTTGGCACCGGTGGGTCGACCAATAATTCCACCTCTCCCAGCTCGAGTCTGGCCGCCCGACAGCAGCTGAACAGAATGCCCAGTCCCAACAAGACCACGACGACCAACTCGAACTCTCACTTTAACAGTTCGAGTAACTCGGCCAACGCCCAGGCGATCAAGCTGCTAGCCACGCACGGGAGATCGCATTCCGTCAACGACATCAAACTCAACGGTAGCCAGATGAAAGTCAGACCGGCGCCGGTCGACGACATTGGCATCGGCGTCAAGGACATGAAGCCTGGCTCTAGGGCGCCGATCGCAATATCGGAGGAGCTTTAAGCGCACTCTTTCTTTTTCTTTTTTTTTACTTTACGTTTATTAATTTTTGTTTTTTCATTGTCTGTCCAACGATGATGCGCGGTGGTATTCCGTTCGACGCTCGGTTGAATTCGCCGAGTTTTTTCCGCATCTTTGTCAATGTTACGTGTAAATTTTGTGAAGTTTGTACATAAGAAAGACTACGGAAGAGGGACAAAGGGGGGTGTATAGTTGAAAAATGAAAATGTAGAAGGTTGAGTCGTAGTGACGATGCTGATGATGAACGAATTTGTGACAGACGAACTGTTGACGGTGACATATAGACAACGACGATTTTTTGAAATGATGCGATACATACAGTAACGTCGCACTGCTGCAACAGCTAGTGGCGTTTATTTTCACGAGGTTATTATTTTTATCATCACTGTCATTTTTCATTTATTGTTTCGCTCCATCACGTTTGTCAAACATTTACGTTTCATGTTTGTAGATTAAGCTGACGCAATAAAAGCTATTTTCTATTATGATTTTCCTTCATTTTTTATTTGATTCACATACTTTTATTTTTCATGGTATGCTTGTATGTGCACATCTGTATTGATTTTGTTTTCGTTTATTGCAGCTTTCGCAGCATTGCGACCTTATCTTGGAGCAAAATAATTTTTGCGAACGAGAACAATAGATGGGAATGAGTTGTTTTTCAGATTAGGGACAGAAATGAAAGAGGACTTTTTTTGATCTCTCAAGTGATAATAACAATCAAGTGCGCAATCACTCGCGATTCTTACCAAGTGAAAATTAAGATAATAACTTTTCAGGATAATTTGTATTTGTTCGATACGACATTTTCAGATCACATGATCTTGAAAAAGAAGTTTCAAAGGTAAGTAGCACTATAGACTTTTTTGAAGTAAAGGTCGGAGGTGATCGTCGTGGTCGCACATATATATCACACATGAAATGTTTTTTATATAATTCAAGTAAGGCCACGCTGCGATTGCAGCTCATTTTGCTGACTAACTTTTCAACGATTATCGTAATCGAATTTTTACTTAAAATTCCTTCAACTGCAGTTTTAGCTTTAGAAACAGTACAGAATCGAAGATAGATTTCTTAAGTATGTTCCTAAAAACTTGAATTACTCTGATTCATGGTAGTTAACTATGACAACAGTTTCTTCACTAACAATAGGTACTTGTTTATAACCCTTTATAGATTCATTAGAACAAGAATCAAACAAACAAACAGTTTAATTTAATTTATAAACTTAAGATAATCTATTAATTTATATTGAATTTTATTTATAATAAAATGGCAAAATTTAAGCATACATTTTTTTTCAAATCTGATGTTGAAAATTATCTTTCTTTGATGATAATGAACATTTAATCAATTTTTAGTAGGTTGTAATATATTTTGAAGACGTTACCAGTAACAACTGAAATTTTATGTATTCTCTATTCATGTGGTCAACATCCAAAAAATATTATCGAACGGATCTAATTTGATAGTTTCTTTTGACATGATATGAAACAAAAATTGATAACATACTTTTTAAATAAATTTCTAATTAATTAATTAAAAAAGCTAATATATTATTCGATTTACTAATTCAATTCTATTGCATTAAAAATATTTCCAGAGAACAAGTAACTTTTTACAATCAGAAAAAATTTAACAAAGGCCACCACGAACCAAGTCCTGATAATTTTTTTAAGCTCAAAGTGATAAAGTAAGTATTTTATTCACTAAAAAAAGTTTCAATAAATTGTAAAGTACATGAACTTGTGTCAAAACGTAAACAATCTTGTAAATGTATACCTTAACTTTTTATCAAAGTTATTTTTCTTATACTCTTTACTGCAAATATTTTTCTTAGAAAGTTTACAGTCATTTTTCGAATTTATTTGTAAAGCGAAATTATTTCTCGTATATCGGTAAGTCCATCGTAGAAGAAAAGTAAAATAACGCGAGAGCCTCGTTATCACCTTTTATACGAAACGTAAGCTCGATACGGGAGTATAACCTGCAAAACTAAACGACTTATTTGTTCATCGACATTTTTAGATATGCATCAACATACAATAGAGTTACGTCCGCTAAGTGACATCGAAATGGTTCATGAAAAATTTGCTTATAGTACTATATTACTATGCGGACCGGCCTACGTGTAGGACAGCCGTGCGAGTGACACGGTTGTAGTCATAACTTGAGCGCAGCTATTATAGATGCAGAATTACAATAAATGCGTGATCAAATACTATTGTATTATTCTCGGATACTGAGAAAAAGTGTAAAAGAAATTCGAATGTATTTCAAAATTTTTTAATTTGCTCAAAGAAAGCAAAAAAAAACATTGATAAATTAATACGGACAACATGTGTTTAAATAAAGCATTAGGAAAGGAGCCAGAGTCATCTGTTCTTGCGATGACGCAATGGCCCATTTTTCACGCATTTGAAAACGTTAACTTGCACTTGTTTTCCAATTGCTCTGCAAATAAAAAGAATGGTTCGATTTCAAACAGTATTAGAGTACAAGTTGTCATTTTTATGAGCTGTATGGTAGACACTGATAAAAAAAATAAAACAAACGTAAAACCAGAACTATAATGAAGGATAGATATACGTTAGAGGAGAAAGAAAATTTTTTTTTTTGATGACATAAAACTGCCAAAGTAACGTACGACCTCATTTCTTTACACGTGGCATAAAGAGGTCGTACTATGCACATACAAGCACGTACGGTGAACCGTTAAATTTACTGTGTAGGTAATATAAGATTATAGTAACACTTCTCTGTTCGATGGGAACGAAATTCAAATAAGTATACAGCGACCTTTGGTAAACGAAGGAAAAGCTTATTTGAATAAAAATAATAAAATAAACGTTTATAGATATACAATGTAATAAATTTTAGCACGTTACACTGAAAAATTGCTTAGTGTTGAAGTATAAGGTGACTTTTCTATGACTTTGATTTCATCAGTTTGTCAATAGGTGGACGTACCAAAAATATTGAATCTAAAGATACTCGAGTACGAATACATTTTATGAATAGGCATTTATGAATTTTCAACGAGAAAAACGTATCCTAACCATCATACGTTCAATAAAAACGAAAAAAAAAAAAAAAAAAAATTGTTTCCAGACATAACAGCTCGTGTACATACATCAAATTGAATCAATACCTCTCCCCTGCTTCTTCGACCCCCATTCAAATATATGTATGGTACGCCAAGGCGCACAAATATACAAATCGACGGACCAAAGAAACGATGTTCACGTGGACTATTTTCTTCGTGCCATTTGACAGGAAAATAAGAAAATAAAAAAAAAGACAGGGATACACTTACTTCGCTCATGAAATTGCTTACTCAAGCGAATTTTTTCGACATTTTTCGATGTCTCAAACACGCATACCTATACACTCACACATATAATCCACTAACAATTATAATGTGATTTACAGAGTACTTCGTATGCCATTAATATTAAATATTAATAAGATATAAAAAATAAACGTGAGAATAAATTACTTATTAGCTTCTAAGAATAAGTGAAGAAAACATAAGTGGCAGTCCAGTCTGCTTATACTGCACAATGGTTGTGACTTGACGAGGGAATCAGTTTGAACGTAGCTAATTGTCATTATTAAAATTATGTACAAAAGATGAGAATTTAAAGAAAAATACTAAAAATGGTTGAATTAATTATTTGATTGATAAATATAATAGCTAATATATAATGACATGTTGAGATTATTCAAATGAATATAAAACGCAGATGTATAAGAATTAAAAGGTATTGCTTATTGTAAACGTGTAAACTTTACTTGCATAAGGTTGGTCATTGTTTGTTGGGAATTCGTAAATGATGCACGCGAGTAAATGTCAAAACGTACTTAGCTATGGAGTAAGTGTTATTAAGTATTGAAATTCAAGACTTACTTTTTTGCGAGATCAAATGAATATTTATCCCAGGTTTATGTTATTTGTTATGAGACAATAGCCCTGTAAAATACATCAATATCAAGTTACATAACTCGAGTTTTTACTGTTTCAATATATGTGATGCTCAACCAAACTATCGAAATTCGCATTCTAATCAAACCACGTAAGTAAGAAAGAGTAAGAAGAAGAATGTCTCACCAAACAAATTTCTAAAAACTTGCTTACTTAGCAAACACCTAGTAAGGGTACGAGAAAAAGAAGTACTAATCCAATCGTTAACGCACAGTTTGCTATCAAAAAAATAACTCCTAGTGAGAGTTCAGCACAAACTCTCACTAATTATCTCCGTAATTAAGCCCACCACTCCTTCAAATAATAGAATTTACATGTGTCTATAGCACAAATTATGCAAAAATCGCGCCCCAAGGGTATGTAATAGATTTAATCCAACTATTGTCAATTGCTTGTTAACCAGTTTACACCACGAACTCTATTTTTCTCGCGACTCAAACTCTCCATCATGTAAATTCTCGAAGATGTAACCTGGAAATGCCGGCTCCGAAGTAATTAGGGGTCTTAGTCGGGATTTAATTTTGCCTTTGATGTACACGTCTGGCTAGGAGTAGGAGCTTCATTCGTTAGAGGCTGGCACGTGCAGGGCTTAAGTGCAGGCGTCATTAACGCGTCTTTTATGTTGCACCACCTAAGTGTACCATAACTACCGCTGGAACCTCTCTGTCTCCCTTTGCCGTGACCCAACCCACGCTCTTTCGTCTGCGATACGTAGGTATGTACGTTTGCGGTGATGGCTTGTGTACCACTTGCTTTAAAAACACGTCAATGGCCTCGTGGCTGGAAACGCCCGCGTTTTTCTTTCTCTGTGCTTTGGAAAGCGTTGATAACTCGTTAGATGGCAACTGCATATCACCTCATTTGACCCTTCCAACTTGCTTGTTAATGGGAAGGTTCAAGCTTAATGAAATCCTTGAAAATTGCACAAATTGTTTAGTGATTAAAATGCTTTTTCAAGATCTTTAATATTTACGTGAAATTTGAAGACAAATATTTGTATAATAAATAGCATCAAAGGAAGTGAGTTACACACCTTTTCATTCGATTAATTTAAGATATTTCCTCATGTTTCGGGAAAAACTAGTATAATCATATAAAATTTGAGTTTTTTACACCAAAAAATTTTTTTTACCAATTAAAAACAATTATTACCCTTGAAAAGATACGTGCAAAAGATTCATACCAGTTTCCAATAACATGATACGTCGATGATAAGATATAATTACTCGCCTAAAAACGTTACCTCAGCCAGACTTGGGCATTGGCAGTATTTAAAAATATGTTAATATTTAAATACCAATAGATAATGGAATTGACTTTAATTTGTTACTTCTATATATTCGTTGCGAAAAAATCCCTTACATCATATTAGTTAAGAAAAAAAAAAAAAAAAAAAAAATTATTTTGAAATGAGACGAGCTTTCATCGTTAAAATATATATTTTTTTTTTAACATGTGGTATGTGATCTGTAAAAGTACAGTACTTAATACCATAGGTTCTAGCGATTCTTTATTCAAATTACTTTATACTCTCGAATCTAATATTTTGCTTAAATGCTTTAATTTATTTCAGTACTTAGAAAGCATATCATATAATTACTATTATCGTAATAAGGGTAATCCCTTTTACCTGTCATTTCAACTACCTGATCATGCGCCTCCTTTCGTAGGATATAAAAAATAAATGTACAATTATGTGTAAAAAAATTAGCATATTTAAATGATGACAAAAATATAAATATACTCTTGTTCGCTTAAAATTAAGCAATTATATACCAAGTGCAAGTCCATCAGATAATTAACTGCTATTACACATGTAGGGCTTGCTAAACTAAACATTTGAGTTTCAAACTGATTTCCATGACAAGACAGATAACCTGTGTGCGTATGTACTTTACATTAGAAATGAAATTTCAAAAACGTTTGTAACGTCTACTTGTTACCAGCTCTTTTTATCACTTACACTCTCCAATCACGTGAGTAGTGAATAATCATTCTACTCCATTCTCGTAGTTACTAGAGATAAAAAAAAAATTAAATTGCCTTGGCTCCGTTCTCTTGTCCCACCAAATACACATACGTAAGTATAAGCCACAAACTTTTTTTACACATCCGCATGCACCTAAGCCCAACTTTTTTATCATGCCACGAGCTAAAAAACAGGATGTCTCGATGATAATGTGACTCAGATATTTTCAGTCCTCGCTTTTTGATTACATACATTACAAATCATAATAAATATAATACAGTTTGTCAAGGCAAACCGATTTGATATGTTTCTACTTTAGTACATAAAAATAGCGACTTAGAGTAACACTTGTAAAACAGTCGGTTCTAATGGTATGGCTATTTACAAAGTACATACGTGCATAAAAATGAGTAATTTTGCTAATAAAATTGACGCACTTATTACAATTTCATGATTGTAAGCGGTATTTAGAATGAAAAATGTCGATACGATGCTCTTGCGTCATTTTTTGAGTCTTTCTGTAATTCTGATACGATATTGTAATTGATAGGTTAAACAGTACGGGGATGAGAAGTTTCTAATCGTTTCTAATGATCACTGTGAGATGTAGGGTCTAGTAAGAATATCTGTGTGATCATATAAAAAACAAATAAAAAAAAAATCAACACCAAAAAATGAGACTATCTTCAGTAACAATTTTCATGGTACAAAATGATATTCACATGTATTTGTCGAATAACAGTTTTGTACGTTACGTGTGATATGTATTAATAATAGTAATCACAATACAGTTTTGATGAGAAAATTTCTGAAACATACTATATGCTATATATACGCAAGTACGATATTACTTATAGGATTGAGAGTAAAATATTTGTAAGATAATAAAAATAAATTCGATGTGTGAGCTACATACATTTGTTCATGCATAGTTTAACAAAACGATGAATGGAGCTTGAAAAAATGTTATACAATAAAATGCGAGCATGAATGAAGAAGGTCGATATCTTTGTAATGCTTTTGAATCCAAATAGTCTTACATTCTTGAAGAATGAGTGAAAAATATACAAGAAACAAAGGCAGGGTATCCATAATCTGACATACATAAATGTTCAGAGTAAACTCACATTGACTCATGTAAAGGGAGGAGATAACCTGTACTTGAGCTCATCAAATCAATAGCTCCAATTCCACTACCATTGACAGCGATGTTGGAATCAACATCGTGTCATAATGGTAATACTGATTGCAGTTCACGAAATGATTTGTCCGGCACACGTGTATTTGACAGTCGTGTCATGTGATCCTCATTGTTCGCGTGAATTTCAATAAATGAAAAAATGGTAGTGATGGCAGAATATGCATTTCAAGCCATTTAGTGTAGGTTGTTCTTATTGACGTTGTGAGATGTCTTATTAGATGAAATAATGTGTTACAAGGTAAACGAATAAAAGTTGTGAATAGCATTAGAATAAGTCACATACGAGTGCACGAAAATAAACCTTCAAACGGATAAGCTTATCACGTTTGTGCCGCTGGTCTGTTGTGTGAAATAAAGACTCGCATGTGTACTTTTGAGCCATAGTCTTTACTTTTCCGAGCGATTGTTCCGCGAATTTCTTCGATATTGATGATTGTGATACAATAAACATTACGAAATATTACAAAATACGCTTGATTCCGTTGTTTACGCTGATTATTACTACTGTATTTGGATAAGAGAGACTAATAACTGGTGCGCCAATTTGGTAGAAGCGAAAACGTGTCTCATTAGAATAAAATGCTGACAATATGACTGATGGACGCATGGTAAACTCGGTACTCATTTATTACTGTGAATAGTAAAAATCAACTTCTATAAATGGTTATGTATAATTAAATGATTGAACTAAAACTAAAAAATGAGTAAGAACAATAAAAAATAAAAATAAAATACAATAAAAACAGGTATAACCCTTTCACTGCATAAGTTTTGTCATCTACGTCATTTTAAATCCAAGGGTTTACTAACTGAACATTTGAGTAAATAATTTTTGTCACAGGTTTAATCGATTGCTTTTTTAATTTTTAAATAGGCTTTTGTAAAAACTTACAACCATTCCTAAGAACACTATAATAGCAGGAAACGATACAAAATTTTCAGTATTTGTAGTTATTAGAAGTTCAAAGCTCTGTTATTGCTAAGGTATCTAGAAATAGAGCCATATTATTAATATTGTAATAAATTCATCCAAGCAATTATCCAATAGTTAATGAAAATTAAACATCTAATTGTTCTACAACTAATCCAACAATACTGTTTATATTTTGTGACACAAATAAACTATTGAAGTGATTCGTTTTAAACTCTTGGACATATGGCGTAAAGTCTATTAACTCATCTTTGATATCCTTAAAAGGACGTGGAAAAAAGATTGTTTTCAAAAAATACGCTCTACTATTGTAATTGTTTTTTTTTTTTTTTTTTTTTTTTTTTTTTTTTTTTTTTTTTTTTTTTTTTAACAAAAATTTGAACCCTCTTCTATGCTTAATGTTAAGTTTATTTATAAAATCATAAAAATTAATAGTTGAACGCCTTTGTCTTGATTTAATATCTCCCTTCCACGCCCTTTTCGAAGAAAAAAAAATGTTCCCAATATCCTGAACGTCTGTTGATCACACGGAAAATGTGTGTTTATGTCATTATTAAATTTAATCATCATCTCGGCTGCGATCTCATTCTTGTTTAATTACATGCAGAGCGTTTTAGTAAAAAGTAAAACTGGATATGGTTTTGTAACGCTTTTAGTCGTAATTTAAATGAAAATTGTTTGGCAAAGCAATTGTGAAGAGTAATGGAGGGAGGTGAGGTTCAAAGTTATAAACGGAATTTGTCGATGTACATACGAGTATAAGTGAGAGCACGCAAGTTTGTAAAAAAGCTGTATAGCCAAGTGAAAGAAAAAGAATGAGGCAGCAGGTATTATTGATGTGCAACTTTCAATCTTGTAATTATGAATGCAGATGCCGAACCATATTTAATGAAAGCGATTGCAATTAAGAGATGGAAATGTTTAGCTTAATCGTGGATTCCTTAAAATTTTGTAGAGGATAAGATAGTGAGGAAATATATAGTAGTCCTTAAGTTAAATTATTTACTATTAAGTGTTGTATTGTTTTAATGCATTTGTTTAATCTTGAGATTTTTAAAAAGTCTATGCTTCCATCCGATAGTGCATAAAGGTTCTCGAAAGCAATATGCTGATTCGATTTTTTTTCTTAGTATAAACACCGTTTCATACAATATATTCGCCATTAGTTGTACCAAGAAGATGTATAGCAAAATGGAATTTAGAAATTATTTCAAGCACATGTTAAAAAAGAAAAAAAAAAGAAAACTGTGCAATATCTCAATAGATGCAATGTAAGTATGGATTTGTAGAGAATATCGAAATGTTTGGTATCACTGCGATTGCAAGCAGGTGGTCCAAGGCATCTCGGTTACTCTCAGTTTCGATGTGTACAGAAATGGAAAGCAAATAATACATCCAAATAATAAGATTTTGGTCAATACTTTAAAGAAATATTTAAAAATGCTTGAATTGAAAGAAAAGAGAGGAAGTTTAAGGAAAATTGAGAAGGGTGTAAAAAAGTGCGTGAATGCGACAAGACAAAAAAGGAATTAAGCGATTAAAGAGTGGATGGAAAAGTACTAAAGAAAGGTGCATAACTTTTATTATTACTATTATTATTGTTTGCTCGAAGCTTCTATAACCGGGGATGGCATATTATTATGTGTGTATAGATGCGCTATATTTTGAAATGAACGCAGCCTCATCGTCATGAATTCACACATAGACGCAGACTTCCTTGTTTTGTCGTATAATTTATATTTATGATATTGTTCATGTTTACTAGAAGTATATAAATATATATAATATATCAGAGATTATCATTCCCCGGAACACCTATATAATGTCTACGTCTCATGTAATAAAAGAAAATTTACAAACTCTAGCTTTGCGTTTATTTTTTATTGAACAATCCAAACATCCATGTTCGTTGCTCTTTAATTTTTTTACCCCAAGTAATAAAAAATTGCATTTTTAGCCACAAAACTATTGAAATTATCAAATCCTGGCACTGAGTTTTCGTTGACCACATAATTACAATTTTTTTAAATCACACTTTCAACATATTCAAATTGTCTGCAAAAAAAATTTGCTTTTTTAATTTATCTTTAAAAAAAACTATAAATAAAATATTTTCAACAAAGAATTTAATAATGAACTTTTGACAGCGCAAACTGTAACATGAAAGCCACACATATAAAAGTAATTTGTCGACAACGTCGGTCTACTGAAGGCACGCTTTTTCATTTGAATCTCAAATAATCTGTCTCTTCACCACGTAGGCGTCCGGATTTTTCATTCTCTCTCCGTTTCTCCTCCATCACGACAAAAAGGACTGAAAAAAAAAAAACACAAGGAGAAAAGACGACAGCAGTGGTGGCGGTGGCAAAGGAGAGATGAAAAAAGGTCGGATCTCCTCGGCTACAGGATTGCAAGCGCGAGACGAGTTTGAGAAAAGGAGAGCGAAAAAAGGGAAAAGGTGCCGTCAAGGGTGGGAGGAGGGGTGGCCTCGGCAAGGAAGGCGAGCACCCCTGGCTGCCGCGCGGAACAAAAGAAATAAACGAGGGCGTGGTATGTGCGTGACGTTGTTATATAAGTGCGCGCAAACAACAACGCCGTGGCGTCTACCGACGACGAAGACGACGACGTGCTAAGCGAAAAAAGTCGTCGTCGTGACTATACAAAAGTCGCACGTACCAGAGAGAAAGGAAGGGACGATTTCTTAGATAAATCGTGCCTCGTTTGGCTGAGCTTTCTTTCTTTATTTCTTTTCTACTTTTCTCATCATTTTTTCTTTCTTTTCCTCTGTTTTTCATCGGTGGATTGCCAGTGGGGAAGTTCGATTTGTTTTCTGAGTTGGGCACTTCGGAGAGGCTTATATATGTCGTTGATAAGCTCCACATCATAAAGTAAATCGTTGTTGACGTAGTCTTTGATCAATTTGTAAATGCTCATACATTTTTTTTTCTTTAACTTACTGATAGGGAAACGTGAATAATGAATGCTGAGCTTTTTATGCTTTACTGAGACGATCATCATGGAATTAAGCAAATAATATCCTTATGAGGAGCTTATTTCCGTTGTAGATATACTTTAAGTATATAATCTGTTAATCCTTGGAGGTCTGGCTCAAATTCAACATCTTCGATGCAATATATTAGTTTTTATAATTTTAATAGTGTTAGCGCTGGTATTCTTTATCGATAAATAATTTTTTAAATAAGAATTTTACCTGCATGAATTGGAAATCAAGTGCATTAAAGTAATCCTTTGTTGAAGTAAGAGTTCTCACATATTTTGTGCTTTAAAGCAATTTTACATGATATTTTATTTTTTACAGAAATAATTCTAAAAATGATGATACACTCATTTTATCATAATAAGTAACATATCAAGACTCTATTGGGCCTGGCTTTATGATTTTTAATAAATTAAATTGGAAAGATATTCGATTTTACATAGGCTCTTACGGAGAGGTCGTCGTGAATTGGTTACCAAAAAACACATGTTTACTTTAAACTATTTAAATTTCTTACAGAATCGCATAATAAACCGAAATATTAGACGTCATTGACAAAACAACTATCAACTAATTTTTCACTGATCATAGCTTCTTTGTTTTTAAGACTCACTGACTCAAATTTATTAAGTAATTTTAATTGCATATCTGTGTAGTGGTGAAGGTCAATAAAAAATTCAATACTCATTAGCAATTTATTCATTTATGATTTGTTATTCCTTTGTTTTCTTGTGTATAAATTGGACTAACGATTCTTCAAACGTTTTGTACAAGAATACTGGCTAAATAAATTTAAGCTTAAATGTCAGTTTTGAGATATACATTACCTCTAAAACCCCTTTATTCAATAGTAATTGAACAAAAGCCGTAAAAAATTAAATAAAAATGAAATACGATTGCCATATCAAAAAAAATTATTAGTTGATCTTATACGTACATGTTTCTTATATTATTTTACTTAAACGAAAAAATAAGGCACTCCGATAGATTGGTCGTGCCTAAAAATATGCTATGATTTGGAGAATTTTGTCGAGAACTGTTCTATTGAAATGATCCAATGAGATAATCAAATTGTGCAAGCTATGAAATATTTAAACTTTATGATAAAAATTTTATCATGATAATACCCAACGAAAGAGTTTATTGAAATATGATTCAAATGATAGTCATAGTTTGCGTCACAAGTGAAATAATAAGAATTCGAATTGATTGTGATAAAATTTATTGGAATGTTAACTTACAATCAAGATAATGAATCAATGAATTCTAATTTTTCAAGCGTGTAGCGAGAAAAATCACCGAATATAATTTTTCATGGTCACGATCTTCACACAGCGTCAATTCCTTTTTTCAAGTTCTTGTGCACAAAAGTTGCGCGCGTAATATTTATTTAGTGAACAAAAACTTGACGGGAAAAACGTAAAAATGTTTGCCATAGTACATTTCAATAGAAGTATCTTACAATGAACTCGCACTCGTATCTATAACCTTGATGAGGGTATAAAGAGAGACATTTTTGACTATGCCGAAGCACTCAGCATTTTTAGTCATCCCAATCGACTTGTGTCGATTTTTTTGCCTAAAAATGGCGTCCAAACTTGTACTACTTGTATTTACTGCGTGTATTCTATCTCTAGTCGAGAATCATTCGGCCTCAGCATTTGTGTGGAATGCTATTGGTGGTGCACTCGGGCAGGCACTGCACCAAAGTCCAAAAGTACCATACTCGCCGTACAACCCAAGTGTCCCTGGCATTAACTTGGGCGCATTGGGGATGCCAAATTTAGGAATTTCATTGCCACAACCATTTAACCCACAAAGTAATCCAGCTGCTAATTGGCAGCCCAATCTATTCGGTGCACCAGGACAACCACAAATAATGTCCCAACCATTTTACTTGCCAAACCAGTATCCTCAGATAGCTCAGGCAAATCCGCTACAAGCAGCTGCTGAACCACCTGTTCCACCACAGTTTGTTGGAGCTTGTTTGAATACAGCCACAAATCACTGGGTAAGTTCATTGATTTCTATTATAGTTACCTCAAAAAGGAGTCTTATTTTTTGATGACAAATATTTGTAATGAAACATTATAAATTTTTACAAGTATAAAAGTACATTATGAATTTTTATAAAAGGTCTTATATACATATAGTGTATAGAATGTGTTCTATGAATAATTGACAGAACTTTCAAGGAAATATATGAACACTTTTATAAGAACTCTGCAATTATTGTGTATGTTACGCCACTACTGGTAAAAAGACGGTAAATTTTCTTACTGACTTTTTAAGAACAAATAAATAAAGATTAACTTATGAAAAAGTTTATTTGTGTATTAATAGTTGTTAAAATAATTTAGTAATGTTTTATAGAACTAATGCAATGAAAAATGTATCGATCGAATATTTTATGATAATATCATGGTATACTGTAACTTGGTATCTTTTAGAATTAAAATAAATATTTTTTGGTTTTTAATTTTACACTTTTTAAAGTCAGAGGATAAAATAATTTTCACTGTTTTTTTTTTCATTTTATTTTATTTTTTTATTGTATTAAATTATTTTTAAAAAATTTTTTACTAATCAAAGCACCTTAAGATTTGATGGACATATATAATTTCTCACAGTACACTATATTGTCCAAACTGAATTGTAAATAAGAGGACAACTCTGAGACATAAAATTAAAAAAAAAATTAATTTCTAGATTTTGTATTTCTCAAGTATAGTACGAAAAACTTCCTTGTAATTCTCAAATGATAAAGAATGTTTTGTGAAACTAAGTTTTAATTTATTATGATTTGTTGCAGACTTTCTACCCCAAGAACAACAATAATGTTCCACAACCCAGTGCTCCACAACCTAGTGCTCCACAACCCAGCGCTCCACAACCCAGTGCTCCAAAACCTGTAGGTGAGAGCGTGTAAGTTCCTGGCAAACCAATAAGTGATGTACCACGTGCTTAGGTCTTCCAAGTGAAGAATGTCTCAGATCACATGCACATTACTACCTGCAATAACATGCGATTTTAATAGTATTTACTTTTGCTGCGTATTCGATCTTACGTGTTCCGGTGCCTAGAAAGCGAAGATTCCTGGCAGCTGTCACGTGAAAGAACTCAGTTTTAGCGATATTTAGATAAAACGGAAAGGAAAATATATTACGTTATAGTTGTAAGCCTATTCAAAATGTTAACTAACTTAATATTGATATCGCACATGGACACTATTGGAATAAAAAAACTTGACATCCTTAATGTTTTTCGTTCTTTATTTCTTTTACTGTTGTATTTGTGTAAGAAATAAATAATAAATTTGACTCCGATACTAAAACGATAAGGTTTTCATAAAAAAAAAAATGTTTAAGACAGAAATACATTATGTCTCTGTTGAAAAGTTTATCACTCAGCTTTCTCTTCACGGTCACAACTAAAAAATTTTCCAGTAAAAACTCAGCTCCGTAATTTTTGATCCTACTGGTGAATTTCTAAATTTTTTTATAATTCTGGAAATTTTAAAACCAAAAGATAATTACATTTGAAATTGAACACAAAATGAAAAATAAAAATCACAACTGTACCGAAAATTTTGGAATTAAAAAAAAGCTACAAGAACAGATAAACAATTGTCTTAAAAAATTTGAACACAGGTAAACAAAATGCAGAATCAATTGTGATGGATTCCTCGAAGAAAACTCACAACCAAAGTAACAAAAAAAGTTTGTCTATGCATCGAAAACAAAAAAAGAGACCAGAGTAGCAGATGGAATTTAAAAAATTTATGACAGGCATGAAACTAAAAGTAATTGAGTAAGACAATTAAAATTATTAATATAATATGGGAGAAACGTCAAGAGACAAAAAAATAAAGTAAGATACTTAAGCATATGAACATTGAAAAAGATGTAATTACATCAAAGCAGTGATTTAATTTTAACAGTGTATGAATGCAAAGATTGAGATTCCTCGTTGATTAGAGATTATTTTGGTGCTATAAGGTGTAGCATGATAGTCACTGATTCATTTATCGAACAGATACATCTCTGTGATAGAAAAAATATAACTAAAAAATATGCTAATACATAGTATAGGAAGATACTTATTGGAAAGGTAACACCCACATATCTTATCAATTTTGTTGAATCTAGGCTTGAATGACATAAAAAAATATTCCGCTGTATGTTCAAGTGTGTAACTTTTTTTTTTTACACGCTTGTAAGAGTTTAGTGTTTCAATATCGAAGTACTTGAGTCGAATGGTAGTTACACAAGTGTAGTACGCAACGTAATCAAAATACGCTCTGAACCATATATTTTGTGTCTATAATAAGAAGCAAGTAAAAAAGTAACAATACATACACACCTTAAGATTATAAAAAAAAACTATAGAGATTCCTATTGTTGATACATATTTTATGTTTTCAGCAGTATCACTTGTAATAAAATAAGAAACTGTTCTTAATTTCTCATTTCAGAAAGAACAGAAGAAATACGCGTCTTGAATATATTTTTCTAATCATTAATCGTGCCAAATTTTAAAAAGTAAGTAACGTTTGTTGACCCCCGATAGTGATTGACCGCCACATGCATTTTTAAATGGAGCCATTATAGATAGATATACAAATTATACAGGGGTCAATCACTACCTTAAAGTGTCAATAACTGTACCGTTTACCCCTAAACTGCTTTTTTTTAAAGTCGTGTGAGCAGTAGAAAGTTCAAGGACAAGGAAAAAAGTAATGAAGATAGTTATATAATGATTTTCTTACACCAAGCATATATAGGTTGTTTCATTTTTAACGAAAAAATATAAAGAGGCTGATATCCAACGGTATCGGTATCGAATCAGCCGATAGCGTTCGAAAAAAAGAAGAAAGGGCAGCAGATTTTCAGCTGTTGTTCGAATGTGCGAGCGTCACCTTGCCAACGCGAAAAAACAATTTTTCTCGCACCGTCTTCTTGACCGGTTTGCAATTTTTTTTCGCTAGTTACCGTAACCTTCAATTCACACATTTTTTCTACTCACTCCTTGACCTACCATCAAGAAGCGCGCAGCACCACCGTCTCCTTTCTTCAGCTTTTGAGATTGCCATCGATGTGGGCGCTTTCCTGCTGCTGTTCTTTCTGTCTTTGCTAGTTTTTTTCGCAGCCATATTTCTCCGTGAGCAAGTTCTTCAAGGCAAAAAGAGTAATAACATACGACAGACACAGCAAAAAGGGTGACACGAGAGTATTTAAAAAAATACGAGTTCACGAGTTCGAAGTTTATAGAACATCAGTTCTCACGAGTATTTGTTCTTACGCATTTCGTAGGGGCGACGGCCCGATTCGGAGCCTTTGGCTCAGCGAAACATCCAGGTTGGATACTCCTGGATTACACGTTTCTTTTTTTCCTGATCAAACAGGACCACGAGCTTTTATTCCAAAATATACAAGTTTTACATGCTCTTTCAGTAATAATTCTTTCTTCATAACCTTATTTTTATGCTTTCCTTTTCAAACCCACTCGTAAGTAAACAATTGTTAGATTTTTTTCTCATTTTGCTGTGGTTATTTGGCACATATTTTTCATTATAAATACATTGTAAAGCTAAGTTGTTTGATTTACAATTTGTTTAAATATATTATTTTGTAAAAAAGAGATATTTGAGTTGTGATTCAATATTTAAAAATTAATCAAAGGAAACATATCAAAAAACTAACACAAGAAATTATCCAGGTTCTCTGAGAAAACGAGAAGTTGTGAGTCAGTAATTCATAGGTGGTGCAGAGCTATGAAAATATAAGAATAATGATGCATATGTAAGATAATAAATCATTCAAATATGGGGACAAAAAATACACGTGAAAATAAAAACGAGAAATGAAAAAACATCAAGAGATAGACGTGACTGTGAATGTAGATGAATACAGGGCTAAATTCTTGCCACGAAAAGATTAAAACACAGTTAAGAAAGAAATCACACAACTCGGTCTCCAGAACGTAATGTATATTATTCTTCGCTTTTAATTTAACGACAGAGATGTTGAGGTAGAAATAAAGACCTAAAACTGAGAAAATTATAAAAAATATATTATGTTATGTTGTAGAAATAATTGTATTCTACCAAATTAACGTTATAAGAAATAAGAAAATTCTTTTATCACCGTTTCTTAGAAATGGGTGTTACTCTAATTCGTTTGAAACCACGAAAGATTATCTCAGACAAATAGTAAATACTTCAATGAGTAAATAACAAAACATTTACCTAAAAATGCAAATCAATCAAATATTTGAAAAAATAAATTATTTTAAATTATTTTAAAAAATACAGTTACTATTTCTTTTTAAGTAATTTTTACAACACAAGATGTAAACTTTAATTTTATTATTTACAACGAACGGTTTACTACAGTAAGCTAAGATCATTTACAATTATAAAAGGGAATTTTAAGTAAAAAAATTTATTAAAAATAGGTCTTACGACCAACAATATCACATAAAATATGAGTTATACTAGGGTTGTTAATAAATATGAATTCATTGTAAATTTTGATATAATTAATAAATATTTTAATCCACGATCACCAAAATAAGAATTCGTAATTCTACTTATCAAAGTTACTTACAATGGGCGTACGGGCTAAATGATGTAAATTTTCATGTTTTATGATATTTCAACAGGTGTTAATATTTATTTTTCGAACTCTCGTTCATAACCATTCCACATTTGCTAAGAGAAATCTACGTTGAATGAAAAAAAAGACTTATTAGAAAAGCCACGGGTGTTTGCCTTGCTACGATAAAATATTCTTCAAATATGTACTCACACTTGCACGAATTATTAGAATTTCAATTTCTGTGCCAAGAAAAAAATTTTGATTGTGCCGATCACACAACGTTTTTAGTCATGCAGATCGACGTGTGTCGATTACTTTTTCCTAAAATGACGTCCAAAGTCATACCATTTTTTTTTACTGCATGCATTTTTGCCCTCGTGAGGAAAAATTCAGCATTTCCACACTTATGGGATTTGATTAATAATCATTTCGGTCATGTGCAACAACCAGTTCCCACACCTTACGTAGTACAGTATCAAACAGTTCCCTCAACATACTATGTGAACTACCCAGTGGTTAACCGACCACAAATCAACTGGAGTGGATCTCAGTTTCCGTGTATCAGACTTGTACAACCACAATTGAATTCACCACAATTGGTATGTCAGTTTTGGCAGCAAGATCCAAACATTACACCATCATTAAAACCATCGCAACCATTCATCCCGGGTACTGTTGGAAAACCAGACAAGCCATCACTACCACAACCACCCAATCCGGGTACTGTGGAGAAACCAGACAAGCCATTATCGCCAAAACCACCCAATCCGGGTACTGTGGAGAAACCAGACAAGTCATTATCGCCAAAACTACCCAATCCGGGTACTGAGGGGAAACCAGACAAACCATCATCGCCAAAACCAGTTTCTACACCATCGAACCTGGGTAAGGACTGGGAGTTGGTGACCAGTTCTATGAATCCACCCACGGAATACGCAAACGTACGACTGGCAACTAATAGCACACCGACAAGTGAACTACCTTTTCCGATCGATGCAATACCTCACCTACCAAGTCCACCACTATTAGACGACCCACCATCTGATCCCGGTAGTATTGGGATATCCGGTCCAATAGATGCAATACTTCATAGATTAAATCCAGAACATTTTGGAGATACTATATAAGCCAAACCACGAATAAAGACGTAAGTTGAATTATTTTTATCGTACAAACTTTATCTAGGGGCCTCATTTTTGGATTATACATTTTCATTAGGACATTCAGATGTTGTGGGGTACCATTAGGAAGTCATAAAAAGAGCTTTTAGTTAATCGGTGCATGATTTTTCAAGTAAAGGTTTTAAATGTTGTTACTCTCTTCTCTTGTGAAACATGATTCAATGTTACATACCATGTAAACTCAAATAGTGACGAGATTTTTTTTTTCAATATTTAACACTAGGTTTGAGAAATATGCTTTTTAATAAATGTATTTTTATTCACTTTACAATATTAACTCAATAAAATAAAACCCAGATGGTTTGTCGTTGGTAAAATAACATACAGATATCTTCAAAAGTTTAGCTTTATCATCTACTCAGTTAAAAATATATTTATTTACTTCTCTGCAACTCATGAAACCGTGTTGTTCTTCTTCATCATGATACAACGATTGAAGCTACACATGAACTGAAATTTTGTTGTTTCAGACTTTCTACCCAATATATTGAGCCAAGTAATGAACAACTGTGATGTTAGCAGCGTGCTTACCCGCCCAAGATGATCCTCAACTAATCCATGCTTTAAAAATTTGTTGTGCAACCAATATATTTAAAATATAAAAAAAAGTGCAAGTGGAAAAAGATCGTTAAAATTGAATGTTAATATTTTACAAAATGTTATAATTTATTTAAAATTTTGAGTACATCTAAAAATTAAATGGAACGCAAAAGTTGTAGTATAACCTTCTCTTCGAATGAATTAATTAAAAAAGTAGAATGTTTGTACGACTTTTTTTGTAAAAAATACGTTTATGACTTTATAACTACCAAAATCTGGAAGCATCAATCAAAGACGAAAATTGAATTTCCATTAAAAATGTCATGTGTTTTATCATACTCTTTCATTATATATCATCCTGTATCCTCATATATTTTATCCTTAATTATCTTATCGTATATTTGAACTACGTCGAATAAGTTATAGGTTCACGAAAATTCACGGTATTTAGGTTGTTAGGGAAAATACAATTTAAAAAATTGGTTAACACACACAATTTAATATTTAATGTTGATAATAAAAAAAAATGACACTTGAGGATTTTAAACTCAGTAGTGGCATAATCAACTCAGACGTCCACATATATTATAAGTATTAATCACTTTAAATTTAAAAAGAAGCTATCGCTCAGCAGTTCTTATAGTGTTGACCCACCGGTCGACAATAAAAAGATAAATTTTTAGCCCCAAAACTACAGGAGTCTTGCAATCTACGTTTATTTATGTGTTGAGTTATCCATCTCACGAAAAAGGTAAAAAATTACGCACTGCAGCCTACAATAGGGGCATGCAGCAATAAGATTTTAATAAATATCAACGGTGTATTATGCAAACCCCATGTAAAGAGCACAGGCACGTCGAGCGCAAAACTTGCTCCTAAGAGAAAATTCAACATCTTGGTGGAACAGTGGCTGGCGTACCTAAGCCCTAACGACGAAACTCGCGGCGTCTACGTTGTTTCCCGCCAACTCCCGGCTCTGCGAACTTGCTTCTTTCTACTCGGCCTGGAATATGATAATGACGAAGTCTCTTTTTTCACTCTCTGTTCTCTCCTCGTGCACAAGTGGCGAACCCCCTCGATACAACAAAACAGGGCAGAAAAGAGAAACGCAGGCGATTCGGAGTTGAAGAAAGTACGACCGCGGCAGAAAGTCCGGAGAGGGCTACAGCTGGATGTAAAGAGAGAGAGAGAGAGAGAGGCTGGGAGCGTACATATATATACATATACAACAATTTACCGGCTAATCGAAAAACTTGGTTAAGACCGAAACTTGGTTAATTAGCATCCTCGGCGAAGCAAGCCCCGGGGGCCTGCTTACCTTGCGGCCTCGCTTCGCGGAGCGCGAGTCACACGCAACGAGGAAATAATTATTCAAAATACAAATAACGCGGCCCCAGAGCTGTGCGCGTCAGCCTTTCGCGGCGCGCACCGGAGCTTTTCACCCCGGGAGGGTGGGAGCTACGCCTTCTGGACTGTGTACTGTTCTCGCTGGGCGAGACGGGCTTGCGAAAAGGGCCAAATGTTTGTCGACGGCCTGGCTGGTCTTGCGAGAACGAGGGGGAGTATACTTTGTTCCGATGCCTCGTGAATTATTAATTTTCGCGCCCCCGCTGGCGCGATCTGCTGTTTCTTTTATTCCAGGGGCTCCGGGGGGCCATGAAGAGGTCTTGGCGGCTTGGCCATTGATGAATAATAAATTTTCATTGTTTTAATTAGCCTGCCAACGCAAACTCGGGGGCTCTGGACGTGTAGCTTATGTTGCACTTGCAGGCAACTCTCAGAGAGTTTCAGAGCTTGTTTGTTTGATTTTTTTGTTTGAGGGAAAAAAAAGTTACGAAATAGCCCGAGGCTGAACTTTACCTTTTTTTTTAAAGTAAGAAGGTGTGGTCAGAGGATTTTTAGCTGTACAGGTAAACTGCACGTTGTGAATATCGTAATTATTTTTTACAGCCAAAGCAACACCTATTACACAGTAAAAGTTTTCATATGACTATGTGATCCCACGAAATTCAAATGATTTTTGCCCTCGAAGATACATATTGTCCAATATTTTTCGATAATCCATCTGAACGATCGATTTGTATAAATACCATGTTCTTACGCAAAGGACCAATTTATAAAACAGTCATCTGCGAAGCACAGAAAGTCAATAAATCAAGGGGAGGAAAAAAGGTTTCCCAAAAAATAAACACTCAAGCATCGATAATGGGGTCACCAAAAAATATATTCACTCGTTTCGATTACCTTGATAAAGGGTCTGCGCCTAATACATATGGTTGCGTTCAGAGGAGGGATCGAAAGGAGGAAAGCGCGTGGGCCACGACAACGGAAAGAGCCGATGGCATGCACGCGAAGCGAGTAAGATAAATGGGGCGGTCCTTCGCGAAAGCTCTGTACTCTCGATACGTTATCTATTTTCGTTGGAGTCCAAAAAAGGGGGGAGGGTTGTGGAACTGGCTCTCGATGTGTGTACGCTCACGTGGAAGGGTCGGATGGATTTCGATGGGTATACGAAGGCCCGTCACTTTCGTACTCCTCGTGTAGAATATACACCACCTTTCGGTCGAGTGACCCCTTCGGTTGGGACGAGCGTGGACATTTTTTTCGTCACGCCCGACACGATGATGGCTATTTTTCGTTTTTTTGCTCTCCCATCGTCATCCCTCACGAGCCGACCCTTTTTATTTCCCGAACGATCGCCATTTCTGGGTATCATGAATTTTCGAGGCGATTTGTAAAGTCAGACGATGGAATATTACAGCCTCGCAAAGCAAGGGATATACGAGGCTTTATTTTATTTTTATTTTTTTTTTCAAGGGTGGACCACCAGCGTAATAAATTACATTTAATGGTTACAGTAAGGAAAAAAAAAAAAAAAAAAATTTCGTAGATCAATGATTAATTGCTCGAATACAATCTTTTACATAAATATTATGTGTACGATATAATAGATTATAAATTGGCATTTGCCATAAAAACTACGATGTACAAAAGTATTATAAACGATTGTCAATGGATGCCTGAAAACACAGAAAACACTCCTTTTAGAGCGACCCTAGAACACTTGCACCCTGACCACCTGAAGCATTTTAGACACGATTGCACAAGCAGCTCCAAATCCGTAGACATCAAAAATTCACTTGGTCCCAGTGGGATGGTCGTCTCCTCCATTCAATAATCGTATCCGCGTCCCCCCAGCAACCGCAGCCCCTATTTTCTCCATATCAACATCCACGAGCGAACAACGGACCATCACATTAAAAAAAAAAAAAAAAAAAAAAAAAAAAAGAAAAAAAGAAAAAGACAAAAAGAGGAAGACTAGAGCAAAGTGGGGCGAAAAAAGCGTTTTCGTCTCCAAGAGAGGTTGGCATTGTTGTCAGTGACAATAAAACCGTCTCATTGTTGCCACGTGGCTGTGGCGCTCTGTCCTCCCGTTTCGTGCGTTCGCCACGAAGCCAAGCGTAAAGGCTGTATGGGAGCCTTCGGGCGACGGGGCCGACCTGAGCTCGGCTGAGCGTGAGTGTTGCAGATGCAGTGCACGCGCCTGCGGGGTGCGCTGTTAGACTGTAATAAAGTGGTGGTGCAAAAATACACGGGGGGGAATAAAGGTACGAAGGATGTGGGGATACGCGAAGAGGCGCGTTTATCGGTCGGGACGTTTAGGGAATTTCGGTGCTGGATGATCGGAAGGGGGGGTTGGGTAGGGTGTGCGAGTGATGAATGCAAATGATCGAAAGCGTGTTCAAAATTTATAGGGAAAACTGGAGATTAATACGCGATTGGATGTGTAGTGTGGCAATGAATATGACAATTTCATACGTACATTAAAGCGTTGATATTCAGCAAAAAAAAAAAAAAAAAAATTGTTGCTCAAGTACCACTCAACATAATTTTACCCTCGACACCCAAAATTAATGATATTGATTTTTTAAAAGTTATTGACATAGATCTGTAAGACACGATAAAAATATGAGTAATGGTTAGTAAAGGTCAGAGAAGGATGGTGCAGAAAAAGAGTATCTCTACTTGAATAGGCAAAGCAAAAACAACACATTGATTTCAAGTAGGTACGTGGATGAACAAAAGGGACAGAGGATGCGACGAAATGACACTCCGAAACATTCGTGCACGCACAAAAACGTCAGTCAGGCTTATGGAACGGCACTTCCTCGACGTAAAAAAGAGCGTGAAAGGACGAGCAGATAGGGTGATTTTACCCTCGTGCAGGGATCAAGATGTTATCGCGAATCCGGCCAGACGATGCCTTTTTTTGTCAATTGTGCTCTTGCGAGAGCTCCGTTACTTAATTATCTGCTGCTGCTGGGGTGTATACGATGTGCACGAGATCAAAATTTTCTATTCGTCCTCAATAAATGACGGACTTGGCTCACTCTATTTCCTAAACTGTTATCTTTTGTTATCGAAAGCGATTGTCTACTCACGTGTGAAATTTTTCTCTGTTTTTTCGTCAAATCATAGTGGAGAAAATAATATTCACAATCATCTAGTAATCCAATGACTCTTTACCTTTCATTTTATTTTTTTTTTATACGTACTCCTGAGATACGTCTGAAAAAGGAAATTTCAAGTTCTCTGACTAGTTTTCTTTCAAATTGATTTTTTATCTGTTTGGGAATTGATTTTTTTTTTTTAAAGTTGTTGTTTGAGTTTTTTTATCGTTCTTTCCAGATATTGTATGTTAGAAAATCCAGAGCATCACGAAACATCAAGTTATTCTAAAATCAACGTCTCATAAAAAAAAATATTACCAAGAGAAGTTTACATTCCACCATCATTGTCCATCCCCTGAAATACATAAATTAAAAAAAAAAAAAAAAAAAAAAAGAAAGGAGATCTAATCCAGAGAGAGGCTGCGGCTGAAGCCAGGGTTGGAGCAGCAATAGCTCCATCGGGTAATTAGCCAGTGATTACGTGGCCCAGCCATTCAGGTGGATATCAGCGCACTCGGCCTCTCCCGTTCCACACGCTGCACCCCCTCCGGCCATTCAACTATATGCCTTTGGAGCTCTCCTGTCCATCCCAGGCCCAGCGGCGCCGTTCTATCTCCCTCTCGTCGCATCAGCATAGACTGCACGGGTTTGCCGAGTGACGTCCGGCCAGGCAGCGTTGGCTAGCTGGCGCACTTCCTGCATCTCGTTATTGACGCCCACTGCACAACTCCGCTCGGCTATGTGCCGCAGCCTCCTCTCTCTCTCTCTCTCTCTCTCTACTCGCATTATAGTATCTCACGACTCATCCCTCCCGATCCACTATCTCTATGTGTATATCTCTTTCTTGACCTCCCTCTCTCTCTCTCTCTCCTCCCTCTCTCTTTCTCTTTAGTTTGCGCTACAGGTGCGCGCTCAAGCGCAAGCACAGCCTCGCCGCGTTGCATTATATTAGCTAGGGGATGGGAGGCGCGAGTGCACGATACGCGCACCTACATACCTACTGTACGTCCTCGTGCGGTGGTGCGATCCGCGCGTGAACGAGCCACTGCACCATGCTCCCTCTCTCTCTCCCTTGTATAGAGCCCTGCGGGAGCCTCCGCGTTCTATCCCGGCTGGTATACGGCACTGCAGCGCGTTCCTTGACTATATGTTCGCGTGCATAGATGTGAAACCTGATTATCATTCGATTCAAGCTATATATGCATGGCAAGAGAGACGGAGGGCTTATGACTTGCCTGTCTCTGGTGATTATCGACTATAGCGTCACCTCCCTCCTCTGGATGTATAAAGGTAGGTACGCACAAACGGGGCTCAACGCGTTCTCTATACACATCTCGTTCCGTTCTTCGTCTATTTGCTTGCGCGGCACGTCATTAGATACGTGGGCTTTGGCTTTTCTGAAAGGAGGGAAGCACGCGCGAACGAAGCCAAATAGAAGTGGTCGGATCTGAGTGCTATGTGATGGGAGTATTGGACGTTTATGGGAGCGAAGGCTACATAGGCTTATTTTCGAATTTTACCCTTAACAACAAACGTGGAAATTTGGGCATTTTTTTTTTTTTGGCGTTTTATTGCTGTGGATAATAATGCTATACAGGGATGATGGCTATAGTGACTTTAGTGGATCGATCATGATTGTTTGATTACGACAGCCAAGCACGTTGGATTGATTTCGGTGACGAGTATTGTAACCATACACCGAGCAATCGGCTTTTACAGGTTCGTAGAAGCACTTGGGATGTTGACAACGTCAGGCTTGACGTAAAAATTGACTCTCGTGCGGTAAAAGAAGTCGGTTGCTTTGCACTCTTATGTTGAATTGACAATTGACATTAATAATCAAAAGCTAGGAACCCAAAACAGGTCACACCTGTTACCACTTGAATGTTTCAGACGTTTCAATTACACGAGTGCTCCTGGGTGTTTGATGACTTTGACAGATCTGGGATGACAGATGGTTCGAAGGATAATGGATACAATTTCTTTCTTTCTTTTTTTTTTTTTTTTTTTTTTTTTTCAAATCTTATGCAAAATGTTTCAGAACGAAATACCCATAAGTTTTTTTAATTACATTTAATATTGTAATACATAAGTTAACGTTGTGAGTTATTTTTGCATTGGGAAGAATCATGTCTCACTATAATTTTTAAAATTTTAACAAATTATTCAATTTTCATTTTTCTCGTTATTTAGAATAGTACATTATTAATCTTTTTAAAATATTTGTAGTATAATACAGTTTTTAAATAAAAAAAAACACAGAACCCAAAGAGTACGCGAGAATTTTAAAAAACAGAATAGTATTGTGCATAAAACCGTCTAAGAAATAAAATATTCAATTTATACGATACTTAAGACATGGATATACACGTTAACTGCCTAAGTAAAAAAAACTTTTATTTTACTACCGTACAAGGTTATAAGGTTAGTTGTGATAGCGTTTTAAAAATGATATAAAAATTTTTTTTTTGTTATTAAAAATCATAAACAGCTTAGCCCTACTTTAGGTGTTATCGTCCGGATAGTTATTATATAATTAATTTAACCTATAACTACATAAAAATTGATGCGAAAGAAGCACCAATAAAATTTTTTATGTCACAAAAAGAAGCGTATATTTTTGACGTTTTTGAAACGTTATTACCTTTTTTTAAAAGCTGCAAAATGAAAAAAAAATTCTTTCAAAGTTATCCAAACGTAGCGTGCAATCGGAGTCTCCATAAAAAGTTCTAAGATGACCATCATCAAAAATAATAGATGCACGTACATACGCATTAAAAAAAAGAAAACTGCACACGTGTCCACGTGGATTGAACAAAAACTCGAGTACCAGCAATCACAAAACACATATTCTCTCATATTTCGCTCCTTGATAACAGAAATCGCACAGTCGGCGGTTAATGACAAAACAGCCACGGTAAAACGCAGCATGGCTCGAACGCGCACTCGTGCCCAAGTGTATAAACGAGCGTTTGCCGAATCAAAAGCCCCCAAGTCTCGAGTCCTCCGACTTGCACACGCAGAGTTCAATGTAATCAGCAAAGTTAATTGAAGGTTTCAGGGTTGGGGGGTGGGGGGTAGCAAACGCGTGCTTAGCCGAGACATAGCGAGCAAGTCAAGAAAAAAAGAAAGAGAAAGAAACGCAAAGGGAGTTATGAATTCACCCCCGAAAGAAAGCTCGCGCTCGCGCCTCAAGTGCCTCCGCTGGAACGTGTATAGCCATACGGATGGAGGAGAAAACGATTGAGTCATTCGGTAGAAATGAAAAAAAATCTGTACACCATGTTACTGAATGTAAAGTAGTACGTGTGTGTATGTGGCGTCGTGAGCAGAAGCCATTCAGATTGAAGAGGCCTCGATGACTCTTGAGATTTGTATTGCCATTAATAACCGTATGGGCACGGGAGCGTAGACCGACTCCCCCACTCCTCCTGTTCTCTGGTTCTGTGTACCTTTGGATTTGTAAAAGTGGAAATGGCATTGTCGTGGGAGTAAGTCGCGTGCTCGCCTTGTCAGGATCTAACTAAAAGGATTATGCTCGGGTTTCTCTCTTTACGCGTTTCTATTGTTGATCGTGGCCCTTGTCGATTTTTGCTCTTGGTAATTGAATGAGGCTCAGCTGATTTTTTTTTACTTTGTAATGGAACTGGCTATGTAGCCCGTGGAATGGCTATAAAAAACAGTACTACCTGCAGCGATAACAAATTTCATATTTTAAGATTTATGGTTTCTTCCATTTTCTGAAACCTTACCATAAAGAGAGTAATTTAAAAATTACAAGCTATAAGTTCGGAAACTACGAATCTATCATCACTTGGTAATAAGCATTGACAAATCGTCAACGAGGCGTACCTATACTTAAAAAAAAGTACTCCAAATGGCGTTCATCGAAGTATCAGTCGAACGAAGAAGCACTCGATTACTTGATTCCAATCACCTCTTGACAGCGAACGAAAAAAAAAAAAAAAAAAAAAAAAAAAAGTCTACGTCGCAATGCAGTACGCACCATCCGATTATCCAAACAACAGAAACGCAATCGACAAAAGCCAAAAGAATCTCATCGGCACGAGCACCTTGACTAAGGAGGCTAAACAAAGGTTATACCTCTACAGCGTGCAGAGCAACCATATCCCATTTTTAATTGACTCGACGAATCGATCTCGGAACTCGAATTCCTTTGTCCTCCACCGCGAATGCAGCTCACATCTCGCTTATCGCTCGAACGGTGGTGCTGAGTTACAATTGACGTCCCACACACAATATGCACGCACGTAACGACGCTCGTTCTTTGGTGCGCGTGTATATATATATGTGTGTACTCGAGCTGCTATACACAGTCATCGACGCACAATCCAGGGCGACGAGTACATCTCGAACGTGCGAACAAACGCTCCTCTATGGTGGTGTACATGCATCACGTTATATACGGTTTTGGTACTCGACTCTTTTTCTCGCGCCCGCAATCTGCATACACGCCGGCATCGATTTCAAACACCGGATGGGGACAATGCCTGCACACAATGGCCGATCAGTGTGTAGACGTGGTGTGTGGCTGTACGTGCCCGAATAGACGAGGGCGAAAAGAAGGAGTGCAAAGCGAGCGCGTGTAGTGGGCGTCGAGTGGGCAAAGTTGAGAGCTAGCCAAGCGTGCAGATCGTACAATGCGGCCGGTTTAAACGCCAGTAATTATATTTGGGGCTTGTAAGTGTTGTTGGCGATGTCGGCCTTGCAAGGCGGAGTTTGACGTCGATGCCATAGGGGGGTGGTTGTCGTGGAATATGGTTGTGAATCTTTCGATATGTGCCGGTGGAAGAAGGAGGTCTCCTCAGAAGGTGTTTTCCATAAAGGCCTCTTTGAGACTTTATTTGACTTTTTTGGTCTTTTTTTAAAACAAGCACAACGTAAATGACTTTTAACAGTAGGATGTACTTTAAATTTAATGTATTCCTTAGAAATAAAATAAATTCCTTAGGAAAAAAAATATCTTTTTAGTTGCTTGCACCAAAAAGTTAATAAAGCCTATGGAAATAACTTTTGTTTAGTAAAATATTATTTGGTCTTATACAAAATTTATTCTACCAAAGGTTTGGAGTCTCTGTTTTCCCTTATTATGTATCCTATGAATAATTTTATGGACAAGGATTTCAAAGGGAAATTAAAAATATCCTGTGAGCGTTAAAATTTAGAAATTTATTGTTTAATGTTTACGGTGCAATATTAGTTTGCTAAGTTATAACGAAAAACAGACTTTTTTCGGAGCTCAAATTTCTATTTCTTGAGGTATTAAAAGAGCTTAAATTTCTTTCTTCCTGTATAAAATATTTCCAAATTAAAAACCATCAGGTTCTAATTCGAGAGTAAAGAGACACACTAAATTTTTATGGAATTAGATGACAATAAGTTATTTTAGCAATGAAACCTCATTTTGTAAGTTTAACTTATTTTATACCTTTAAAAAATCTTATTATTAAACATTATGTCATCAAGTACTGTTTAAAAATATAGTCTGGATTAGGTGTTCTCACATAAATCCTAAAATATATTGTGTAACTTTTTCGGAAAATCCCTTTGTTATGTGACAAATTTTATAGAAATATTACAAGTAATTTCTTAGATAGTACTTTCTCAATGCTCTTATCTTTATTAAAACTATAATACATTTCCATTACCACACGTACTGTGGCGAAAAAACATGTTACATGTTCTTTTAAACATTAATCTCCTATTTTTTTCGATTTGGTTGATAAAATTTTTTTTTTTTTAATAATTAGGAGTTTTAAACTTATGGTATGTTCAAAAATTGAGCTGTCGAGCGAGCACACTATCTTTTGTAGCAAGCACGAGTACAAAACATTTTTCTTTTTAATCAGTTCACTTTCATTATTTGTACCTCGATAATTAAAAAGAAGAAATAATTACGGGACAAAACCATGCACGGCTAGAATTTTTTTTCCTCGGACATTTCATACAAAATTTTTGGAGCATGTAATGACACGACAAATTTAATGGTAAAGTTGCTCCAACACAATGACTTTCACAAAAAGTTATCATCGTACCCTAATTTTTTCAAACATATAAAAAACTTTTCCATTTTATAGTAGCTATTTTCTAAAAACAATTAAGTGTTTTTACGTTTGTGCAATGGCATTATTGATCCAAGGTAGGAAGTTCAAGACATTCGTGTAGACTCCGGGAACACCAGGATTTGCACAGCCAATGCCCCACGCTACGAGCCCGTACACCGTCCATTGACCATTTCCATCGTCACAGACAAGAGGTGATCCACCGTCACCCTGTGTTTATCACAATCACAATAACAGAACGTCGTAATGGTTACGGTAGAAAAAAAGAGCTTGTGAAAAAAGTAAACGAAAGAAAAATTACCTGACAAGCGTCTTTTCCAACCTCACCACCAGCGCACATGAAACTTATTCCGTTGAAATTATAAGCTCTTCCGAGTCTAGTTTGCCTCAGTCGATTTTCACAGTCAGCGTTGTCAACAATCTTCACGTCCACTTCTTTCATGATGCTTTGATACGATCCTTTGTTTCCAAATAGATTTTTACCCCAGCCGGATACATAGCACCTGCATAATTACAAGCAAGTATGACTGATATTCTACAGAATTTCAAGGACAAAAGAAAAATTCCCACCTTTGACCAGCTGCAACGGGAAGTGAAGGCTTACAGGCGGTATTTATGTTTGGATAATCGACAATGGGTACAGCTTTGCTTAGTTTTACGACAGCTACGTCGTTCTCAAGAGTGTTGGGATTATAGCTAGGATGAATAACGATTTTCGTGGCTGCCAATTGGTAGTACTGGAAAATCTCGGTCTCCACCAATGAATTCCACTCACCGAGGCGCACGAGCAACGATCCAGGATCACTTCTGCAAAACGTTGTTTTATTAGGTTGTCAATTATGTTTCAACAACTCCTTCTTAAATAATTTTTATTGGAAAATTTATTCTTGATTGATGATAAAAATTTAATCTTGTTTTTTATGGTACAACACACGTAATTGTAACTATTATTGATTTATAGTTTAAGAAAACCCTTGTGGTAAATTAGTTAATGAAATTAACGATAATGGGTTTTTTTGAAACAACGGAATTCATTGCCCAACTGAAATATCAACTCACTTGAAAGAAGTGACCTTGTGGGCAGCGGTGAGAACATTCATTTTGTCCAAGAGGACACCGGAGCCCTTGAAGACAAGCTGTTTGTCGAGTAGAGCTGCTTGCCATGGATAAGCGCCGAAGCTAGCCCGACCTACTACGGATTGGGGCGTAGGTGAAATTCTGCGTTGGCCACAAGCGGGTTCTGACGGAGGAGGAGGCAAAGGAGGGCTCACGCAGCACAAAACGAAGCTTGGTGGGCATGGAAAGACGCCTCCCTGCGTGTATTTTTATGTTTATTTCGATACTTTCATTCATTGCCACTTATTAGTTTGAAGCTCGCAGCAATAACAAAGAAAAAAATTAATAAATTACGTTGTTAACGATTCGAAAATCAATGGTGGGCGGTGGAATTGGACACGTTCCTATGATTACACATTTGCAGTTTTCACTTACGACGACCGATGAAGTGGCTGAAACAAACAACAAGGAATAATGTAACCAGTTCAAAAAAATATGTCAAAAACATGATTGAATGTTTGATAAAGCATAATATTCTTTTCGAATTGCGTATCAACGTTTCAATGTAGGATGACCAGACGATTGACTGATGAGGGCAATATGTAAACAAAACGATGCATCTACATATAAATTACATTTACAGGCACTTGTCTTTTGTGAAAAGCTTAATTTTTTCCTGGTGAGAATATAAATACAAGCCATTTTTGAGAAAATGGCCAATTTGTACGATTAGTGAATATTAATAACTTACGAGGGGGGACTGTAGGGATTGGTGGTTTACCAACATTATTGAATGCAATGCCATTTTCAAATTGTCCTGCAACTTGATTCCATGCACATACGAATGCTATTGTCAGAAGTATCATTTTAGCTTGTCACTGTTGCCTAGAATATAATTTTTGTCAACTCACAATAAACACTCTAATTTAACATACTACTTCTTGATTGAGAGAAAAATCACAACTGCGAACCAATGCTTCCAAAGGTTCTAGTTTTTATAGCCAATGTGGTCATAGAAGCAAAAGGTGGGAGGAAAATAAAAAATTGACGTTTTGTTAAACGACTGGAACGTAATTTTTACGCCAGTAAGCTCCTGTACCATACTATGGTTGACCTTCACTTGCCTTTTATGAATTTAAGTAACAAAGAAAGGCCAGTACCATTACGTGACAAGTCAAATAAACTAAGCCTAGCAATATAATTACCTGATTTCGAAAAAAATTATTTTATGTTGATATGAATATTGTCAATTGTTGTAGATTTTATGATATCAAAACGTAAAATTATCATCCATTTCGTAGAACGCTTTGAAAAATAATCTACACTTGCAATATGCTTTCTCCTCCATTGTGCGACATGATTATGAATTTTGTAACTTAAATTTTTGCTACGTATGGACATTTATGTATTTGAAGATATTAAATACATTACAAAGATGCTTTGCAGAATCATAATTTCATGTCATACACTACCGCTGTTGCTAAATAAAGAGACTAAATGGAGACTTGATTGTTTAAAATTACTCTAATAGATATCATCTTTTTTTTTTTATGACTCATAAATTATATGCAAACGTCCGTACGATCGTTAACCTTAAAAAAATCCAAGTGTAATGAGTCCAACAATGTAATGAAACTCAGTCCGTCGTAAAATTATGCCTACAATGGAACGACATTTTGACACTTCGCTCCGGTGAAATTCAATACAGCGTCATGTCAATTAAGTGTTATTAAAATAAGATAAAATTTTTATTACGAAATGGAACATATGCGTCAGAGTAGAGAAGGTGTCTAGACCACCGGGGAGGCTTTGTCTTTTGTGGTGTATGCGTCAATAAATACATATCACGGGAGCCGCTTCTTTGGTGGTAAAATATTAATTGTTAAAGAAAAAGACTATTTTTAATCACGTATTATAACAACAATAACATACTACGACTGCAACAATCATATTAATATAGATATGATTTTTTTTCTTAAAAAATTATAAACTAGTACAAAGAAAGTTCAGTGGCATTTGCTGACATATTTATAAGGTAGACACACACATTAGTTTCTTACTTTGTCTTTAATGTAACAATCTATCTTTGTACAAGGCGTTAACAAAAAGCGTCATTCTTTCATGCAAGCAAGTGATTAGTTTTGAGTTTTTAAAAGCTCCTTTACTGCTAGACGTAAATGTGTCATTTTTGCTTGTCATATGAAAAACTGTCTTTTTGTATGTGACATTTCCATTTCTTTTTTCCTCTGTGTGATGTTCAACGTGTACTTATATCTTATGTGCTTTGCAAAAGAAAAAAAAGGACATTAAAAGAATTTTATAAAAAAAAAATATATATATATATATATATATATTTTTTTTGTTACATTTGTCATAAGAATGTTTTTTTATTGGATTACAAAGTCCCACTTTGGGTGTCGAGAATAAGTGCATACCAAAGCCCCATTAATAATTATATTATTGTGCAGTCATCCATTAATAGTCCATACATCATCCAACAGCGCACAGACAAACCCACGGGCACCAACGAACTGTTACAATAAGACGACGCGGATTGCGCACAAGCACGGCCCATATCAGCCGAATGTCAATACAACGCAAAGCGCACGCAGTAAGGCACATCCATACAGATCCGGCGCTCATTCACCTGGATCCATGTCTCTTCATCACTTTTGAAGAAATGTTCCACGACAATACCTGTACTGCTTACATATCTTAGAGCAAAAAGAGTCGGTTCTCACGGATTGCGTTTCAAAGTACCTGCATCATTTCACCGCACGCGTGCACCTTGAGCACATTATTCGTTATCCTTTACCCCCCGTGTCGCAGTGCTTGCTCTCATTGGCCGACCGAGACGTAATAGCCCGACTCCACGGCTTCCCCGACCGAAGCGTATAATTTCGCACCCCTAGCTCTCTACTCACTGGTTTTGTAGGTAAGCGAACCACGAAATTTGGAATGCCCCATTGTCGAGGGTCAGTCGTTTTGTGAGCGCTGGTACCGAACGATCGCATTTCACAATGGTAGGAAAAATGTTGTGCTACGTGAGGTAGTTTGTGAGCAAACGCAAGAGTTGGGATATCCTGCCATTTTTTACGCATAGCAGATACAAATTTATTTTCAAAGCTATGATGCTTTCTTCAATTATGCATAGCAGCTGAAATCATGTGTGCAGGAGACTTTGCAGGGGCCTCAGGAGCCCATATGATTTATGCATGTCCTAAAAAAAAAAAATTTCAAATCAAAAGAGTGTAATCTGAGCATCCGTGCTTTGTGAAAAAAGTCATGCAAAAGAAGAGTGCAAAAGTATCAGTGCCAAGAGTGTGGTGCACTCGTTGACGCCAGAGGATCCTCAGAAGTTTTTGAAGAGTAAGTGTAGTTTGTGATGTGAGTGCATCAAAAAATACTACTGACTTAGTCGTCACCGATGACGATTTGAAGGAAGGGTGCAGCTTCCTGTCGAGGGCCATCAATTCGGCTCGCATCAAAAATCCTCAAAAAACATGGATGAGCCTTTCCTTTTTTTTTTTTTTTTTTTTTTTTTTTTTTTTTTTATCTCTAACACGCCTTCTCGTTGCGAATTGTGCTGCTATGAGGCAGAGGGAAGCTCGAAGCAACGAGGCTATAATAATCCTGTGGGATTCTTATACGAGGGGCGGCAAGGATGTTGGGGCTCTTGACTGTCCGTGCGTTGTAGAAGACTTGGTACGATATGGGATTCAATTTTTATTTTCTTCTTCCCTTGATGGAATGTTAGGGTGAAAGTAAATTGGGTTGTTCCAATGAGTTCGGAATATTGAAGTTTACATTAGAATTGCATGGTTCACAAAAATTTTAAACCATTTGCACTGTTTGGTACTCTTATTTTTATTTTAATTGAAGTTGGAATCAATTTGGCATTTGAAAATTAATCCAACGATTACCACGCAAGTTTACTCAAATTTCTAATGTAAGATCAACAAATTTTCCCAGGTAAGAGTGCACTACCTCATTTAATTGAGTAGACGAACCAAGCAAATCACCACGTTTCCCAAACCAATGTAACACAAAAATTTTGCATTTCAATGAAGCACCTTTGCGGTCACGAGGTGCACCTATACCCACCCCAAACATCAGTCCAATGGGTCTAATTTGGTCCTCTCCCGTCGTCCCTAATATTTTCGTCACAATTAAGAGCCCCGTGCGCTTCGCTCGGTCGGAAGGGAGAGGGGACACGCATAATCTTGCGCTCCGTTTTCTGGAGCGCAATGAGCTGCGCACTGGTGCGTCAAAATGAAGAGCGACGAATCAAAGGCTAATTACGAGAAGAGTAGACTCGTCATTTTTCGGAGAGCCGGGGCAAAGGGGCGGATTGTGTCTTTCTACGCTCTAAAAATTGCTCGGGACAAGACGGCCCTTTCAACTCGTACTTTCAATTTGAATCCGTGAGTGTGTACAGGTGTAGAGCGCATCATCGGGCTTGTGTACACTGGGAGCAATAACGGATGCAAAGGAGAAGTGGGAGAGGGTCTATTTTTTGGGGGAAAAAAGGAGTCATTCCAATGTCAGTTTTGTATTTATTGCCACTACCACAGCTGCTCGTCTCGCTACTACGCTTTCCCCTCTATCTCCAGGCTCCAATTGCTGACCCGAGTAATGATAACCCTCTTCTTTATCCTCGCAGTGCTGAGCAGCCTTTGCTGTTGTGTACCATGTACCACCACCCACTAGCGCACGCTTGGCTTCTTTGACGAGAAACGGGAAAACAAGGAGCCTCGGAGAACTTTTCGCTCGAGGACTGCCTCTCTGCCAAACGAGTATTTCCCATTTGCTTAAGGGGAACGCCTGCCTGCCTCGCTTTTTCCCTCGTCCTTCCTTACGCGACTGAGAGAAGATCTGGGCGATGAACGGCCCGAGGAAATGAAAAAGCCACGGCTCTCGTTTCCTCCGATCCCTCGCTTTGGCGGTCTCCTCCGCTACCCTTCTTTTTTCATCCTACCCTACTTGCATCGAGTAGGACTTTGTAAATAGCTTTATTATCAAAAATTATTTTTTTAATTAAAATATACTGCTATTAAGGTACAATCAAGTAATTCTGTATATAATCTTCATGAAAATAGTTGTATTTTGTCATAAAAATAATAAGTGTACTTAATACGGTGCTTTAATTTTTCAAGAGCTGGTGATATTTCGTAGTTTATGAAGCGTTTTAGCAGCTAAATAGTGCTATGTCTAGTAACTGTAGAAATTTTTGTAAATGATGGTTTTGCCAAACCATTTATCCAACAACCCATTCATCCTAGGCTTGAATTTCCTCTCTGAAACTTCTCACTCGTGTAACAAGCGTTTGATTATCTTCATGATATTCCAGAAAGTATATTGTCGGTCGAGAGCTACAAATATTACAAGGTAAAATGAAAGAGCATCAAAATTAACTTGATAAAAAAAATGGGTAAACGTATGGGTCAACATACACCTTGTCAATATAAAAACCTCAAAAATACTCACAATCACAAATACTTCATTCAGCAAATCATAATGTAAGCCCACTCGTTCCACAAGAAACAACCCATGCGTACGCAATAAAGTTCCCCCTTTGATTGATTGCACAAGAGTCGTTGTCATCGAGAGAAATGTTGACAATATTTTGAGAAGCAAACATTGGCAGTTGGTCGTATAATAACACAAACACTACTCGCGATACGATTTGAAAAGTAAGCCACTCGTCGTTCACTACATGAACATGTATGAATTGCAGTGCGGGGGCGCAGTGGGAAGCGAAGCGTGTCCATGATGTAAAAGGTTTGTCGCACTTGCTTAGCCGTGCGGACTTATACACGCGCACATCAACGCCAGGAGAAAATCGCATATAATCCAGGCTAAGTCCCAGGTCTCTTTCTCCATGGCTCTCAATTTCTCGTGCGAGAGTGCGGGGAGTACTTAGGTACGATGCTGCTCTGCCGAAATATGGAAGCATATAATCCGACGAGAGAGCATTTCGGTAAAAAGGGCGGGGGGAGGGGGACGAGGGTGTGTTTGAAAGGAGCGATCGATTTCCTCGCCGGCTGCGCGTGTACGGCGATGGTATAGCTGTACCTATACGTTGTTTCACCTTCATATACGCCCATGGGCCGCGCGTGGTGTTTGACTTTGAAAGCCAATGATGTTCATCGGCCGGAGCTGAGTGATCGGGGAGTCCCCGCGTGTTACGGAGTTACGCCGCGTTTGCACTTAATCTGCATGATATTTTGAGCTCGCGTCCTTTCCACCCCCGCCCTCTAAGCGCATCGATGAGCTTTTCATCGGAATGTTGGATGGCTTTTGATGTGATTCTCGCAGACTAGTCGATTACTCTGCAGATATTTGGGAATCGGAACTTTGCTAGGCCTGGTGGTTGTTCTTTCGATTGGTTGCTCGTTTTTGCTTTTTTTTTTTTTTTTTTTTTTTTTTTTGTCAAATTTTTATCCTACCATGACGAAGGATAAACATCTCCAACAGTGGCTATACAAGCACTGGAATTTTTTCTTTCCTATCTGAACTTTGAGTTGGACTAGCAACACATTGTGTCTTTGTTCTAATAAATCTATACATCATCCTGATTTGTATCATTTGTATCATTTAGACAGCAGATTATACAAGAAAAATTGAAAAACTTAGCTATATGACAATGCAGTGTGGAATCTAAGTTTTGTTTCTTAAATAATAATCTAAGATGGATGATTTTCTACTATATCAATCTGCGATGCTTAAGTGACCTATTTTTTTGAGTGCCTGAGAACAATACCCTTTAAATGAGAACAAGCAAAATTCTACACGCTGTAGACTAATCTACAAGAGATTGAAGTTGATGTTTCCCACTGAGATTAAAATTGCGTTTGTTCTTCATAAAATAAGGAAAAAGTATAACTAGTTACCAATACTATTGTTAACTGCGATTACAATCTAGAATAGGCAGTAGAAAAAATTGTACTTAAACAGATCAGTATACTCAACCTATTCTAACTTTGCTAAAACTATAGAAGAGATACGTGGGAAACCGTTACTTTTCATAACATTTTTTAATTGTCGCTGCTAGAACTTTTTTAAAAGAATTTTAATATGTTCAGGAAAGTACAGCAGAAACACGATGAAACAAAAACTCATAGCTATTATCGAGTAAGCATAGCATAAAATCGCAATTTACGAATCTTTTTTTACAAATAAATAAAAGCTCACATGGTGTAATGACCATTCAAACTTTGAAAAGGTCTATTGCGTTACAAATGAAAATAAATACCCACAGAAACAGCACCGAGATACTTTTAATACATCGGAAAATATGAATTTCCCATCCTTGTAGCCCTCAGTGCCTGAATTTCAACATACCTATGTAAACATTTCCTTATTACACATGCATTCGAAGAAAAAAAAAAAAACAGCTCGAAAGTAAAACTCAGAATGAGAGAGGTCGAACGAGAGGGAGAGAGAGAGAGAGAGAGGAAGAAGGGCAGCCCGTTGATTTTTCGTTTTCATATTCAATATGATCCGCTCGTCGTCTATCTCTCTCGCCCTCTTCGCGCATTGTATTCATTGAAAACGAGTCAACCGCACGCAAGATGAGGAGGCTGTGCGCAATGGCAGTACAGTGGTGAACGAGTAGGGGCCAGCCGTACCCTGTGTATTAAAGGGAGAAAGGGGAGGAAGGGGGTAGATGGAACGGGGGATGGAGATAGAGAGGGATGGCAGAAGAAACGGCTGCTGCAGGCTAATGCCGGCTGGTTGGCTACATGCCTACTTCCTCTCTCTCTCTCTCTTCTCTACTTCAACTAATGAAAGGAAACTCGGCTCGGCCCTATTCCACGCCGAGGGATGCCTGAGCGCCCTTTTCTATATCCATCGGTATCTCTCTCTATCTCTCTCTCTCGCCTCCCCCCTTGCTTTTTTTCACAAGGAGGTAGAGAAGGAAGGCTTAAAGTCGATGCGTCCTCTTTAGGGCGAGAGAGTCTCACTTACCTCCATCCTCATCATCATTATCATCATCGTTCCTCCACATCGACATCCTGGACGTGGTTTCTCTTCTCCAGAGAGTGCCCTTTTTGGCTCTACGGTCATTGGTATGTCCTCCCCGTGTACCACTTTTAGTGAAGGATCTTTCAAGTTTGGCCAATGAATGGAGAAAAGAGGGGGAAGGGGGGAGACTTTGAATTTGGATCTCCGGGAGAAGATGATGCTGTGAGTTGCGCGAAGGCCAGTGTACGTGATACAAAGAAGCAAAGTTGTTTTCGGTACCCTTTGATGGAAGATGAGCGCGAGTCACGAGAATAAGGCGGAGAGGGCCACGCTTTTCGGGATCTTTGTCCAGTGAATGGGAGGGTTTTGTATGGGAATACACGCGTCTCTATCTACGAGATTTTGCTGTTTTTTTTTTTTTTTTTCATTACTGTTCGGTTTGTAGTACACAGCAACCAGCGGATTCCAAGATTCTCGGGAAGTTAATGTGAATACCCTACAGAGAACGTATAGTGGAGGCAGAGGATGAAGAAGGAAGATACGAGGGTTGGCTGACGAGTAGAAGGAGGAGGGGGTGGAAAGTGTATACATGTGTACTTTGGACTGCGGAGTGCACGCGAGTGAAACTTGTTAGCGAGTTGTTGAGCTGGAGCCCTTTTGTTCCCTTTGCCCAAAGCTTGTCCAGGTGTACCTCCCGTTACTCGGCTGTTGCCGTAGTTTATTAAAATTAATTACGTGGTGCAGTGCAAGAGCGCACACATCTTGTTGCGATTGGATCGTGGCTGAGATTTCGACGGGCTTTTGCTAATAGACTACGCTTCCGTTGCTTTTTGAATTTTCTCGCAACTTTCAATGCCGTAAATTACGTGCAATCGCTACTTTTAACAAATAATAAATATCTATTTAATTAAAAAGAATTGTGGAAATTTTGTGGAGATAGAAGTATGCTACGTTTCGGGGGTCTGAATTTTTCAATTAAGTTATCAACCCTCTCATCTTATTAGCGATTGCTGAAAATGAAGGAATAAAATTTTTTTTTTTCTACCTCAACTTCTAGCGCTAGGCTATTTAGTAATTAAATATTTGAAATACTTACAAAAGTAATTAAATCAATTGGTTGTTATTTGTACTGTTACGTTATTTACCTGTACCAAAAATAAAATGTCCCTTAACTAACAGTAACGCAAAACAAAATAGTTTCTTAAAGAAGCCACATGCTAAAATATCAGTATTTTTTACTCAACTATTTCAGCTGGTATAATTTGTATAAAATAAGTATTGATAATTACCTGTGCTACGTAAAATAGGCCAATTACATTAAGACAATTCTAAGATGGTTGTCTTGATTTCAAAAACTTAAAAGATTGGTGTTTTTATACAATGTTTTGATACATCATTCGATGCACTGATAAATTACGGCCATTTAACAATAATGACAAAAATGTCAATTTCTCGTGTGATATATAAATATGAAACCTCCCTGACAACGAACTAACAGCTAGAATATATTAGCATTAATATTTATTACATTTTTATTACACTTTTGTCTAATAACACTTGTAACACATTTTATGACATTTATAACCATAGTTAAAGGATTAATGACTGCTATTTTTTTGTAAGTATAAGTATTAAAATTATTGTTTCATACGTTCCAGAATTCATTTTTAAGTTTGCAAAAGTGTCCTTGAATAAATACGTTTGAAAAGCTAATTCTTCCAATTTAAAACCAAAATGGAGCGATAAGCTAGAATGGCCTATCCAAAGGATAAATACATTGATCTACAGCAAACAGCATTGCTGTACCATGAAATCCTTTCATCGGTAAGTCTTTTGATTAATTTCCACGTTCACTAGTAATCATTCTATTAATGATTAAAGTGCATACATTACAACGAATAAACAGCCAAATAATCAAAGTAGACCAACACATCGTTGTAACGCTCAAAGTTTAATTACAATTCCTCGAACGTCGACAAAGCTCATTACACTAAATGCTCCCTCGGTGATCAAACCCATTCATTTCTCCCTATCCGCCCACTCACCTCTCCACCTGTGCTTTCATCCTCCACCTAATAAACATCCGAGCCACATGCATAATAAGTCACCAACGAAGCGCGTAGGAAATAGCTGGCCAACTCGTCCTAACGCTTTGTCGTGGAACTTCACCCAATGGATACCTATATACTGACTCCATCGAATGGAGGAAGCCATGGCAGAGGCGAGAGCTGTATTCCCACCACGTGGCCGAGATCGGATTGATTAATCCTCTCCCCGTCTCCCTCTTCCTCTACCGGTTCCGATCCGAATGAATTCGAGAATCGGTCCGCTCTGCGGCTATGTGCATACCACAGCGCCACCGGCAAAGAGTATACGCGCGCATTTCTGGATCCGTGCATCCAATGCTCGGGTGTACCGGCGTTGCCCTGTGGGTTACACATGCACGTGTTGGTTGGTATAGAAATGCAGTTGGCGGATCGTACAACCCTTACGCCACACGGGGTTGTTCGGGGCGCGCGCAACCAAGGCTCAGCCCCCTCGTGCTGGCTATTATGCGTGTATACCGGGCACGCAACTTTCCAACCCCCTCCCTCTCTCTCGCTTTCACTCCACCATCTGAACTACAACGACTACCTTCATCCCTCTCTCTCTCTCTCTCTCTCTCTCTTGATCTTTCTCACGTAAGAGGGGGAGATTACTGTGGTTGCTCCGCCCTTCGATAGCAACCCCTCCTCTCTTCTTCTTCTTTCAGTTGTCATTGGGGTTGGCACCAGGCATGTGTATTGTAGCTCGTGCTCAGCTGTGTGCGATGGCTCGCTTCACGTATCCGTATCTGAGTTCTATGGACACTGTATGCACCCAATAGCCATGAATTTCGAACTTGCAAGTTTTAGGAAGGAAATCTCTTGTTACAAAGTTTTGTGCTTTGGTTTCGTCATTGAAAAATGATTGCAAGCTATTATTGGTGAATAAATTATATGCAAAACTACGATAAAGATATAGAAGAAATAGATAATGCAATGCTCGAACTGAATTTCCTTTTTTCTTCAGTAACAGTGAAAAGTTAATAAGATTCTTTAGGGCTTACGAGAGGGATGAATCTTAATTTTACTGTAATACGGATCTATGTAACAAATAAGGATTATTATTATTGGGGGATACTTTCTAGTATTTCACGATGCAAGAACGTCATCCTCATGGCTTGGTATATTAATGGCTGATTTTTGATGGTATATGAATGAAAACGAGTTTTAATGAAAAACAAATTTGTTACAAATCTAGTTTTCCTGTTTGAAAGGTAGAATAGGTGCGATAACTGCAATGAATTTCCAAAAACCTCGTTTTTATTTAAAGTCTATTGCCTATATTAGCATGTTTTCCAGACTTTTACTTAGTACAGATAAGTTCTAAATATACTTGTATACTTTGTTACATTGAAAAGGACTGCCAACCTAAGTTTAGTTGAAAACTATCTACCAGAACCCATAAGTGAGAAAATTAAAGAGTTTATGTTCATTTCTGACCATTGGAATGTAGATAGCTTATAATTCACCTCGAAAATTGATTTTCATGTGACTTGTAATGAAGAAGAAAAAGATATTGCATCAGCATTCAAAATTGAGCTTGTAAAGTGTAAATCAATCCTGATGACTAATGAAAAATTGATTACGTTTCAAGCATTCTCACGAAAATTTCTATCGATAGTATGGGGTTTTTCTATCGTCTGTAGTTATAAGTTTGATCCATTATCGTGTGTTAATTTGTTGTGAGACTAGAGCTATCAAGAAAATGTGTACGAACAAAATGATGACCAAGCAAATCCCTAAAAAGATTTCAACACAAGACATTGAAAAATTGAAAACTTTAAAAATAGTTTAGGCAATCAAATGCATAAGAATTCCATTTTACAAGTTCATTCCTTTCTATACTTACGTTGAATCTCGTTAACACCACTTTATGTTTTACGGAAGCGGAAGCACATTGCTCGTCTCGCATGTTTTCTCACGTCAAGTAATCCTTAACATCGTTTGAGTGTGAACAAAAAGTGCCTACCTCAATTAGTCACACACTTGATCTTATGCCACACCAACCAACTTCCTCATGTGCTTTACGAGTACGTCAAAGTCTATATGTAGATCTATAAATTTTATTTTTTAATTCATGCAGTCATCGATTTCTTTAACTTGTAAAATAATCCAAATAAATGTTTCAAATAATTTGCAATTTTTTTCCCTTAGTTTTCTGATATTTTTTTGTAAGATTAAATTTTAATTGATTCTTTGCTCTTTTATACATGTCTTCATGTATAGCAGCTCGTCTCTTCAATCAAAACCACATTTAACTGCTACGTCAACACTTATCAATTGATGATGTTTAATTGATGATCAATGAGCAAAACGCGGTTCTAAGAAGAGGTGTCTCTTAGTATTACAGATTGACGAAAATTTTCGTACAATATCGTATAGCGGTTTTTAATTAGTTGATAAATGTGTACCACGATAATTTCTTACATGAAATATTAAGAAACAAAGAGTACAAATGAAGTGTCAATACCACATGGATTGTCGAATGAAAATCTCTGGTTGCCCGAACCCCACGTGGATGAACACGTAGTACAATCGAGACAAAAAAACCAAAAAAAACCTAAGGAACTAGAAAAACAATACCCCCCCATCAACTGCAAACCAAAAAGCAAGGACAGAGGGGGTAGCGGGTAAGAAAGCCAGTCTAGTCGAGATGAGCCAGAGAGTGAGGCAGTATAGGCAGTAGTCGTGTTACTTCCGGCTGAGTGGTTGGCTCGCTGCGCTTGGCAGCTGCGGTGCTCACGGGGTAGGGAACGACTCCAGGGGCGGCTCTCTCTCTCTCTCTTCCGCTTCGAGCCCTCGTCCTTTTTACACGATCATCAGTTGTATACGTGTATATATATATACGTGTGAGCGCGCGGTGGCTTGGTCGGCTAGGTCGTGGATTGGCACGCGGGAGACCGTGGTTCAATTCCCGGCCAGTGCGACTTTTACGGGCAAAGTACCTCTGTGTCTTTCACATGTGCTTTTTCACCACGCAATGCTCCTCGAGGAGGGTTTAGGCGACCTTCTCGCAGCAAATTTGCCTACTTCCCCCTACCCCCCTCCCAGTGATGGGAGGCCTCCCATCCCTCTTCCCTTCCTTCTCCCAAGTGCTAAGTGCCCATAGTAGTGCCCTTATTAAAAAGGAGCCGGACGTAGAGCACTATAATATAAAAAAAAAAAAAAAATATATATACGTGTACGCGGAGGCTGAAATCTATGACGAGTGACTATCGGCGTGGGTACCACTCGCATCGGCCAGGCCTCTCCCTATCTAATTCGATTAGCTCAAACGGCATTAAAACAATCCCATTGCCCGTATACCTACACGCATATACGCCGTCGCATTATTACGCGGTGGAGTTTGCTTTCGAGGGGGTAGGTAGGGGAGAGGCTTTTCGGCAGCTCTACGCGCGCGTGTTACGTAAGCGCGGGGTTCGCGAAATAAAAGGCGATGGGTGCTCCGAGAGACGTGGCTTTTGGAAGTGCGAGGGGAAAGTGGAGTAAGGGCGCGAAGGAGGATGCATTCCTAACGCGGTCCGTGGGGAGGGGGTGGTGGGTGCACTATACGTGGAATCGTGAAATCCGCTTTCCAGCACTTTGTGCCTATGCCCTCTCGATGCGGGCGCGGTGCTTTTGCGACTAGAGGCGTATAATCTTATATCAGGGATAAGTTAGAGGAGTATTGACGGAAGGAGTGTGGGGCTGTGATTTTTTAGATTGAATATCGAGGTCTCGTCTCATCTCTACTTGCGTGCGCTTTTGTAGCGCTGGAGGGCTAAGATGGAGGAGTCGGATATCGAGAATCATGCTTTCACGTGTAACGTACCTATCTCGAGATCTTTCTTTACGGGGTTTGGAGGAGACTTTGTGGATTTTCATGAGCAAGTGTTGAGATTCTATAGTGTTAAGACTTATCTTACTGGAAAGAGCATAGTATTGAGGGTTCTGTTACCATTGTTACAATTTGATATTAATATATTAATGTATATTAGTATATAACCCTGGAATGCCAATATTATCATCATTACATTCGGGGGTGTAAGGTGTCAAATGAATGTATCCAGTTACATATTATGATGATTATCAAGCTAACAAAAAAGCATTGGCAGCTCCATTTCACGAGTTTCTTTGTGTACGGATTCTTAGCTCAATTACGAGAACAAGATTCTTATACCCTTAGCTAAACACATATTTTTCTGGAATTGCTGCTGTGTACTCGAGAGACTTTCCCTCGCGTCAAACGCAATACGGCTACCTTGAGCTACGCCATTAGGCCCGTGAGTTATGAGCCAACTTCTCATACTCCAGTAATGTAGCTGATGATAGTTTTTACGTACAACAAATGCCATAGCTCGTAAGCGCAAAGGCGTTTTGTATGGGTGTAATATATTTTTTTACTATTGATTCAATATTTAACAGTGAAGTGCAAACAAATTCAATTTTGCATAGCTGCCATTGGTAGACCTCTGAAATGATACACATAGTACATTCTTGCCAAATTAGACGTGCGTCATTTTTTAACAACTTCTGTTTTGGAAATCAGGATAATAAATTTTATTTTTCATTGAGTAAACATTTTTACTTTATTTTTGGAAGTTCTAGAAATTTTATTTTGTAGCTGTGCAGAAAATTCATAGTCAGAGTCATAAAATGGCAAGTAATGCCAAATAGAAAAAAATTTGTTTATGAAAAATTTACTTGGACAATGTCGGCATGTATTATTTTACAATGAGCTTATTTTCTGTTTCAGTAATGGGTCACATAAAAACATGTGAGTCTTGAATAAAATTATTTGTTCAAATAAAGGTAATTATTATACAAATTGAATTTTATTGAATCATGACTTTGAAAACAAGTCCAAGATAGTGCCAACTATCCATAAAAATAGTTTATAATTTACTTCCTTCATAATGCATCTTTTATGAAACAATTATGGAGTTGGCCACCTTTGGAGAGCAAAGCACCTTGATACAGCTAAAAATTGAATACAATTCCCAATTTAATTGTTGCGTATATCTTTGAGTAGTCAAAATTTTAATGTGCTCTTATGTTTCATTAAAAAAGTTTTTGTAATTTTACAAGTGATTTCCATGACTTTAGCCAATTTCAGATACATGTATGAATAGAGCGCTGCATGAAATATAGAGCCAACTCAATCATACAACCAACATTTCCCTGCAACCTTCAATGACATATAATTATTGAAAAATGTAAAGCTTGTAGTTTCTGGTTAAATTTAAAAAAAAAACGACACTCTAAAGGATTGTATGTTTTGGTCAACAAAACCTTCAAATAGACGAACGAGTCTGATTAAGATTCTCGGCGTGCGCCTCAAGACTGTAGCCCGATCTACTGCATAACTCTCCCTCACGAAACTGTGGATCACAGGCCGTCGGTAGCACACCTAAAAGTAAAATAAAAGAAGAAAGATTCGTGCCAAGTCAGTGTGAAATTCGGGCAGCCCTTATTAAAGCTCACACCCTTATAATACCGCTGTCGCTGTTACTCCTGCTTTTGAGCTGTTTCCCTCCGTATACACGTACACACAGACACACACACACACAGACACACACACACACATATATATATATGTACAGCATCTATATCGCATCTCACTGTGTTTTTATCCTAGCCAATGTTGCTGCTGACTCATCCCTGCGTATTCTGTTGTATGTTCCATCTGTACACAACAAACTGACACACACTCACGAAATCGGGGGCATGTGCGTGCTCGGGTAAAAAGATGCACGAACGTGCGAGTACAGGGCGCCCGCGTGTCGCAGCCACGCGCCCAAGCTATGTAACTAAATTTAAAATTTTTACTTACTTCCAGGCTACTGCTCACCCTCTTTCACCCCCTGCCCCTTCCCACCACCTCCTCTGTCATTACTCGCTGCAATCAGTGCCCTCGCGCTACACCCGAATCACGTGTCTGCCTATATCCCGCTCTCTGTCGGCGTCTGTCACGCGCACACTCATCCATACACTATAGTGTGCGTTCGACTTACAAATGTGTACACACATGTGCTCGTGCCCAAGTTACCCGTATATATACGTATGTGATATTTGCGTCTTCTTCTTTTTTTTTTTTTTTTTTTGTCAACTGTATTTGTGCACGATGGCAGTGGTGGTAGTGGGCGATGTATCGTGACTCTCCTCCATGGTTCGCCCGACACCTCCGGAGTCTCTTTCCGCTTCGACTGCTTCATCCCCGTATAGATCTTTCGGATTTGCAAGTAACCAGATTAACTGTGGCCTCTCGACAAATGGCTGAGTTTTATGGTCACTGAAAAAAAAAGACAAAAAAAAAAAGAAATGAAAAATTTCGAGTTTATATAGACGCATTGGGTATTGCACGATAGTTTTGAAAAATAAGAGTGAGAAAAGTTAGAATTTTTTAGCTCGAGTTAGATAAGGGTGATAGTAAAATTAAGGGGTTGGAAAAATAAATAAGATCTTTATGAACAATCATGTTTTTGTCAACTTTGATTGAATATTTTGGTAAACAGGAGCAAAGAATAACTCCCTGTGATGCCAAACTGTTGTTTCTCGTCGAGAAATTTCATCAACTCTGTTAACACAGGAAATAGTAACATCCTTTCTTTTCGAGTAATATTCATAATGTTAACGTAGTCGATAATTTTATTTTTGTTTAAAATACTTTTACTATACAGATGTGTGGATAACATCAAAGTAGAGTGTAAGAAGGTCAACACTCATTGACGACTATGAATGTTCATCTTTATAGGAGTTATTTACTGTTTCTATTCTCATCAAAATGATTTAGAATTGATGAAAATTGTGTTACCAGAAGTGACATACAAGCAGGTACATCAAGAATAAAAGGTTTATCATTTAAAATGAACTTGTAAAATTCAAAGATTAGTAATTGCAAATGAAGGGCGATGAAAGAGTGAAACAAGAAATTATGCGACGATGAGGCGGTTGTAAGTGAATTATTGTGTAGTCAATGGAATCACATTTTGTACATTGGACTTGGGGACGAAGTTTTGCACGAAAAGTTCCGGGTCTCAGGGAAATCGAGAATATGCAAATGGACTTTTCGGCTTATGCAGATCGTTTGACCCGACACCATGATTCACCGAGAAAATCCATCGCCCTTTGCCCCCCTTTGCCCTAAGTTTACGCATTTCTTAAAATTTATCTCTGTTATGGAGCTAACTTCTGACTGCTAATGACACTCAACGCTTTATACGTTTTTTAGAACTTTCGTTCACCTAATAAATTTCATGGAGACACGAAAATATTGCGAAAGTTGAGAAGAAAAGAAAAAAATGCAAAACCATTGAAATTTACGTGTACTAAAGTACCATACTGTGTGTGGATATTAAAGAAAAGTTGTTTATTCATGAAGATATGTAGCCCTTAAAAAGCATTTTTTGCAACACGAGCCTGATATTCTCAATGAAAACAAGAAAAAAATGTCACGCAAGCATTATTACTTGAGCTAAACAGCAAAAATTAATTAATGAAACCTAGGCAGGTCAAACAAAGGTTTCAAATAAATTTTTTTTTTCTTACATTTTACATAAGTCACTAGTTTATTTAATGCAAAGGGAATTTTACGTAAAAAGGTACTCTGCCATTTTGTATTGCTGCCATTTTATAATGCAGTCGTACAATTTACTGAATTCTACTCAATGAAAAAGGTTTTTAAAAAAAAGGGATTCTGTTATTTTGTGGTGGCCACTATTTGAGATCTCTTTGTAACTAAACTATAATCATATAATTCTCTGATAGACAAAAATATTTAAGCTCGTTAAAAATGTAGCAATGGGTATAAATAACGTTAATTTATTACTGCACCAGAATAATTAACTGTCACAACTTGAAAAGCTTATGAGTACTCTAGAAGCATGTAGTTAATAAATAAAAAACCAAAGTTTTATCTTCGATTAGCCATTGAAATGTTATACTTTAACAATAACCTATAACATTTTACAACTTTGTAAAGTTAACATTACTTGTATACTAAATTCAAAGATCAGGAACAAGTTTCAGAGCCAAAACGTAAAGTATCGTGCAAATAATGCAACGACGAAATATAACTTGCGTTGATCTCCTCGGGATTGCACAGTGGAATAAGATGCAGAGCAAGTTTTTCCTACATCGGGGAGTAGCTGAGTCGGACTTCCTTCGAGACGTAGATTCGACGAGTATTCGCAAGCTTCGTGAACACCTTTTGTTTCTCTGGCTAGACGCGACCTTATTGCAACCGACGAGAAATATATTTTTTTTCCCAACACCAAAAGAGAAATGGGTCCATTGTGGAATGAAAAAAACAGACGGAAATATTGTGGAAGGATGGTGAGTAAAAAGGGAGTGCTATTCTGATGAAAATTCTAGCCGTTTACGGGAGCGTGAAAAATCGAAGCTCCATTCGCGCAAATTCGCTGCTCTTCTTTTTTGCCCTTTTTTGATAAAAAAGAGAGCAAACTTTTCTCCCAATAACTCCGTATATATTTACAGGCAACTTGCACTTTACGACTTGGTAGAAGATTTTAAGCTTAAAGTATAGTTTCGAGTTGGAAAGTAGAAAATAAACGGATGCACTAGAGTTTACATACAACATTTGTGTGTACTTGCTGTATATTTGTGTGAAGTAAAATGCACATTGAGCAATTCTCTTTTCTTAAGTTATCATTTGTTCTTTAAACAAAACTAAATATAATACAGGGGTTTCATCGAATACAACGGGTATTTATACTATTTTTATTTGCCAATATTTTCACTTGAATAATTTAAATCTTCTAAGGACACATAATTTGGCACCTATTACCGTTCATGGTGTTTAAAAATATGTATCAATTTTAATGAATGAGTCTACGACATTGTTATCTTCACCTGTCTTCAATATTCCGACACCACTGACTAAACAATGCACGTTTTCTTTACAGAAATAATCTACTGAAAATATTAAAAACTTTTAACAGGTAGGAACATACCGAAAAACCTGTTATTTAATGAAATAACCCATGGTCCGAGTATGTAACACATTGCAATGTTTACCAAAAAAATATCTTTTTACTATTTTTTCGACTTAATAACAGATTAGTGGTAGTATGGAGCTTCGATTATCTTTCACGTTTTTTCGCCTCCCGTATATTATAACTCTTGGAATTAATCAAATGCATGAAATGCCACGTTTGTATACCCCAACTGGTAATATAAACACATAGATACCCTCGTCGACATCCAATTATCGTCCTCGTAAGTACGAAAACAGAAACGAGTAAATACTAATGCAATCAATTTCGGTAGCACAGTATACATACATAATAGCGAATGTTGCACAACCTCTCCCACGCAACCTGTTGTGAAGCAACACAAAAACACCCAACTGCAAACAATAAATCGGGCATCAGCGTGACAAAACATTAAATCCACGGTATTTTCCCAGCTCGAGGGCGCGCGTGACCTGCCGGGCATTAATCTTCGTTAAAAAAACAAGCACCCGAAAAATTCCGATCCAACGGGTCGAGCGCGCATATGAACACGTGAATAATTACCCCATCAACCTCCGCTGGAGTTGCTCTCACTCCTCCCTTTCCAATCTAACCCTTTTTCCCGCTTGCCGCTCTTCACCGTCACAACCAAACGCGATCTTACAAGGGAGTATCTGTTATTATCGCAATATTCACGACCACCCCTCAAAACAGCTCATCTAGCTCCAACCATAGCTCCGAGGAGGTGCAGGCAAAAAATAGGAGGAATCAGGAGGGGGGAAAGGGAGAAAAAAGGCAGAGGGACCGAAGGTGGAGAAGCCGGGGGGGTGGGCAAAGGGGCACTTGGAGTTCGCGCTCATTAATTCTCCACGAGCAGTTAAGTGGAAGGAGAGTTGTGGAAATGCGGAGAAAGAGCGAGAATGAAAGGGAGAGAGAGAGAGAGAGAAAGTCCGAGAATTTTCTCAGGAATCTTATATTTATTATCCCAGAGGGGGAGGCTTGACGTCGTAGAACAATCGCGAACTAATTCGGCCCGCTTAATTACCGCCAAAAGAACAATAAGATTTGCCGAGCTTTTGTGGGTGTGTGTCTCGGGCAAAAATGAGAAATTATATCGCGGGTCAGCGGCTCCGAGCGGGACCTTCGTGGGTATACGTACGTATGGAGGCCGGAACGCCTTTTTTTTCGTACCTGGCTCCTTTTTTCTTTTATTTTTTCTTTCGCAATGCCGCAAAAGACACCCGTTCGAGCGCCTACTGCTTCTCTTTATCCATCCTGCGCGCCTCTATCTACTTGTGTAAACAGGGGGGCACGCGTGTGCCGACAACTTTTTTAATTAATGCAAAAAGGGATGAATTAAATAATACACTTGCGTGCTTGCTTTTTGCACCCCGGGGATAAAGAATAAGCTGGCTCCTCTTTTTCTGAACTTTTCGTAACTAGTGTAACTCTTTTTCATCGCTTTCAGCTCGCGAGCGCTTCTTTTTGTCTTTTTCTTCATTCCGTGCCATGGTTTTTGCTCATTGTGCCGGATACGTAAATGATTTTCGACGCGAGCGCAAATTTTCGTCATTATAAGTTTAACGAGGATAACTCGATGAAAGACTTGGAGCTTGGTTTTAAAAAAACAAAAATACGTATGAAAGTATTAATTCATGAGATGAAAAAGACTGTGATGTGGCACCAGTGGAATTAATTTGAGATTCATGCTGATCTGTATATTATGCGTTAAAGAATTTTTTTTTAGACCTGCCTGCTCTGTTAAGATACCATCATTTTTTACAGATATAAAAGTACAACACCATGTAAAACATAAAACATAGGGTTGTGAGTAATTAAATTATAAAATATGCATCATTAAAATCTATTTAGACTATGCAAAGCTACGTTTCATAACACATTTAATATCATCTTTGACTTGACGAATATTGCATGCAAAGTAAAATCTTACATAATTACATATGTTTATGCAATTAAAATCGACCATATTTAAAATAATGATTCTCTGAGTAGAGTCACACAACTTATGTAACTTTAACATGCGAGAATTATATGCTTCCTGCAATTTCTCACGTTTTCGTGAACCAGGTGTGAGTTGGATGGAAGGATATGAACAAACCAACGCCAGGATACTACATTGGAATTTAAATGAAATCCTGGTAAACTTTCGGGTCAAAATCTATTTGTTATTCTTTCTCACTCACTCGATTCTTTATTAACTCATCAATTTTTAAACGATGGAAAATTATCAAGCTACAATTAAACATAAATAGACTGTGATAAAAGTACTTTTTTTTTTTTTTTTTTTTTTTTTTTTTTTTTTTAAGATTTATGACACAAAAAGTTATAAATATTGTTGAAATTCATACAATAGAGGAGTTGATTTAATCTCACGCTACAGAATTGAACTTTGGCAAAATTCCAACCAGTGTATTGACAGAATACCTAGTTGAAGCGAGAGGGAGAGAATATCGATAAAAAGTATAGTTTTCTCCCAATTTTTGATACAGAAAATAAATATAAACTGTATATCAATAGCGCATTGTTGCGGGATTCTTGATTTGATTGTGAAACACGTGGTGCCAAAAATAACTCACTCTTATGTGAATTGAAAAAACATGTGGTACTTACACAGTCAAAGCTGAGATACATAAAAATGTGTTACACAAGTATACCAACGACGTGTTAAAATAATACTATTTTCTTATTAGTTCCAGTACCCTGCTATCATAACCATCATCACCGGAGCGGAATCACAATTATCGTCCCACTTAGCCGTTCGGCTATTCTTGATAAAAAAAAAAAAAAAAAAAAAAAAAAAAAAAGGGTTAACACCCACGTTTCAACATCTATTCGTCACAAGTAGCCTTCGACAATGGGCCAGATAGACTTGCACATAAACGGGTGCTTCAAAGCGCTCCCCGAAGCGTGCAGTTTTAAGTGCGTCACATCCGCGTGTCGTTCACGCTGTTATGACAACGGATGATACAGCTCCCGTCAAAAGTAAAATAGTAAAGTACACACGTATGATATACGAAATAACACCCACGTGTGGGTATTATCGACTACTGGCGTGGGGTCCGAAGCTCACCGCCTCTATATATACGTAGGCGTATAAATCAAAACAAGCTGTTAATATCGAGCGAAGGGTGCATCAGCTTGCCCTGTCCGTGCGCAATACCTAAAGGGAGGGGGTGCCAGAAGACCGTCTACTTCCGGTCTGGCTCATCAGCAGCACGCGTCACCCCGTATTACGGTGTAACTGCGCTTTCCGGGCTCGCGATCTATACACCCTATCGTGCACGTATACGTGTGTGTGGCCTTCTCCCCTTGAAGTCGCATATTGGGCGACACGTATACGTACGTACGCACACGCGGGGTGTGGTTCAACCTTTTCTATTCACTGCGCGTCGCGTAAGCGATACGCTACCCCCTGCAGTCCTCGGGGGTCAGATCAGCCGTACAAGCCGGGGGGGAGGGTAAAGAGAACGGGGCGAGGGAATATTATATCCTTTTTTTTATGCTTCACATCTATACCGGAGATTCGCGAGCCCCTTTTTGTCTCACCTCTCGTTTGCTCTTCCTTTTCTCGCATTGACCGCTTTTTGACTGCTTTTGGTTCTTTTGTGCTCTTCTGTAGGCGTTTCTCGGCGCATAAGTCAATGGGAATCTTGTAATGAAAGAAATATTCACGTGATACATTTTCAGTTAAGGAAGGGTTTTTAGGTGATGTTCAGTCTCTGTGAAATAATAAATTAAACAACCTACCCTAAACGCATTACCGTCACGTATATTGTTGTAACAATTTCAAAGAGCTTACACTCGTTTTCCTTTTATTAGTATACGGGTATAAATCAAAAGACATTTGTTTAGTAAAAATAAAAGAGAAGCTCCTTGGTCATCGTTTTTTCATTCTCGAAAGCTCAGTTAAAGTACCAATCTCTGGGTATTGATAAGCTTCTTACCCAAAACGCATAAGATCACGAAAATAATTGTTTCCCACTCTATAACGGTGCTCATTGAGGAAAAAAAAACCCCACCACTCAATAGCTAATCAACCAACTGTGCACATATTAATATCCTCTTCATTCGAGCGACCGCAGACGAGGAACGTCGAATCGAAGAGCCTGAAAATCAAGGACGTAAAGAGGCACGTGGAAAGCTCGCCGAGTGGAAGGGGAGAGGATCGAGAGGTTTCTCCACTGTTCCGAATGAAGCTCCAATTGATTCAGCCTCGCGACCCGCAACCATCGGAGCGTCGTGATAACAGCGGAGTGTACTGCCCCATCTCCTCGTCTTTCGTTACTTATGTACGGGATGTGCTCGAATATTACGAGTATCCTACTTCCGGCCTCGATCCGCCATTTAACTATATTTTTCCTCTTCAATGCTTTTTCTCCTGCAATGGGTGAGAGCTAGTCAGGGAGAAAGTATCCTTGTGGTACATGGCTCATTGATTATATTTATTTGCAGTGGACTTGATCGCACAAGATATAGCAATGGCACATTTGTAAAGGCTAGAAACGACACCTCTCTCATCGAAAAACCCTGAAAAATCTCAAGAGAGCCCGAATCACTGGCTCATGCCACTGCAACGCATTCGGAGGCTGTCGCATCGGAGAAAATCACTTCCACACCTGTTCGGTGAAAGCGTCATCCACCAGGAACCCATCAAAAAAAAAAAAAAACCAAAGTCGCAAAAAAAAGAGGCATCCAATCCACCGAACAACAACGCCAGAGCAGTGCGCGTCGCGCAATCCAGCTGATTTTCCAGCTCACAGACTCCGCCTAGCACTCAATGATTGCGAATCGCAGGCGCATTGCTCGGCAAGCCGAGCACGAACTGGCAGGCACGAGACCAACCGCCGCAGTGGTGTATGTGCTCACCGAAAGAAAGGACAGTACATGGAGCCCCGGAGATCCTCCCCTCGAAGGGTCGGGCTTTTGGAGGCTCGCGGCATCCCTAAAGCATGTATACACGCACTGGGTGGTATAGGGGAGGCGAAAACGGCAAGGCTACAGAGGGCGCGTCCGTTGGGTCTTTTATACTTCGGCATGATTGGGGTCAGATGGGGCGAGGCAGGGGCCCCCCGGCGGTGGCGAAACAAAGGAGGACTGCGATCGCGCGTTACTATGGGCGCTACTTTGCACGCAGGCAAGGGGATGGGTCGTTATTATGCCCACACCGAGATTACGCGTGAGTTTGGGCCGGCCAAAAGAGGCTGACTGGCTTGGTTTAACTCGATTCCTCCTAACAGTGCTGGGCTGATTATAATACGTGTATTTGATTCGGCCTGCAAAAACACGTAATACCCACTCGTCTGCATGTTGTGCCCGTGGCATGCGAGAGGGAGAGAGACGGTGGCTGTTTATTTTTTTATTCTTTCTGGCGATGCATAACATGGGGTAAAGGGGCTTTGACGTGTATTATGCTCTGTATTTCGTCATCGTGTTTTTTTTTGCGTCTTGGCTGGAATTACTCTTCGTATATGGATCAGAGAGTTGCGTTTCAATGCCGTGGACAAATTTTTTGCTTCACTTGGCAACTTTCAAACAGGCTGATTCGATTTTTTCTTTTCGCATTTCATTTCAATCGGTGGTTTCAGACTGGGTGATGATTTTCTTATAGGTACGATACTTAATTAAAAATAATAGTTAATTTCAACAAGAGTTACCATGTGGACCTGATTGGCAAATCATTTTTGACACAAGTACGGTGGTGCTTCCTTGCATCTTAATAAGTTCTTTTTTATTAATTCTTGGAACAACTGCATCATTAGTTCAGAGTACTAAAACGTGGAAATGTTCATACAATATGAAAAACGCTTTTACTATATTGAAAAAAAATAACATTTTTGTTTCAATGATTTCATGTGAGCATGATAAATCATTCGAAACAAAATAATAACAACTGTCACGTAGTGGCAATTACGCGAATCTTAATACATTGTCATTCACCTATTTATCCTTCTGCAACATTCCTGACTAAAAAATCGAACTCACTATTTTATATAAATTCAGATTTAATATACAAGTTCGATTTTTTATTTATCAAAACAATTTTTAAAATCTTCAAAAAGGACTTAAAACTATTAGGTTGACGTGCCAATTCAATCAGCAAATGAATCTCGTCTGTAATAGACTTCATTTAATTTACCCTTGCAACAGTTCGCATGTTTTCTAGATATCTGTATTTAATACACTTCATATCTTCCCAATCTTTTTACCTTCCTCTATCCATCCTCTAGAAGCTCCCGGAGCGCTTGGAAAAGAGACCGATAGGTAGGTCGGGTTGGTTACGCCTCGTTGCACAGTCGGAACCCATGCTCTGATTAGATTTCACAGCTAACAAGAAAATTATATTCGAGATTGGGTAGGTAATCATGTGGGGCATTGCAGTTTGCCGGTAAAATTCCATGTACTACGAGATTTTTCACATAAATTTTAGAGCTTTTAAATTTCTAAATTAATTGAAAAAATTATACGTCAATTCTATACTTTATCAATTTTTCTTTATAAGTAAAATTTTAGAAAATTTTGTAAAAGAGTAAAATATTCTGCTTAGGTAAGACATAATTAATCTTTCATTGTTTTTGGGATCAGTCTAATTTTTTTCTCTTGCTTACCTTACGATAGTTAAAAAGTCAAAATATTTATACATTACAAATTTTATTGGTACAAGGTTAAACCACTAGATTTCATAAAAAATAGCGTACAAAAGTAGATAGATCTAAAATAGAGCAAAAACTAATATGGGTAAAACATTGTTGATACTTTTACAGTTTGGAGATCCCAGCTATTGAAGATCACAGAATAAAATATTCCAGATCGCGTATTAAAAGGAGTAGGGCGTGCACGAGACTTACAGACAGACAAGTATTTTTGATACATCAGGCGCTTCTGGAGTGCACGTGTACGTGCGAATAAATGAACTTCTCTCTGCATGTGACCCAAACACCCAGTTGGTACAGTACATATACCTATACCTTCTTTTTATTTATCCGCAACTTTTCGCCCGCGTGCGGGTTAACTGCGTGCAGCAGCCCACAGCGTCAAGGGAGCAACTGAGAATCACAGGCCATTAAGTTCCCGTACTCTCTTTCTCTCTCTTTCCGGCCTTGACTTTCTGTTTCTCTATTATATACACCACGACGAGGACTACGTTCGCTTGTCAGTGGGTAACCGCTATTAGGGAGCCAATGAGCCGTGGATACACAGGATTCGCTGTATTTTCCGGATTTCCGGAGATATAAACGTGGGATTTCTTCTCCGAATGGTTTTGCTCAACTCCAAGCAGATGGTAGCGTAAATTTCATAGCTCCGTGGTGATATTCTACTGTTTTTCTCGAATTATTTCCCAATAATCATTCACTTTGTGTTGAATTACTTACTGCGTGGAAGTAGCTTAAAATAGCGTGTATTACTTATATATCGATTAATCAATATATAAAATTAAATAAATTTTGCTTTCTCTCAATAATGTGTACTTAAAATGTTACGTCAATGTTGAGCCAAAAGGGTATGGAGGCATTGTATTAATTAATAATATTTTTACGTATAAATATTTCTCAATTACTATTGTACGGATGACAATTACACAGGACACAAATAATATACTTTTGAATATTTACAGCTGCATAATAGACTGGACAAAACTATTATCCTATTCAAAAAAGAACCTACGCTGTAGTAACTCGCTTTCCATGTACTTATCATAAGTAGTGATTAATATTCTCATGTATTAAGTTTCTCTACATTAGAATATATTTTTAATGTTTGACCATCTTTAAAGTCGACCACTACTTCTTCGCAGATTTTATCGAAGTAACAATTCCAAGATTTATATTTTTCATTCAATTTAGTAAGTTTTAACTCTATAACGTAAAAAAAAGACTTACTCATTACAGTTACATCAGTATTATTTGACACAAAAATTCATAAAACTTTAAATATTTAAATCTATACGAGTCCAAGATTGAAAGCCAAGAATAATTTTACAAAAAAACATTTTTCCTAAACATAGATTTCTTTAAGAAATTAAAACAGCTTTAGTTCGAGCGTTGCTAATATTTATTGGAATCGACGTTTCAAGGCCAAATGAGAATTTTAGTTCAACATTGTACATTTTTCACAGCATGTGACGAGACAGCTGACAAAAACCATAATAATCAGGTATTTAGAGATTTAACAGAAATATACGTGTTTCAAGGTTGTTATTAAATACACCAAAAAAAATTTATCATATTTCAGGCCCTCTTCCATCTTTGCTTCAAAAATTTATCAAGAGTAGAACCTTACAATCTAGGACCCTTTAAAATATCTCATCGCCCTGAAATCAGTATTAACATTACCAGTGATTCCGTACAAATAAAAATTTTACAAGCTCTTAGTTGGAAACTAACTTGAATTTTTTTTCGTTGAAGAATTTTTGTGATTAAATAAAATGGTTTCAGCTAAAACATAATTGATAGCCAATTTTCATTTTTTTAAATTAACATTCAAAATTTGTTAAAATATGGCTAATATAACTTTTAGATTGATTCAAACAATGAAACCCGTTAATTTTCGTTTTTAGAGTGTAGTGTACAGCAATATTGGTTATTTTATTCGAACCATGGCTTGAGATAATACAGTCCATCAGACATTCAGTACATTACAATAGTATTTGAAAACTAAGGTTTAATAAAGAATAATGATCTGTTAATGCAGCATCCATTTAGGTCAGATGCTCATTGAAATGTCTTGATTATTTATTAGCCCTTTTGTCAAAAACTAAATTTGGTGGTAAAATTTCTAACAATAGTCTAAGAGACAGGTAAGATCTAAAAGATCTTACTATTAATTAATTGTTGTATTTAATTTTTTAATCAGTTAGTTCTGCATTGATCCATCAGTTTTGTCTTGAACATTCATGTTAACTAAGTTATGTATAGATTAGAGCTGCGTATTTGTACTCACGTTTTGTACGGCAGTAGACCTTTCAACGCAAAAAACACGAATTTAAAAGTCTCTTTCGTCGAAAATGAAAAAAGAACAAAATTACTTTATTTAACGAAGTATAAAAATTTTCGTACTGTAAAAATTTAATCAAAAAATAATATATTAAAAAAAAATTTCAGTTCATTACTTATCCTTGCTTTTTAACTTTGAGCGAGGGTCAGAATAACCCAAACATCTTTTTTATCATGTGGTATCTGTTTATGAAATACATTGCACCCGTTATTGAATAATAATATACAACGTCCTCTTACTCGACTCTTTCACCATGAATAGAAAGTCCGCAAGGAGATTCATGGACCGGCATAGCCAGAGCCACAAGATAAGCTTAACTGCGTTTGAAGAATAGCAAATCCTAGCTGGCCGCAAAATATATAAAATAACGGCCTTGGGCGGTCTTTGATTCAACTGCAATGAGCAGCAGTGGTGGTGAGACAGAATGAATTTGCCCTCTGGCGTTTCCTCCTGCCTTGTTCGCGAATGTCATCAAGTTTTATTCCACCCCACTCTTCCCTCTGCTCCCCTTGGAGGCCAGTGCTCTTTATTTTTTATTATTAAATCAAAGTGAATCATTCGTACAGAATGACCCGAGAAGCAGCAGCAGTAGCACCAGATTCGTCGCGACTTTGGCGTCTGACTCTTTTTGGTTTTATCGGGCGATCGTATCTACCCCCCGTGTTGGGCCACAGCATTTGAAGCGCACACAGTCCATCTCCGTCTGCTACATAGTCCTTTCCTTGTGCGGTCGAGAGCCGCACTACCAGAGCCAATGCTAACAATGTTTGCAGATATATTGTATCTCACGCATCACTTGCCTCGCAAATTGTTTTATAAACAGATTATAGGAACAGCCAGCACTAGCGCTCCGGCTCTTCTGCTTCTCTCCTCCTCGAAATCTGTCTCGTCTCATATCTATATGTGCACTTTCTCCCTCTTTTCCACTTACCATCTTATTCCATTTCTTTCTCAATGTACTGAATTATTATTATTATTATTATTATTATTATTATTATTATTATTATTATTATTATTGTTATTACTTTATCATAATTTTTAATATTTCAAACCAATTTATATCCATTTTATGAAACCTTAAAATATTTTAAATATTGCTTTAGAAGACACATGGTTCCTAAACGAAATTAGAAAAACAATTTTTCATTTTCTCTCATGGCCTTGGAAATATGCAAAAAAACAATAAAAAGTCTTAAACAGCCATTAACGTGACTAATGTAAAACAGAATGTTTAGTTATTTTTATGAATAGCGTTTTTCTAGCAATCTATGTTTAAAAGGTAACTATAAGCTCGTTTGGATAAAAAATGTGACTTCTGGAAATAAAAATGTTGAATTTAACAACATCATTAAGTAGCATATAAAGAGCATTAACCATTTTTCAATCATTTTAAAATATTTTTCATCATTTCCTGTGTTAGGACGAATAGACGAAAGACGTAACCATAGATGAAAATGTCAAAAACAAAAAATTTTATTTTACGACAAACTCTAAGTTTTTTTTTACAGTTGTCTGTAACAAAAAAATTACGTTTACACTTATTATTTTAGCTATAAATGTAATGTAAAAAAGCTGGATGCTACAAAACGAGATCTTAGCCTTTATGAAAGAATTTTTACCATTTGAGTGCATTACGTAAAAGAAAAAATTACTTAACAATTCAAATTGCTTCATATTGAAAAATGTTGTTGAAGATTATAAATATTATTTAGTTTATATAATTTTAGACCATTCTTATAATGTTACTCTATACTAACCACAGGTTACTACAATTTTCAAATGTAAAATTTAAATCATAAATGAGCGTCGAGTGTTTATTAATAAAAAATTCTCTTCCAAACAATTTTTTTAGTTGACAATGATTATTTGACTCATTTTAAATTTTAATTTCTGCAAGATTCCTAAATCTTGAAAAAAAACACATATGTGGCCTTGTGAACAAAACATTTTTTAAAAGTGTAATTCAGCTTTGTAAAAACTTTGTTCTTGAGATTTTATGGATAATGATTACAATGATAATCACAAATAATGCTTAAATATCTGCACGTGTGGCTCCTCAAGTGGAGGTTTATTCATTTAGTTCGTCAAGTTTAATTAAGGTCAAGTCTAATTAACAGAAGAGATGGCTTATGATAAAAATTTATCTTTTTTCAATATTGTGAAATTGTAAAAACATCTGCGACAAGATTTACAGATAATTAATTAAAATGAATAAACTTACAACTCGTATTTGATCCGATAAAAAATAAAACTGTACAATTGAACCTGTAATTTATAATGAATTCCAGATTTTAATAAACTAACTGAAAAGAATTTTTATTTACAGATTGGTACTATTTTTTCCTTGTTACAAGGAACAAAAATAATACAACCCTTGAAAGCCAAATAGAGAAGGCAGCAGTAGACCGCAGATATCTAAAATTACGGTAGTGACAACAATGATAGCAGGGTGATAGCAAAAAAATCGACACCAAGCTATAGATGTGACTAGAAACTCGACGTGCTACATAGCTAATCTGATATCAGAGAAAATATAACCTTTTATAGTAGTTAAGTTTAAAATTTACTACAACGTAATATTAATACAATTTTACTGATTATTTTTTTACTCTAGTTGATAAATATGTTTCTGAGTTTTAGAATACGACATGAATCTTTACACCTAAAAATTGAATAAATCGTTTATTGATGAATATTAACATTATACTCTTTGCTCTCAAAATGACATTTATATTTCGTACCTTACGTGGATGGGTTTTCCACATAAATTTCGCTACATGTTTTTTATACCATTCGGTATTATACATGAAGGAAATTCTAGTGTTACACAGCACATATCATCATAGCCACATTGTTTAATATAAATATTGAATCAGTTTGGTGACGGAAGAGTAAAGAGATACGTAAGAGATAAGCTTGAAAAAATACCCTATCATAGATAAGATCCTTGTAAAAGCAACACTTATGATTTACATAGTTAAAAAAAAAATAATGGTACTTTATCTTAAATTTTAATTAGAAAAAATACGTTTACTAGTAAATTGCATTCCAACTTTTTTCAGTAAAATTGATATTTGAAAATGCAAATTGCAATACGTCGAATGTTGAGTGAAAAGTTCATAATTTCCTGTTGTTAAAATATGGTTTCTAGCCGTTACCTGTAAGTGAAGTTAGTGCTTTCCAAAATTCTAATGAAGATAAGCGTAATGACGCGATTTTTTAAGGTGGGGATATTCTTAATTCTCTGTATGCGATATAAGTAAAACTTGTTAATTGAGTTGCCTGTATGCTTCTTGAAGTCGTTATCCGTATCTCCATTTTAATGTTGTCATAGTTTTACTCTAGATTAAGCCACATATTCTCATAGAGTACAATTCACAAGTTCAATCTAATAAGTCACCAAGCCTTATAACCTACCGTTAAGTGCTCAGTAAGTCATTTCATCTAGTTACTCGCGAGATTACTTGTTCATAATGTAATAATAGCTATAACAAATTTAATTCTTTTTCTTCGTCTCACAGTTATTATGGGTCTTACCAAAATATTGTCAATAATTATAGTGATTCAAGGTAAGTACGTTTAATAATGATATACAATTTGCAGACGGCATAATAAGTGAATTATCAATTATTTCCTTTTCTCTGGTATAAAAATACGTGATACAATATTTAATGATTAAAGAGATCTGCTTATTCAAGGAGGTTTGCTTTCGAGTTAAAGATGATTCAATATTTATTCAAACCAGTAAAATGAATTTGTTATGTTGTTAAGAAAGTCATACTAATATTTTATTGTAAGTTATATTTAAATTCTTTAATGAATGAGAGCCAAAGTTTTAATATGGAGTCTCATAATATATCATTAACTAAAACATAACTTTTGCTTACAACTGTTAGATGAATATAATTCATTAAAACTTGTTTAATTGTAAAAGCAGTAAATAGCATTAAATGTGAATAGTAGGCTATGACTCCGAACAAATTCACGCAAATGTCAAACTATTTGACGTTGGTTGTAATAAACTAGTCGTTTTAAAATATATTATTTTTTAATTTTTTTCGGAACGTGCAACTAATATCCTAGCGACTCGATTCGCTAGTTAAATACAAATACATTTTTCGCCAATGAGAGGGAGAATATTTTAAGACCAGGTAAAGGTGACTTTTTTATCACATTGACTTATGAAGAAAAAACTATACAATCTATCACTTTCGAAAGTGGATAACTCTCCTTGATATAGTTCAATCAATCGCCATTATACTAGAGTCATAAATGCATTTTTTTATTTGTCGTATCTAACTGTTCAGTGCACTAAATGATATAACTTTTTTGTTGTTGAAATAGTTGTCATAGCTCACAAGATTGCTAAAAAAGGAGAATTTTCGTTTATGATATCTGTTCAAAAATCGCACAGGCATGTATGTAGTGGTGTACTCATCAGAGAGAACTATGCTTTGACGGCCGCTAGCTGTGTATCAGATAATATTACTCAGTACTCCATCAAGGTTGGTGCACTCATGACTTATGATGATAGTTATGGTGTGCAGATCATTTCAATTGCCAGGATTATTTTTCATCCTGGGTATGGGCCAAGGTAAGACATTCACTTTTACATGCGCTTTTTATTTATGATATACCATTTGAAATATATTAAGAACTAACTGGAAGCTACAATATTTCAGTAATACATCCATGCATGACATAGCTATTTTGCAGTGGAAACCAAAATCCAATCGATACACGATTATCAATTTGCCTCAGCCCAATGAAAGTGTCAACGTAATGAAAAAAAGTAGGATCATTAATTACAGAATGTGTGAATTAAAAGAATTCGAGGTTGACCGACTGAAGTATTTTATAGCTTTTGCAATAAGAAATAAAAAATGTGCAGCTAAATTGAGAAAACGAAATAATCTATATGCACAGAAGAGGATTAACGAAACAGCTACTGCACTGCATAAATCGCTGTTCTGTGCCACTGGAAAGAAAAAAGTTTTATATTATACAATTGAGGTTTGTACTTAATGTTACTTTTACAAAAGTTAAGATACCACAGTTTATTAAACATTATTATTTTATTTTATAGGGCGATTTTGGTTATCCTTTGATCCAACAGTATAAAAATAAGCCTGTATTGGTTGGACTTGCTTCTGCAGTTTCGCCTCATAATCGAAGAGTCAAACACTTTATTTTCACTCAAATTTCATTACATGTTAATTGGATTAACAAGGCAATCAATTCTGATCATTAAATCAAATTAAATTGAGGTGATGTCTTTTGAATATCATGTCAATTTATAACGTAAAAAAAAATTGTATTTACATATACTCTGTTGTAAGACACTTAGTGGTATCATTACATTGATTTAAGTGAAAGTATCATTATAAGAACGATTTTTAATCAAGTTTTTTTTACACATTCATAAAAAATAACAAGTGATACAAATTATGAAAAGTTTGAGGGTTACTAATAGGCCTATCATTTCTGGTTTAGCATTAATTTTATTTACGTCAGATGGAATGTGTACTTCCAAGATTAGAATATGCTTTTCAAAAATGTCCAAGCATTGATACATACACATTGTTTAGCTGAAGTGTATATGTTTCCATACTGGGGAATCAAGTGTTTCTAATTATGTGAATGTTGGAACAATGATGCATAAAATTTTTTTTTTGTATAGACAAACATTAAGTTTAAGTGATTTTTATAGATCGAAAAAATGCAGCTTGTTTCAAGTTATTATTATTTTTTTTTAATGTAATCTATAAAAATCTATTAGTTGTAAGGGGTTCTAATAGATTGACATAATTTTACTGGTACTTTTAACGTAATAGTCTTCATTGTAATTGAAACGTTCAACTGTTTGCCGAAAAATAACTTAGCAGTGGTACTAAAGCAAGAATTGCTAATTAGACCTTGAAAATACCACTTGACACCAGTGAAATAAAGTACCCATAATAGTTGATGGCAAAATTTTAATGTAAGATAAGGTGAAACGTAGACCTGGAACACATTATTTTACTATAGCATTACTGACGATGCATATTCTCATCGCTCACATGGAAGACTGTGACAACTGCAAGTTATTGTTGAATCAATTAGTTTATTTCTTTTATACTTCTAAAATTTGATAAAAATATCTGTATATTTATGTTAATAAAAAAAAAAATATGTACGTAAACCCAAAGTCTATTTGGTTATTGAGTTCTGAACAAACCAAGAATAATGTATCTACAATGAGCTTCAGAAGGATCGGAATTTATATTAGTGTCTCGTCCTTTCTGCTCCAAGAAATTTATATCTCATTTTTGAAATTTTGTATTTGGCTTACCTTTGTGGGTCAGTCTTCAATTTTTTGAAAAAAGCTGTATGCATGTGTACTCTATAGGTACTACCGAAAAAAAAATTACTTTTGCAATCTATGGCATATCGTGATAGAGCTCCTGGGTCTGTGTTACGATATGCAATATATCAAGAACTTGATGCAATGTGACACCAATCTAAGCTATTGACTTTTTTATCTAACATAAATGACATCTTTAAATCACATGATTTAATGAGTTATGACATCTCATGACATCTCCTGAGTTTATTGTGACAAATCTTATTCTTGTGGCCATAGCAAGGACTACAAGCCTTTTTATATTTATTATTTACTATCAACATTGTTCGAGTGGCTTTTGTTGAAAAAAAAAAAAAAAAAAAAAAATATTAATGTAACCATCCATCTAAAACGTCATTGTTTCTTCCAAACATCAATCTCGCTCTCGAATCTCACTAAAACGTGTATACGATTTTGTTTCCACTGTTCGCTCTTTGTCCTTCCTCTATTCCCCCCCCCCTCCCCAAAAATATAGTGGCATCAAGATCCTGTCACGATAACACTTTCGATCGACATACTTGACGCAGTGGAAATGAAAAAGCGAATCCGAGCACACGAGAAAAAAAAAATGATTGCAGACAATAACAAAAAAAATTTTTAAAAAAAAGTTATTCACCTTTTGGTTAAGGGCATTACGTAATACTCGTATATCCATTACAACTCACATGGAAAGATATGGACTACATAGCTTTGCTGCTCGTGCATATTTGATATCGATATTATAAGTACATAAAATCTCCAAGAACAGCATTACTGAGCTACAAAAAGGCCAACACACACAGAAAGAAAGGTGGCCAAAAAAATTGTGTTCATACGCGTGTAAGCTACTAGCGTTCCGTTTTAATTAATCTGATATTTACGGAAGCGCTTATCATTGGGTGTATTACAGGAACTTTTGCTCTTGCGTTCATTACACCAAAGCTGCAGATGCGCTCGTTACCCCATAAACGTGCGCGTTTTCATTAGATGTGTACAGTATACGAGAGATGTATGACGCGTAGGCTGCAGTGTCGAAAAAAGGGGCAGAAAAAAAAAAAAAAAAAAAAAAAAATGAAAGAAACGCCGAGCGAGCGGCTCAATTACATTACGTGCCGATGAACATATTTTTTCGAACGTGTAAAACGCGCGAGCGTGGCCAAAAAACAGCGAGCACGCGAATACAGTCCAGTCACGTCCGCGACACGAGGAAACTCGTCCGAGAACTCCATTGCAGTAGCAGTGGAACATATATATACGCGAGAACGAGAAATAAAAGAAAAAAAAGCGAGAGAAAGCGAGCTCGCGCTTTCCGGGGCCAAAATCCACCCGCGTATACACACCTACACCTATCACGCGCCTGTAAACCGTGGTGTGTCACGCGAGCGTGTCCGTCGCGCTTTTAACAAACGCTACTGCGACCGCCACGATATACATGTGCGCGCTGGCCCTAGGTGTGTTCATGTACGTGGACGCAAAGTGCACGTTCATATACATATATACATGAACGGATGGCGACTCTTTACGCAACAGTAATTTCATCGTTATTTTTATAAATTGGACGCCAGTTAACGCTCCACGTGTCAGATTCACCATCAGTCCAGATTGCGGGACGCGCGACGGGATGCTCACTTTTTTTTCCTCCCCCCTACCCTCCTCATGTACTGGTGTGCTGCTGCTGTTTTTTCCGGACTACTTCCTCGGAGAGCACGGTGCGTGATGACGTCTCGTCCACGTGCTGGGTCTATCTGTGTGGCAGTGCTGATGGTGACTCGTTGGTCGTTGCGCCATACCTATGGATTCCTTTTTTGCTTTCTATATTGTAATCGGTCGGCTTTGGACGCCTCTGTGGCTAAAAAAGTGAAAAGAAAACAATGAAATGGATTTTTAATGAATGCGATCGCACTTACACTTTTTAGTGTCGAGGTCATTTTGAAGGTCATCTGGTTTCGCGTTTGTATCAACAGCTGTACTGGATTCCTGTGGGCGTTGTCTTTTATTTTTTCTTTCATATTTTTTTGATATAACGTCAATATATGGGTAACATACGATATCTCGTTATTTTTCATGACAAAAAAAATGTTGTTTTACTTTTTAATTTGGTAAGTATACCATTTTATCTTCAATTCAAATAAGATATGTCAAGTACCTTGTTTTCTTTCCAAATTATTGGGTATCTTATTTTCCACTCATTGGCAGAGAAATACCTGAATTTTTTTACAGATTTAGTATTATTTCAGAGATTTTTCTAAGGAAACCTACGTGATGATTGCCTTTGAAAAATATTTTTAAATATTTATTTGAGTATTGGTTACGTGTAAATTCGGTGATAACCATTTTTGACATACGTTTTCAATAAACGGTAATTATATAGGGTTTTCTTAATAACAGTGTACCATATTATCCATCAAATAATTTCTTCCTTTCGTATTACCTTTGATTGTTTACTAGTATTTTATATTTTGGCAATAAATTTTTCTAAAATCCTGCACTAATTTTGGAGTGCTTCAACAACAAAAAATTAAAAAAAAAAAAATAGGTAAAAAAAACTCATGCGGCCAACTTGCAATCTTAAGTCACGCTGACCAAGTCTGGGTGACCTCCTGCTATTGTAAATAAATAAATCAGGCACTCAAGCACGCAATTCATAGAGCAAACAAAACGTGGCCCCATTGTTCTCATGACAGTCGATATAACTTTCAGTACGCGTAAGCGAAGAAAAAAAAAAAAAAAAAAAAACGAGCAAGTGATAGGTATGAGTGGCATAAAGAATTGAGATGTCCCGGGCGCGAGATCGCATCGTATATTATTCAGCGAGAGCTGCGTGGCAAATCGCGCATTATAATTGGCGCAACTTGCCCGGCACGTGCCAGCAACCGTCGGCCATCTACAGTAAGACCTGCTCGTTTATTATTGTTATGTACTTGGGAGTCATAACCGTTGCCCACCCTCTTCTCTCCGTATTGCCGATGCTCTGAATCGAATTGCATGCAGCGATTGTACTCTGACACGTTTGTATTTTTTATTACTCCACTATTAATTTTTTTTTTTTTTTTTTTTTCTCATAACATCAAAATTGAGATGTAATATTGCAGATTTGTGAAATTGGTTTTTCTTTGTTTCTATTGTTGTAAATAAAATAGTCCCATTCTGTTCGAATGAGTAAATTAAATAATATAAAACAATACATTTGTTGATTAAAAATAAGTCTTGTGGATAAAGTACATTCCAATTTCAAGCTTTTCGTAAGTATGAAGTTCGATTTTTAAACGAAGTAAAAAAAAATATCCTTTTTGATATGTTTTCGGAGAAGATATAATATAAATCCTGCAAATATTGTAGTCTGTTGGTTTTTCATCAACAAATATCTCAATTCTTCTACATCTCTTCTAATTGAAATTTCATGACTGTACATTTCAAGTTTTTACGTTGATTTTCTCCTTAATTTAGACCAATAACTAATTATTTTCATAACTATTATTAATTTCGTTTTTCATACCCATTATCTTGAAAAAATTTTTCATTACTATATTTGCCAAATGATAAAGTATAATATTGAATTTTTATTGAGTTTATATAAAATTATGCATAGTCGAAAATATTAAATAAACAAATGTTTTTTTTAATTATTTTAATTGCTGTCCAACACACAAGTGTAACTTTTCATAGTTTTTTAAATATTTCATCCATTACTTCGTATGCTAATCGATAAAAAGCTAATAATATTTCGCACTTTCAAAGTCTCAATATATTGTAATAGCATATCAAAGGAAGGATTAAAAGGTTTTCCTCTCACGTGCACTTGAAAAAGTCATTTGCTAGCTTTAAGCTGTAGAAAAATCCAATGAGGCTCGCTCATCTGCTGTGAGCAGATAAACGCCTCTTTTGCCAAGAGGCGTTACATGCAGTACAAGCGCACGAAGACATGGTATATGAAATTGCTTATCGTCTTATAGCTGGTATAGGCACGAGTAACGCCGATAATTCTTTTCATGCCCATATCGCATAATACGCCAATGGTCGAGGAGGAGAGAGAGAGAGAGCAAGTCTGGACTTAAGAGTGTACCAACTCAGCCGTGAATCTCCCTATGGATGCTGCACTGTTCACCGTGTACACACGATATGAGCTGCAGATACACACCAGTTTCCCGTTTGGTGTATAGGGCCACGTGCCGATGTTATTTTCTGTTTCACTCTTTTGGTTCTTGTCACTGAGCCGCCCACTTTAGTCACCCTCTGGAGTATCACACGCGCCTCCACCTATGCATGTGTATACAAACGCGGACGGGTGGCCTTTTGGTCGAGGAAATGAGTGAACGATAAAAAGTACGAGGAAAAAAGTAATAAGAGATGAACGATTGCTTAGGGAGACCCCGCCTGAAGCGCGATTAATCTCTTTCTGCAAGCGTTATCATCGTGAGAGTTGTCGTTATGCGTCATTTGCCTGATAAAAAACAAGCTGATATTTTTGGTCATCACTTTTTTTGCACGTGATCATTTAAAGCGAGGGTATAAGCATCCCTCACTTAATTGATTAAACGCGAGTAATTGCCATATGAAATCTTGTTGCAATGACAAGTTATTATTTATTGAACTAGATAAATGTTATAATTCTTTTGTATTAAAACTGTACTTCTGAAATTAATCAAAATTTCAACAGAGTTGATGTAAAAAATTACGAGTAAATATTACAATGACATGTATTGGCATACTGTTATATGAAATGGGTGTAATATTTGTAGAAGCAGCTCAGTATTTTAACCATTAATTATGGTAAAATTTACTAGTCACACTTAATCCTATTTTTTCAAAAAAAAATTTCGTTGTAGTACGAAAAAAGTACGCATTAATTTTTGTTTTGAACAAATAGATCTCAACACTGATGCTCATTTGTTTACAGTAACCACACAAGTTTTTCATAGGCACTATGCGTATTCTTGAGATAACATTATGCAAGTGTTACCAACTGTCATAGCGTGTAAACTTCGTAAACTCAGTGAAAGATTGTGCTGCTTCACGTATGCTAATCATGCATAAAAAATTTTAGTTTTCCAGTTCGGTATCAATTTATGTAGAATTGTAATTCATTAATCATGGGAATAAACTTGGTACCTACTAATGAAATAACTCGTGACGAAAATCGAGGCTACCTAAATAGAGGTTTAACTGATATTATTAAAATACAAGAGAGGAAGAAAAATTGACCAAAAAATAACAAGGCGCGTGTCGTCCATTACAGGCTTACCCTGTCCATAGACCAGTGTCTGAGGCTACCCCTTCGTTTTCTTTTTTTTTTTTTTCTTTTTTTTTACATTTACCTCGCGTGTCGATTCTCAGTCGACCTTAGGTCGACGACATAACTCTGTTTCACTCGCTCTTTTTTTCTTTCCCCTTCCTCTGATCGATGGTTTATTCAGAGCTAATTTGCATTTGGTAATGGCCCTTAGACTTGACAATATGTATGCAGCGACAACATTGAAAACGGATGAGCGAGGGCCCACTGGCTGACTTTATTTTGCATACGCGTGCTGAGGAAATAATGCTGTTCCACTGCTGTATCATGCATGAGTTTCGACAACTAGTGGGTGTTCTCGACTACTCCCCCCCCCTTTTTTTTTTTCATCATAATGATCGTATTTATATGGACTTTTATATCTACGACCATAAATCAATTTAATGAATTGGTGTTTTATAATCATATAGATGTATATTCATAGTTAAAAATCACTTGTATTCGATTAATGAATCGTCATAGAATTTTTATTACGGTAATGAGATGATTTACATTTCAAATAACTGAAAGATGAGAATGAATTATCAAATCTAACCTATTGGTCCACATGTTAATTAATAGTACCGTTGCAAGCTATGTATGAATTCGAAAAATATAAAAAGTTTGCTTGTTGGTTAGCAAAATATTTTTAATACAAACTTACATTTGTAAGAAAAACCTTTTATTTATTATCAGCTAAATTTAGCTGAATTTCAATGATGGAGATAATGTCTAGATATCGTGCTATAAAAATTTAGGAATTAAATATTTTTTAGACATCTGTGTGATGACATTAGTTATGATGATAGTTATCAAAATAACAACTCTATGAAACGAGTAAAGCTTTTAGGATAAAACGTGGAATTCATGTGTTTACTTCTATTACAATTTTACCGACTATAATAAATATTTAGTCATATCTAAAGATATAATAATATTTCTGCATCCTTGACTTCCAGAGGCAGACTAATACCCCCAAAATGTGAAACTATTGTAAAGTAAGCATAATTCGACTCGAAAATCTAGCATTCGTTTGTTGGCAGATTTTCTCGAGTCAGCAGCAGAGTAGTAGCAGTGGCAGCAGGGCAACGGCAAACCAGCGACCCCCACGGTAACGCTAAAAGATTGTTTTATGTAGCAGAAGTGATGGTTGGGGAACTCGTTCGTTATTTCGCGCTGTTTTTGTTTCGATTTCCACGACTTTATTTACGACCGGATAGCACGACCCCCGCAAATACGTGACTACGTTTACGTAGAAATATCGCGAGGACGTGATTTTTTCTTTTCTTTTTTTTTTTTTTTTTTTTTTTTTTCTATTCAGCCATCTCGCTTTTTATTATCTGCTCTCTGGCAGTATAGGCGTATTTGTTTCGCTATCTATTTTTTTCCATTTCCACGTAGCATGTATTTTCCATTTCCATGTATTGGAAGATTTAAGGGTAGTGAATCGTACGGATATATAATTTTATTAATAGAAAAAATAGTGTTCATTAATAGTATTTTATACAACGAGTTCATGAAAAGCGTAACTTCTACAGAACTCTGAGAATGACACTAGAGAGAAAGCATCGCTAAGCGTACGTGTGTTACGAGCTGTCCTTTTATACTCGGTGAACATAACACTCCATAGGTACAGCAATTTTTCAGCATATTCAGGTAAGAAGAATAAAGTTTTTTAGATGGAAGGTAAAAAAATGTATGATAAGCAAGAAATCCAGAGAAAAAATTCCTCCACAATCTTCTGGTTATGAAGTTTTGATCATATGTATAAGTAGATCACGACCCATACAAATGTATGACCAAGAGCAAAGCTAAAAGTCAACCTCTAACGAGTACATAAAAATAAATATGGTGCAGTATTATTTGACAACGATTTCGGCATATTCTGAAGGCACATAACGTATACGGTAATATACAGCCAGAAAACAAAGAAAAAAGCAAAGAGCAGAGTCCAAGTCTTGGAGGTGAGTTTTTTCGCATAATAAATCTGTAAGGCATTCGTCGAGAGGGAAAGAAACATTTGTCTGCATTAAAGTTTGTGATGGTAGTGGGAGAGCGTATAGCGCCAGGAACAAGCGCTTGGACGAGCACCTCCATCTATCAACGGCAAACACATCAATCTACGGCAACAACGGCAGGCTGAAAAAGTGTACAGGAGGGGTGGAATTTGGGAAAAAAAAACAAACGATCGGCCGCTGCTTCGGAATATGTTTCCATATTTCTTGTAACCCCTACACATGGGGCTTTACGGTAGCTCTTGGGCTTGAGGTTTTAAGTGCCAATTAGAGGCCATTTTTATAATATTCACGCTTTACGCCCTTTCGCTATTAATCAAATATATTTTTGGGGAACTTTTGACAAACTTACAGTCGTTTTATTCGGCTTCCTTTTACGTAGATATTATGTAATATTTTTTTTTTATTTTATTTGAGGATACACTATATACTTCTTAGGAAAAAGGTTTTGTTCTTTTCTGTTACTGTACATCGGTTTTAAGCCTTTTTTCTTGGTTCAATATCCTAAAAATTTGTCAAAATTGTACAGAAATTGAAACAGTCATAACAAAAATCTAAAGAGCCGAAACACGAAATAAAACATTTATCATATATTTATAATACTTTTGTGAAATCGTGTGTAAGTGCGGGATGAAGATCAAAATTTTACAATTTAAACAGTGAGTTTAAAAATGGTTGACGAATTATAGTTGAGTTGTATGAAAATCAATCAATCGTCAAGGATAAAGGTACCACTTCAAAAAAATGGAAGATCAAAGTGGTTGAAGTAAATAAAAACTGGAAATTTTTAAGTAACATTAAAAGTTGTTGCAATCATTGTTCCGACCTTTTTTAAATAAATATGGACAAGGTTTTTCGATATCATAAATTTTAAATCAAAGCTTGCATTGAGCTCCTCCACAAGCCAAATCGAAGTATAAAACAAATTAAAAGTTCATGCCGAGTCAACAATGGCTAGTATTTCTCGTGGTGTACTCTACTCTCACGTACCATTATCCAAGTTCAAAAATTTAACCAAGATTTATCAATTTTTCAAATAAAGTGGACGTTTGTTCGCAATTAACGAAAAAAAAAAAGAAGATTTTTTTTCTTTCAACATACCCGGGAGACCGTTTGATGAAAGGCTGAAAAGTGCGGGCGTTCGTGTGCGACCGCACGAAAGCAATACCAATTTCGTAGACCTTTTTTTCATTCCTCGTTTGAAAAAAAAAAAATAAAGTCAACAGGGGAAGCAGTCGCACACGCGTCCGCCATCACAGAGAGACACCCGCTGATCATCACGTAATTAGGCAGTTGGTGCGCATCGCGCCGCTGCAGGCAATCGCCACGGCGAAGCTCGGCACGTGCCCGCACGATTCGTCAATGGGCCTGCCTGTATATCGTTGGCACGTGTCACATGGCCCTCCCGGAGATTATATGGCGTTTTGCTCTTTCTCTCCGGATACTCGTGTTGGGTGTGCGTGTACGAACGCGTGTTGAGGTGGGTGTGCATGCGCGCGCGCAAAAGCGTGCATCTGCACACTGTAAGAGGTGTTCGGCTATTTTACGTTTAGTCACGGGGAGATGCCTTAATAAACGACTGGGAAAAAACGACGTTTCGTGACAAAAGGTTGACCGATCGTTTGGCTTGTGTTGTTATAACTACCCTTTCGAAATTTATTAGAGATATAAATTGACGAGTAATAAGTATTTGAATTCTTAAATACACATTCTATATGCTTTTAAAGTTTTTTCAAACCTTTCGGATGCCAAGTTATTAAATGTGCAAGTGGTCATGCATTTCAAATAGAGCACTGATAGCTGTACATCGCTACCCTTGCGAATGAGAACCATCGTTTCACTACCTGAAAATTTTTATTTAGTTGAAAAGGAACCTTTTAGTTATTGTACTGAATTGAATGTCATGCTATCGGAATAGGACTACTGTGAAAACAGGAGTTACTTTATCCGATTATTTAAAAATTCGTAGATTAAGTGTAGGGAGTAAGTTTGATTATTGTACTTTAATGAATTCTCAACTATTACATGCAAAAATTTTGCTGATAACGTTCTTAAGCCTCGACAATCGTCTGGATTTTAACAACTATATTTTTCGTGACAACTACTTCTAGAGATCAAAAAGAAGTCTCATAGTTTCTCCATGTTCATAAAAAGTATCCAATAAAACCGTGGGGAATGAAAAAAATCTTCGAAATAGTATTGCTATCAAAACAATTTCAAATAAATATTATAAAATTTATGTTTTACAGAAATTAGTTACTATATGTCGGATCAGATTCTCAGTATCCACGACATCCAAAATATAGTACATACTTCTTTTTTAAAATACCTCATTACTGTGTTTTGTTTCATAGACTTTTCATGTACATAGTAATCTTAGTACTTTCTGCATCATAGTACATCCTGAGTTTAATCCGACTAAATCAGAATCATAATAACTAATTCCTTTAGCGTATCACATTTTCAAACATTCATCATTTCGAGATAACATATCAACAGTGCATTAAGTATATTTTTTTGCACATTTTTTTGGAATCATATATTTTGATAAATTAGTTTTATCTGACGTCTCATTTTTGTAACAGCATAGATTTGGGCAAGAGGTCAGTAACCGGACAATGCAGGATTGTTATCCAGTTAGAATTTATGTATATATATATTTATAAAATCAGTCATTCACCCCTGAGCGTTCACATTTAACATACAGACCAACGTGAAGATGTCCCAAGAAACTTCACGACTAAAATATTTTATATAGAATAATTTTTTTCGTCTTACTTTTTTTTAATATCAATTAGTGTCAATAACCAGATGTGCCAAAAATTAGTTGTTTTAAAATAAAACTCTGATCATTACTACTGAACAAAAACAGAATCCACCAATACCCAACGTAGTAAAATGGAGTGTAAATCGTATTTTTTTAAACCATGTTTTTTTATTAACAGACATTATTTTATAGATTAGAAAATATTATAAACAGATAAGTTAATGATGTGCTCACTTTTGAGTATTTGATAACAGTTTTATATTAACAATGACTGAAAGTTTGAATGGAAAAAATTTTTTTTGCTGATTTGCAATTAGTATTTTTTGTAAATGAACTTAAATTACAAAACACTGTAGTAATGGTTATCAGTATTTCACTATGTTTTTAATTTTACTTTGAAATTAATAAAATAATGTAACTCCTGTTGTTACACATTGTATTAACCACGATAGTGTCATTCATTATGTGCATCGCTATGTTGGAGAATTTTTTACGGAGAACGAGATCTCAGTAGGTGTTCGTACGGTTTGGGATCACATATAAAGCTCGGTGCTAGCGGTGTCTTTGATCTTTTCCACGCACGTGCCAAATTAATTTTTATTGGTGGATCAACTACGCTTAAATAGAATTTCAAAGTGCACGGTGTAAAGTGCGTCGTTTTGTCAGATGAAACTATCATGTGTTTTTAGATGAACTTTTTTATATTACCAAGCAATGGAGTATAAACTGGTGGGTGCTACTATTTAATTACAGATTGAAAATGAGAGAGAGATTTTTTTTTACATCCGATGCCTTTTACAAAATACAGACTTGCTTTGTAATAGTTCAAACTTTAAAATGTACTTGAAAATGTTAGCGTCAAGACTATTTAGAGTACATATAAATGAAAACTAAACTTTTTTATATATTATTCTTAACCGTTGAAAATTTGATAATTAAAGATCTGACTAATGCTAAGACTATTCCTAGTCTTAGAGATTTTATTTCCATGACACTTTTTTATATTCAATCCAGCTCTGGGAAAAAAAAAAAAAAAAAAAAAAAAAAACCCAATCAATTTACAGAGAAATGGTGAAAAAGTCTTTTTGGTGGCACATGTGATACTCTTACTTTAGTGTTATATTTTTTGCTACAGGCATGGCTACGTCTCTCACACATCTCCTTTCCATCCACCTTCTCCGTTCACTTTCTCGAAAGTTACGAGAAGTCTAGTAGGAAGATTCTGAAACTGCTAGCCTCGCAGCAAGGATTTGGGCCAAGGAGTTTGCTTCTTCTTCTTTCCCCTCCCTCGCTCTTCCTGCTGTTCAAGCCGAAGCAGTAAAACCGAAATAACTTAATTAAAGAATTTCCATGAATTTAACGCTGCCGAGGGAGAATACATATTTATGATCCGATCGCTTCCGCGAGCGGGCGTTGAAAATTCGAATCGCGAGCCAGCCAAGTGGAAAGAAATCTCCTCTGTACCACCCTCCCTCCTGGTCTTCCTTGCTCTCTTCCCGTTCTTCATTTCCCTAACCGAAACGAGCGTCCTTCGAGGTTACGAAATATGTATATGCAGCCGTAGTGGATGAGGGGTGAGAGGCTTTATAGAAGTAAAACTTTTGCGAGGGTATCACGAGTATTTCATTTTTCCCTTATGAAAAATACTTTACTAATAATAATAATCTAAGTATTATTACGTACTTCTTAAAATAATTAATATTCGAATCTTGTTGCTTTCTGTGCAAAATATTACGTTTTGTTTACATCCAAGTTGGTTTTTTTGTCGATAGCATCATTCAAAATTAAATTTTTTGGTTTTTGTTTTATTTAATAAAATTGTAAGAGTATTAAAAGTTATTAAAACAATATTATTGTAAGAAATGAAAATTTTATAAAATTCTTTCTGAATAGAAAAAATAGATTAAAATTAAAAATATGGCATCGTATTTTTTTATTATACATGTAGGTTAAGAGTCGTAATAATTTTTGAATATTACAAGATTAATTCCATTCAATAAGCATCTGAAGGTAACTTTTCTTGGCCAAGAAATCTTAGTGTCGTAAAAATAACAAGAAAATAAAACCAACTTTGACTGTTTTTTTTTCTTTTCGTTTATTTGCATGTCCCTCAAAATTCATCTCTTGGTAATCCCACTAGACACAAAGCACAAAGAATCTACGATCAAATCGCAAACTAAAAGAGAAAGACATGAATAATAAAAATAACACGTGAGCACAGTAGAGAGAAAGAGAGGGATAGAAAAATGTATAAAGTGGTAATGTAGTGGTAGGTGAGTCAAGTTTCCTCAGTAGATTTTATGGAAGCATAAAGAAAACGAGCTTCCACTAGTAAATAAAAAAATAGAATGAGACAAAAGAGCACCGAGAAGATGTTAACAAGGAAAAAGCCAAGGACAAACGTATACAAGAAAAAATTGTACGATGAAAAGAGAACGAACAGTCGGATTTCATTTGGTCTTGTCTCTTTGATGTCTCTGGGGCGTACTGTTAGTACGTTCCTGTACTTCAAGGAACATTTTTATTCTATTCACTTTTGTATCCCAATCCTTATTTTTTTTTTTCACTTACTTTTTGTGCTGTTTTAATAAACTTTTTTTTCTGAGCCCTTTAGTTTCATCCTTATTCATCTTGGAAATCTCAAAAATCCTAAAATCACAATTTGAAAGGTAAAAAATTTATCAAAATTTTGAAAGCATGAGCACTACTATTGGACATCTTCAAAGGAAAAAATTTTTTAAATGCATTTTTCGATATTTTTCATACTTAATTTTTGCTGTATGCAAGAATCTAAAGTTAATTAGACTTTACCAACATAAATGAGCTTTTTTTGATCAATACATGAAATTCTTGTGTATATTTTAAAGAAATAAAAATTTATCTATAAAACTAAGAAAAGATTTGAATAAAGATTTTAGAAACGTTTATGTTGGTATACGTTGGTTTTGTTATTCAATAAATAGTGTAAAGAAACTATGAATGCTTATGTTTGTATAAAAAAACAAAGTTTATTAATCTATATAAAATTTTCGTCTACAATACATTTGTCACAGTTTAGTTACTACATAAAAAATCACAACACTAACAAGGCTGTGAATGTTAATACTCGTTTTGTCTTCCACTGGTCTGAACGTATTAATCTTATCCCAAATCAGACTGTACAAGGGGACTGTAAATTTTTACTCCAGACAAGTGTTCTTTTGCTTTCTTATTCTTCCACGTTGGAATAACTTGAACAAAATTATCACCAGTATCCTTGTCGATTCGCCACACAGCATAATGGCTACTTAAATATATATGCCTTTTGTACACAAAAATTGATCTTATTCGTTCTGTCGCATAAATTGTACATACATGTCTCTCCTCCGTAAATTCTAAATCACTTTTCTGGATCGTGATTGAACTATTATTGTAAGAGCTTACTACATAAACTGTATCTGTTTCATAATCGATTGCCAATGATTTGTATTTATTGAAGTAAGTAAGGTTTCTAAAATATTGATGATTTAATCCGTTGACGAGAATTCTCTGGATGTGAGCAGTATCAGAATGTTTCGTAAAGTAAAGAAATCCTTTTTTAGGGTGGGCAATGATAGAGTGCGGGCTACCTAAAAAAGCTTGGGGATCGGGGTGGGATATATTTTTAACAAGCGTAGGCAGAAAATTTTTTAGGCCTTCGCGTATAAACATTATTGAATGATTGAAAGCCTTTGTTTTAGATTCTTGGATGAAATAAAGTTTTTTCGAAAGCCAATCAAATGCAATATCGTTTATGTGATAAGACATTTCATCAGGGGTTCTATAAATTACTTTTTGCCAATCATCATTTTTTAAACTTATTTCATAAATTGCGTTTTCGTCGCAGAAAAATATTTTACCTTTTTTGTAATCATAATCAAAATCAACTATATCCTTTTCAATAAAAGTTCCTACATATATCTGAATCGGAAAAATAACATCATTAAAAGCACGGTTTTGGCGTTGTTCAATCGATTTTCCCCTAATGAACCTGTCTTGAATGTATAAAATGAATTCACCTACATCATTGCAAGAAATCAGATCTTTAGATAATTGCCTACCGAGGCGACAGGTACAACTGTAATGACCACCACTGGATGGAAGACAAATATCCATACACTTTTCTTTATCATTTTCACATGGATGTTTAATCGGACGTGTAATAATGTCCCAATTTGGAACAGCCTTGATTTTTTTAGGGTCTTCGAGTGGTATGTGATACTCTTTAACGTTAATACAGCTATGTGTAACAATAGTACAAGAAGATATATAAGGTTTATTTTTGTGACTAATTGGCTTAACGAGCCAGAATAAACGTTTTTGACTATAAGTTATACTGATCACTGGTTTATACAAATATGCGTAATAAGTTATTCTCTGTCCATTGTAATTAGAACTAAATAAATAGTGACCGCTAACCCAAAAAATAATCTTTTTTTCGTAATCTATTGATATACAAGATATCTTTGAGCCACGAATAATCTCTTCTTTGTCGGAGCCATCCAAATTAACTCGGATAATCTAGAAAATAAAAGATATTTAGTGTAGATAACAAAGTAATGTTTTTACGTCACTGGTACTCCGTAAGTGAACATCACCGCCTGCTGTATGGGTGTAGATATTCACTTCCGGGGAACCAGGAAACGGAAGATCGCTCACGCACTGCAGGTAAAAGTAAAGAAGCCTCTGAAACTTTCTTTACTATATCCCCCAAGGTGCATAATATACAATAATTTAATATCGAATTACAGATAGGAAATACTAGTTTTATTCAGATTCATATAATTATATGGCTTTATATGTTACGTTATCAATTAAAAAAATGTTTAATCGTTATTATCATTAACAACTGGACTAGCTGAGCGAGTAAAATAGTTGAATGTTTGTGAAAGTTTATTTTATTTGAAGTTAATTGTTTGTCCAATGTAGTAATTAAAACTTTATTATAAAATTAAAATACATTTTATTGTTTAATAAAAGTTTTATTACCGAATAATCTTGTTGAATAAAAGCAAAACCTTCAACGTAGTCCAATACAATATCACAAGGATCTCTAAGATCAGATAAAATAATGGCATGGTATTTTTTATTTATGTCAAACACGCTTAAGGTTCCTGAAATTCTATCGATTACATACAATTTTTCATTCAGAATGTCGATAGCCATAGCCTCAGATCTTAATCTTTTTGTGTGTGTAATGTTAAGCAAACCTTCCGGAAAAGTTTTTATCATAGGTATATTTGTCGTGCTCCAAAAAATTGAAGCATCTTTGTGTATGTCAAAAGCGTTTATTTCGCTTTCTAACTTTGCAATTACTATATGTTCTATAGGGTTTGAATTAAATAACTTTATTGTATCGTTGTCAATTATTATTAAATCATCTTCAAGTAATTCTATGTTATTATTTTCTATGGACAAGGCTGGAACGTGAAAAAAAATATAAATTATCTTATCCATAAAAATGAAGATTACTAAGATTATATTTATACAATGAAAAGTAACGTACCTTGGTTTAAAAATATTGATATTGCTATCAAACCATACATTGTAACTTTAAATTCTATAGAACCCATGACGCTGTAAGATTTTGTTTATCCAGTGTATGATGGCAGTTTCCTTTTGTGTATAATTTTATGATGTTTTATTTTCCTCTCACCAATCCTTGTTCTGTTATTAAAAAAAATCCGTACATTAATTTGACATAACTAATTTTTACTCTTAGTATCTGAAATATTGTTTTACAATTTTTAAATCGTAAGTATTGAGGATCTAAAAAAAATGAGACATGCTTATAGATTTCAAAGTTTTAAAAAATAATAATTTAAAACTTACAAGATATAATTTTCGACTAGGTGGTGATAATATTTAGAAGTTAAATAAGATGTATAAAACGACTTTTATACTTAACTTTATTCGCCAATTGCGTGAGATACTGAAATACTTGAAGTGCCCGAGAGGTGTCCAAAACCAGTACACAAATTACATATAAGTAAATATTTTCGACCACTGAAATATGTCAAGAGTAATAAATTAGACTAATATTGGCAATAGACAAATGGTACCTTGGATGTACCAGAGACACAAACTGTGCATAAAGTGCTATAAAATTACATTAAAGTTCACACGCCTACAGTATTACTGTTTAAGTGGCACTGACTGTTACTATACTAACTCACAAAAGCGCACACTGGTCGCTATTTGTAGTTTAATCGACAATTAAGTCCCACTTTTTAAATAGCCGTTATTCTCTAGGTTAGTATATCAATGTTATGTCAAAAGATAAGGTTTTAATTGTTCTTTGTATTGATCTTATCACAAAATTTAGTGCTGAGTCTCTCTAAGCCGTCAAAAAACTGGGATTTCCATACTTCTCAATTCAGTCAAAACGTTAAGGTGCAGTATATTATGTACCCAGAAAACTAATAAGTATTTTAATGACATCAACTTCACTTTGTTCCAATAAAATCTGAACAAAAAAGAAAAAATAAATAAATCGAGCTTAATGGATGAATTAATCACTCATTTTTGTTGATTGAATAATATGTAAAAATTCAAAACAAGGTTAGTGTAGATGAAATAATATAAATGACTTATGTTGTCCAATCGACTATGACCAATGTGTGCTTACTCTATGCCACATTTTTTCATCGATATTTACTCATCTCCGTTAGTTCTTTGATATCAACTATCAGACTATAATAAGTAGTCGTGGGTACAGTGCAGTGGACCTGTAGTACGGTCGTCGGATAAGCCTCTTTTACGTCTAAGCAGCCAATTATCTTTCCCAGTTATTTTTTTTTTTTTTTTATCAAATGACTTCACAGTTAAAATTGTGCAAGAGAGAGCTATAATATCTGTAGCTGTAGGCGTAGGTAGTCATGTGGCTGCGTGCTCGAGAAGAAATTTGTTAAAGTGATTTCTACGGCCGTACAAATAGTACAGTTTTCTTTCTCGTATAATTTAGACCATGACATCATTTCACTCAAAAAGAGATTGACTAGGCAGACTGCTTAGACGTAGAAGAAGAACATGTGACAGCCGTGTTGCAGGCCATAAATGTTTTTACATAAAATCAAATTTTTCCTTTTTTCTTTATACGTCACTATACTTAACTCATATACATATGCGTGTAATTTTAGTTATGGTTTTATTGTAAAATATTTACGGTTATAATGATGCCTTTATTAAAGTACAATTAATAAATAAATACTTATTTATGTGCAAAATTATTTAGTGCTTAAAAATAGTGAAAGAGAAAAACAGAAGAGGACTAAAATGGTGTTTATTGATAGTAAAAAAGCGTTTTGGAAAGCGTAAGCCATTCGTATTTTTCACCTACACTTACCTTATTTGAATAACAATTGGTAACTTTATCTACATTTTGTAATATCCATATTAACACAAAATAGTTTTTTTTTTATGTTTCAATACTTTTTTACATACATAAAATCTTATAGTTCTTATCAACATAGTTCTTAGTTACTTGAGTCTTATCCTTCATAAAGTATTTGAAGATAATTTATTGCACCTCAGAACTAGCTATACGTTTGAAGATAAAACTGACTTCTATGAGAGATATTGAAGAAAGAAGTATCAAACGAAGAACTTTTATCTTAAATACCACCTGTGCTAAATTGTTGATTGAGAAAACCTGAAAAAGTGGGGAATAATCGTACAGATGACTACAGTCATGTTTGTTCCAAGATATTAGCCTGCTGTGATATGTATTAGCATCAACTATTGAGTAAAAACACTTATTTCAACAAACATAAAAATGGCAATAATGAGCAACGAAAAAGTAACAGACAGAATTATAAGTAAGACCGATTGATGGACAATTACTGGTAAAACTTGATCCTTTTTTGATGAATTACATAATTTACAACAGAAATATGATACAGACTTATCAAAAATAGTTTAGGTAGGTATAAGCAAGATGATATCGACCAGAAGGTTGAAGGTTATTTATTAATTATATTTATTTTCTATTATAAATTATCTGTGAACTGCCTTTGGAAAGTATAGTAAAATTTTTTGAGACGATGGCTCAACATATGATGTTCATTCTTTTTTTTTTTTTTTTTTTTTTTTTTTGATGAACAATTTCTCAGACACTTTCAAAATCCAAAAAAAAAAAAATTTTTGAAAACGTGATTTAGTAATTTTCTGCTGTAACTTTCCAAGAAAACATTAATGACTTAAGAATACGTAAAATAAAACGTGTAAAGCGTATTCAAATAAAATTGAATAATATTTAAACAAAAAAAAGCAAATAATGAAGATTTATGTAAATTTATTGCGTGTTTACAACATGACCACACCGTGCCAAACAGACACACGAGCCGTAGTATGGGTAAACCAGGCAAAAAAGTGCGCATTAATTAAAATTTCATCATAAATTTCATTATTGAATTAATAAAATGAGTTTTGATGTATTGATGAATTAATTGATATCAAGAACAACTAATAAATTAAAAGGACAATACGGTCGTAATATAGTTTTAAAAGATATCAATCTTTACTTTGTAAAAACTAAAGCACATTGTATAAAAAATTGTATTGAACAAAATTTCATTTTTTAAATAAATGTATGTGATCACTTTTTTTGTGTAGATGCGCACTTTATTTATTTCATTACTTTTGTAGTAACTGAATAAAGACACGTCAACCACGTACTAAAGTCTCTCGTTACTTTCCAGTACCCAGATCCTCATCTCCAAGGAACGTTTCCCTACAGTAGTGTCGATTGCTGTGCCATCTTACGGGAATACGTGTCAACATCATTCGTACTATTATCAAAGAATAATCGTAACTTCTAAACTATCATTTATGTTCTTAGTTTATTCACTGACGTTATATTAAAAGATTTTATTATCAACACCGTTTCTTTGATTGTATGCGTTTTTTTTTTTTGTAACCTACGTAAAACTTTAACGAACTGGGAGGAACAGGTGGCAAGATTTCACCATTTAGGCCCCAGAGGCGAGCATATCTCTTCTTTTTTAAGGTCACCCGATAGCTGTCAAGTTCTTCTGCAACTGAACTTGTCTTCGTGTGAGATCAGCGAAAGTGACTTTCCACAGCTAAGTGTTTTATTATACTCGTCTACCAAAATTTTCCGATGTGTTGCATAAAAAGTGTCACTGATAATTTCACTGAAGTAAAGAAGCTACCAAGAGGTTAAGTTAATTACTTAAACTTTAAGCGCCTGCGACACATGCTGATTATCAGCCCGATAGTGTAATAACACATGATACATGCGATAACCTATACTACCTAGTTATACCTTAGTAAAATAAATTTTTGTTGATGTAGACCAGTCACTTTTTAAACTTCATCCGGACTCTTCTGTAACTGATTCACACGTCCACCAAATAAAATATAAGTTTTGAATGGCCAAAAGTTATAAGTATTTATATTGATCAAGAAAAAGTGCATCTTGTTTTTTATTTATCACTTTCAAAATTGAAATGATAGTGAACTATCATTTATTACGTGGGTGATCCAAGTTTTTAAAATAATCTGAGCTTTATTCATTGGACACAACGATCTTATTAGTTAATAATGAATAATATAATCTTGGTGAAATTTCTACAAATTATTGTATTACGTTAGACAAATGAAATCGTTTATAGAAGGAAAGTCCATAATTATTGTAGTTACAATACTTATTTTCGTAGGGTTATGGATGTATCTGTTACTATGTAAGTAAAATTTTATAAGTAAAATTTATCTTATAATAGCCAATGTACAGACTTAAGTATCACTAAGATCTTTTTATTTTAGATTTTTCACGAAATAATGAGGAAAAACGTCTTTCAAATGGCATTTTCATTGTTGATGGCAACAAAATATTATTATACAATCCAAAGACCAAGGAAACTAAAACTATTCATGAATCTCATCATAAGATAAGAGCCTATGACGTAGATAAAGATGAATCACTGTATTGGAGCGAAGAAAGTGTACCAATAATTCATACGAATTCAAAGAGTTTTACAAACTTAAAACACACAAAAAGATTGAAACCCACGGCAATGGCTGTAGATATTGTGACTACCAATGTGTATTTAGTAGATAGTATTTCAGGTACTTTAAATGTGTTGGACATGGAAAAAAAGTACCATTCCATTATCTTATCAGATCTCAAAAACCCTTGTGACATAGCTTTAGATCCTTTTGAAGGTCTAATGTTTGTTGTTCAACAAGACTATTCGGTAATTATTATTTTATTATAGTAGTGTAATAGATAGAACTGTATTACTGAATGCTAAAGTTATATTCCAACATAGCAAACTTTTAAGTAGCAAAAGTTCAAAAAATCATTCTATCGGTTCATAAGCTATGACAGTTGATAAATACAACTCTAATGCTAATAATATTATTGAATACGAAGAACATGCTAAGCATCTTTGCATAAAAGTGGTCTTAGACATTTAAAACTAATGATAAAATCTTATAAAATATTACATTAAATTATTTCATTACTTTTTTAGATCATACGACTGACCATGGATGGTGCTAATGAAACTCTGATAGTTAAAAATCGAGACGTATCTTCTGTAACGGTAGATTACGAAAAAAAGATTATTTTTTGGAATGATGGTCACCATGTATGGAGTTCTGATTATAATGGACATAAAGAAATTCATTACCGATCAGTTTCTGAGGCAGTTGAAAGTATAACTTATTTTGAAAACCGGTTGTTCTGGCTCGTTAAATCAAATTGGTCAAGAAGAAAGTATATTTTATCTATTTGTACCATAATTGACGAACGTTGTGATAACATTGAAAAACACCATATGCTACTGGAAAACCCTACACGCATCAAAATGTCCATAAATTGGAGAGCAATTGCACGTTCATTTAAAAATCCGTGTGAAGATGGAAAAAATAAATGCATGGACATTTGTCTTTTATCCAGTGGTGGTCATTACAGTTGTACTTGTCGCCTTGGTAGGCAATCATCTAGAGACTTGTCATATTGTCGTCCTGTAACTAGTTTTCTTCTATACGTCAAAAATAATTTTATAAGAGGAAGGTTACTTAATCAAAAAACAGAAAACGCTTTTACTGAAGCAATTTTTCCTACTTATATAAATGTAAGCTTAAATATTTTTCATGTTAAGAATGCAGTGGATTTTGATTACAACATTAAAAGAGGTAAGATATTTTTTAGTGATGACACGAAAATTTACGAAATAAGTTTATTCACCGAAGAAGAGCAAAAAGTTATTTACAAAGTATCTGATGAAACACTATACAGAATAAAAGATCTTGCTTTCGATTGGCTTTCCAAAAATCTATATTTTATTCAAGAAGCTGTTTACAATACTGAAGAACATTCAATAATGGTCATACAAGAAGGTGTAAATATTTCACCTAAAATTATAAAAAATGCATCTCGTTCGGACCCACAACCTTTCATGAACTGCCCACATTCTATTGTTGTTCATCCAAAAAAAGGATTTATTTATTTTACAAAATTTTCTTATAATGCACACATCCAGAGAATTCTCGTCAATGGATCAAATTGTAAATATTTTCGAAACATCACATATCTCAATATGAACAAAACATTGGCAATTGATTACCAGGAGGACAAGATCTATTACATGAGTACGTTTGACGATTCCTCGATAACTATCCAGACAACTGATTTAGAATTTTCTGAAAAAATTAAAGAATTTGAGATATACATAAAAAGGCCAATAAAATCCATTTATGTCTACAAAAAGTTCCTGTTTATAAGTAATAACGATTCAATTTGGCAATTTAATAAATATGATGGTACAAAAGGTGTTCAGATAATTCCAAGACCAAATGAAAAATTAAAAGAACCTTTGAGTGAAATAAAAATTTTTAGTCCCCACATACAGTCTTCTTACATGGGAAAGATAAATACGTAAAAGCGTAGTAAAAGCGTTTTGTCCATTTTTAAAATAAGCTTCATGTTCACCAGCACACGATATTGAAAAAAATCTTTTAGTACTGCCGTACTCTAACTTATATGTCTGGGATATCGCATTCTTCACAGAGCGAAGTTTATCAATTGGAATTATCAAATGTTTGAATACGTCTTTGACGCTTTTTCGCCACTTGTGGTTTTTCCGACAGTAACCAAATTATAAATTTAGTTTAGTGGAGTAAGGAAATATTATCTTTCTGAAGTGTTATTTTTTTTTATCTACAACCATAGTTTATTCCAAAACTTAATACTCAAAAATTTTCGCAAAAAAATCTATAATACATATCTTTTTGCTGCAATCTTAACAGATTACGAGAATTTCTAAAAAAATTTCATAAACACGATTTTTAAATCTTCAATTCAAATTGTTTGTAATTTAAAAACGTCGGTGAACGTAATGAATTCATCTGTAACGTTCATTTTATATTTAATTAACGTAAACTAAAATTGGTAAATGTATAATTACGTGTTAATATAATAATTAGTAAAAAAAAAGGATTTATTTATTTATAAGTGACATAAAGAAGTTACCAGTAATTGGTCTGATCTAATAACTTTTATTAAGTTTAAGATCCATGATAAGAACGAGATCTAGACTTTCTCGTAGTATCACTTGTAAGCTTAACATCTAACTTTTTTCATCTCTTTTCACATCTAATTTTGTCACATAGAATGTTCACCTTAAGCCTACAAGTAGTTACTCATTTTTTATGTTACGATTTAAGTAAAGTTATTCATATCAATCTCATTTGTAATCTACAAAACTTATAACTATGCAACAAGTTACGTGTAGTTAATAACATATTTTTTATAACTTTGTGTAATAAAATTTTTCTTAATAATTACAATGATGTAATTTTTGTTGTTGTTTTAGTTTCTTAGGTTATTTACGTACAATAAACAACAACATAACAAATGTGAATTATCTTTACATTCTAAGAGCAGTTACTTAACCAAAGTGTGAATGGGTGTGTATCGTGATAAACTACATCCGTATTAACATTAATAATGTTGTAGTTTTAAATGAACAAGATACCACGATTTTTTTCATTCTACCAATTATAAAACAATATTCTTCAAAAAGCTATAGGATCTTGCATATCAACGTGACTAAGTGAATCCAGATTACAAGCTCTAAAAAAAATTTTTACTTTGATTCGTCTAGATGCCTAATCCTTAATCTCTGATTACTTAAAGCTGATCAAGAAATAAATCTAAAATCAAATTTTTATTAAACAAGTATACGTATAATTAGTGTTGTTTTTATTTTTCGAATTTGTTATACAAATCTTTAACTATTTAGCTAAGAGCACTTTATAAATTTTAATTATGTATTGTTACTTTCGTATATATTAAGCTAAGAAATGTAATTAATCATTGATTTTGCTTCTTAAAAGTTTTTTTAATTAAAAATAAATAACAATGAATGCAGGTGAGAGGGAAATTATAAGTGTTTTAGTCATATATAGTTGGTCATATTTCGAGATTATTCAGAAAAAATTATGTATTTTGGCTTTTTTGTATTTAAATAACGATGACAGCTAGAAAAATTTTGTATCACATTAATCTGCTTTTTTTTTCGTTTCAATTTTATTGATATAAAAAGATTTTCATAAAAAAATTAATTTTTTTTTATTTATTTTATTTATCTGTTTTAGAATAATTTTTGTTAGAAGTTCTGTAAGTTGGTAAAAGTATTCACCACAAGTTATTGAGATTATAATAAATAATAATGAGGTGTGTTTTTTTTATAATTGATCACATCTCAAGATTACCTTGAGCAGTTTCGATGAACTTAAGCTTATTTTTTTGCAATTCAATACCTGTTGAAGAAAATGATTAATTTGTTTATTTTGTAATCTTGATCTCATTGAATTTAAAATAGTGTATGAAAATGTTGTTTGATTATTGATTGGCATCCATGCGAAGCTTGACATAGGATTTCAAAAATTGTTTTTACCAAAAGTAGATGATTTATACAAATGTTTATACTTTTTTGCACACAAAATATTAATTTTTACTTTGTTCGCACAAGTCTTGTACAGCTTAAAAAAGTTGAGTCTTTTTCTCAATACTGATTATTTTTTAACGTATGAACCTAACTTTAACAGTTGCAAATCTGAGAAAAAGCGAAAAATGGTAAAGCCAACGTGACGAGAAACACACAGCAGAGAGAGCAAAAGTTAGATATCTGGGTATGTCGACATTTGCTATACGTGTACTCCTGCATGGATCACAACATTGACGAAAAGCGAAGAGGAAAGAGAGAAAGATAGGTGGATAGAAAGAGAGAGCGAGAGAGAGAGAAGGTGAGGGGTAACCCCGGGAAATTCGTATTGAGGGTCCAGGAAGCAAGAGAGCAATAATCCTTCTATACGCAGAGCAGAGCAAGACAGAAAGAAAGCCAGAGAGGGACTAGCTGCGATCGCTACAGCTTTCGGTTTTCGAGGGAGAGGCACGAGATTTCACGGAAGGCTGCCCACGAATGGACGCGTCTCTCTCTCCCGCTATCCTGGCGCTGACAGCCAGGAATTGGAATTGCATCGGCACCGCTCGATATACCCGGTCTCCCTGGCTCTCTCTTTCTTTGGGTATCGGCCGATATTCGCTGCCTGTTGGCTGGCTGTCGTTTCCCTAGATACGTATCCACGATGTGTCTATCTTTCTCTTTCGATATGCCTATATGCGTGGGGTAGCCGATGCATATCAAATCGCTCGCGCTTAGAACTGTATGTATGTGTGCAAACATGACTGAATTGATCCGGCCAGCCAGTGGCTATCCCACTTTCTGCTACCCCCTACCCACTTCAATGTGGTAAGATCCGCTTTCCATGGTGACACGTTTACCCTACACCATGAGGGAAGGAATACTCCATGACTTTTGCAGGTGACCTTGTAGCGGGACTTGCCCCTTGTGTTAGGTAAGTCGCGTTAAAAAAGTATGCACTTAGTGTAATTTTGACTGTGAGACGTGAAAAGTTTCATTTTACCTATAAATCTAAAATTATGTATTTAAAACAGCAAAAATTCTCTACTACAATTTAGAACCAAGTATTTTTTTATTTATTTAATAAATGTCATCTTACGCAGAGGAGATGCTCAGTTTAAATAAGTCTTATAAATATTTATCTGAAAAAATACTTGACTTAGACGTGGGCAAAACTATATGTTGTAGTTTTGAAGCATCGGTTATTAGAGAATGCATATTTCCTTCTTTAATTTTGTATGTGGCCATCTCAAGCTCTTTATCATGCAAAAAAATTATAACATCAACTTTTTAAATTAAGTACTAAAATAATACATAAAAATTGAAGGCTCCAAAAATTTCAGCTGGAGAAATGACCGGAAATAAATTAGTAAACGTTAACCCTCCAGGCAACACTGGCAGGCTCACGTTTATTTTTCTGTAATAGCGTTTGGAAAAAATTTGTTGTATTTGAGTTATTTATAACGATTTCTAATATCTCATAAGTGTTCTGATAAAAGCGTAAATAAAGTTTTTACTCTATTCATTAACGTTAATGATAACACAAAACGAAAAGAGATAAGAAAAATAAAATTTCCAGGCTCAGATTTTTGAAACTATTATAATTGCGAAAAAAGTTAAAAAAATTTTCCCTCGTCTTGAACTACTACAAATTCGTAAATAGAAGCGTAGTTTTTAGTTTTCTTATTCTGCTCAGACAAATTCGATACTGTCACAAAATATGCAATCATGACTCTTTTTTCTCTTCAATCGTTAAGAAAAAAAATATTTTTGTGTCAACTGAAAAAAGTATCTTTTTTTTATCCTCAATATATTTAACAATTTTAAATATGAATTTTCGAAGAAATTGGAACACAGTATTCACGTATTTTTAAGCACTGGCTACACGTGATTCTCATTCGCAATAATGCCAGTCTTGAAAATTTGAGTTTTGGACCATACTGTGACATCCGTGCCATGGTTCTCTCATTTTTTTAAAAAACAAGTCGTAATAAGAGCTCCAGCTTGTGCAGTGCAGCCGCAAGAGGTGGATTTCCCAAAGAAGATATGCAACTACAAAAAAATACAGAGGAAGAGAAAGAGAGAGATAGCAAGTAAGCAAACCGAGGAAAGACATCACGTAAAAAGATGAACGACACACACGACGCGAGTGTACGTGTACACGTGGAAGAAAAGGAATGGCGAAATGAAAGCCCAGACAATACAGCAAAGAGGGACAAAGAAAGGGGTAAAAAGACCACGAGAAAAGAAACAAATGAAAAAATAGAAAAAAAAAAAAAAAAAAAAATCATAAAGAAGCAAAGAGAATGGAGTTGGCAGCTATATGTACACGAAACGGGGTAGAGCTGTATCGAAGAGAAAAGAGAAGGATACAGGGATATTCGCGTGTGTGCAGGTATTATATGGGAGATGGAAAATCGGAGTGATCTCGATGCGCGTACGGAGAGAAAGAAAGGGATGAGATAAGGTCGGAACACATATGTACAGGCTACCCACGAAAGAGATGGGCTCGACAATTGTGTATGAGTATTGCACACATGTATACAGCACGCCTTCGAAGAGACGACGACACAATTCGTTGCGCGCGCGGCTCCGTCTGCCTCGATGGGTCTTAAAAGATCCCCGAGATTATTACTTTTTCCCTTTTCTTTCGCCTTTTTTTATCCTTCTATTATTATGATTCCAGAGGTACGGATGCTGTTGCGGTTGCTTTTGCCTCTTCGCTCTCCAACTGCACGTATACGTACAGCCGGTGAAGAAAATTAAAAAAAAGAGAAAAAAAAAAATGGACAAGACGAGAAAGAAAAAGAGAAAAAAAGAGTGCGAGGGAGGGGCATAGACGCGTGTGCATTGTCGTGCAAACAGTGCCCACGGAGGGGATTTCGAGCCATGTTTATATTTTTTTTATCTATACGTATATATGTACGCATCAGCTCCCGTCGGTTTTCCGACGAGCGTCGTCGTCACCATACTGGCATCGTGACTATCGGCGTGCGGCATTCAAGCCCAGTGTTACGGAAGTAACGTCGAAACAACACACGCGCCACGAGTGTATTGTATGGACGTACTGAGCTACATAGGTGTATTACCGCACTGCGCATTGTTGTTACGATTGAGCGTGGCGAAACGAGGCTGGGCATGGGGATGATCATCTTCATCAGCCAGATGCTGCAACTAGCGCAGCTCTTTTTTTTTTTTCATTAACCACGAGGCTGTATACAGGCACATTTATTTCCAACAGGTTGGATGGGTAAACCCTGTAGGTGGACGGTGTTTTTTTATTTATTTATTTTTTTTTTTTTGAGGTTCTTATAGCTCTAATAAAAAGTCTTTGTACAAATGCAGTGCGATGTGACTAATTCCGACTAAAGAACGCAACAAAAATTTGCAACTTGTTCGTCATTTTAGCTTTCTTACTTTAACTTTCTTCTATAAATATTCAGGTATTTAGATGCATTTTCTTTATATCGTCCCATGAGTTGGAGATAACCATATATTGATAAAAAATTCTACACCTCAACCTTAAAACTGCCCCTACTTGTTGTATACTATGAAAGTACATCATTTCGTAACCACTTCGAGGGAGTTAGAAACGCCAAGGATTGGATCGTACCAGCATTCTTGTAAAAGCCAAACGTATCCCAACTTGGGGTAAGAAAAAAAAAAGAAAGCAAACAACGAGAGTAAATGAAAGCGTGTCCTGAGCAAAGAGATCGAGTACGAGAGATCAAGACATAAAAAGCGCCAGCGCGCCCTTCAGCCCATTCGCGATATCTAGCCTCATCCCTCTTGCTCTCCACCTCGACGCGCCCTCCCTTTTCGCCTCCTTCCTTTCTGTTCATGAAAGAAAAATCCGAATTCGATTATTAACTCCTCGTGATTCCGTACAATGGATCCGCGGTCTATCTCTTCAGTGAGCCTCCAGCTGTCACCAGTGGCCCTCCTCTTCATTCCGTTGCTCTCCTTTTTTTCTCTCTCGTTCTTCCTCTCCCCTTTATTAGGTACGCTCCATCACACTCGAGGTGCAGGTAAGCACAGGTGTGGCATCCGACTTAAATCTGTCTGCCCGTGGTTTCTCGTGCGTGTAAAAATTGTGGTTAATTTCCGGATTGTAGATTTTTATTTGAACCAACGACAACGTGATGGAAACAATAAGCCTTTGGCGTGATTCATTGGTGGTCTTGGAAATTGTTTACAATGCAGTAAGCAAAATACCGAAATTGATTAAATAAATTTTGCAAGAAGGTTGGCCTTTTGATGCTTGATTGAAAAAAAGTGTGTTCATCAGTAACAACGAGCCATCAAATAGTCTTCCGTGACTGTTGCTTTGTTCCACGTTAAAATCTATTTGAACAAAGTCCACCGTAACAATTGATATATGTAAGCCCCGAAACACCCTTTACCACGCGCGAGTAAAGATGATTACTTCGTTCCAGTAAGAAAAACTCCTCGGGCGAAGGAATACAGAAAAAAATGCAGAACATGCCCGAAGAAAGTCTTTCTCGGTGGAGGCGCAGATCCGTGAAGACAGGCGGCACACGCGCCTCGTCCGATCCACGAAAGACTCACGCTCTCCCGAGCACGAGCTCCTTTATCTAGGGAGCATGTATATATACGTACGAAGGCACACACGCGGCTTCTCTGAAAATATCGACAATGGCCGATGGATCCTTAACGGTCCGTGGGACAAGAATCAAACTCGAAAATCCGCAGCACTGGATTCCCTCGATGCTATTCCTCCTTCCCATCCGTTTCGATCGGCTTCTCTCGCAAACGCTTGTGTCTGCCAACACCTTGGCTTTGCTCTACCTCCCTCTCTCTTATTCGGACTCATCAGTGGTTACATAATCGTCACGTAATACCCCTGCGCTGAACGTGTCGATCTTCTTCTGCTGGATTTCACCGTATCACATAACAATGGCGCTTCTAAGGAGGTGCAGGGGGTTGAGGTAGAAAATCTAGGATCCTTGGGTTCGTTCAAGCGCAAAGCGTTAGAAGTTTGATACCGCAAGGATAGACGAAATACGTATTGAAATATTAAAACTGAAAACAATAAAAAAAAGCTTCTTACAAAATTTAAAAACAAATTATTACAAATATAGTATTTTTTTTGACTGCATTACACAGTAATTGGAATACCGTTTTTCAAATAGTGTAGTTTTATTTACACTCTTGTAAAAATTATGTTGAGTAGCGAAGATGATGCAACTTTATAGAATTACGTCTTTTTCATACCATAGTATGTGTCTGATAGTCTTACAGCTAGTCCTGTTTCAAAAATCTAATTTAAAATGAGTATCTCTGTGCGTCGATTTGTATAATCGAAATATCTTTATCCTTGCAAGTTTACCTCTTTTTCATAGTTAGTTTCTCATGCATTTTTTCCCTCCTCAACATCTATGTATATCAAAAGTATATTTCAATACTTCATCCTGGTATCCATTCAAGAATAAACGGCTGTATCGACGCAGCCTATGAAATACAAAATCGCCTCTCGAATCTATCTCCAACATTTCACCCTCTTCGTATGAGATTCTTTCCCTTCCATTTCTTTTATTTTTACTACAGATCTCTTCTCTCCCCAATGCAATATCTAGCCAATACACAAAACTTTTCTTATTCTTTTTCACTTTTGCTGTATACATATACATCGCAACAAACGCTCGAGAATATCAATATACATTACCCAGTGTTTACCTCTTCTCCATCACCTCGCAGTTGCGTTGAATGATCAAATCAATTGTTAAACAAAATAAGTTATTGCTACAAGAAAAAAAATTTTCTCCATTTCAAGGATTTTCTGGAGGCAATTTTCAACAGGAAAAGCTCTTGGAAAACAATTTTCAGATGATACACATGTTTGACACTAATAAAAAATTCAAACAAAAGAACACTTATTTGACAGATGTGAATCAAAGACACCATAAAAAAAAATTGTATTTCACTAGCCAACAAAATTTTAGATCTACCCAAAACAACCTAATGAACGAGACATTCGTCCTACAAGGTAGTAGATCGGTGCAAGCAAGGTACGTACACACACCCCATACCTATACGCTACATCCTTTAACACCTATTACCCATACATCCACAATACATCATTCTCGGCTGGGCTGGCGTCACGCTGGATTAACCATTCGCACAGTTTACGGTCGAGGCCGCAGTACCAGCCATAAATTTGCTTGTCAATGACACCCAGAGTATGTGTACATACATGCGGCCACCAGTGTGTAGACGTACGAGAGAAGAGAGACGCCCCAGTTTAGACGTTTACGGTGTCCTCAGAATAGAGCTAAGCTGAGCGGAGAAGTTCCATTGCCCCTCAGTCTCAGTATATTGTATTCATCGAGACAAGGAATCACTTGGATCGCTGAAGTCTGGAAATCACGCCTACCACCTGTCCCTTATTCTGTTAGTCTATTTGATCTGGTCTGCCTGAAGCAATAACAACGCCTTACTGCAAAAGACGCACTCGATGAACTGCACGAGCTGTTACGACATTTATTTATCCGTGTATAGTGCGAGTCACCTGATGCTCTTTGAATCGATTGCTCGTTACCTGACTTGGCCAATCTTCATTTTCGATCACATTATTTTTTTCAAACTCTCGGGCTTGCATCGCTGTAGACTTTTGTTTCGTCCACCCGATATTCGTATGCGCTACTGTAAATTCTCAGAGTGAGTTTTGCAAGCCAGGAATTTGAAATATTTTCAATGGAAAACGGTATTTGAGATTTTTATCTGTTTTTGTTCTACTGTGAAATTTAGCGAATACGGTATTGAGTCTCGTTAGTGTGCTAAAAGTTTTTTACTGAAATTTTTTTGAAGTAATACATAGGTTTTGCTTACTTTTTAAAGAAGAAAAAAAAATGTTTGTCATTGAAGTAGGAGAACAGTGTTTCTGATTATTTTTATCCAAATAGGTTTATATCGACATGTCTGACGAAATATCGTGTTGTACTACTTGCCATTTCGGAATGTAGACATCGGCTGTGCTATTAATGGCAACTTAAGTGCGTATTCATCTTAAAAAGCAGTTACCATGGTGTTGTGAGTTAACATGAACTATTTTTTGCTAATAACTTAGGCAGAAAGATTATTTTATAGAATTTCATGCCAACGACATGTTGTAAAAAAAAGATAAAAATTATGAATCCGGTGTCAACATGATACATAATTTAAAAATACATTTTAAATTTTGAAATGACGTATTATTAAATAGGATTCGCACCATAATATCAATGATTCATTATCAACGTAAAAAACATTCATCATTCCTTGTTTTACAGCTAATTTGTTATTTTTTATAAACAATCAAAGCGTATAAATTATCGAAGTATTTTATTATATTTTTTTTTTGTATTTACTTGTAATAACAATGAAAACACCACAAAATGTCAAAAGTTCTATCATGGCATATCCCATAAATATTTTTATGAGTATTTTATAATAACCCCAGTTAAAGAATAAAGCCAAACAAATATACTAAAAATCGAAAGTGTCGTACTTCAGTGTACTTGCTGTACTGTACTTACAACAGCAGAATACGTGACTCACAAAGGAGTTGATAAAACATATGATTAACTTAACATAATTAAATTAACATAAATATTAAATTTCCAGTAGTATTTTGAAATAATATTAGAGAGGCTCTTCCATTACACGAATTAAAGTTAAAAATAAATGCTATAGTAGTGTCAATAAGAACTTTAAGTATATCAGACGGTCTCTGTAGAGGCACAAGATTAAAAATAAAAAAATTATTTAATTATAATATAGAAGCAGAAATAATTATGGGAGAAAAAAAAGGAAAGTTTATATTCCTAGAATAACATTGAATACTGGCACCTTATTATCATTACCTTTTGTCTGCTATAAAAAACAGTTTCCCTTTGTATTAGCATGTTCTATATTCATTAAAAAATCAGAAAAACAGATTTTGGTTCTTTAGGACTGTATATTAAAAAACCTTTATTCTCTTATGGACAATTAGACGTTGCTTCATTAAGATGTAAGAATTCAAAAAGAATTTTTATTCAAATTTCATCCGAGAATAAATCAGAAATTAAAAATATTTTTTAGCTAGAAATTTTTCAGTAATTCAAAAATATGTAACTTTGAAGATCGTCACATTAAAACAGACGTATGTTAATTCATAAAAACCATGAAAAACAAATATGTGAAAAATGTGGAAAGGATTTTAAATGAACAGATGGGTTAAAATGACACATATAATGTCACAACGTTAAACTAACAGAATGAATTATTGTTTTAAAAGCTTAATTGTGTTTGTCTATTTAATAATACCTCCTCCTGAATTCTGTCTTTTACTTAATAAAGTCCTCAAGTAATCAAGAATTTTATATTTGGGTAAAGTAGACATGGACCAGAAAGAGATTTGAAATGTAAAAGTTCAATCAAGTTAAACAAATAATGGTACTTCAGAGACACATAGTGAGTAAGGGGGAGCGAATAGACAGAGGGAAACCTATGATCAGTGACTTAGAAAACCCTAAAAACGAGGTATGACTTAAGTACTAAATTGCGTATATTTTTTAACATTTATGATGGTAAAACATTAGATAAATAAGTATTTTATTGGGGGGGAGGTGGAGGGGGAGCAAGGGGGAGCTCACTCAAATATAATTTGATTAAAAATGACGTTAAAACAAGCAAATAACTACGTAAATCGAGGGGGAGCTGAGGGGGAGCGAGGGGGGCTGAGACTCACTTTCGTCAAAACAACTTGTAGGGATATATATATATATATATATATATATATATATATATATATATATATATATATATATTAGTACACGCTTAAAAACAGTGACTTTGAAAAATTTGAAGAGCGTCATAAATAAATAAATTACCCGTTAAGATGGGTTAAAACTATTGGGAAAAAAACGCGTTGAAATAACTTATGTTTGCATTGGTTCTCAAAATTCACAAATGTCTACTGTAAACTCAGATTTCAGGGGACAAAAGATTTTGTGAAAAACTAGAACACCAGCAAAAAAAGCTCACCCAAGCGAAAGTATAACCGTCTGCTGCACATCGGATTTCCATCGGCAATTAACAAGTATGAATACGCTGGGTCATTGTTTCAAAGTTTCAAAAGAAGGAGGAAAGCGGGAAAAAGAGAGAGCAAGAGAAAAGAAAAAGGAGCCAAGTGGAAAACTCATTACCAAATAAGAGAATGGAAGATTCGTTAACTGATGGAGGGAGAATGAAAAGAAAAAGAGAGAGAGAGAAAGAGAGAAAGGGATCGATTCATTGGTTTCCAGTCAAATTCAGGCTCCTCACCATTTGGCCGCTCGGGTGCAGCAGCAAGACCGTTTTATTGCTTATCCGTTAATTAAACGTCGAGTCTTTAGAATCGCACGTGCAATTTAACACTCGATGAACCTCCACCCGGACCAGTTAACGTCCTCCAACTCGTCCCTTCCTCCTTTGCTAGCCTCTGTTCACCCCCACGGCGATATCGTGATAGAACGTATGGTGCCCACCGGCATCGCCTGCGTCGTGGTGCGCAGCGCAGCGTACACAACTGTCGTATGACGGCGCCGACGGTCTCTGCTTCGTGATGCTATTGTCGAGCGGCATAAGTCAAATCGGCCCTTAGGACTGATCGGTTTTCGATTGGTTGCAATTAATTTGCCAAGTTTAGTGTTGCTTGCTCTCGATTGTCGCCAGACTACGGCGATTCGATAAATGTGTTGAAGTTGGAAACTGGTTCTCAAGGAATTCTCATTTAGAATTAAAAAATGGTGACTGTTTTTGCTATTAACAAAAACAAAGTCGTGAAAAAATAGGAGGAGAAATGAAAATTGCAAAAAAAGTGTATTCTACTTATTTGTAAATAATACATTATTGTTGCTGCTGTGACAAACAACTCTTGTATTTTAGGGCATCTGTATTTTACAAAAAAATCAAATGTTAATTTTTTATGTTTTTATACATTACTGCACGTATTCAACTACGAGAACCACACTCTTTGCCAGTTTGTAACATTATTAATTAATTATTATCTCAAAGAATAAGTCATGGACAGTACACAGTAGCGGAACGCTAATGCAAGCTGTAATTAATTGTATTACTTTACTTATAAGCCTTTAATGCGAAAATGTAGTATTTTTCAGAAATCCACCACTTTTTTTTCAACTAAAAATATAAGACATTATGACAATTATTATAACTATAATTTACGTTACTACAATAAAAGGTATAATTGCAGAAGGGGGGTAAAAAAGTCCCAAGCGATCTTTTGACTTGAATTTTGTGGATCGAAACGTAATGTAAAAAAACATTGTCATACGAAATTTCAGGTCTCTACACCACTTCCAGTAGATGTGATCAGTTAAAACTATAGTTTTTTTTTTTTTTTTTTACTTTCTCGTCATAGTTGCAAAAAAAATCTACATAAATTTACAAAATTTCACTTATTAATAACAAATAAACGGAAATTTTTTGGAAATCGTCGGTATCAAATTAAAATAAAAAAAAAACGTATAAAGTTTTAAAAACATCCAAAAAAAAGATTTTTTTTCTCGTGGTATTCACTTTTTAAATGTGTATGCATATAGCAACTAAGTTACTTGTTCAACTCAATATAGGAACCACCGTGGAAACATGATCCTTGTAGGGAAGGTTTTTCCACACCTGACTAACAGTACAGCACGTGCGAGCAAAGCTTTACTCGTGTACTTATAATATACGGCCAAAGCGTTAATTAATCGAAATATTATTATTATTATATGGAGCTCCGGAGTGTCTCTCACTCGTCGGAGCCCTTTAAGCACTTGTCCACCCTTGGCTTTTGGCGTGACCTCAAACGTATAGCTATAGTTACACGCATGTATGAGAGTCGATACATATATACATTTACGCAATGTGTAATCACACACGGTGAGAGTGAGAAGGGGCCGTAGGCTGATGCCAGACCCACAGTGTATCGAGCAGTGTATACACCGTTGACAGCGATCCCGAGCCATAGAGAGAGAGAGAGAGAGAGAGAGAGAGAGAGAGAGAGAGAGAGCAAGACGAGACGAGAGAGCAATACAAGAGAGAAGGAAGAGATGGGCAGTGGGCGAGGTTGGAAATTAAATGCGCAGTCAGCCGTTACCAACTGATTGATTTGTATTCTCCGATCCCAAGCCTCGGTTCGGCCGCCCTTGTAGTTCAACACGCACATAGAGCAGAGCGCTCTTGGATATGTGTGTGTGTGTGTGTGTATAATGCACGTACACAAGCGTACCAGCACGCAGTATGTATACATGTGACTGCCAGCGAGGAAGTGTGCTAAACTCCACAGGATTTATGTTCTCCCCTAATTGCGTCGCTTCCCATCGACTCCCGCCGCGGGCCACTCTGTGCGTATGCGTGTACCTATAGGTACTGCCGATCGAGATTGCTTTCGATCCTTACAGTAGTAAAGGTACTAATCGGATGCTCGTGTAATTGTCGATCTGGGCGTTGCCGAGCACAAAGCCAAGCGATATAGCTCCTGCATGGCCTCTGGCTCTGTATAGGTGTATATATACCTCGCACTCTGGATCACTGCGGGGGGGGGGGGTTGTAGCCAAGACGGCTTTTCTCGAAGCCCCCGCGTATTATCGACGCCCTCGACAAGTGCTTCGGGTAACTGCTACCGATATAAATATCGCGCGACCTTCTTTTGTGCCCAAATATTTTCGTGGTAACGACTTTTTTATTGGCTGCATGTTTCTGTAAGAACTGACTCCGGTCTACGGATGATGATTTGGCGTGAAAAACGTTTTTTGGACAACGGATCATGGGGAATGAGTTGTTTTTGTTGATCGATGTCTATGTTACTTTGGGTTCTTATTTTTTTTATTTTCATTTAATAAGTTGCGTATTATATACCGTTAAATAATACAAGAAACTTTTTAGATGCGTGTGTGGCTTAAATCGTTTCGCCTTGGGTAGAACTAAACCTGTGATCTGGGATATTTTTTCTATTTTCCTCGACGTGCAGTATAATAATTTAAATCATTCCTTACATGTATTTAATCTTGTCAAAATTACATAGTAGTATTAAAAAAAAAAACTTTTGCTGTACTTGATCTTAAAAAAACCTACGCTGTCCTTAATTAACCTTCACTAACTTCACGTAAGCAATCCAATAAGTTGTCTTTTTGGCCTTATCGTATAGAGAAAGTCACGGTATTTAATGAAAAAAAGTTGACAAATGCACATTATAAAAGAAGCGAAATTAATTTGATTGCATTTAAATTGGAAACAAATTTGTTTAATAAAGGGAGGAACAACTTTTTTATTAAAGTTGTCAATAACAAGAAGTCCTAGTAGTTGTAAAGAATCTTTATTTAGTAGTCAAAATATTAATAACAATTTGTAAATTTTTCTGGAACTCACAGTTTTATAGATTAATAAAATTGTGAAAGTCAAAACATAAAAACTGATCGTTCTATTTTTACCTTACAAATAATTTATCAAATGAAAAAATTGTATCAAAAAAGGTATAAGTGTATTCGCCTACTTATTATTTAGAATTGTTTAAAATTAATAAGCAGGTTTTGAAAATTAACTTATTGGGTTACCACCATTTGAGTGTTAGGCTACTTTTTTTATACGATTCCATGAACAAAAGAAAAAAAAAAAAAATAATCACACTAAAAATTTAAAACAAATCGTAGTTTATCATAGAATTAGATTTCTTTCAATTAATCTCTCTTTTTTAGAACTAAAAAAGTGAAATTTAAAATCAGCAAAAAAAGTGAACAATTTTGCTTTTCATGAATTTTACCTTAAAATTTTTTCTCCATGTAGTAACTACATGTTTACTTTAATGTCATACATCGCTTCATGATGTAGTAAGAGGATACAGCTGTTTTGACCAAACTCGTTATCATTCGTTATGATAGCACCTGTGTAGATCGAGAAATATTCCTTTTCCATTGACTGTGTGTTAATTGGCGCCAGACATAGTCTAAGTAACGCAAACAACATTATAATAAGTCCCTACGTCATAAGCATCTTTATCAGTACAAATCGATGAGCTGCAATGGAATTTTTTTTTTCAGTTTTTGAAGTTATAAATATATACATATAATATTTGAATAGTTACTTTCTAACTATCAAAAGTAAGAATTTTTGTAGTTAATGAACGTACCTACATTGTGGTCAGTGTTATAATTTAAGAAATAGAAAAATTTATGTAAAAGACTAATTTTTTATACAAGACTTTGGTGATTAACTTGCCATCAAAAAAAGGGTGTCATTTTACGATAAATCGCGATTTTGTAAAACTATTAGATGACAAGTTTGGTGCTAATGTATTAAAATATTAAGAATAATGTATTTAAAAACCAGAGTAAAAATACAATCGATAAAATGTATTTGATATTACGTGAAAGTAGATCTTAAACTTTGACTATAAAAGGTTTGATTTTGTCTAATGCCAAAAGAGAAACTCATTAAAATAACTAAAAAGAACCATGTCATTGCATTTACTGTTACCGAAATCCTGGAGTTAAAACACCTAGCCATCATAAATTTAAGCCAAAAACTTTGTTTTTGAGTATTTGGTTTAATAGTATTTCCAGTTAACCGGCTCGATGAGACTCTAATTTTTTCGATGTTTTGTGTTCATAACATTAATATATTGTTATAATTTTATTATGGTCGATCAGTTTAATTTCAATAGACCAATACTAATAATTTTAGTAAGATTCATTGAATGATTTTTTTAAGAAAATAAAAAAAATGAGGTTTATTTGTTGCTATCATGTTTAATTAAGATAAAATCGTTAAGTAATGTTGGCCGTTGATGTTCATACGGTATACACAGCCTATCATTAGCAAAATAATACTGTTAGCGACATCATTGTAAAGTGTTCAAAATTAACTAGATGGTAAGCATAATCTATCAATCAATAGATTAGAAAACTCCAATAAATAATTGTAATACTGTGCAGATGTACAGTTATGACATCTTGTTAACACTAATATAAACCAAAAATATTAACAATAAGTGATGATCCACTCTTGTACTCTAAAGATGCATGACCTACCGTTGTACTTACAAGTATCTCGAATATTTACTGTCGATGGAGCCTTTTGCCTACAGCTGGTAAGACAGAAATATAGTGATACACTTTATTATTTACTTTAGAATGGTCATTATGACATAAAATTTTCCAGTGTAGGTATTGCTTATTTTTATCAGTTTAAACCCATGAATTGTACCATTAGCTCATAACATATTGCAAAAGATGTATGCAATGCCATTCCAGATAACATGGCATAACGTTATTATTTTCCACTAATTTTTGTCATTTTAAAAAATTTTAAAATATAAATAGTTTTATAATGCCATAAAAGTTATTGGAGAGATTTATTTTGTTAAGTTATGATTTTTTTGTTCTTGTTGGTAAATATTAAATATTAATTTTCAAAAGTATTGTATACCAAAAACGGTTCGTAAAATTTTTCTACTGTTTTTTTAATTGCTACAAGCGAGTTTCAAAAGTTAACATATAGTTATTTATGAAAAAAGTAAAAAATATTTAAACGATGCGATCCAACTTTTTTTCAGTAGTTATAAGAATTTTGATAAAAAAAAAGTCTATTTTTGATCGAAATCGGTTATGGGAATCCTGAGATATGGCTGTTAATTAATAACATACACACATGTGTACCCACGCACACCCTCACACAGTTTTACATCTTAATATATTTTATTGATTTATAATTATTAATGTTTTATGCAGTAACTTAAACTATGATAAAAGAGCAATAAATAGCGAAAAAATAAGCTTCTCATGAAAAAAAAAAAAAAAAAAATTCATAAATCAATAAAATCGAGAGAAAGATAAGACGGCGAAGCAATGTTAAAATTAAAGATAATACTAATGATTAATAAACATAACCTGTAATACGAACAATCCGAAACTCTATCACCTTCAGACAGCCCTTGTTCCCGAATAAAAGTCATGAAACCGGCATTCACTCGCGTGGAGATCTACGACTTCTGTCCACCCGGAACATTCAGCAAGCGCGAAGAGCTGCTCGCGCTGGGCAAAAGCAAACTGGATCGCGCGTTGATTTACCTTCGCGAGCTTTTCATCGCCTCCCATGAAAACCGGAGCGCACGCAAGTACCTCAACAGTCACGCACAGATCAACAATGAAAAGTTACGGCAGCTGCAATACCACACCTACATGATTCACCCCTTCAGCTTGTTCAGGTAATTTTTACCACCACAAGGCCGTTTGAGAACTTGACGATGCGAAAGAATTACCGTGCGCAGATACTGCTGGGACGTATTCATGGTTATGGTGATGAGCGCTGGCTTGATACTCGTACCCTATCAGGCAGCTTTTGACATGACCAGAAGTACTTTCGAATCGTGGGCCATTTTAAAGAGTACTTTGATAGCTTGCTGCTGCTGTGACGTCATCATCAATTTCTTGACGGGGTAAAGTGGAAATTTTGATATCGTTGCTCTTTCAGAGAAATATTTACCTTACGCAGCTGTTTTTAATGCTCGTTCAGATTTTTTTTACTTTGGAAAAAGTTTTGTTCAATCCATTTCAATTTTCCATCCAGATATTTGGACAAGGCCGAGGGCTCCGTTGAGCTGAGATCGAGGCTCATCGCCACTCACTACGCAAAGAACCGTTTCGTATTCGACCTAGCTGGGTCCATCCCAACGGACGTGTTTTTCGAAATCGGTTGGAACCGCCACATCGTCGCTCGAGAAATGGCATCTCTCATCTTTATCTTCCGAAGCGTCTCCGCGATGTCGTACAGCGACAGGCTGTCCCGATACTACGGGCTCCGACGCTCCTTCAGCGATTTTTTCAGTGCCATTTACTGGATCGGTACGATAATCCACTGGCAGGCTTGTCTACACTGGATCACGCCGGTAGCTGTGGCTTCCATGACATCGCCTCGAAGACCGAACGAGGACTCTTGGATCAACTCTAAGAGTTTGTGGGAAAACCCGAGTGATATCAGCAAGTACAAGCACTGTTTGCTCCGATCGATCGCTACGACTATGCGCTCTGGCTTTCCATCCGAAATGCGACCACAGACTGTCGAGGATCAACTTCTGGTAATTCATCATACTCGCGAAATCCAATTGTTGTTTGGTACGATGAAACAAACGTACAATCGCAGGTGTCGCTGACCCTCTTTCTGAGCTTGCTGATGTTTTTTTGGCTTTTAACGGGAGCCACGCACCTATTTGTCAGCGTCAACTCCTCGAGGCTCAAGTACAACGCGGCGATAAGCCACTTGCACCAGTACATGGAGCGGAAGCAGCTGCCCCGCAGGACCCGCTGCAGGGTCGAGGAGTTCTACGAGTATGTGTTTCAGGGGCGCTTCTTCAAGCACGGGGAGATCGTGGACACACTGTCCGCGAACGTGTACCAGGAGCAGAGGCTGCACTCCTGTCGGAAGTTGGTGGAGAACGTGATTTTTTTGAACGACCTGCCGCGGTCGTTCGTCGCAAGGCTGGTGACGCTGCTGGTGTCCGAGACGTATCTGACGAACGACGTCATCGTCGAGGCCGATCAGCCGGGCGACTGTATGTACTTCGTGGCTAGCGGGACCGTGGCCGTGTACACGTCGACGGGCAGGGAGATTTGCCACCTGGAGGATGGGGCACATTTCGGAGAGATCTCGATCATCGTGCCCGAAGCCAAGAGGGTCGCGAGTGTCGTCGCCGTGGAGCCGAGCAAGCTGTATAAGCTCAGGAGGGCAGATTTCGCGAGGACGGTTCATCCGTACCCGGTGCTTTACGAGAGAATCAGGAGAAACGCCATAGAGTGGTACGAGGACAGAACGGGCATGTCGGTCAAGAGATAAATTGTGTCGAGACGTCTTGTACTTTTTTTTTTTTTTTTTTTTTTTTTTTTTTTTTTTTTTTTTTTTTTTTTTTTTGTAAATAAAGTGTTACGTATTGGGAGTTGGATGTTTTTAAGAATTAAATTAGTGAACAGAGTTTGTGTTTAAAACAACATTTTGATCTATTATGATAGAATTATACACCAGTTTTTTTTCTTACCTGTAATATTATAAACAATAATTAGTATGGACTTACGAAAAACTCTAACAGAACTACACAGTAAAAATAAGCTAAGATGGAAAAATATTTTGGAATGATAAATAAAGTGTATTTTGTTTTCAAAGTGTTTGTTTTCAAATTACTCACATAATTTCAAATGTAAGAAAAGTTTTACGCAAGAATAAGAATAAGTAAAAAAATACTATTGATCCATTCACGAAATTATTTGTTTTACAAAAAACTTTACGCTACTTTACACACTTAATCTTTTGCCTCTCATACTTTGAACAAGATTAATTACAATAAATCTAAAGAAAAAGAACAGTATTTAATGGTTATAATAATAAAACTAACAGTGATGATAAAAATAATAATAATAATAATAATAATAATAATAATAATAATAATCCAAAATGACAAGAATTGGTATAGTATTAGTCTTATTAAAAAGTCAAAATTATTTAGTTTTACAAATGCCCATTTAATAATTATAATTAACATAAGCTTTTACAAAATACCAATAGTAGGTAAAATGTTTACAACCACTCTAAAAAAATTAAAATTTTTATCTAAAATTCGTTACCCTAAAAATAAATATCGATCCATCCTATTAGTTCACGAATGATTCATGAGATGGCAACGTATGATACTTCTCAAAGTCGTAGTATAATAAAACAATTATTTAAACAATTTCACGGTATTTCTTATAAATTTTAGCTTCTCATTAATGTTTAAGCATGAATTTTACAAAAAACCACGAAAATTCTTGAGTTTCTCATATATCGTCCTTCGTAATTATATAGCGATCATACAGTAATGCGGAGGTATCGTTCTTTTTCCAACTTAGCTAATAATGTAAAAAAGAAAAAGCATTGATAGTTCACATACAACTACACAATAAACATAACCTGACAAGTCAGACTTCCGTGAAATCCACATATTGCTAAGAGAACCCGAGTTTTTGCATAAAATGGAGCTTCAAAATAATCGTCTGCCAAGCACCAGTAAACCTAACAAAACTGTTCACAATCATCACAGAAAAACTCGAGAGGGTCCAGTGAATAATTTATTAAGTACCATACACAAGTCCTTCATGGCATCACACAAAAGCCGAAGTGCTCAAAAGTACTTGAGGAGTCACGCCTCGATCGATTACGAGCAGCGCTACCATTTGAGACATAACAGGCATATTATTCACCCGTTCAGTACGTTCAGGTAATTTTGTACCAAAAATAAGGAAAAATAAAAAAAATTTTTTTTAATATAAATATTAATGTTACATATACAGCCTATTTCTGTGCGCAGGTACTACTGGAATACCCTTATGGTGACGACAATGACAGTGGGCCTAATAATTTTCCCCTATCAGGCAGCTTTCGATATGACGAGAAACTACACGCTACCGTGGACTGTTGTCAAAAACACCTTTTTATCGATCTGCTGTGTCGACGTGGCCATTAATTTCATGACTGGGTAAGGTAAATACATTTCCACGCCCATTTCTCCCGTCAACCGATTTTTTCGCTAAAACACTCCCGTAAACCCATTTTTCCGCATTACGTAATCCAATCAATGTTCGTCCACACCAAAGGTTCTTCGACAAGACGCAGAGTCTCGTCGAGATGAAACCCAAGCGAATAGCTTCAAGGTACTCGAGGCAGAGGTTCACCGTTGATTTTCTAGGATCCTTCCCGACGGACCTGATCTTCGTGGACGACTGGGAACACCACATAGTCTCCCGCGAGCTCTGCTCGCTCCTCTTCATCTTCCGGATCTTCTCCCTGTCGACTTACAGCAACCAAATAGCCAAGGAGCTCGAGATCCGCCGTCCGTTCTACGACATTCTCAGCATGACCTTCTCCCTCGTGATGATCCTACACTGGCAAGCTTGTTTGTTCTGGATAGTCCCAGTGGCAGCCGTCTCTGTGACCCTGCCCCAGAAACCGGACGACGACAGTTGGATCAACTCTGTCGGTCTGATGGACAACGCGAGCGACATCAGCAAGTACGGCCACTGTCTGCTGCGAGCCGTCGCGACTTTCATGCACGCGGGCTTCCTGGCAAACTCGGAGCCCAAGACCATTGAGGATCAGTACTTGGTAAGTGCAATACAAACTATACCGAAAATGTCGATTGCAAGTGGTGGTAGATTTTCGATTCAGTTCCGATTTCGAATGCAAATTTCGCTCCCCAGGTGATTACCTTCCAGTTCATTGGCACCCTGATCTTCTGTTTCCTGATTGCAAGGATAATGCAATTTTTCAAGGGCTTCCGCGCCTCGAGACTCAAGTACCAATCGACAGTCGCCCACTTGTTGCAGTACATGAGCCACAAGCAGCTGCCCCGTCGCACGCAAAATCGCATAGTCAATTACTACCAGTTTCGCTTTCAAGGCCATTTTTACCGCAACCAAGAGATCCTGAACGTCCTGTCGCAACAGCTGCGCCAAGAAATTCGCATGTACTCGTGTCGCAAGCTCGTGGAAAACGTCACCTTCTTCAAAAGCCTGCCCAACGCCCTGCTCTCTCGGATAGTCACTCTGCTGAAGTCGGAATTTTTTCTCGTCAACGACATCATCGTCAAGGCCAACCAGACCGGTGACTGCATGTACTTCATAGCCAGCGGAACCGTGGCCGTGTACACGTTGACGGGCAGGGAGGTCTGCCATTTGGAGGACGGCGCGTACTTTGGGGAGATAGCCCTGGTGATGCCCGACGCCAAAAGGGTCGCCAGCGTCGTCGCCGTGGAAACTTGCAAGGTCTACAGGCTCGAGAGGGCGGATTTCGCGAGGACCATCCACCCCTATCCCTTGCTCTGGGATAGGATCAAGAAAATTGCTGTCGAGAGGCACGAGAAGACGACCATACTTAACGCGGAGTAGTTCATAGAACGGATGGATGTTTACTTGGGACGACGTGGCTCATTGGATGTGTATTTTGTATTTTAATATCAGGAAAGTAAATGTCCTTTGCTCGAGACATCGAATAGGTATTAAAAAAAAAAGTATTGTTCGTGTTTTTTTTACAGTCATTTTTCTCCCAAAAATCATTTAGTTGCGCACCTGCGAAAATCTCCCAAAAGTAAAAAAAAAAAAAAAAAAAATGGTATGAAACGAATCATGTTATGGGGTGAATATACGATGCAAGAAGTTAAGGACAACGACGACACAATGGCGTTCAGTACACGGCCGAGGAAGAGGCCGTCCCCGTTTGCGAAAACAATGGTTCGCGCGCATCGACGCATGGGCAGTGAGCGCCGAGCTTCCTCCTCTTCCACAGAGAGACAGGTCTGACAACGAAGAAAAAGAAGAACCAAACGGAGAAAGAGAAAGAGAGACAATACACCCACCGGCGCGATAGGAGGTGGGGCGCGGATGACAATGAGGGCTGCCTGAGAGGGGGTGGCCTTACAACCTCCTCTTCTCATTGTCGTGGGTCGGCGGCAATGCGCGTGCCTGGCTCTTCCCCCTGTATATTATAGGGTTGAAGCGCGGGCTCGTCTCTCCTACGCGGCTTTTGTTCGCGTATTCTCTCTTTCCTTCGGGTCGTGGTCCCTCGCACCTCGTCGCGTTTTGCGTGCTCTGGCGTTGCGCGCGCGCGAGCGGAACACCAGCAGGCCTCGCCTCTATTGTCACGGAGTCGCGAGCTTCAAGTATATATACGTATATGAGCGTGGCTTTCTCTCGGTACGTGGGAGGGACGACAATGCGGAGGCGAACGAGGAGAAAGGGCCTGCCTTGCTGATACGTATATACATACCTATTTGTATCTTATAGGTGTACCTCGTCTAAACGAGTGGGCGGCACCTTTTGCTGTTCTGCGATTTCAAAATTTGTTTGATGCAAACGGAAAGTAAAAAATTTAAGAAAAAAAAAAAATTAGCTGTGTTTGCCGTTGATGTACAATTAAAGTTGGACTTACTTTCCAAGTCGGATGCTACTTTATTGGATTCAAAATGAGCCGTGTTGCTTATGATACTTGTTGAACTTTACAAAGGCAACTTGGAATTGGTTGTCAAAAAATCTTTCCTCAAGCCTACATTGAACAAACTATATAGTCCTTGAGCTGTAGAAAATTTTGTAACAAATTACCATAAAAAGTGTTTGTAAAAATGTTTTGAAAACGTTAATTTGGTTTTAGGAGAGCTAGGGGACAGTTGTGACAATGAAAAAAAAAAAAAAAAAAAAAAAAAAAACTCTATATAATAACTTTTACCGTTGCTGTTTTGATATTAAAACCTGTTGATAACTAAATTATTTTTGTATTACACTCAAACCCTACAATTAATATTTTAACAGTTCAACTTCTTGCGTGATTTCTTTTGAGAATCATTAATTTCTGGCTATGTAACTAAAATTATTTAGTTAGACATTATCTAGTTAAAGGAGACAGAAGTTAATTATAACGTGTTTTCCAAAAAAGATGGTTATTTATGATTTGTTCATCCTTTTAATATACTAAAAGCACCTGTTGGTCGCTTAACTATTCCTTTATTGTAAAAAAATTTATTGTAAAAAAAAAAAAAAAAAAAAAAAGTATTGTATGTAATAGCTAATCTAGAAGTAGTTTGAATGTTGATAACAATATTCTGTCCATTCCACCGCAAACAAAGATAGATAAACGGCCAGTAAGGGTTACATAAAAGTGTATAGTGAAATAAAAATATTACGAAAAAATAAGTACAATAAAATTGAAATTCTTGGAAAAAAAGTATACAAACCTTACGAAAAAAAATACACGTCAAAACTACCATCATCAAATCAAACTCACTTGACAGAAGCAAAAAAATTAAGATAAAACAAAAAACAGAGATAGAAACAAACGAGGGCAGATAACGTGACTATAGAATTTTCTGAACAAGAAGGAGTCCCCCAGCAGGAGTAACACGAGTCTATACCTGCGTTAACGGCTGATGCGTGCTCCTCCCACATTATAGACGCATGTTTTCCGTATATACAAACGGCACTGCACCAACATTCCGCGCGAGTGAGTTAGCCTTGAAAAGAAGGACCCCGTGGATCGTTAATGCGTTTAACAGAGTGTGAGTGCAGATATTGAGGAATCAGCGATGCCCGTTCCCCGTTCGTCCTTTCACAGGAGTATCTCCTGTATCATCGTTTTCCCTTTTTTTTTTTTTTTTTTATTTTTTTATTTTTTAACTCTTCTCTATCATGCATTCGCGTGCGTATCTCTATAGCTGAGTTGCTACCTACATATACATACATGCGAATTGCTCAGCTCACTGGCACTAGTTACTTTAGTTTATTATGCATAAACACTCGGGGCAACGCTTTTAGCGAAGTTAACGATTTAGTTGCGTCATGCATGTCACTGGGCACTTTTTGTATCAACCCCTTTCGTTTACTGGAATCTAAAAAAAAAAAAGGCAATACTGCATTAGATAAAAAAAGTCAATATAGCGTTTCACATCGTGTTTTCGTATTTATTTATTTTTATTTTTATTTTTTTTAACAGAAAAAGAGAGAGATATCTTGGGAAAACTATAATCCTAACATCACTCAAGAATTGAAAATAATTAAATTTGGTCCATGAAAAAAAATATCTGCAGAATCTCATTTTCTGATTCAGAAAGTAGCCACATGCTTTTTTTAATCCCAAGGAGAATATAAATAGTTTTATATGATTACGTGACGGTACCAGAAATAGAAAAGTAGTGACGTCCATACTGTCTTATAAGGAAAGTTTTTTCATATGACGAGAATTCGTAAAAAAAAAAAAAAATTGACGTTGTATTACATCTATACATAAGCAACCATTCAAGTAGGTACCGTAAAACGACTGTCGAGTTTTCCATCAAGTGTGAATATATTTTCTAATTCACATTACACGTTATTCCAATTTTGCTATAAAATAAATCTCAGTAGAACCCTTAATTATTATTAAAAAATCTATAATAAGTATGAAATTCTGAAAATTCATATATATTTTAGAAAAACAGATTTATTTATTTTGTTTTCTACATCACATACGACTCTTTTAAGTACAAAATGAAATCTTCAAATTTAAAATGATTGAGGAAAATAAATTGGTTGGGCATCTGTATCTATTTTATATTTTTAATACTAAAGGTCAGCCATGTCATGAGTATGTACAGATAATGAGCTTCGCAATCAAAATGAAATAAGGTGTCGTTGTACATGAAAAAGAAAAAAAAAAAAAAAAAAAATCGTTTTAAATAAAAAATAAGAAACAAGCACACTCTAAACAATCTGCATAAACGCATCTCGGTGACCCGAGTGCCATTGAAAGAGAGTAGCCCGGAACACAGGGATCCTCGAGGCTAGCTCGAGAGGGTGGAAGGCAAGGCTCCGAGCACCGTACACCAGTGGCAGCAGCGCTTACCAACGCACACACACAAACTCGGGATAGACACACAAGCACAGCTCTTGGGGTAGAGAAGACAGAAGACGCAGAGGAGAAAAGGAGGGCCAGGGAGGGTTGAGGGAAGAGGGCGCGTCCCCTCTTTGACCCGGGGAATATCGGTCGTTGTGTCTCATCTTGGTCCTCCCCCTATCCCTCTGTCTCTCGGGTAAACGAATACGAGCCACAGCCTCGGAGCAGCCTAGGTGGGATGCCCGATGGTAACACAAAACCCCCTGAAGCGGAGGTTCCTCTCCCTCCGAGCACGAAAACTCGGGTCGATACACCGCGGGCCTGGCTTCTCCTTTCGCCCACCCTCCGCTGAGCCCCCTGCCCCTCTCTGTCTCTACCGACCCCGCCTTCCCACCTCCTTTTTCATCTCATCTCTGTCCCTTTCTCTCTCTCGTTTTTCCCTCCTCCCTCTAACAACTCTCCCACCCTCCTCACCTATACGCCCAGCCACCCCACGCCACCCTCCAGCCCTTTTCTTTCGCGCCGCGACTACTCGCGAGCGAGCTCGGCTTTTCCTCTTTTCTTTTTTTTTTCTTTTTTTTTTTTTTCCCCGTTTCCTCCTTTTTCACTCTCTTTACGGACCAAAGCACAGACAGACCCGTCCCATCCTACCAGGCCAACTCACCCCCCGGCCGTCCTCTCGTCGCCGCTACCTTTCCCTCTGTACTTTATCTCCGGCCTTTTTCTTTTCCGACTCGAGTTTGTTTTGCGTTCCATTTTACTCTGTCCGCCTTTTTCCCTATTACTCTGTCCCTCTCTCTCCCTCCCTCGCTCGCTCTTTGCCTAGCTCCAGTTCCCTGGCTCCGTGGCGTTGTTTTTCTCGCTTTGCCGAGTGCACCCGTGTGCTCCACTCTCGTGTTGCTTTCTATTTTGTGCTTCTCGTCTACATTATCCTCCTATCGGGGGAAGGAATCGTACGTCACGAAATAAAAATAAAGTCGTTTTCCCCGTTGCCGCTGGAAAAACGAGTGTGCAACTAAGAATTTGTTTTTAAATTATGCACGGTTAACAAAGTACGGTTGGTTACTGAGGGATGGAAAAAATTATTCCAACCATGCAATTTTTAGATACCTAAAGGAATTTGATTGTGATTAAATCATATTTTTTGACTCTCCTTATTTTACTTTTTTCATCAAACAGTATTATGTTAATAAAAGCATACATTTTCTTGGGGCGTGGCTCTTTAAAATTATTATAAGGAGCTCCAAACACGTACATACTTTATTCCAGGCTGCGGAGGGATGAGATTGAAAAATTTCTGAAACGCACGTGCTTTACGACAATAATTATTGTTCAATCGTTTTTACAATTCTTTTCCGATAATTTAAACACAATAATCATTATGCCACTGAAGCGAGAAAAAATTTGTGAAAGTAACTAAATTCAACTTGCAGGGATTTAACTGATGAACAATGTTACGCTTTTCGTTTTTTTAATTTTAGCAGATTAGATCGAGAAGTTGTTCGGCTTCGATCACTTAAATTAATGTTACAAAATTTCTCGTTTTTAGAAAAAAATCTTTGAAGTGATTTACTCGTACAGTTTAATCGTGTTAATGTACTGTTACCACAGAATATCGATCAGATGGTTTTCAAATGATCTAGTATTCACTGCTGAAGGTTACTTTGGATAAAAACACAAGTAATTTTTATCTATTTTCCTTTGTTAATATTTGTTTATTTTGTATTAACTTTAACAAGTACATGAAAACACTGAAATTTTTTTAGTTTGCAATCATGCCTTACACAAATGCAATTGTCTTTGTTATAGCTTTAATCACTGACTTTACGTTGTGATCAAGGGTTTTCCTCCGTTACTCGTCTCATCACCCTCTCGTCAAAAGATATTGTTGATGTATCTGCTTTGTAACATAGATGGGCCTAAAACCCTGTACTTTCTAAATTTCTATGAAAAAGAATATTTTGTGATCCTGAATGAGCCAAGAAAATTTGAAGCAACTGTTATAAATTCGCCAGCTTTACAAAAAAGAATGACAAAGTTCATCATTTTCTCGAGAATTATTTGTCCTTCTAGGATCACCTCTCCTCCCAGCCACATCTGGTTCACTCCCTACCATTCACCACTGTCCTCTCGGTCGCATCCTCCCCCTAAAACCCTATTCACCACCCCTTCTTTATCCACCACCCCGAACGTATCTCCCTCCTGGGCTGCACCTCATTCTCTCTCCCCCACTTCCACGACCATCTCTAGCATTCTCCTCCAGCCTCTTTTTCTCTCCTTCGCACCGAGCGACCTCCCTTACCCTCGCAGCCCTCCCTCAACCACCCTCAATGTGCTTTCTCGAGCAGGTATACGCCGCACGGGCTCTGATCGATCGTTTATCGATGTGCACATGCCCGAGCTGCCCTGGAATGCACGCCAATGTTCGGATTATGCATTTTATGCGGAGTATTCGGAGCAAGAAGAGGAGCATGGCTTTCGTTTTCAAAAAGTTTTTTAAATGCTCGAGGTATTTTTTTCGTACGGTTTGTAGGGTAAGTTTTCATTTTACTTCAATTTGATTGAAAGAATTTTCGTGTTTTTTTTTTACTTTTGCCCGAATGTTTGGTAATAAATAATAAAACGTGTAAGAATGTATAAGAAACATAACAAAAAATGAAGAAAAAAAAACACTCAAAGTATTACTCGTGGAATTTAAAAAACCGTGGAAACGTTGGAGTATTTTTCGGTGAGGCAAAGCTTTCTATTTCTGGGATTGCGATGGCCAAGAAGTGTGTGTACCTATCGAAGCCCCAAACCGACGCTGAATCCCAATGCACAAGAGATACTTATTGATATGGGTTTCCGCTTGCCATTGACTTTCATATACGTGAGGTAAAATGCGAGGGCCCCTCGCTTTTTTTCTTTTCCTCCCGCCCTGTACTACATCTCTCTCGTGTATTTCCGGGATCGGCGGTGTATCAATTTTTAACGGGACCGAACGGCAGATTTATCGCTACTTATATTCCAGCACTGCTGTACTTTCCTTAAAGTAAGAAAGTGCCTTTGAACTGGGAAATCCTTTTTTTTTATTTCATTCGCATTAAGATACTCCACTCATGTATACACATATACGAAGCTCGACGAAAAAAGTACCCAAAGTTGTATTGTGTCTGACGTAATTAACAAACTCATCATTTAAGTGATTTGTTCTCTCAAAAAATCGCGTATTCAGCAATGAGCCGTAGAAGTTATGAAACATCTCTTTTTTTTCAATGCAAAAGCACAGTTTTATACTTTGTCCGACCAAAAATAGGCGAGAAAAAAAATATTTCTAATCGTTACTTTATTTCTAATACAAACCAAATCTTTATCTTACATCATAAGGACGAATATGACCAGCATGAATCTTAAACGCTCGCTGCTTTGGCGTGACAAAGCATTTATTCAAATGGTCCCAAGTCAGACTTTTCCACCACGTTAGTGCTCGCACTATGTCATGCATCCACAAGGCAATGACAAGCCACTCTTTTTGTGTACACCATCCACGGAAGTGGAATCGTTTGTTGTGGCACTATACTACCCAGCGGGTGGTATCGCAATAGCTTTGAGATAAGCCGTGTAAGCCGAGCATGTCACGCCACATTTATCCTTCATTGTCGAAGCTTACCAAGGGATGAACGTTTTGTCGATCCCGATGATGATTTGTAGCCTTCGGGATGTATGTTCAGCTGCTGTGTGTTTTTTCGTGATTCAAAACACTCGTATTCAGAGCTTCACGGTATTTATTTCGAAATTCAGGCAAATGTTGTATTGCTTTTGGAAAACATCGAAAATAAATGTTGCCATCCATTACATTGTTTTGTCATATCATTGTCTTGAATTTTTTTCAAAGTTTTTCCTAATTTTCTTAAAATGGAGAAAAATGTCTAAAGCTTGATTTCTCAATTGGCTCTTGTAGACACATTTTTCTCGAAATATTCTTTACTAATGACCGACAGTTAAGCTTCTCTGATAAGTCAATCAGTGCCAGCATCAGTTTTATTTAACATGTGTTTGATCCGAAAGCTTATGAGCTCCATAATTTACGAATTTGATCCACAACGTGTGCACACTTTCAATTGTGCGAATGGAGAAAGAGTCGAAATGGATGAACAATAAAGGGTACTTGGAGTATTTACAATTTTGTATGCTTTAAGTGGATTGAACTAACCCATTTTGTTTTGTAGTGTAAGGACTGATCAATATTACTGCTTATCTTTGAGTTTTTCTTTAAAATCCACTTCGAGGGTGCCAATGCTCGGGCTCTCGAGATCTGTGTGAAACGTAAACAACACGAAAGTACATTGCAAAATGATCAATCAGAGACATTTCGTTGGCAAAAAACGTCACCAACAATAATTAATAAGTCGATTGAAACCCCATCACGAAACCATGATCATCCGTATGAATGATTAAAAGATCAGACGAGGAGCTGCAAAGGCCACGGAGAAAATCCTCGTTAGCGTCGGAGCAAAAGCCAGAGTCTGGGGCGCGTTACATACGCCGGGACAATTAACCGGAGCACTTATTCGCAATTTTCGCCGTAAAAACAGAAACTGTCGGGAAGAGGGGCAAGCTCGAGCCCAACCCGCGGGTGATCTGCATAATCCGAGTTTCCTCCCCCTCGCCGGTAGTATTAACGAAGCGACGCTCCCACGGAGGGGTCGTTTGTGCAATTCACCTCTCAGTCGCCCGATTATCTCCGGCTTGTTAAAGCTCGCGTCCCAAAGACCAGCAATGAGAAGGACGGAAAAAGGGAGGGAGGGAGGATCGGATGATTTGCACAAGCCGGCTGGAACGCATTTAGATACGGGCGCCCCGAGAAAGCGAGAGGGAAAAAAGTTTGACACGCGTCGCGTGCTCGCTCACTCGCTTTGACGAGGTGTGAGGCCGTGGAAATGGAAGCAAGTAGGACTATCGAGCCGTTTTTTTTTTCCCCCGTGCGCACCTTCGCTGCTGGGCTCCCGTTTATCTCGGAAGCCGCAGAGTCATCGCTCGATGACGAGCTCGAATTTTCCGTTCTCTTAGGCTTTCTTTTTTTCTTTTCTTTTTTTTCTCACCAGCAGTGGCACGACAAAATGATAAGCCGCTGTGATGAGCACGTACAATGTTTGCGGTGTATTGATTTCCCTAATGCCCGTAATAAATCTCCTTCGTTCACGACAGGTTTTGCTTGTTGTTTTGTTGGATGAACGTACGTTATGGTATATTACAGTTGAATCACTTGTGTTGCTTACGTTTTACAGGAGTCCGTCTATCTTTCTTTTCTTCCCTCTTTTTGTTAAATGGATAAACAATAAACTTATGTTTATGGGTAATCAAACTGTTTTGTTTATTACTGTCTTTTAATAATCAAAGGTGTATCAGGATCATAATCATAGGCCACGATTGTGACAATTTTTTTTATCAAACAGCTCATCCAATAATCTCACACTCTTATCTGTTCTGGCGAGCGACTCTTTGATTGTCATGATGGTAATAAGTTTTTTGCTCAATAATATACGACTTCAGAAGACAGACTCGTACCCGTACGGAGAAAAAACTATGTAAATGTAAAAACTGTTAAAAATTTTATGCTCAAAAATTAAATCGGAAAACGATCTAATAAGATATTGTGATACTCAATGTTCGTTATCATGATTTTTATGAATAGGGAACTGGCAATTGTAATTCAGAGTCAAAAAATTGTAATAATTTTAGTAAAAGTGTATCATCTTTACCGAAGGGTTACTTAAGGCATTTGTGACTGCAAATCTGTTTTTTTATTGGATGATACTGATTTTATTCTGCTATAAATATAGGGAGTTTAAATGATGATTAAACTGCAAGTATCTCCTTCTGTACGATTGTTACGCTTGTATAATGATATGTCATATCGTAAAAAAACTGAATTTTTACTGATATTTAAGACTATGCAAAAATATAAGAAAATAAGTAATTCAACAAATAAATGAGTATCTTAAATTATGGATAGTATTAATATTTACTAATATTATTTTGTCTTTGCAGTCATCTTGGAAACTATAATGCATGGATACGCATATCACAAAACTATGTCTCTAAAATGCCTAATACAAGCTTTTTTTAAAAAAAAAAAAAAAAAGACTTTCTCAAAAGCACGTAAGTATGAAGAGCTAGTACGATGACGCTAAAATAAGGTCAAGCACTTAGAAAATTCATAAGCTTTTGAAAGTGCAGCTCTTAGCATGCGCACAAGAGAGGAAAGGCTTGCGTATACGTGCAAGTACGTGAGTGAGCTGCAAACAAGAACCCGCGTACCTTTGGAAAACTATGACTTGGCAGTTCGCGAGAAATGAAACTAGATAGCCAAGGACGAAAGCGAAGACACTTCAGTGCATTTGCTGCTGAACAAACAATTTGCCTTTATAAATGAGCTGAGTTTCGAACGAGTTTTGGCTCTCGGCATTTAATATCATCAAGCTCGCTTCTTCAAGAGAGAACCGACGATGAAAGAGAAAAGAGTGAGAGAGGGGGAAAACTCCAGCGCTGGCATGATCGTTTGTCTTCACCAAGTTTTCAACTTCGACTTGCTTGCAGGGTGCCCTTTTTTTCGTCTTCTTCGGGGGAGCCTTATCTTGTGTTCTCTTGCTAATTGTGCGTGAAAAAAAAATTTTAAAGAAACCCCGCCAAAGACTTTACCTCGTTAGTGAGCGTAAAAAAAGTTAAAAAATTATTTTTGTCTATCAAATGGTACACTAGAAGCAGTCCATTGTCTTGGGAATATGTACTTTTTGCAACACAATTTTCACTATACTGGGCAATAATTCCTACTAAACTATCACACAACAATAAAAAAAAAAATCTGAGTTTAATACTTTTACATTTCGTTTTACTTTTTTAGATAGTTGATCAATTACCTAAAAGTATAACTAGTAATTCATTCATTTGAGCAGCGAGTTAGGACACGTTGAGCTAGTCTTTGTCAGAAGTTTCGAACAAGACAATTTTGCATGACAAGCTGACTTCTATTCGTAAGAAGCATCAGTATCATTCTGTCTCTTTGTACAAAAACAATTTTAATAAAATTTTTTTCTAGAAATCGAAAGGTAAATTTTAGTATAAAATAACTATTACATACTTTTCCAAATCGGATTCTCACGAAAAAGCAAAGCTAAAATTAGATGATTCTACGAGGAGTGTCAATACTCTTTATATTGCAAAATTCAATTGTTGAATCCATATTTTTTATTGAAACAAGGCTTGCATTAAATTTTAAACTTTGTGTTACATTTGTTTCACAAAATATTTAAATTATCATTTTGCCGATTTTCGAGTTTCAACGTGTTGATACATGTATTTCATAGATTTCCAAGAATTTCGATTAAAATGTAAAAGCATTGTGTCCACGCACCAATGCCAAGTCGAGGCCTCTACACTTATTACTGAGCAATTAAGTAGCTATTAGAGTGTGTTGAGGTGCCAACAGAAAAAGAATTCGCGCTGGCTTTTGATACATCGACAGTCACAGTAATAGCACGTAGAGTGTATTGATACGACTATAAAGTTACCGAGATGTCCGACAAGGTCGTGAGTTGAAACTGTTGCAGTGTAAATGCAGTATATAGTTCTTAGTGTCTAAGGTGTGTCTTGTATTGCTGTAGACAGTTACAGCTTCACGAGGATAACCACATTACAGAAGTAAACTTGAAAATTTTTATCTCACTGCTAAAAAAGAGGACCAAAGTTGATAAGTAACTATTTGCCTATTAAAAATTGTAATTTTATTATATTTTTAAAAATTTGAGCTCATACTATTAAAACAAATTGTTCAGTGCTGGAAGCATTCATATTTAATGATTTTGTAGTAATAATGAGTAATCTAATTTAAGTATCATGAATAGTAATTTGAAAATTTTTTTAGAATAATCACTGATACGTAGAAAAATGCAAGCCAACGTGTCATAACCAACAACTTCAAAAAAGGTTAGTTCAATACAATTCCATTTCTAAATTATAAGTGATATTGTTTATGATATTAATTCATGACAAAATTCCTGCATAAAGATATGAATTTTGAAAACTATGTTAAAGTAATGACTATTTAATAATTATTCAATGTAGATCAATTTATACTAAGAAAAAAAACTCCGTAAGTAACGAATTCCACGCTAATATAACTTGCTAAATATTGTATTTCTCTCGAAAAAAGTTGTCAAAAAAAATCTTTAAAATCTTTTCAATTTTTCTATCGTATATGAAAAAAAATCAAATAGGTAGCTTATCACTTAAGGCATGATTGAATTTTCATTTCTAGCCCTTACAGAGAAAAGGAGAAGGAAACTTTCTTTGTTGTAACAAAATATTTTGGAAGGAACTGGACTTCCAAGTACAGCAAAAGCTACATTACGACAACTAAAGTTTTTCCTCAAGTTTTGGTTGATTCTCACTTGTGACATTGAATAATAACACCTGCGATGGAGGTTACTCAGCATAACAATGGACAAATCTGGACGTGCAAAAATTGTAATGATATATTTGCTATTAAAGCACAATTTGATAAGCACATGCTTGTATACAAGTGCGGGCAACGCCATAAATGCAATTATTGCAATAAGTTTTTCAATCAAAAAAGTAATTTAACAAAGCACGCTCGTACTCACACAGGCGAAAAGCCCTACCAATGTGATGTCTGCGACAAAAATTTTACTCAGTCATACACTCTACACATGCACACTCATACCCATACACGTGAAAAGCCATATAAATGTGTGACCTGTAAAACATCTTTTTCCAATTCAAACAGCTTAAACATTCATAGCTGTGTTCATTCCGGTGAACGGACCTTCCAGTGCCATGATTGTAGTAAGTCTTTTGCTCGGAAAAGCGATCTTAGACGACACACTCGCACCCACATGAGTGAAAAACCATACAAGTGTGATATCTGTGGCACATCTTTTACCCAAAGTTTCAATCTAAAAACGCATACTCGCATCCATACTAGCAAAAAGCCGTACGAATGTAAAATCTGCAAAAAATCTTTTTCTGATTCAAACTCCTTGACGATTCATAGTAATGTTCATACGAGCGAACGAAATTTTAATTGTCATCATTGTAATAAGTCTTTTGCTCGAAAATACGATTTTAAAAGACACGCTCGTACTCATATGAACGAAAAGTCACATAAATGTGAAATCTGCAAAAAATCTTTTGCACACTCGTTTAATCTAAAAACGCACTCTCGCATCCATTTAGGCGAAAAGCCATATAAATGTAAAATCTGCGGCAAATCTTTCACTCAAAATTTTAGTCTCAAAAGGCACTCTGGTCTCCATGTCAGCAAAAAGCCGTAACAATAACAGATTTATTAAATTTTTTTTCCTGTATGTTTCCCTTAACACGGCACCATCGTGTTAGAAGAGCTTATCACTATATGATATTGAATAAATTTACAACTGAAAGGTGGCATACTAAAAAAGATTTGGTCTTATATCGACCAAAAACTCTTCAAACGTAAATAAATAATGTAAAAACGTTAGGCAATATTATAGCCAACTTTTCATTGCTGCTAGTGTCTTGCTCAAAAGATCAATGTTATAAGATAAACTAAAATATATGTAGGTAGAAGAGCCTATCACTCTATGATGTTAAATAAATTTATAACTGAAAGGAGGCATACTAAAAAAAATTGGTCTTATTTCGCCCAAGACTCCTTAAACGTAAACAAATAATGTAAAAACTATGGACAATATTATAGCCAACTTTTTAACGATGGAGTCCACATTTTGTTAACAGCTTATGAAATTGCAATAAACGTCAGTGAAAGTCTATATTATTGTGCCATGAGAAGTCTAGAGTTAGTTGAGAAATAACAACTACGACTATTCATGTATACCAACGCTTGTACGAAATGATGCTACCATTGATTCATAGAAGCAAAACAAAGTTTTTTAACTGGTGCGCTTAATTTTGATTTTCTTAAAAATAAAACTAACAACTTTATTTTAGAGTTAAACAATAGTAGAGTTGTATAGTAAGTACTAACTCGAATTTTATTTTTTTATAAATTCGTGAGTTGTAATTTTTTTTTTTTTTTTTTTTTTTTTTTTAACACATGAATGTTATTATGTATAGAAATATTTCTGATGAAATTGTTGTAACACTGTTCTTGTCTAACGCAGCAAGCATCCTATTATGAAACTTTACTTACTATTTTTAACAGCGTTTGTACTTATTTTTTAAACATGAAGTCTTCGACTTCAATGTATATTATGTTTTGCTTTTGATGGTAATAAAAAAAAAAAAATTCAAATAGTTTAAATAATATTTCTTGAAACCATAACTTTTTAATGCTAACAGAGAATTATAAAATTCTGTTGAATTTTTCAACTAATTTTTAATATTAAATTTTATTTTTCACACCAGTCTTAAAAAGTTGTCGAAATTATGCGTAAGGATTATTTTTTTAAACTTAATTTTGAATCTATTTCTTTTGTAGAGTTTTTATATGTAACGGCGATGTGTAAGTGCGTATATAGTCCCTCACCTTACTAACTGCTCAAAAATCTATCAACAAAATATGAAATGACGATTATCAAGTATTAATTAAATTATACTTATCGTGTGAGTTAAAATGGTTGCAACTTTCATGATCATTTGTTAGTGCGTTTGATTACATTTTTTAAAATAAATAAGTAATAATTTAGATGTAATAGATAAATCATAACGCTCGTACACTACTTTCTATTAAAATGATTTTTACGTTTTCTAAAAATTTTCTAAAGAAATAATATAACTACGTGTATTTTAATAATTTTTTTTTTTATATTAATGATAGTGATGTTTCAAATTAAAAAAAAAAAAATTGAAAAAATGCATTACTTTCAAAACCTCGTTTAATGTGAGCTCTTAATCAATCAATTTAAAAAAAAACTTGGCCATTTTTATGGTAAGAAAAAGTTTAAGATGTAACTTGTTGGAAAAACTTAGTATTAACAAGAAAATATACTTTGTTTGGATTTCAAAGTTTCCAGACATTAATTTATTTAGAAATTACATTTTTATAATATTTACTGCTTCATATTCTAACTCTAATATAAAACTAATTCAAGAATAAGCTGAAAAATTTTATCTACCATCCACCTAAAAGTGGAAGAGAAAGAAAAAGGGAAATTTCACTTCTTTTAAGAAAATTTGACTTTATGGCCGTTGGGAGTTGATGTTTCGTGATTTCCAACTTGAAACGAGACGCTCCAAGCCTCGTGTTCTTCGAGTTCAGTGATTCATCGAGCTCAGGCGCTCGTTACTGCCTACAGTTACACATCACAATTGTAAATAAGACGTTCCAGCTTATTCCTGAATTATTGTTCTACCAACATGGAATCAGTAGACATCTTAGCTCAAACAAGGCAAGACTAAAGTTAGTGCCACAGTTCTTAGTGCGCCTAGTAAGGCTGTAGACTACAACCTGTTCACAAGAAAACGTCCAAATTTTTCATTTAAAATTCAAGAATAAAACTGAAGCCAAAAATTACTTACTTAATCTTGAAAATTGTGGATTTAAGTGATTTTAGTTTTTATTATCAAAATTTATTTGTAAGTGCTGAAAGTTTCATGGTTGAAGCGATGTCTTAGACTGAGTGAATTATTTTGAAGTATCACAATAACGGATTTTAAAAATTTTTATAAAACCATGACTAGATGTTACTGGGAGAAATAGTAGCCAATTTCATAACTAACAACAAAACAAAAAGGTAAGTTTTATTTGAATGTTTCTGTAGCGTCAAGTTAGATGAGCATGATGTATTTTAACTGAATTTATTTTTTGAAAACTTTGATCTATTTCCGATGAAATTCAATAATAACAGTTTTCATGCATTGAATTATTGAACTTTCAAATTTTATAAATATAGTATCTATACAACAGTTAGTTAAAAAATTACTAACTTGTAAAAATGTTTTGCTAATCATTCATTCTGCACTCACTTCACTTCTCTTTTACTGTATTTCCTCAACAAAATGATTTAATTAATACTTTTTAAAGCTTGCACGTATACCTACTGTTAGTGTAAGCATTTATTCCTTCTACTTAACAGCTAATTACTTAACATTGGACTGAATTTTAATTTTTAGATTTTGCAGTGACAAGTGGATAATACTAACTTTTTCCGTGTCATCAAATATTTATATAAAATCGTACTCACCGAAAAGGCATTGGCTGTGTTTCTATCATCAGCGTTTACTTATATTTTTGGTCAACATTCACTGGAGATATTACATAATGACACGTGCAACAAAAGGTAATAAAGACGAACGACGCTGCATATGCAAATATTTTGGTAAAACATGTTCATGTAAGAACCGACTTGATGCACAAACACCGCGCAATACACGTATAGATGAGAGTAAAAAAAGATATGAATGCAAACAATGTGGCAAGTCTTTTTGTAGTAAATATGATTTGAAAAGGCATACTCGTATCCACACCGGCGAAAAGCCGTATAAATGTACTATTTGCGACAAATCTTTTGTTCTATCATTTCATCTACAAAGGCATAATCTCATACACACAAGAGACCAACTTTTTAAATGTCACTTTTGCGGCAGGTCTTTTACTCGCAGATTAAGTATTATATGCCATATTCGCATGCATACAGGTGGAAAGCCACTTAAATGCAAATTTTGCGACGAATCTTTCTCTCAAGCAATTCATCTGAAAGCGCACACTCGTGCCCATATAGCCAAAAAGCCCTGCAAAGATAATTTTCAAACGCACACTCCTTCGTCCACAAATGAGCAAAACTTCAATTGTCACGATTGTGATAAGTCTTTTATTCACAAATCTAATCTTGTAGATCACATTCGCACCCATACGGGTGAAAAGCCATACAAATGTAATTTTTGCGAAAAATCCTTTACTCAGTCCTCATCTCTAAAATCGCACACTCGTGTCCATACAGGCGAAAAGCCATACAAATGTAAAATCTGCGGCAAACGTTTCGCCAACTCCTCTGGTATACACTCGCATACTCGTAGCCATACAGGCGAAAGGCCATTTACATGTGATTTTTGTGACAAATCTTTTACTCAGCTAACTATTTTAAAATCGCACTCTCGCATCCATTTTGGTGAAAAACCATATGCATGTAAAGTCTGCAACAAAACTTTTACATATTCGTCTGGTCTACAAAAGCATGAACGTACCCATGACCCTATTAACCTTATAAAAGAACGACGTTTGAGATGCCATGATTGTGGTAAGACTTTTATTTTTAAAAATAATCTGATAATGCACATACGGGCTCATATGAAGGTGAGAGACCACTAGGGATCACTCAAGCTTCTCAACTGAAAGTAACCTTCTATTTACACAAGACAATGACGTTTCAATTGCAGTAAGTTTTTTCGCTCTAAAAAGCTAACTTACAAGGCATACTTATGGATATGTACAGGTAAAATGTTATTTAACTGTAATTTTTACGTCAAGTCATACTAAAAGTTAATTCTAAAAAGACTTTTGAGCACTTGTTCTACTAAAGTTAATATTATGTTGATATTTGAGGTCTTTGTAATGTTTAAAAAATTGATCCTATAGGGTATAACTACTCGTTGCCAATCTTGTTTTAAAGTGTAATGTAGAAGTAAAAAATTTAACTCATTCATTCATTTCATGGATATGAATAAATTCTTTCATTTAACACATTACTTTTAAGTTAGAAAGTGACATTTGAACATAAAATGACAGAGCATATTATTATGATGTGACGGATACATTAAACCACTGATACAAAAAATCATGTAAAAATATCTATGACCAAATAAATATTCACTGCAAAATTTTTTGTTAGCTTAACTCATTTCTGACACACCCAGCACATATTATTAGAAATTTGAATAAGAATGTCTTTAAAATTTTATTCAGATAGAATTTGTGTAAGTGTACAAGATCTTACATTAAAAAAGCCTAAATTAATTAAAATTGTTGGATAATATTTAATTATCAATACTACTTTATATCTCTCCTGTATCTGTTATGTTAGAAATTTCTAGTTAAACCATATCTATTCTGAACATAAGAGAAAAAATCACGTACTATGTATAGTACGCGGCATAGATACATCAGTCATTCCATATTATTTTATTTTATCAATGTTGACAGTATTTTTAATACATGGTAGATTATAATAATCTATTAATGTAAGATAGAGTTGATGTAAAATAAAAAAATAGTAAAGCATTTTTTCTGTGTTTATTACGTTTTTTTTGAAATAATTAAATCATTTATCTGTTTTCAAACATTATTTTTACCCATTAGGACACTGCTAACGTATAAATAATATTGTTGATACCTACAAATTGATAAGCCGTTCGAAAATACAAGTTGTAATATAAACAGTAGTACTTATCTTATAACACGTGAAATTGTTTTTGAGAATTTCTCCTTCAGGTTTCTACTTATACTTAACACTATCTGATTCTAGAATGTAAAAAAAAAAAAGTTTTTCGAGTACCTTAAATACCCCTTTCCTATATAATCAACTTGATATTAAATCTTAACGATAGAATTTATTAGTTTTTTTTTTTTTTTTTTTATGTATTCATGATAAAACTGACTGAAAAATCGTATTGTTTCCTTTCGTTCTTCTGCAGACTCTAAGTACGACGTCCAAATCTACAACGACATATGTACACACGTACTTACTTTACGGCTGTTTTGTCGTATATGTATATGTGAGCAAATATTTTTCACATCTTGTTTTTGTGAGCATAATTCTAGGAAATGCAGGTATACGTTAGTAGTTTATTGAGATTTTATATCCGGAATTGAGAATCAAGACGTAATTCTAAAGATTATTAGTGTAAATAAACAGTGAAAACTGTTTCAAGACGTCACTCATTTGAGAACCTCGTTTTAACCGGAAAATATTCCGTGTATACTTTTAATTTTCAGAACTGCTAGTCCACCATTAATTTGTTAATTAGATTGTTACAAAAGTTACTGCTACATATCAAAACTTTTCCATAATAACAATTTTTAAAAAAGCTGAAAAATTGTATCTACCATTTACCAAAAAATTCAGGAAGATAAAGAAAAACAGAAATTTGACTTCTTTTAAGAAAATTTCCATCGGAAATGATACTAATATAATTGAAATTTTTTAATTTACAGTTAACGAATAAAACTAAAGCCAAAAATTATCTACTTGCCCCAAAAAAATTGTAAGTACAAGCATCAGTTAATTCATAAAAAATACTTATGTACACAAACTCTTGGGGCCAAGGACTATTTTCTTAATTGTTAAACCTCGCAATCCTTGTATTCAAATATAATTTATAGTGCCAAAAATAGTAATTAAAATAGTGATCTTAACTATTTTTCTTAAATAAAATTTTTTTAGTGTGTTTTACTAGGATTTTTGGATTAAAAAAAAAAAAGAATAATATTTACAATGTAATGAATAATTTATTGCTACTTGATACCAATCCAAACCAATGACGTAACGAATAAAATGGCTTTAGTCAGCTGACAACAAAATAAATCATCCAAACAAAAATTCGCAAGCTCAACTCTGGCGTCTGCCAAGCTGATCACGAAAAAATGTCCACTTGGCGAGGTTGTACTTTTTCAAAGACTATGATTCTTCACTATACACTCGGAACATTAGAATCCTAAAAGATTGTCAGGAAAACCAGCTATAGTCCCTCGTATTTCATCCACCAATTAACTTTTCGTTATTTTCTTTAGTCTCCCTCATTCACCTAATTGATAGTACCTGCATATTCTTCTCTCCTCAAACAATTATTAATACAAAATCACGCGGTGGCCAGAGAGAGCGCGCGCGCATTAAAAAAAACTCGCGAGCCCAAAGATAAATGCTCGTGGGCATTAAAAAATTAATGCCCAACAATAACTCACGCGCTAAAAATTATCTCTCTCCTCCCGAGCTTGGGGCACGTACGTGCATAAACAGCCCGGCTTGTACACTTATCTCGATCGATAATTACTTTTTAGCCGTACCCCGGGTGTACGCAACGAAGATGCATGGTCCACGCGGGTTGTGCACGCAGACGCGCGCGCGTGGCATTATACGCTCGCACGGTATCCGCTTCCAGAAACCAAATGAAACGGTCAAGTGGCCCGATAAATCAGCCGCTAATGTGCGAGCGCGCCGTAAAAATTAAGAAAAAAAAAAAAGAAAAAAAAAAGAAAAAAATCTTGCCACAGTGTGCCCCGGAGAAAGGGATTCTGGGTTTCTTCCTTTCTTCCTTCCCCCCTACATTATGCGCAGTAAAATCTTCGTCACATCCAGTGCTTCATCATTCGCAGGGAGCTTCTGCATGTTTTTTTTCATACATATACACACAGGGAGATAGAAACTACACCTCTGATGCCCGTTCCGGAGTCAAGGCGCGCCACGACACCAGCGTGCGTGCCCCTTATTCCCATCCCTCTCGCAAGGGAAGACCCAGACCGTGCGTGACGGCGTATGCAGAGTAGCACAGTAGCATGCGAGAAACTTCAAACCACGTTAATTAGGAATGGTCGAGAAAAATTAGCCATTTCTGAAACCACAATCATTCTGGAGAGTCTATGTATGATACAGTGAGCAATTGAAAACGCTGATGGTGCATTGTACTTTGCATTGAGCATCGGATAACCATCGCGGCCAAGCTAAAAGCTCGCCTATACGCGCGTATGCTCGCGTCCCACCCCCCGTTCCCTCGTTCGCGGGCATACCTGAAAAGCCCAGCTCGTTACTCAGAAGCAACGGAGGAGACAGTGTCGCCGTAACAGTGGGGCGGCTATACAGATATCGCGCAGAGCCCTGGTACACACGCGCGGGATGATACGGTGCCAGCCGGAGGGGGTAGGCATATATATACGTGCTTTAAAACACAACGCACGGGAGCCGAACGCGAGGGACCACCCGTCGCGAGTCCCGTGCACCTGAATTAATTATTTGTTTTAATATATAATCCGCGTCCCGTGATTTAGTTGGCCCCAAGCTGGCGCTTCCCCCCTTTTTTCCCTCTCCCGTGTGCGTTTTTGTGTACACGAGCACGCGTGAGACTGTACTCCGTTGGTCCCTCGCGCGACCGAGCAACTTTGGCGTCGCCGTTGTTTGAGGTGTTGCAGCGCTGCAAAGGTTGCACGAGAGGAGACAAGTATACACCAACAAGTTATGCCCAGAGTGTGATAATGTCCCTCTCTCCTTTTCCATTTTTTTTTTTTTCTTTCTCGTGGGGCTGCGCCGCGTTTTTCGTCCTCTTTTGCGAGCTCGTTTGCGCCCCGAGACTGCAAATTGACTAATGAGACGGGCCAAGCCCTCTTTGATCTGACCTGCGGGCATGTGTTTGTGCAGGGCTTGAGGGGAGTGCGACGCGCCAAAACACTTGGTATATTTCATTCGCAAAGTTATACGCGACGGCTCGGGAGCTGCTGTTTCAACTCCCGCGGGAAGCTGAAACCGAAGCGCCGCTCCCGTTGTGCGGGCCACCGGAGTATTTATGAACTTTGGGACAGTGGGACCCTTTTTTCTCTGCAATAAACTCTTTCTCGTGGATTCTTTTTTTTTTCAACTCTTTATTTTTCTTTCGTTGTGTCCCTTTGATACGGACACACGATCTCTCGAGTACCTTGTAAATTTTCTGCCTCGTCTAAAGTTCAGAGATGACTTTTTGTGCTCAAAAAGAAGAAGAAGAAGAAGAAAAAACCGAGTAAAGGAGCTTTCAAATGCGAGAAAACGCGTGTATGGAAAAAATGAGGGATGTTTGTTTGTATATACCTTTGACTTTGCGATTTCTTCTTCCCACTCTGAATTTTTCTTAAAGATGCTTACGCGCGACAATTATATACAGCTCGTGTCTTTGGTTAGGCGTTTCCATACATCGAGTGTAAAAGGCATAATGAAGCTTGAATGCGAACAAATCAGGGCTTTTTGCGTCACGTTGGTGGTTGTGCACCCCTGAATGAGGAAGTACAATTTATCCGTTCTCTCGTGCAATTCAATTATTCACGAAAAGATGTTTTTTTTTATTACATAATTATACTTTTCAGCATAATTTGGGATTATATGTGTATATGGCCATCATTTTAAATGTCGGATAACAGCATCAAAGAGCGTAAGCTGCAAAAAGGTGTCGTTTTCTTTACTTGGTGCAAATTTACTACGAAACTGTCGTGAGTTTGCGTTTTTTAATTTTAGACTATTAGTTAACGGTTGGTGCCCAAGTGCCTTTTTGTGTCATTTTTTGGCTTGTCTGGAATATCGAGCTTTTATGAAAAGTACATGGTAATACATTCAAAAAGGACAAACTTCTATGCGATTGATAGTTGCAAAAAAAAAAAAAACACTTTGAGATCATTTTATGTTCGTAGAGCTCTCATACATTAATTCTCCATGATTTCTAGCTGCGAAAGAGAATGTGAAGAATGTGTGGTGAGTTATGAGAGTCCAAGTTTCCATTAAATAGCCGAAAATACGCACTTGAGGCAGATTAGTCTAGTCCATGGTTTATTACGAAAAAAAAAAAAAAAAAAAAAGAATATCTTTAAATTCTCCTCTTCTTTCTGTCCTCAAAGACGAAAAATCAGCAGGCATACCTACCACATAGACACATTAGTCCATTTAAAAACTCATACGTGGGTATGTAAATACCTCAGCTGATGGCGATAAGATCGAAAACAGCGTAAAATTGTCAGGATGACAAAGTAAAGCTTAAAGTCAAAAGTCAGCCGTCCAAACCGCCACGCACGGTCTCGTTTTTTTTTGTTTTTTTTTTTTTCCCCTCTTCCGCAAATCCCCGAGGCCTCGTCCCCCCTGAAATTCCAGAAGCCGCGAGAAATCCGAGAAAACGAAGAACGGAAATCCTCCTTCTTCTCCCCCGTCCACGCGCAAGAGTTCCCGAGTGTCCGCAGAATCTCGTTAATGAATGGTACGGGCGAGAAGAAGGAGAAGCGCGGCCGTGTCGGGGCTCAGCACACGCGGGCCTCGCTAATCACCACTAACGTTAATATTATGCAGGAGGCCACAATACGTGCTGCTCTGCTGCCGTTACCCGACGAGCCGTGTATACCCGCAGTCCATCCCCAACCCGCGTTACGTCCCTTTGCCCGCTTCTTTTCGCCAAAGGGGGAGTAGTCGAAGAGATGTATGTACCTCTCGCATGCAATCCTCTTGTAGAGGGACGCCTCGTGCCTAATAGCTAAAACTCCGTCGCGAGAGGAAGGCCTTTGGCTACTGCCGTCGCTGCGTCTCTCCCTGACACCCAGGGCTGTTGCTGTTCCTCATCCTCGCGAGAGGCACGTTCTCTTTGGCACAACATGGGACAACTTGTTATCCGTATACTGATTCAGCTTTTGGCTCCTCCCTCGTCTTTCTTCGCCGTATATGAGGTTTACATGGATACTGTGACATCATACCTTTGTGGATCGGTTTCCAAAGTAGTGTATTTATAGGAACATGACTGTTTGACATTGGATTGATGATAAATTTTTTATCTTATATGTATAAAAATTACATTAGGTCAAATCACGGAGAAAAAAATTTTTATTTTGGATATTACTGAGCCTAGGAAGATTTTTCGTTAATTGTCAAATAGAGATAATTTTTTTAATTTGTTGAATTTACGCAGCAATAATTTTATGCTCAAATATCAATTTGCTCTCAAATTATGAATAATTTAACGAGCATTTTGTGGTGTATTTTCCTTCAGTACATTAAAGGGCATTGCAGCTATTATTTAATTAAATGTGTGAAAAATGTAAGGGATTAAAAAACAATCCTTCTGACAGTTTGTCTTGGAGTACAGTTACAGCGGTTCTGTGCATACTTTTTTGCCTATAAAAAAGTTATTTTTTAAATACTTGCAAAACATGTGACCTATAAAAGTAATAAAAGAATTAAAAAAAAAAACTTAACTTCAGCACATTATTTTGTAATTACTTTATAATTCTTCTTTAAATAAAGCAAGCTTTAGCAGTTATTTTCTTATGTAATATGCTTCTTATCATAGAAAATTACGAGTCCTTTTTGTTTTCATATGATTTGTAAGTACTTATACCATTTGAATAAACCACATAATCTGAAGAATAATCGAGAAAATTTAAGAAATTCTTTGAAATCTTATTACACAAAAAACAAAACATTTGCTACTTAATGCACGTATAAAACTAATTTCAACCGTTTTGTCCAAAAAATATAATTTTTCAAAGAATTTTTTTCTGTCTCCATCTCTCTGCAGACCATTTATTAACTACAGGAGTAGCATAACATAGCTGGAAAAAACATTTTTTTTATTGTCATTACATGCATTGGGTATTACGTCAACAAACGAGGCGAATTGCAGTATAATCAATAGCCTAACTCTTTGCGATCAGTGCTAATGACAAGTCACTTGTTTTGTAACCAAGCGAATAATAAAACCAAAGTAGTTTGTGATTGAAAGCTCATAAACATTCCTAGCCACAAATTTACGCAATGCCACAACAAGTGAACTACAAGTGAGAATAATTATAGTAGAAGGTGAGAGCGTTCAAGGATTATGACTGCCAATGGAAAAAAAGACACGTGAGATATTATTGGAACGAATATCGTGTGGATGACGGATTGAAAGTTGCAACGACAATATCTAATTTTGAGATCATTTATAGTTACGTATCATGGAAAGATGCAATCTGAAATGTCCGTACAGTTACAGAGATGATATTACACAACATAGTTGCAACGAGTTAGACTCTAATATTTTATTTCTAAAATACAACCGATTGAAATGTAACTCCAGCTTTTAATAGATACGTTAAAAGTTATGGAATGTGTACCTCTCAAGGCAATCGAGGAGTCCTATACCTTGGATCTTTTTTAAATAAATATAGATTTTTTTTCTAAAATAAGAAACCATCATAAAGATCCGAAAAAATTTAGTGCCAAACACGGTAACGAGATATTATGTTAAAAGTTCAGCACGTGGAGAACTCAAAAACAAAATGAATCTCTAAACGAAAAGTCGAGCAACTCATTTTACAGCACAGCGAGTATTGTAAGCAATTCGTTTGAATGTGGATCACACGATACGGTAGCTAAAAGATTTCCACGCACGCAGTGGCAGTGGTAACGAGAAAAGAAGAACAAGGAGGGGAATGAGCAAAAGCAAAGAGTACCAATACACGTCGTCCGTTATCCGTTTGGCATCGAGCAAAAGCAGGTCTAGGGCTATAATCAGGGCGTGAATTCCAGGTATTTAAGTGTCCGCTGCAGGAATACGAAAGAGCTCGAGCTCCTCGCGCGCAGCACTGCTCTTTACAGTAATGATCTCTTTGTCCGGGCGGAGATGAGCGTTTGCTCGCGACTTCGATTCACAGCCGGCGCGGTGACAATACCTCGTGCCTGGAATATATATTGCCCTCCCCTTTTCTCCACCTTCTCGATTGTGACAGGGAGATAAGTGCGAGAACTGCCCTTTTACGCTTCCTTCCGTATACGTCTTGCTTTGACCATTCCAGAATATTCCGAAACGTTTCTTTCGTCCACCTTCTCTTGTATAGAAGTACAGTTTTGTGTGCTCTAAGCACAGAAGAGGAGGATCGAGATGTTTCCCACTTATTTTTCTGGTTGGGCCAATTTCAGAAAGCGACCAGAACTTACGACATTGTTGTCTTTCGAGGGTGTTTCGAAAGTGCACAAGTGTGTATCTCTAAGTTTTATCATTGAGGAATTCGTTGTTTCATACAGCTGTAAAATTAATTAGCAGATAAGTGCTTGAGAGTGGTGAGAAAGTCCAAAACAATTCGGACGAGGAATGGTGTGGGAATGCAAGGTAGGTGTTTATCTACTCGCAGTGTCCGACCAAGTAATGGCTGTGACTACTTACTACAGCTTTCATTGCATGAAAGTGCAATCATTTGGAAAATTCGTAATTTTTCCTAGTGGCAACGTACATAATTACGATTTGACTGTATGTATTTCAGGTGCAGGTTTTAACGCTTGGAAAAAATTTTTACTTTATCGTAAATTGTGCTTTTTTCTCAGTTATGTAAGTCTATAATGTAGGCTGGTTGAAGAATTTTATGAAATGAAAACTCATTTCCAGTACCATGCGCTTCGCAAAAGATCAGCCCATGTGGCTGTTTCTTATTAAAACTTTCTGTTAAAACGATTAAAAATATATTTTGTTATTTTGCACTGTGTTGAAAACCTTTCATCAACTTTAAACCTTAATGTCATCCCCATCATGTACTTATGAAACAAATACTAAAATGAAGTTTCAGTGCTCAGTACACTGAGTCATGATTTTATTTAAATAAACCACTCTTACAGTGCTTATCTACGGTCATAACGGTGCTTATCTAAATCATCTTCAAGAGTCATCAGCTCACCGATATCTTGGATTCAATCGCTGCTTTTTCTGCCTCTTGATCCGTGCGATGATTCCTGCATCGTACGCGCAAAAATGAATAGGAGGTGAGAAGAGATTCACTAGTTTTACTTTGTGTTTTTTGATATCTGCTGAGAATCTTGAAGCCTGTGAAACTTTTGGGAATAGCCAGACTTTTTGGCACGATTAATTTGAGTTTGATTTTTGGTGTCACTAAATAAAAACAATGTATATCCTTCGGTCACTTTCACAGACACTTAAACTTGAGATGTAACTTGCTCTAATTAACTTTGTGTTGATATCGAACTCATTGACTCATCAATAGTTCAATCCAAGTGAATGATAAAAAAAGCTTTCATTCGATTAAAATAAACATAAAAATTTAATTGTAATGATGAGTAAAAATTGTTTTGCCCACTCCAGAAAGTTGTTACCACACTCCAGGTTGATATTTCCTCCTCTTTATCTTTGATTTCACAGCGATGCATATTCAATTGAAATAATTCCTTAACCCTTTTGCTTTCACCCGAAAACCGTTACCATCAAGTAAGCTCGACTTCCTAATTTGTCTTATATTATTCGACCTCGAGTTTCTTCTTCGAGGGTTGGAGCGATGAGAAATGTGAAAGCGTGCCGCAAGTGATTAGTACAATGTATATGTGTACGTGTACACGGATGTTGTGAAAAATTATCCAAGTAATGAAGTCCTATTAAAAAGTGCGCTCGAGAAGAGAGTAGGAGCTTTGACGAGCGACCTGAAACATGCGATTGCGCTGCGAAAGGCGTCAAGTTGTTACTAATCGAGAGGGTGCCGTGTCGTCGCGATGAAGTGACTTTTTATTTCAAATGACGCTCTTTATGGAACACTTGAGAGAAAATATCGCTAGGGTCGTGTCTTCACGCTCAGCCGAGTGAAACGGGATGAGGTTTCGGGTATTTTTCGTTTCCGTGGACTGATGAGGGAGTTAAGAGTTCAAACGTGTGAGTGAAATTGCAACGCACCTTTTTAGTAAGTCCTTCAGGAGATGTATGGATGCAAGGAGATAAATGGAAGACTCAAATAGCGTATGCAGTGAAAATACTAAATTTAGTTAAACGTGATAAAACCTCACCATAGGAAAGTAATTTCAGCCTCACGGACTTTGTCCAATATGGAGCCTGAACTGAAAATGTGAAGCAGTGACAAACCTCAAGTCCAGTCTAATAAATAAAGCAACAGTTATGAGTGTTATGTTATTGGTTTCGTGATAATAATTTGCTCAACGAGATGTAGACCTACTCACCGCCAAAAACGCATGTATAATCAACTCGATCGATATTATCAGTAGACCCCTGATGGGCAATCGTAGCTTCGACTGAGCCACTGAAGCTGCATTATTTCCGCTTGATCCTTTTCCCGTGCGAGCAAAATTTCTGCAGCTGCAATACGCTCATATGCGCGGAGAATAGTGGCTCAGCAGGAACAGTCGGTTCATCGGGGTCGCTGACTTGAACGGTCGCCGATCCGTCAGTCGATTACTCGGCTTGGGCTCGCACTCGAGGGATCTTACGCGAACAGGTTCTTGGAATCCGGTTTTCGATTCTACATACGACTCTAATCAACGCCACGCGGCTAGATTGCTGCCACCACTGTACATCGCTGGCTATGTTCTTTCTTTTTTTTTTTTTTTTTTTTTTGTTCACCCCCTTCTTTCTTCCCTATCCTTCTTCGTTTCTTTTTGTTATTGGCTACTTGTCTGTCTTTAGTAAAATATACCTGTGCGAACTTTTTTTTTCTAAAAGTGCCAGTTACGGTAGGTACACAGGCGTGAAGCTGATTACGGTCTTTGCTTTTTTGGGAATCAACTTGTCACCTTTCGTGAAATAATATTCTTCCGATATAACAAAGCTACTCTTTTGTACTAAGTAAAGAATAATACATAAAAAACAAATATCTCATTTTTATGTGCTATGAGGCTTACGATATTTTTAAATTTTAAGAAATTCGTGTTTTTTAAGGAAGACCGTCAAATCTGAGAGCAAGGAGCTCCAAAATGAGGCTCACGTGAATGACCGAAACAATTATATTATCACATCAAATATCGAGAATCATTAAATGTATAACTACACTTTTAATATTTCTTAGTAAAATAAGATTTTAATCTATCAGGTTTCTTTTCCGGTGGCATGATCCAAAAAAAAAAATACCTAAAATACAGTATTTCATGCTGCAAGGTCAATAGCTCACGGCTATGATCACACCTCTGAATACGGAGCCTGAGACTAGCTTGTTTGAAAATCTTTTTTTAATATCATATATACTTATAAGTCTTTTTATTCACATTGAATTGCTAAAACATGCTAAAACATGATATTTTTATTACCTTTAATCTACATAGTGGCCCCCTAAAGCTTTGAGCTGGCAATCGATTTCTAATTTTTCAATAAAATGACTGACAATAAAAAATAAAAATAAAAACAAATCTTTGGTGCAAAAATCAAACATCTGTACAGTTTGGATGTCAATGATTCGCGTGCGTCTAAAATTCCAGGGAGATATTCCATCCACGCGAAGAAAAAAGTTTAGTTCTCACGCACAATCGAATGCAGTTGCATAGCTGTTTTTCGAAAACATCCATCAGCTCCTATTTCCCGCAGCCCGCTTTCAGATTAGGAAAGATGCCTAGCGCAAAGTGATAATCAGCAATCAATTAAGCTCCTCTACTCTCTGGCATACTACGTCTCTTTTTCCCTTGAGCAAGAGAATCAGCGATTTCTGTGTAAGCACCGTCACTCCGCGAATGCCCATAAGTACATTCCGCGAGAGCTTGAAGCTCGCTTTCTTTCCCTCTCATTCTCTCGCTTTTGCCGAGAGTTATCTCAATCGGGGCTTCGCGCGAGCCAACAGAAGCTGCTGCCGCCGCAGTGCACGGACGACAGAAAAGAGACGATCGGACACAAAGATCTCTTATTGAAATTCCAGCGGAACCATTTCTTTCGAGCCGCGGCTCGCCACTGTCGGCCGCTCCGCCGAGAAAGAAGCAAGGGAAGGAAGAGCCAACGGCACAACCGTGCACGTGTGCTCTTGTGCAGCCGCGGCTCTCGCTTTTCGGATCTCAATTAATGATAATTGGCAGCTACTGCCACTGCTCGATTGCGTCCCCCGTTCTTTCATATCCGCGCAAGTGGGCGCACAACCGCGTATGGCTCTGTGTACCTCAAGGTGACTTGGACCTTACACGTCCCTTACAGAGGCATACTTTTCTTTCTCTGTTTTGTGCACATCATATTTTGGTACTAAAAGTACGTGGAACATTGACATTTTTATTTTTAATTTTATTTTTACCAAAGAAGATGATGCGTTCCTTCATTTCTTCATTATATTCTCAACGAATCATATCTTGGGGTCAATTTATATTACCTTTTGTTACTGTCTTTCCTGCATCCCATTATTTTCGAACAAAAGACAGTAACCCTGTTTTTTAGCTGTCGTTCACGTACTTTTAATCCTCCAAAGAAAATAGTGCTTTACGTGTAACTTCCTATATGCAGTTAATTTTCTATAAAGAAGGCTCAGTACCTTTTAAACGAATGGAACATAATATCGAATTTTTCATGAATATCTCATCAACTACCGGGTACAATTTACCTATAATTTAAGTTTTAAAACAGCCTGTATACTAAATATCTAGGAAGTGTTATGTGAAGCTGGCTGATTGTTTCACATGTGCGACGAATTAGTACATGGTCGGTTTTGGAGTTTTTTTTTAATGAAATGTAGCTTAAACTTTTAGTTATTAAAACATTTTTACTGCAAAACACTACTTATGTGGAAAATTATGTATTTATTTCAGCTTTCCTGTTATAATATAAAAAAAGTAAACTCTGTGTTACAAGAGAATAGTCTATAAACATATATTTTTTGAATTTAGAATGAGTCTGATAATACAGTTGGTAGACCCATGGCTGATTAAATTAGTTTTTTTAGGCTATACAGCTCTTATACTTGCTTAAGTAGTAAAAGTAATTTTAATACAAAATGTTAATTTGTTTTTCATAATTGCGAACTGTTTTAATTGAAATTCCATTATCAGTATTTCCATCCGTATTAAATTAAGAGGTGTGTGCAAACAATTTTTTTTTTTCTTTTAAGCACTGAATGATTTTGTAATCCGTTTTGTAATTGATAATAAAAGTAACTATCGGTGTACCAGTCAGTTGCAATAATGTCTTCTTTTTAATATCAATGCCCAATGTTCTTAGGTTATACTGCAGATATAAAATTTTTTTTTAAATATTGTATTGTGAATAGTGAAGAAAATTAATTTTTTGTAGCGAAAAGTATGGATTGTATTCGAGAAAAAAATTTTTTTTTTCAAGTGTTTGAAAGTCCATTAAATAATTGTGCTCAAAACTGTTTAAAGGTAACGATGAAAAGTATAAGTCCTTAGGAGCTTATTTTTCTAATAAATTTATATTTAGTAATATTTGTTCAATAAAAGGCTTCTTTTTTCATAAACTTTAAAAAAAGGTAACATTTATACCATAACATACTTACCCTGTAAAAAGTAATAAATAGTGTCTTTTGTTTTTTGTGTTGATAATCTGATCTTTTATATATACTTTTAAAATTTTACTTCGGAATGTACGTTTTTTGTGGAAATTTCCACGATCGTTATACTTACTTGATTGAAATACAGTCGATTATCGAATGACAAATAGTTCCTCACACACCAACACACATATCTTAAGCATGAGCACAAAACTATACAGAAATAGATGACTATACTACAGACCACTCGATAAGCACTAGCTGGTAAGCTTTAGCAGTCAATACATGCAGCTCAACCTGTTAATAGTACAGAGCTCATTTAAGTATATTCAAAATGAACCTTGACAATGGTGAGAAAATCTATTACTTATTTTTTTAGATATTAAACCTACAAAGTATTGTAGTATTACATAAAATTGTTTTTGTAAAATTGAATACTGATTTTTTTCTTGGATGTAAGTCAAGTATAACTAGCTAGTAACGTGTAAATGATTGTAAGATATGAATCCGTTTGTTTCAAAAGGTCTTCTTAATTTCAAAAAGAGACAAACATTTACTCAATTTTTAATTTTTGTTAGTACAACGCACTATTTTAATATTCAAACGTAAATATTGAGTTTGCTTGATTTATTATAAAAATATATATCACCTGATAAGTAGTGTGCTAGTGATCTCAAAATAAAATTGCTGGAGTTCTACTTTTTATGAGAGTTTTACTATCTTCAATCGTTGTAAAATTAAAAAGTCGATAGTGCTTCTTTATGAAACTTTTGGTACATTGATATAACAAAAGCAAACGTTGATAATAGTATTTAGATTAGAAAAAAAAAAATAAAGTAAATAAATAAAACTTAAACGAAATAATAATAATTTATATAAATTGAACACTATATTAGTTCTTCCTTTAATTTATTTTCTGAAGTAGGTATCATTGTACGAAAACATTGCAGATTATACTTATTTAAAAAATAACTGTCACTGCAAGTTAACTATAATACATTAACTGTAGGCAAAGTATCTCTACCCCATTAAGTAATTAAAAATAAAATTAACAAAATATTTGATTGCACAAATATAGTGACAAACCGATTAAGACTCACAAAATTGTATGTTGCAATAGGACTGCTCATTATTACTCTGTTGATTTCTGTACTGGTTTCTTCGATTGCAATAGGTAAGAAAAATATTAAAGCTCAAAAATACTTATTTATTCATAGTGAGCTACTAAGCATTATTTCATCTGCTAATGCCACTCAGAAGTTTTTGAAGAGCTCCAAAAATATACATCTATGTTTCGATCGTTTTGCCTGCATGTAGAGTAGCTCTAAAAGGCATTGATTATTCACATAAAAATAAATCAGAAACACAAGTGCCATTTGTATTAAATATGAATAAAGTTTAAAACAAAAACTATGCAGTCATTAAATTACTATGTGAAATTTGTAGATCAGGCATTAAATAATCCACCTCACAAGGATGATTCAAGTGTCAGTTTTTATAATCAGCTTATTATTACCGATGGAAATAAAATAATCCTGTTTAACCCTGCAACCTATCAGCACTCGATTTTGCGAGAAGTAGATAAGAAGATTACAGCCTTAGATGTGAACATGGATCAATCAATATTTTGGAGCGAAGAGAATACCCCAACGATAAAATCACTTTCCAAAAATTACAAAAACATTATGCACACGGAAAAAATGGAATCTCAAGCAATGGCTGTAGATTTCATAACAGAAAAGCTGTACATCATTGATAAATCATCGGAAACACTTAACGTGTTTGATATGCAGGGAAAATATCATGGCATTATATTATCCGATCTTACTCGGCCACGTGATATAGTTTTAGATCCCCTCGAGGGTCTTATGTTTATTCATCAGGAACGCGATTCAGTAAGCAAAATTTTTTTTCTCAGAAATATCTCTGTTTCTGAAATTGTGTATACAGCTAACTAGCATTTTTTCAGATTATCAAGGCCAGTATGAATGGTATGAATCCAACAAAAATTGTTAACAGCAGAAAATTATCCGCAATTACCATTGATTGTAAAACAAAAACAATTTATTGGGCTAAGGTTGAAATTAATAATGGTTATAATATACAGCGTGCAAATTATATGGGAGAAAATGTAAAAACTCTAGTTAATTTCAAATCGGAAATAAATTCTAAAATAAAAAGCTTAGCTGTACTTGGCAGTCAGCTATTTTGGATTGAGCTAGATTCTGGAAATTATGGATCAGCTTTGAAATCATGTTTTATCGAGAAAGAAATGTGTAAGAATTTTATGTATTGGCCAACACATTTCTTAACAAATCCTGAATTAATTAAAGTCAACAATATTCAAAACTATAACGAGTTAAAGGAAAATCCGTGCCAAAAAAATAATTGCAACTGTCAGGAAATTTGTGTTCTAACTTCAACTGACACTTGCACTTGTGCTTGCGGCGTTGGTAAACAGATATCAGACGACTTGAAGACTTGTCAAAACGTAACAGAATATCTGATTTATATTCAAGAAGATTATATCAGAGGGAAACTCATTGATAATCTTCAAAATGAAACATTTACTGATGCTATTTTTCCTACAAAAATAGACAAGGAATCACTTCAAAAAAGTGCTATGGACTTTGATTACAACTACAAAAAAAACGTTGTATACTACAGTGATGACAACAAAATTTACCAAGTCAGTATAGGCCCTGAAAAAAAAACGGAAGTTATTTTCAGCAAAACTGAATCCTCATACAATATAGGAGATCTGGCATTTGACTGGTATACAGACCATCTGTATTTCATCCAACAATCAGAATCAATACACAAATATCATGAGGTACGAAAAATTAATACTAATGATAAAACATGGACTGCTTCAATCAAATTTTACAAGTATAATCATAACAATTGGGAAAACGAAAGTATATATTCCTTAGTACTTCATCCTAAATATAACTATCTTTACTACGTATTCGATGATGGAGACCATGACATACATAGGATTTCTCTAACTAGTGCTGTCACAGATGACTTATACACCCTGTCTTACATCGTAAGGAGCAAAATTATATATATTGATTATGAAACCAATTATATTTATTTTATGAATAAGGCTCCTGTACAAAAAGCCACAATTAAGAAAACTGATCTTAATTTTGCTGAGGTAACAAATTTTTACGAAACAGAGTTTGAACAGCAGTGGCCAGTAACATCTCTGTGCATACACAAGCAAAAAATTTATTTAAGCAATTACACTAGCGTTTGGCAGTTCGACAGACGAACTGGTGCTAACGGAATTAAAGTCATTCCAAAGTTTAACAAAGAATTAAATAAAAAAATATCAGGGGCCAAAATCTTCAGTTCATCAAGACAATCAAAAAATGTTTAGATTACACAGATGAAAAACAGAGTAGAATTTTTTAAAGATGTAATTTTTCTAGGTCTCCAATGACTCATAGCAAATAAAATGTTAAGGATTGATCATGCCTTACATGTGTATTTATCACAATATAATGTTGCTTATACAATTAGTTAAACAATTATGTTGATGGCTTTAATTAAATAAAAATATTACAATAATTATAAAAATGGCAAAGTGAGTTTTTTCATTAATTACCCACTGCTATTTCAACTGCACTAGTTTCATCATGTTTTCAACTATTTCTTCATAGCATTGAATTGTATCAAAAGAATGAAAGCAATCGCTACCAATTTTAACAAAATTTTTATTTGTCCACTAATATTAGTAATTCATTTTTCTAAATTTCGTACTCAGTTTTCATTATCATTTTTGTCAAACCCACCGAGAGTCGTATACTGTCACATTATTTAAAGCTGAAAATTTTTTTATTACTTAAATGAAGGTGTACCGTACAAAACAATAGAGTTTTAATTTTATGTACAATTTTCATTTCTATTCGTTCAATTTTCGTTTTTATTTCTGATCTCAAGAAAAGGGCTTGTTTTTTGCTTATTTCACAAAATATTTCTGAAAACAGATTTTAACATTTTACATTAAACAGACGAATGGATCTATAATCAGACAAAAGTTACTCGAAAATCACCCACATAATGCACCACATGCAATTAAGGGTGAAAATTCGTTTTTTTTCTCCAACTAGCCAGTTAACTAGTTAGTATTAAAAAACCGATTCTTGTGAATACGGATCCAGGATACGCACACACAATAAAGGTAATAACTGCATGTTCTACCACACATCTATACCACATTGTAAACTCACGTAGCAAGCGAAGCTGATGAACAAATAGAAAATTCAAGTGCGGAGAAAGAGGGAGGAAATATCGAGTTATGGATATTACAGAAGCACAGGCCAGGTCTTCGGAAAGCAAAAGATGCAAGGGCAGATGAGGACGCTTGCTTTCGTTGGCCAACTCCCCGCAAAAATTATACATCTCCACTTTATTCAATATGCACTTAATTACATTTACAGTCGGTGCAAGGAGTTGGAGGTTTGGAAGGGGGGGTGCCTTTTCTTTCCCTTTTTCATGTACGGGTGCATACGCTCCCTCTCTTTCTCTCTCTCTCTCTCTCTCTCTCTCTCTCTCGTTGTACATGCAGCTGGTATGCGAGACTTGGCTCTATCGCTTATACTTTATGGCTCGCTTCGCGAAAGTATAAAGAGAAGAGGTGTGCTGGTGTATATAGCCTCTTTCCTTTCTTCCTCCTCTTCCTCATCTTTTTTCAGAGAAGAGCCGTTGTATACGAATACTGCGTGGACACGAAGTGACTGCCCATGTACCCAAACGTGTACAGGCACGAATAACTTTTTGCTTTATTAGATACATACAGATACACCCAATATCAGCCTCTGTGGATACGCACGTATGACACTTTTCTTTGGAATACCGGTGACTCGCTGAGTACGTTTGTGGATTATTATTTAAATAAATTGACGCACAAGGTCGATTCGGGAGGAAGATTGTGAGAAGATATGATAAATTTTGCATACGGAGACGAGCTCGAATTGTGTTCGTATGTAAGAGAACAGAGAAAATTTCAGCTGATTAGAATGCAGTAAATGACAGATATTGGCATAAAGAGCTTTTACGGGTAGGTATTTATGGTCATTGGATTTTCAACTTGAATGGTCTGACTACGTTGGTACGTTTGATTAACAATTTTATTAGTATTGTAAATAACACTATAAAAACAATTACAACTTTTTATTCTCTTCTTTTTTGTTTGCTTTTTTTATTGCAGTCAGAGTCTTATATGATTTGTTAATTTTACTTTCAAACTTTTCGTTAACTTTGTTGTATGTAAGTAGAGTAATACGTTAGTTTTTCTATTTGTCTTTACCATAGCTACTGTATTTCAAATCAAATAATTTTGGTTTTTTTTATTCCTTTAATTTTTTCTGGTGGTTTTTGAATTTTTGTATCTGTAGTGTATCTACAAACGTTGTTATATTTTTTTTAATGTCTTCTTAATACTGTATCTTTTAATAAGTGTAACAACGTTTTTTCTCTTTATCTAGATATTACGATACTGTTAGCTAAATTTTGCCTAAACTTTGCCTAAATTTCGTTAATCCTTATATCTCTTGTTCTCAATCTCACAAAATATACGTATAAAATTTATAGGATTTATGAAATTTTCTTGCCAATTGTGACATTTATGTGATGGAAAACAAATTGAAATTTTATTGTAGGGATTTAGATAGAATCTCTTGACATATTTCATACAAATCCATTCTTCAAAAGATGTTTTCGGTTTTTGTTAAGGCATTTGCAGTAATGAGCTAAAGAAATTGTTTAAAATTATGTATATTATTCACCTTTTAATTGAGTTTTAATAGAATTTTAGAAAACCATTTCATTTCCTGCTTGAAAAAAAAACTAGAATTATTCTAGCCCCTCCTAATAGGCTCTTTGTCATGTATAAATTTAAACGCAGCATTGTTAGACTCAGTTATTGCTTTATCTTCGGTTCTTAACAGTGAGTTCAGGAATCTCAGCTAATATGTGCGCTGCCTGCTCAGCAATAACATAAAAGTGGAACCACTACATCGCCTAATTGTATACAGTTGCGTTATGCTTGTTGTGAAATTTCATACGTTGTTTGTCACTCGCTTTTAACATATTTTTGTTTAACATTGTTAATTCAAACAGAGATTGTTTACCCATCAATTCATTGTAAGAAAAAAAAACATTTGTCAAAATGTCTTACAGTTCTTCACTTCTTCAATTGGTGATATCTTTACTGCTGATTAACTGTTTTCTTCAAAGATGCTATGCAAGTTTCAAAACTGTTAAGGAAGTGAATCACTTTGGTGAAACAAATATTGGTACAAAGTTCGTTTACAAGTGGAGGATCAATTACTTCAGCTTTTGGAAACGAAAAAATCATCAAAGTGTTTTTTCTCCATATTATAGAATAGAATTAGATGGAAAGCCATACAGAGTTTTTCTTGAGCTAAAAAAAAAATTTATGAATAATTACGTATTCATGAAAATATTTCAAATGAATTCATTGGATGGCGTCGTTGAAGCTGTAACTAAATTTGCCGCGAAAGCTTCGTTAATCACCAGTAATAATACAAAAAAACTAAGCAAGTTGGATCAGAACAGTAACTGGCCGAATTTCGCGGACATAAATTACATCTTGGATCCGAAGAATGACCTTCTTCAAAATGATAAATTAACTATTCTAGTAGAAGTTGTTTATGGGTCTCACAAATCTGTAAGGGCTAAAAAATGTACAACACCTGATAGGAAGTTATTTGACGAAGAATCTGAAGATGCCTGCAATGCCTGGTAAGAGTAAAAGTACTCAAGTGTAGAGTTTATCTAAGACTTCTAAACGTCTTATGTATGATAAATCATTCAGTTGTAATAAAGAGCAATTGAAACATATAAAAAAATTTTTTATCACTTTTAAATTTCTAATAATTATTTACCTTTTCCAAGATGCAGCCAGAGCATAATATTTTTCCGCCTTCTAACCTCAAAATAGCACCTTCGCCGCTTGATTTTGGGTTCTCAGGCGGAAAAGTAGTATACGAAACTCGTTCGAAAAGGCTTCTTTAAAAACCTCTTTACGGCCTTCGCCTTCGTGCTCGTAAACCCCTCGGTTCGTAAATCGAAGCCTTTGCTAACTCGTACGCAATATACTATATCTAACTCCAATTTAATGTAGTTATTAAAACCATGATTTTATGGAAACAGTAAAAATAATAGTAAAAAATATTAATAATGAAATTATGTAATTATTGGATGTACTGTAAATTACAGATTCTCTGTCGTTATTGTCTGGAACTGTAATGAGAATTTTAAAAAGAAAGACATTTTTCTTAGTTGTACTTTCAATTGTACAATTTTTTTTTTCAATACAAATTTACTATCTCAAATAGCAAAATGAAGTGTTGTAAGTTTGATGGCCTCGGGTTGTTTAAATAGGTACGATATTAGAGGAGGTAATATTAAGCTGAACAAAACACCTCACGTAGATTTTGGAAGCATGTCAAAATGTTTTTTTTTTCTAGACAATCTTATGAAACAAAATTGTAGTCATTAGTATATCGATAGATAAACTTGAAGAATTTCAAGACAAACAAATTAAGAAACCATTATGTTATAGTTTTGTGTCTGACATTTTTTTGTTCTTTTACATACCATACATATATATATACTTTAACAGAACTGCTTTAAACCAACGAAAAAAAATTTAACTACCTGCCTTCAAATGAAAAAAAAAAAAAAAAAAATACTTGAAAAATTTAAACGCACTGAGTTTCAAGCAATAAAAGTTTCATAAAAAATAAAAAAAAAATTTTTCAATTTCATAAATTAATAAATTAAATGCCAAAGTTATGTCTGAGAAAGAAATAAATAATATTTCATTACATAATGAGTATTACAATCGAATGTAAATACATTAAGTTCTAAAAAAACCTTCGATAAATAAATAGACAGAAAAGTTCTGTGACTAAAATCGTTACTTATTTTCATTTTTAATTAATTAAATTCTGTTTATATTTGTTTTTCAAATTACCTCTCTATCAAAGCAATAAAGTCAGAAAAATGTTTGTACGATATGAGTCTCAGTGGTAAAAAAAATCGTAATTTCCCTACGCAAGATTTCGTCCCAACTAGTATACATGTATTCAACATGAGCTCCAACATCGATGATAACCGTATTTAAAATCAACACTGTACAAAATCCAACTCGTTTAAATCGATATCTGCTTAATGATTATTCAGCTATACGATGGACATTAACCCGAGCATTAACCGGATGTGCCTATTACCAAAAATAAAAAATTTTTAATTGATTCAAAGACGTGCCAAAAGTCGAGAGACGAAGTCACGAGACAAAAAGCTTGGTAATGCGTGCAAAACCTCCTGATTGTTTGAAAAACAGTTTTGGCTTTCTGTACTGAAGAGCCAGGAAAAAAAAAAGGCAAAAAGTTGAGGATGAAGAAAAAAAAAAAATACTTACATCAGGCATCAACATTCCACCGGGACGCATCCGAGGAACCGCGAAAGATGCGAAGCTCGGTATTTAAGGGCCCCCCTTTCTCTCCTACCCTCGAGGGTTTGATGCGCTGCATCGCGAATGAGGCTATTTTACACAATACATCTCGCTAACTCCCGTAATATCTTTTGAGTGCTCGATTCGTACGTGTGTATGTGGATCCTTACGTGAGTATAGCAAGAGCTTCCAATACTCCTTCGCTTATGAGAGGGCCCAGTGTACATGTATACACAAGAGGACGGTAAAGGGGGAGAGAGAGGAGGAGGAAAATGGTTTCCCTCAGGAGGATACAACATATATATGTACTGTTGCAGCCGGCATGCACTACCAGTCTTTGTTTCATTTGTTTGGGCCAAACTTGGGCCGTTCATCGCGTGCACGCGCTCATCGGCTTCTCCTCTTTGTGCAAAAGCGCGCGGCTCCAGCTCGGCATGTTCGCTCATGTGCTTACACGTCTACGTGTGTGTGTGTGTGAGTGTGTATACGGACGACCCTGCCGGGCTCGCTGACATGCGGTGTACGCGCGCGAGCAAGATCGTTCTTTAATGAGAAACTTTGCGGTTTCGCCGCGAGAGCATTCCTCCTGTGCTTTTCTTCTTTCTCTCTCCCTTTTGCTCCCTTGGGATCATTACGGAGAAAAAGAGAGAGACTACACAAGAGGGAGAGGGTGTATACACGGCAAACACACATACGGGAGGAGAAACAATCCGCTTTTGTCGAGGAGGAGTTTGTAAGCCGGTGTGTCGATGATTAGTCTAGACGATCGGCAAGCTCGAGCTATTGCTTTGCGCCCTTGGTATCATGTATGTTTCATGTTTGGGTACTATGAGAGATCGGATGATGGGCACTTTGCTGGTCCTTGAGATTTGTTCTTTTCATGCGTGGTAACCAGTTGTTTGTATGATTTTTTTTTCATTCGATTACATGGGAAAATTGACACGGCACTTGCGTGTTCGTCAGAAGAGATCCATCTAATTCAAAATATGGCACAATATTGACACTAATTTTCTCAGTGTTACGTACTACACGTGTCTAAAATTATTCTTCGTTTTGAACATTTCAATACAAGATTATTTTGCTTTACATACCTGTAAATTGTATTGAGTGAGCTTATAAAATTGTGTACACATCAAGTATTGTAATCCTACGAGCTTTGCTTTGATGTTTCTGCCAAGCACAATCTTTGCAATCAAAGCTTAAGGATTTTTTGCACCCTATTGAAGCCTTTCCACTTAATAAAGCATTTTTATGAAAACCATAAATGCACCAACTGTTTAACAGAGTCTGACGTGTTTTATGCATACATTTGTTGTAGTATCCACATGGAGATTTGAGTTGATGAATTGGTAGTGATTTGATGCAAAAAATGTATCAAAAGGTGCTTATTGCATATGGTGGCTTGGCACAGATAATTAACAATCAATATATTTTATTTAATACATTTTAGAAAAATATTTCATTAACTTCAACGATTGCATTCTTCAGCAAAACTGTTAAAAAAAGTAACTCTTTACTTTGATGGTTCATTTTTCTCGAATATTGCATTCCACTCGACTAAAAAAAAGGATTTTTTTTTTAAAGAAAAATGAATCACCCAACCATATTCTGTACTGAAAAAATGCATACATTAAACGCTAACGATCCTCGAAAAGATCGCAGGCCACTATACGCCACGGATCTCTTCCACTCAATCATTACCACCAACGAGAGAGAGGGAGGAACAATCCGCTTTGTCCCGAACAGCAGGGCGCAACTTTGCAGCGTACGCTTACGTATAGCCACGCGTGCCCCGGATAGCCTCGCTTCCAGACCTGGAATGCCTCTTTTTTTCGCGCTCGACGTCAATCAGAGCGCGAAACGAGAAAGGCGCTCCGAGAGATGCAGAGCATCGAAAAAGAAATTTAATTAGCTCCGAATGTTTGCTGCCTGTCGATTGTTTCGCATCTGGTGTACACGTTGGGGTCTTTTTCATCCTCCTCCTCTTCCTCCTCCTTCTCTTCTCTCCATCCGTAAGGAGGCTCGTGGTATGAGACGCTGCTCGTACATTTGTGCGATATATGCGCGTGGTGTCGCGAGACAAATTAATGCGCCGCTCAGCTTGATTGTCGATTCGCGGAGATTAATGGAAGAAGCTGATTTGTAATTAGTATTCGATGCCGGGGGGTACCCGTGAGTTATACCGGGGAAATAAAACAGCGACCCTTGAAATATTGAATTGCCGGGTAACAGGAGAAAAACATAGAATCCTAGTTTTTGCTCATACCTTTTACTCGTGTACCTTTACGTACTTTGTTAGAATATCTTGCGCGATGAATTTTTCATGATCTTGGGCTACTTGGGCAGTTACACCCTTGTCCACTAAGATCACTTCTACACGCAAGTGTCAGATTCATAAGCATATAGTTTACGAACAAACATCATTTCCAATAAAATTGATCAGTGGATACTTACGAAGCTTCGGGATGTTGACACGTAAGTTAGAAAACATGTTAGGGCAGACTTTCGAAATCGACCTCAAAAGAGCATCGCAGGCAGAGATGCCACATGGAAATAAAAAAAAAAAAAGGAGTCCTCGATCAATTTGTAAACAGCACGTACCCTGTCACAGCGACAAGGGTCATACAAACTAGTGCGGCTCATCAGAGTGTATATGCACGCAGCGTGTGTGCAAAAAAAAAAAAAAAAAAAAAAAAAAAAACAAGAAGAAAAGAAAAGGGAAAGATCTCCGAATTTCTCCAGTACCCGTACGCCTGGGGTGTAATGAAAGTTTATAGCTTGTTGATTTAAGAGGACAAAGATCGATGCAAGCGCGCGTGCACTGTCAGGCTGCCGCTCTCTGGCTGCCCCCAGGTAATGAATGAGTCCTGAGTCCACGCCATGCAGGTGCATTATACGTGTTCACGTGTGTTATGTGCACATATATATGTAGATGCAGGCGCACACATACGCATACGAGTCTCACTCACGATGTACGTACAGGATTAAAATGAGACGGCTAATGGGTCTCGTATACGTATATGTACAAACTTGAGGCACGAGAGCAGCGTTTCTTGATATTCCTTTCACATACGACTACGGATCACGCTACGTCACGTATAATAATATATATGTTGTAAATATAAAAGTGATAATATTAATAATAATAAGAACTCTTGGTGAATTAAGTCCTGTGCTGCAATGATAAACGACTCTCGGTGACAATGTTTATTTGTCAACGTGCGTATAATTCCTCGCCCGTCTCGCTGTACGTGAATGCCTTTTCGTTTTTATTATTATTGATTTTTCGAGTCTAATCCAGCAGTGCGAAAGATCTCACAGCGATATTGAACTGGTACATCTTATTTGCTATCAAACCGTATATATACGTCTCAATGCGTAGAGTATCAAGTTGCGATATTTCAAAATCAAGCCAGATCAACCCGTATTACGTGCAGCACTGAACCCATGCATTCGTCGAGAAGCCGTAAATATATGCATGGCTTGCAGTGTACAATCAATTATGATACTTTTTGTTTTCCATTTCGTATTACTCATAAGTACACGTGTGCAGTGATTGCTGTGAGTGGATTAAAGTTTTTTTTTTTTTTTTTTTTCCTACCAAAGCCACCGAAGGCAAGATCAAAGGGTGCGACCAATGGTATCGGTAAAATTTATACGCGACAACCACAACGCACTGTATAATCTTTTCTTGGATGCGGCCAAAATATGCGAGCCGATTGTTCAATTACGGTGCTGGGTGCACGTAGTACTGGCCCATTTATCAAGTCACGTAGAAATTTCGTACGTAACTATTTTTATATTGCACAAGCGCTTATTACACGTGTAGAGGAGGAGCTCAGTGTTTTTTGAATAGTCGTCGTAATCGATTATCTTTGGAATGATGTGGATACGTCGATTGGTCATCAATCCTACATTTAATGTCTGAGAATGCAGACTCTTATTTTTCAGGATAAAATTTGTACACAAGTGGGCGAGTTTTGCATGACATGATTTTTTCTATAAAACAAAGGAGGGTTTGAGAGATGAGTACGCTTGCTAAAAGAAAGAATTTTGAAAGCTTCGATGTGCATGATTATTTATCAATCAATTAAGTACCAGGAAAATCTGGACGGATTCTAAGATAAGTGTATTTATACTCATAAACTTAATATTGGGTAGTAAACTTCTTAAAAGGTCATCTGAAAAATTATCTTGCTTCTCCCCGTATGTTGTTTCTTGCAAAGCCATATTTTTATCTAGTAATTGAACAGTTCTGACGTTCAAAGTGCACCAAGATCTCTAGATAATACAAAATGTAAGATTTCAACCTGCAAATGGAAAATCCGTGATTTGGATTAGTATAACTTTATAATTATAATGGCGCATAAAATGGGCTATTTTATTTATGTATGATCACCAATAAGTAACGTCAGTGAAAGTTTTGTCGTCAAAACAAAAAAAAAAATAAAATAAAAAAACGCAAAGCTAGGTTGTTTGCCTGCTGCTTAATTAATCCACGTGCACTCACTTTCTATTCATATAATTATAGTCATTGCCTTACGAAAAGAAATTATAATCGTTACTTTAAATCTCATTATCCCATTCTATTTCCTCGACCAAATATTATGCATTCATATTCAAGACGTGCTACGAATGTGTAAAGTTGTTTTGCCTGGAAATCAAATAATTGAAACAGCATTTGTTACGCCAAATTTTTTCCAGACTCACCTTTGTACAGTTTCTGATTGTATATGATATACGAAAAAATGAAAAATGTTGCCCACACTTAACTAAAAAAGAAAAAAAAATCACCGCATGCCTGAAGCCTAATTATATGGCAATTAATTTTGTCTCCACGATATATTTGCATGGTATCTCTTTGACCGACGTCGGAGCAAAAGAGCAAGAGGAGAGAAAAAAAAGGGGGCAGCAAAAGAATCCAAGGATCGCGGGGACGTCAATTACCGCGTGCAGCTCGTATAGCTCAAAGCTTTGCGAAGCCGGGGGATGTCTAATCGGAATTACGCTAATTGACAGAGGGCCACAGCCGAAGGCCGAAGGCGTCGTCAATCTGCACCAATCATCTTCCGCTCTCGCACACGCGTGCGTGCATCTATCTTCTTCCTCTCTTTCTCTCTCAATTGCTCGTCCATGCGAACAAGAGGACAAGCGTATATAATATGTACCACGAGACACGCGCTCCTCGCTGGCTATCGAGAACTCTCGGATATGTGTGATAAAGAGCACGAGAGAGCGGAGATATTGAGGCATCAATCAATTCCGGGCCTCGCCGCTGTCCGCGAGGAACGTGTCGTGTATATGTGTATCCTCACGAGTGCTCTCGATGAGCGGAGAGTTGGAAGACGACGTTTATAAGTTGATGACCCGGGAGGGGGACCCTTTTTTTTCTCTTTCTCTCTAATTCCGTGCTAATTTCGTTTGTCTCTCCGTTGTCTCTTTGGGATAAGTGGCCCGCAAAGATGGAGATAAGATATCAAAGTGTCTTTCTCGCCGTAAAAAAGCTGGAGATGTGTACATTTGCTCCAGAGTCTCGATCGTGGTAAAAATATTCTGATTACTTTTACAACTTGTGATAAATTTGATCTTTTTGCGTGTGGTCACCAGGTAATCTATGCCATGACTAAGTTATGTGTTATAAATAGTCTTTACAGAAAATATTAATTTAAAATCGTGTTTCATACACTTGAAAAACCTAAAAAATCCTTAAAAAAATAATTTCATCGTCCATTGATCTAACACCCTCTTCCTCACCCCGAAAACAATTTAGAGCTTTGTTTGTCCTCTATCAATTGTTATTATGTGAGTGCTTTATTTGCGACTGTATACATAACACTACAGCCATTGAATGAAGTTCCATGCGAGGTTCCTTCGAAAGGACAACTGCACCGCAAGATGCATCGAGGGGCTGCGCACTCTTAAAGTCATTAGAAAAAACTTCGTAAGTAAGTCATTTTAAGTTTTTCAAAGATCTCGGAAGTCTCCAAAAGACTTCAGAGTGCGCAGCCCCTCGAGATGCATGCAAATTGAAGCGCATCAAGGCTGTTAGTTACATCCGGTATTGACAAAGAAATCCATGCAGATCATTTGAATTAATTGAAATGGAATAAATATTTGATTTCTTTTTGAAATGTACATGGATGGTCGTCTCTGTAAAACTATCCCGAAATATTTTCCAGTATTGGTAATGGCTCGTCGAACGATCCTCGCGCGTCCTCGTTATTCCGCGAAAGATTCCCCCTAAAAGCCAAGTGACGGCGAAATAAAGACTTGTCACGGGCCGACACGAGAAGACACTAAAGAAGATGTAATAAGACCAAAGCAGGAAAAGAAAAGAAAAAAAAAAAAAAAAAAAAAAAAACAACGAGGTAGGTAACAAAGCAAAACGAGAAAAGGAGAAAACAAAGCGAGAGAGAGAGAGAGAGAGAGCGTGGACGGGGCTGCAATCGACGGGGACATCGTTTAAAAGAGGAGCGGGGCAACAACGGGTCCGATAAAGGCGAGCGAGAGAAAGAGCCCGCGCGGAGCAGGAGGAAGGAGAGCCCGTTCGATCGGTCACGCGTAAGAAAAAAGACAAGCCGGTGGAAGGAAGAATAAGAGAAAAGATCGCCGACTCGGTTCTCCCTCGGTGCTCGCTGCCGACGCCGCCGCGAGTGATACACACACACGGTGTGGGAAAGAAGGGAGAGAGAGAGAGAAGTGGATTGAAGATGTAAAGGGGCCCGTGCATCACCTGTGTCGGTGCCCACGGGTATCGCCGCCGGCGCGTATATACGTAAGTATGGTTTTGCCGACGGCACATGCAGCCGTGGAAAAAAGAGAGAGAGAGCAAGTGCCTTTTCGATCGGCGAGCGAAGCTGAAAGACAAAAATAAGGGAAAAAGAACAAGGGGGGAGGCGAGATGATAAAGGAAGAGAGCGAGCGAGAGGATAGTAACGAGAGAATGCAAGTGAGAGGAGAGATGGATAGAGAGATGATGAGAAAAAAGAGGAGGAAAAGCGAGAGAACCCTGGGAAGGAGAGAGGGAGAGAGAAAAGGGAGGATTGGAAACTGCTCTCGCGAAGAGTGTGACAAGTGAGACTTGCTGTTCTCTCTTTTTCTCTCTCTCTCTCTCTCTCTCTCTCGACTGGTAGAATCTTCCCTAAGCAATGTCAAGTATATACGTGTGTGTACGTGCGTGTGCGTGTGTATGGTGGTAAAGTACAGGTACAGGTATGGTGTATCCTTTCGAGGTCGTTTGCACTCGAGTGCAAATATGTATGTATATATTTATACAGGTACCTTGTTGCGTTGAGCCAACACGAGGGAGAGTCAACGAGCAATTTGCTATTTTACGTGTGAATAAACGATCCCTCGACATGATTTTCCTTTTTTCCATGTACAACGAAATGATTTTTTTTTTTTTTTTTTTTCTAGTACGCTCAACAAACAAACTCAACTATCAAGTTAAAATCGATTACCATTCAGATTTATTCGGCTCCGGTAACTCTAAGAGTTTCAAACTTACACATCTACAAATAATGGTAATAAGCATAGCTGGTTGTTCGAAGCATTATTCTCAGTATCTGCAGTTGCACCAGCTGGGTGAATTCCTTTCATCTAAAACGTAGAAAAAGCTACTTTGTTGGACTCTATCATTTTTTTTTGTTAGAAATATATGTCCTATCGCGATATTAGGATAAAAATATTTTTAAAGAAAAGCTTAGGTAACATTATTGCTTCTCAGAAGGTTTAAACTGACTAAAAATTACCCTCCTATTTCAATTTTTTCTCAGTTAGTATTCTTGAATATTTCACGATATCAAGATACAAGTGCCACAAGTATAAATCAAGTACTTTGATTGGTACGTTTCTATTTTTTCACTTATGTTTTTCACCTTAGAGCGGCATAATATCTGGAAAAATTGTAAAACTGCATAGTTAGGCCAACCTAAAATAATTAATATTCACGTAATGCCACGCGTGTGAACAGGTATACAATAATCCCATGAATTCATTAATCGCAAGAATCAAAGTGAGAGCAGGTGAGCATTAAAGGATTTAAAAAAAAAGAAAACTTGTATTGTCATTGTCTTTTAGGTGCAATTTATGATCTTGTGCTGGGATGCTTCGTTGTCTAATCGCGCAGTGCTGAAAAAAAGAGAGCAGCATTGGCTTAAACGTACAGTACTGCATCGCACCAACAATCACACGATCGTACACTCTCGTATAGCTACCGGACACCCTCAAGCGCTAGTCTGACGGCATTCTTCGACTGCGATGGCTACCACCGCGCACTGCACTCATCCTATCGTGTCTTTTCGTTCTTTCCATCGAGAGACGGACTCTTTTTTTTTTATATATCATCCGTTCGTTCTCTTATCTCCGTCTCACGCTCTCGTCACCTGCTGCGGTTGCTTTTGTCACGGGCGGCGCAACGCGAATGAAAACTACTAGCCACCACGTACCGATTTCAAATCAGCAGGGCACAAGACTAATGGCTCGAAATAACAACGTCGCGTGAGAGATTATATTTTCACTTTCAGTCCAAAGAGCTCGTCGTGATGCGTCTCTGGTCTGTAAACTCGGCGGCAATATAGGTGCAAAAACGTATCGCTAGTACATACCGTACGGTGAAAAAACGAGAGACAAAACGAAAATTCGAATCATCTTTAAACAGCGTACGGAGCCATTTACTTAATGAACGTCCTTATTCCGTCCTCCAGCCTCCGACCAAGATGCTTCCATGCAATATCCGCGAAGTGAGTGACGCTAGCTGTAAATCACTCCGGGGACCAGCTTATCGCTGAATGAAGCTGCCGAGCATTAGCCACCGCACTTGAGCCACATTCATAATGCGTGTTCGTATACGCGCACGCAAATGTATATATATACACGAGCGCGGGCACGCGAGGCTACGCGGCAAACGCGCCCCGAGAAATCGAGAAATAAGTTACGAGGGGCTTTACTCTCTTTGCCAACAGGTTTTCCGCGCGGATTGTTTATTTCTTTGTCAATGTAATGGCAGTACAGGAGCACGGCTCGTTCGTTTGCCGTGTACTTTATACCGGGCACCACTGCGGCAGCTGGTTATATTCCGTCGTCGATGAGGCTGTTGTGTTGCGGGGCCGGCTTGAAAAATTAGTCAATTTCAGCTTCTGCCTACGAGTCGAGAGATTGTTTTTTTTTCTTTTTTGTCGTGGAGTGCCCAAGGGCTTAGCGCTCACATTTTACGTTCATTTGAATAATTGAATCGAGTGTCAACAGCCGATTCGTGTTGGTGGACGGGGCTCGTTATACCGAGGCGCGCGAGCGTTGGAAAACGCGTAGTCCGGTGAGCTTTGGGTTTTACATCAAACGTGCGTTCGAGTGACACTCTGAATGCCACTACTGTAAATAAGTACAGGGGAGCTTTAGCTTTGGGAGGAAAATGATTTGTTTAATAGCTCAATATGTATCTCAGTTGTTAGTTTTCTTTTTTTTTTCTTTTTTTCATCAGATCAGATCGTCTAATCGTAATTATCGGTATTACCGGTACTGTCGTTGTACAGAGAGTCATTAGACATATATATGTATATTCAATCTTTTTCCTTCGTATCGAATGCTTCTGTAACTTTATTATCAACTCGCGATTAGTTTAGGATATCATAGCTACGCGTGTCAATACACATAGTGACGATTAATCATCGACGTCACCTTTTTTTCTGACGGAAATCGTTTATTTTGTCGCTACCTGTTGCAAAAAAATCGTTTGGAATGCCGGTAAAGCCATAGCTCCTCAGTAAACAATCAAACTGAGCAACATAATATGTAAGTATGTTTTTTGAAACAGGAGCCTCTAAAACGGGATAAGCTACAATAGATTTTCAGAAATGTTTGATTTATATTCTACAAAAACCATCCCACGCTCTCATCAAATATATGATATTCATTTCATTAATCCCTTGAAGTTAACACAAGCCTTGTATACAAGCACAATGACCATTATCCGATTTGTACTGGTACAAGTAAAACAAATCGGTAAGAAACGCAAGAAGACATGCAATTAAAGCGAGTCGAAATATGGATCGGAGAACAAAGGGCCTAGGTTGAACCTCACCGGGAGTCACGTTGGTGTACGCCTGTATAAGAACAGAAAAAAAGAGGGGGATGAGGAAGTGGGAGGGGGCAACAAAAGCGAAGTGAATAAGGTACATATACGCGAAAGAAGAATGTAATCTGCGGATGGTCAACCGGATCGCACAGTAGAAGCAGTAGCAGCGGAGGCTCCTCTTAGCCTTACATATTCATTATAGCTGGAGGCTGAGCGGGTATTATCTTAGACGCTTGCCTCGGAGTTGCAGCCCGTGCGCGCCGTGTAATTTTCAGGGGTCCCCGTGTGTGTATGTACCTACGCATTCGATCGTTCTCTTTCTCGAGATCCCTCCCCCCCCCCTTCTCACGAGCTCATTTTTTTCGGTCTCGTCTTCTTTATCTCTCTTCCCTTCCACGTGGGCTTGTTCGCATCTTTCACTCGCGCTTATTACCTTGTCTCTCGGAACACTGTGTGGCAATTGTGCTTTGGCTTCGAGAGCTTCCAGGATGGATAGGAAGGGACTGATTTCTCGATGTTTTCTTTGTGCGATCAAATAATACTTGATTGTTCATAAGACCATGCAGCTTCGGATCGTAGTTACGAGTAATGAAATACCAATTCAATGCTTCCTGGCTGATACTCTTTTTCGTAGAATCACAAGGAAAGTTATTTTGACTTATATACATAAGAATAATAATTAATACTCGCAATCTCCACTCGATCAAGATTCGCATCAAGGGATACATAGCATGAACGAGTTTACTTTTTTGGTTTTTAATTTTTTTTTTTTTTTTTCAATAGTAAGAAAGTTATAGATGTTTCAATAAACTCTACCTTCCTAAGATGTTGAGACTTACAAGGTTTCATTATTTATTAAACGTACTTGTTCATATGTCAAAGAATAATTATTTAAGAATTTTATGGTACAGTCCCAAGGATTGTTTTAAGACTTCCACTGGCTAGGAGCCGAGTTAAAAGTCCCAAATTTTCTCCAACGACTGCATAACTGTAGATGATACTTTTTACAATCTTTGAGAAGTTATTTGAGAAGTCCCTTGCGTTATCTAATTGAGACAAGTAAAGGATACTGAGGAAATCCGACCCCTTTCGTATCACCTTTTTGCACAAATTAGTGTCTTTGATGGAATTTTTACAATTACTTACCAACAAAATCTCTAAATTTATCAATATTACGAATCAGAGCCTTTTTTTTGGATTACAATGTGCACGCATTGGTCGAAACTTTCCATGTTTTCTGATTTCGCAATGTGACAGACAGAAAAAAAAAAATTTCCAATGCGTACACCAAGCAAAATAACAATCTGGTCTCATTTTGGTTGGCGCAAGCTGCAAAAACTCCTTGCAATGTTCATTAAACCCCTTGAAAAATTCGATTAATAAGCAGCAACAGCGACACATGGTCTGCAAAAACAAAAAGTAAAAATGAAAAACGATCGAAAGAACAAGCTCCGGGTGTTTCTAGCGCAGAGGCGGTAAAGAGAGCCGAGCAATCAAGTGGATAATGCGGGGAGTTTTGCGAGCGGCAAGTGAGGCAAGTGCTAGAGAGAAGTGAAACGCCTCTCAAAGTGTCGCGCTGTTAACGAGCCCGCGTGCACGTCACATATACATGTATAGCGACGCGTGGCACGGGGTGATACGCTTTCTAATTACTCGCAGAGGGAGAGAGCTTAGTCGCGAACGCTCGTCCAATGGAATTGCAATATTATTTTTGTGCACATTATTACGCGTGTAGCTCGCGAATTTCCCAGTCAAAAAATAGCAGGACTAGTCGTCGTTGACGTGGGCTACTGTGCCGGACCAGTTGGGGGGGGGGCTCAATGTGCACATTAACAAACATTTGAGTTTGGACGTTTATAAGAGCGCAAGAAAAATACAAATAAATTAAATGAGAGGCTGGAAAATTGCCACCTGCAAAGTGAAAATTCCTATTAGCGCGTTTTTTTTCCCATGGCTAATGTTCGCGCATTGAAGTCCGTATCCTTATTACGACTCGGGCGCCGATCTGCTGCTCTTGTTCATTTATTTGTTCATTTATTTGCAATTTTTTTTTTTTTTTTTTTTACATTAGCTTTATCGCCGCACGCCACGTCGAGTTTGCTGGAAACTATGCTTTCCGCGTGCAAACACGCGTGTATGCCACGGTGGCGAGGTATTTTTACTCGGTGGGTTGGAATTTATTCAAAAGAAGGACGATAAAAATGCGACATTTTGCAACACACGGAAGGAGTAATGGTCGCGAGAAAGCTACGTAAAAAAATCAGCGCTGAGTCGAGCACAGACGCGTTGGATAAGTTTATTTATCTTGGGTCATAAATTATGCGCAGGTGACAAAACAGACTGGAGTTATTAATTTGTGACAGCTAGTTTTTTTTTTTTTTTTTTTTTTTTTTTCAATTTGTCAGTAGACTGTGATTTTAATGATTGATTTTGGAAAGGTTGTCAGAGAGTTAATCATTAATTAAAAGTTGGGTTAAGTATGGATGATTTATTTAAATTACAAATCAAAAATTGTATGTTCTCGAGTGACTTACATCAAGTTTTTATTTCCGTAATACTAACTTTGCATGTAGATTGTTACGAGTAAATTTAACGTAGCAGTGCCAAAGTTACGTAAAATTTTATCCAACACCTACTTTTATAGTGTACAAATGTCGGTAGTATTTTATAACCGTTGTATAAGTTGTTTAAACATTTTAAATTTTTCAATGACTATTTTTGACATTCTGCACCACCTTCATGATAAAGTTAACAAAAGTTCATCAAGTGAAGTCGTATCTACACACACGTCTTTGCTTGTTTTTCAGCTCAAACAGAATGTGTATTACTTTTCACAGTATTTAAGTGGAAAGGTTCTATTGTTTGACATCTGCCTTCGTATATACGTCAGGTGCTTAATATTAAATATTGCGTAATACTTGGATTTTTTTCGAAAAAATTAATGACATTCCGAAAAAGCTGTTCGAACTACTGATAAGACAAAACTGTTTGCATGACCGAATTAATATAGAATCATCGTAATTTATCTAAAAATCTGTTAAACTCTGCGTAGAAATGATACATTAATTTTCGTTTCTGTTATAACATCTGGCTTGTGAGGAAATAACGGAAGTGTACAAACATTTTTCATAAATGTGTCAGAGCAAATGCGTTTTTGTGAGATACTTTTTCAAGCCACGAATAATACGTATAATTTTAACTCAAAACATCACCAGAAATGGTGAAATATTTGTCAGATCTTGCAATGTTTAGCAAAGTTACAATACTTAAGTAACTGATACTAGTTGAGTTTTAAATAGTGTTATAAATAAATAAAAATAAGTTTGAATAATTTACAACATAAATGCTGTGTATCATTTAGTCTTGTTATACACATGAAGTAAGAAGATACTGTTATATTAAAACTGTTTGATAAACAAGAAAACAATGATTGACTTTCGAATGTCACTTATTCATACGAATTTCACACTTAATTAACGTTGGTAACATAAATGATCTAAAATCGGACAAACCAAAAGTTGAGAACTGGTCCTCCTAAATTTTCTCTTATAATTCTAATCATAAACTCGAAAAATAAGATTTAAAACACAATTTTACCTATTAATAACTCCATTATTTTAACAAATTTTTTTTTACATTACTTTAAGCAGTTAACTTATGCAGAATAGGCCCATGAAATACCAAAACAACTTGAACCAGCACGTGAGAGTTTTTCATCCTATAAAAATCGAATGCAACAAGACGAAAAAGCAAAACGAGCAAATAAACGGGGATTAAAGCAACGTGAAAGTTTCGAGGAGCAATCGGCTTCTTCAGTAGCCAGCTCGTCGATGCATTCCCAATGATATTTTTAAGTGGAAACAACGGTGCCTGACCTCGGGGCAGAATCAAGAATGAAAAGAAAGGCGAAAAGAGGTCTGGGGGGGAGAGGGAGCCAAAGAATGCACCAGAAAAACAAGACAACAAGGAATACGAAGACGAGGAAAGGGAGAAAGAAGACAACGAGAACGAGAGAGAGAGAGAGAGAGAGAGAGAAGCAGTGTAGTAGCCGAAGGAAAAGAAACGAGGGGGTTGGGTGATGAGGGAGAAAGGGTACATAAGTGTATGTGTGGGGGGGGTATGGGGGGATCAAGAGGAGATTGACCCTCATATGCACGCTGGACCCACGACTTTGGCTGACTCCTCTTTTTCTCGTTCGTCTTCTTTCTCGCGCATACGTGGCGACCGGTTTGCTATACATGCTCACCCCTTGGATGTTGAACGCAGTCTTCACTGGAGGCTGTATACATGTAGGCTTGTACATTAAACAGTCCAGCAGAGAGAGGTAAGGGGCATTGGGGAAGATCGGGGCAGACAGCTTGTATATATGCACCGTCGGGCCACTTGTTGCATACCAAGTTACACGGTAATTGCTCTCTAAGGCATCTCCCTCTGCTATTAGTATTTCCATTGTTGACTACATTTTTTTCCACTTAGTCTCTCACCCACTTTTTTCCTCTCTTCTTCTCTTTCTTACTTTTACTTTTATTCTTCTTCTCTGTTTTTGGGATAAAGTTGAGATTTCTTAACTTGTACACACTGGACTTTTTCGATGCACTTCTTGGTGGGCTTTCTATGTTAAAAAAAAACGTCAAATTTATTTTTCATCTATTACTGTTTCAATCCAAACGAGTCAACAGATTATCAAAAATATTCATAATCATCGAACATGAAGCTTATTTGTTATTCCCAATGTAAATTTTATCTCTTCTAACTATCTAACTGTAGTTGTGTAACTTTTTCTGGTATATTGTTCATTGATTTCTCATTTACAACTGTTACATATTCATTCATGTAATAAAAATAAAATATCCAACGTCTATTTTAAAGTAAATAGTAATCAGCTACCTCGTGATTCTTTTGGTTTTTACGTATTTATTTAGTTTTTTATAAATGTCTTTGCTAATTAATTCTATACACGGCCATTATCCGGATAGTAATAATACAGAACAATTTATAATTTCCCGACATGAACCATCGATTTAATCGACCACTTACTCAGGTACTCAAATTATCACCTCTTATTCCTTAGATGATTACACCTCAATCAAATCAGTCTCTTCTTTTTCCAATCCAGTGTACACTCGAGTGGCACTGTATCAGTTCCTGATTCTTTTTTTGATCAGTATACTTCACAACGTATTTCTTCTGAATGAGGACAGATATAAAAGTACTCGAAAACACAACTTACATAATTAGTGACTCTTGAATATTCTTTTGTAATTTTAATAAGATCTACAAGGAAATAAAAACTTTAAAGGTAAAAACTACTTTGGAAGTTAAGGAAGACGACTTTCTATTTATTCGTTTGAGAGAAGCATTCATAAAATAAAAACAAGAACAACAATATTTTAAAGTGAAGTTTCAATAAAATTTCCTCGCAAAAAGTCCAAAAACACTACTTCTTCCATGAAATTAAAATAACGAGATCTCCGTACAAAAAGAATACAGCGGGATATTGTCCGCACAATTTATAGGGAGGAAGTCTCGGCGAAAATTTCGGATGGAGCCTCGAGATAACGCACTGGAGAGCACATTCCTTCAGCCCTTGAAAGCCCTGACGTAAGATCTCCCACCTCGCGGCGACGCTCGTGTTCTCGCGGATTGCGCAGCGCTCCCGCGAGTCAGTGTCTAGGAAGAGAAAGAACAGAGCCACCCGATGCCCAAGCGGGATAACGAAGAAGGTCCCGGGGACGCGCGAGGAAGATGCATATTCGCCTACCCGCGACCCGAAGGAAGGGGGGTGGGGGGATACCGCTGCATGCAGTCGGGTCAACTGAGTTATGTTTCCGTCACCATTAGCTCTCCGGACACCTAGCTGGCTCGGATTACTCGGGGAGGGAAAAGCGCGGCGCTGAAGTTGGCTTCGCGTGGCCGAGCGACGCGTGGGGCTCAGGTGATGCAGTGTAGGGTATACACAGGAATCTGAACTCTGCCTTGCGAGAAAGAGCTTTGTTTGGCTCTTTTTCACCCACCCGTGGCTTCCCGGATTGTTGTCGCTTGTCTCGTCGCGCTCGCCGCTGGAAATGGATATTTTTCTTCCTCAAAAGATAAGACACTTTTGTGGAAAAATACATATATATATGCGGAGTGCGTCGTGTGCGCTGGTTCTGGAAGAAGAGTCGTAATTTTTTGAAATTTATGGCGCCCGTTCTGCCTAAGAGTTTCCTAGTTTTCGGAATTCTTATGAGCTATCACTGCAGGTGCGAGCTTTTTGTCGATTTATGGCTTTCAGGCTTCATTGAGAAAAAAAAGGCAATAATCGATGTTTACACACTCCACGAAACGGCGTTACCTTGAGGGTACAGGCGTGAAAACGGTATGGGCTGGGGGGAGGAAATACACAGCTCAGCAATCAATACTGACCGAATATGGATGGCCTTTCATTGAAATATCGAGGATGAATTATTTTTAGATGTAGCTGTAGCTGCAAAAACCCATGCGTGACTCTCTAAACTCGCTGGCTGTTCACGATTGGTTTTAATAACTCTTCAAGCACGTAAGCACGCGTGTCCTTCAAATTAATCATTAACTGGTATTTTTGCAGGGTGTTAAGATAAATTAAAATTGAATTCTTTATTTTCCGCTTGCACTTGTTTCTGTTTGTGTACTCGAGGATGTATCATCTCCTCAAAAGGAAAGAGAGATAACCCAGACCTATAATGAAATTAGCAGATCACTTGTTAAGGAATCCATTCAATCTATCTATACTAAAGGAACAACTGTATATATTAGGTAAAATTCAACTTAATTTAACTATGATGGAGCTCAAACTGTATTTTTTTCCCCACACCAAAGCAAAGCTTCATTACCGTAAGTTTTTTTTAAATAATTTTAAAAGCATGACAAAAAAGGGCATCTACGACCACTGTATCTTGTAAACTAATTCTAGGGATGTCATGAAACTTTGACACTATCGAAAAATCTGATATGTAAACCATGGAAATGTAACGCCACCCTAGGAACTTGTTGGGAGCAACGAGCTTCTTTATTTGACAATTTATCATACATTATTTTGGTTTATTTGAAAAAAGCTGTTTCAATCATAAAACGAAAGTAAAGAATTGCAAAAAAAATATCACCAGGCTTTTTATTACGTGCCGTCTTCGGATACGTTAAAAGACTTTGAAAGCCTTTCTTCCCTGACACCAGGAAAGCCCTCTCGTATGCATCGACGGAAGAGATCGAAATCTGGGCGACCCGACAAAACGGCGAGGCAATAAAACCCATCGACGCGACAATAAAAAGAAATTACTGGAAGTTGGAGGGTGGAGGAAATTTATCAGAAGAATTTCCCTTGCAAACATAAATCACACCAACGGCACGGAACGCTGATAAAAAAATTAAATAACCTTCGAAAAACAAGAAAGACACGGAGACGAATCGAACGATCGCTGGTGCGCGAGAAAAAAAGAGAGAGAGAGAGCTCAAACCCCATGGTGGTGAGGGAGGGAGGAGCAGGTTACAAGTGTTCATCGAGAAAAAGGACCGAGATAAAGGAAGGGTTAAAACACGTGTTTCGACGCTCGGGCAGATACATCGCACCGGAAGTGTGCACACACACACACATACATACACCAGGGGCGCAAGCCCGCGAGAGCGAAACATAAATTCCTCCTCGGCACCGGTCTCGCTATCTAGCCCGGACCTTACATCATATTTCAATTCCATCCCGCGTGCGAAAACGCTCTCTCTCGCGCCTGAGAGCCGCGCCACGTGTGTATGTATCTCTTTTCGCGGGCGAAAGAAGTACCCTAACCTCTCGAATCGCTTGTGTTCTTTTTTTTCCCCCACACACCAAAGCCGGGGGAAGCAATAAATAAATAAATTCCGCGCGAATTTTCTCGATCCTCTCGCACCAGCCTCTCGGACGGAGCTCCATTACCGGGGCGAGGGAGGACGACTCGGCCCACAATGGGGACACCTCGGCGCCCGTAAAATATGCGGGCCCGCTGATTTACGCGCCAATTCTCAGGTACAAAGAAAGCTCGCGGAGGTCGAGCGAGCCCCCCCTCCTTTCGTCCGTACAATGGGACACTTGTATCGCTAGCTGCTTCATGAAGGGGGGGGGGGATTGTAGGTCACAAGGGGTTACACGCGTCCCGGAATACGTCAGCTAATTGCCGGCACGCATTGTTCGCCCCGATGCTTTGTAGTACGGATACCTGCACGTAATATGCACGGGGGGAGACGTTTGAGCGCGTGCCTATACGTGCTTTTCTCTATACTATTCCTCTCTTCTTATTCTCTGTCGCTTCATTAGCATGACAATAGCTGCCGCGTGTGTGTACAGGTATACCGCGCCGGCCGGCAACAGCCCGTGCCTATGTACAAGCCGTTTCGATTTACTAATTGAAGCATAACCCCAGACCCCCTTGAATTATTCATGCCCTGCGGGCGTCAGCTATTTCGTTCTTTTTTTTTTTCTTTGCAAATTTTTTGTCAGCGCGCTTTTGCGATTATCGGCCTATAGGATAGGTACGAGGGAGCGAGGGATGATTCTCGATCGGTTGGGAGTTTTTGTTTTTGTTTTCGAGAGAGTCGATTCGGGGCTTTTATAATCGAGACCTCCCCTACGGATATTTATGATGCAACACGTTGCTCCTCCACCAGTGTTTATCCACGTTTATGCTGCCCCCTTACTTTCCGACGAATTACACGGGCTGATGAAAAGGACGACGACGCGCATGGCCCTCTTTTTTTTTACGAAAAAACGCGCTCACTCGAGTGCTTTTTAATTTGCCTTATTATTTTCGGTAATGACAAATAGTTTATTTTGATTGGAATCTGAGTGCGCAGCAGTAAAGGGCATCATTGAGCCTTTGAGAAGCTTTTTGTGCGGTGCTTTGAAGCTTCGTTGTTTGTAGCTCGATATTTGCGTTTTGATACGAGTTTGTCTCCTAGATGATTTTTTTTTAAAAGTGACAATAGAAAAAGAAATGATTTACACCCCGAGTTGTCTCCTTTTTTATCATCCACTGTTCGTGCGGCTATTTAAAATTCGGAAGGAGTCTCGGCCCATGCTCTTAAGAGCATCGCGACAAAGTGAGAAGCGAACAATGAAAACGGCGGTACGAGAGACAGGCGTTTCGCAGAAAATAATGAAACTTCGGTGCTTACGAGGCCGAAGAAAGAGTCTCTCTTCCCTTTGTATTCGGCATTATTTATTGAGTGCGGTACAATGCGAACGAGGTTCTCGAATCCATCTTGTCCTTTCGGATAATGCGAGCTGTTGGCTTGGTCTGTAACGCAATCACCTGGATTCGGCTACCTAGCCGACGACTCATCGTGAATTGGGAAAAAAAAAAACACGCCACTTCAAACTCTCTGCGTGCTCTGAATTCGTAACGGAGCAGTTCTTATCTTTTCTTTTTTTTCCTGGGTAAGCGGTATTGACTGAACGCGGACGGTTATAAATGGTAATGTACGTTAGGAGGATTCAGCTTGTTGTACAAGCATTGATGAACATAATTTTTTCGATATTTTTTAATGTTGCAGTTTTTCATATTTTCCTTGTATAAATGAAGAAGAGCAATATTACAACTTTACGAGTGTACGTACTGCCAGACTCACGGAAAATGTAAAACAAAAGTTGTCTACTAGGTCTCTTTAAGATTAAACTTCCTTGGAAAAGTCATACTTGATGCTTTTTGTGACGTTATAATATTGATAGATTTTTTACTAATGAAATATAGGTAGCTGCAAACAAAAAGTTAAATTCAACTCTTTTTTACACTTTGTTTCTGTAAGCATACTTTATAAATTAATAAGAAAAAGGTCTAGATAACTGTTTCTCAACTCAAACTCGAAAGTAAATTTTTTTCTCGTGTATGAACTGGAGAAGAAAATTTCTTTGAGGTATCGAAGGATATAACTTATTTAATAAAAAAAAACCCAATCATTATTTTTTGTAAAAACGATTATTCATTAGGTATTTATTGAATAAATTGAAATTCTAGTCAATTTTTATGACTAACGATCCAAGAGCTGTAGTCTAGTGTAGATTATCGGTTAAAAAAAAAAGGCTCAAATAACATTAACGAGTGCAACGAAAGCCGCATCAATAATGCATCGATGGTTGAGAGCTTTACTTTACAGTCTTCCATTGCCTAACGCAGTCGGTGATAAAAAACCAACTGTGTGAGCGGCTAGTATCAGGTTCCATTTCTCTCTCTCGGAAAAAAAAAGAAAAAGAGAATCAACGGTAGCTCCATCCATAAATGAAGTATGAGAAGTGGCTGCGAGGGGATGACAGTGCTGCTTTAAATATATCGACGCGTGCCGCAGAAGCAATTTCTCTCTCTCTCTCTCTCTCTCTACCTCCCCGGGGCTATGACAACAGTGACTCGGCTGAAAAACACATTCGTGCCATCATGCATACGGCATGTACACTGTTTGCCCTTAGACTTGGCCTCCCCCTCCACCCCCCACCCAACTCGTGACCACAGCAAACAGTGAGCCTTGCTACTATCTGCTTTTTAAACAATCCCAAAAACAAGTCCTTTGATGCACTGCTGAATAAAGTATTCTCGTTTACTGTTTTTCCCCCTTTTTTTAGCATCGTGTCATCGTTCGTATGGACAAAGTTTATCTTTGTCGAGCTGCGTATTGGTGGTGGTGACATTCGTGGAAAACTAAAACCTTAGACCACTGTTATTGTTGCAAGAAAAATATTGTCAACAAATGTTGAAATCAAGGGCAAGCAAAAAGATTAAAGCTCTGAAAGAAAAACTGATTCTTCAGAGTGGGTAAAAGTTCAAAAAAGCTCAGCTAGCAAAAAAACCATCTTCTCTAAGCTCTGGTGAACTGTACGTTTTCCTAATTCAAAATGTGCACGTGCAAATGAAGATTTTCCATCAAATTACTTACATTTGAAGCTGCAAAGTAAGAAAAAACCCCTACCGCATCATATAGTAAAGCGGGCAAAGGAAGCCACAGCTTACGTCTGGAGGATCGTTTAATCAGCGCAGAAACACCACATGTGATGAAAAATATGAAAAATGATGGAAAAAAAGATACATACGTACGCAAGATGACACGTATGTACACGTAAAAAATTATGTGGTCTTAAAGTGAGGAGTGTCTGGGTGAGGGAGGGATCAGCCTCTTTGCATTTGGCGCTGGAAGCTATAGAGAGGGCATCCAACCGTGACTGCACGTGTCTGACCGGCTATATGTGTGTACTTCTTTCGCTGATTTTGCCTCCAACCGAACTTACCTCCTATGCTTGGACTGACTGCTCATCGTGTGCGTAAAAAAATGTTACTTTCGTAATTAATGAGATGCAATGTAGTGAACGGCAGAAACACGTTAACTTTACCACAAGTTCTGATTACTTCAAACATAGAGATTTTTTCTTAAAAATCATGAATTGCTACATGACTAACTTCTCTCCTTGTAGTGGGCACGTTCGACGGACCTACAGATTTTTGCAGTTTCGCTAAAAAATTAAGAAATTGTTTAATCCCAGATGTAATTGTACACATTCAAATATGGATAGGTTTTTTTTAATAATACCCCCTCGGTGACGTATAAAACTCACAAAGTCTCATAATACAAGGACATACCATCCGATCCCCCTTCTAACTATCAAATTTAACACGCGTCGACCAAAGCAACAAGTTGTCCCACCGGCAATAACAAATTCATTCGGTGCTTTTTGCACTCTCTCGGTGCTACATCGGCTGAATAAATCTCGCGCACCTCGGCCGAGCGGTGCTGATTAATTCGTCGAGCTCCGAGTGGTAATTCTCCGGGCTGCGTTATAAAATCCGCCGTGAAAAGACTCGCACGTATTACATACAAACGCACACGCGTAGGTATATGCAACCGGCTTGTAAGCGTCGTGAAATTAGACATTTACAAGGACACTGGCACTCACACTTGCGTTATGCAAAGGACCCCAACCAATGGACTAACAACCTACCCATATACTTGTCACTAAAAGATAGAGGGAGACGGAGAGCATTATGAAAGTTTGATCAGGCCTCGGGCCTTGTACACAGCCTTTGACTCGCGCGTCACTCGTGAGCAAGCAACTGCGCGTACGTTGCAGTATCTTACATCCAATCCCTGAATATCTTATCCGTGCGCGCGTAAGCTGTCTCCTGCCCCCGAGCGATATTATGAGTTTGTTGGCGTGGAACGTCTTATAATTCTAAATTGATACTTGCAGGCTTTCTTCCATCCGATACGTCTTTCGATGTAAATTGTTTTGCAGTGCAAACAAAATATAAAGCCACTGTATAGTGTCAAAAACTTTCGTGTCTTGAGTAATCGTATGACAGACTGAATAATTTTTGGTAGAGTATGTAACGAAATGTTTCAAAAAGTGATGTATGATTGCCATTTCAGTTACCTTTAATGCAGTCAGTCAAAAGTATATTTTACCTCAATATTTGGAGAATGTTACGAAAAAATTACGCACTTTATATTGAGGCCGAAATCAAGATAAAACAAATGGTAAGTCTTTATCCGGATACCAAAGTTACAACATGTCCCGTATCATTACTTTGCAAATGAATCGTAGAATTACTAGGCTAATGATGTTTCAAAAGAATTTGGTTTCCAAACATCTATCAATCAACCACTGCTCGATGGTGAGATACGGTGAATATGACACAGCTGCTATGGAATTGAAAAGAAGCAGCTGTTTGTAAAGATAACGTTCGTGTCAAGAATGTTTTACCAATTGGCCTTAATTCCATATCCATCACTGAACTATTTTATTAGATCACATGTTTGTTCTTTTAGTATCGAGAACAATATGGTTTATTTCTTGTATCTGTGACTTGCATCACAGTAAATTACGTAAGCCATTAAACTGACATGACTGTCCCATTCTATCACCCAAATATCGACGTCTAGGAATGTAACTATTATTTACTACCTCATAGTCCATGTTACTTAACTTTTAATACTAAAATATCAATTGGTACATAAAAATGTTACGTAACATGACACTAATCAAAAAAGGTTTGGAAAATTGTACCAGTAATATAATAAATAGTCTTTATACAATAACCGTTAAATGTTGAAATGACAACCAGAGTCTTTTAAATAACGAAGAAAATAGAAGATGTACTTCTGGGTAGTAGAAGAAGGGGTTGTTGTCGACCGAGGAGAAAAGCTCCGTATGAGAAGATGGGGGGTGGCTGCTGGAGGGACGTTCGATCGAAGTGGCGCTTACTTATATATACGTACAGCCACTCGCTGGGACTGTACAGTGCGCGCAGCGAGAAGAGGCGCCACACCCTAACGCTGCAGTGGAAGCGCCATCGATTATTGTTGCCGATGCACTTTCCGTCCGCAGCCAGCCGCGCCTCGACTCCTCCATGCACGCGCTCACATCATGTTCCTTTCCTGTCTCCACCCCCTACTCCACCTTCTGCCGTTCCTTTCGCGTTTTGCTTCCCAGCCCTATACTCTCTCTCTCTCTCTCTCTTTCTCCTCTCCGATTCGCTCGACTATCCCCGTGGCTGACAGGTGTATGCTTCCGTTTTCCCCCGAGGGGGCAGGAACAGTGGTGGAGGTGCACTAGGTGCCTGCATACACGCTGCCGCAGTAACGCCTGCTCGACTGGATTAGAATTGTAAATTCTGACCCTAACAGACGATGCCACTACTGTGATGCTGCTTGGGAACAAATTAGTTATATGTATTGTGAGGGCTATGCGAATCGGTTGCTGGATTTATTTTGCTCTTGATTAGGAGTTTTGACGGATATGGCGTTTTAGTCAGGAAATAGTTGATCTTGTTATGCCAATTGTTTTTTCTTTCACAATAAAAATGGACCCACAATATTGCAAAATAACAAAATTCTATTTTAACGATTTTTCGGAGTATGTAATGACTATAATCATAGTTATTTCGATAATAATGTCCTAGAAGAACATATTCACTTTAAGGTGCCAAGAAAAACCTTTAAATTTTATATCATCACCTTTTTTTTTTGTTCAAGCTGTACATGACATCAAACTGTGAGGACCAATATTTTACTTTTACCTTGTATTCATCATACTTCGTACAAGTGAGGAAATTAATAATACATATTAAAGTGCCAAGCCTCTATTGGAAAATTATTTGATTTAATGTGTAGAAACTCATCATGGTGTTGTATACATACCATCGTATTTCAGTCATACGTACAGTTGTGATTTTTACTGTGATTTAATGTAGATCAACGCTAATTGGAATATAAATAAAGTCTTCACATTTTGTAATCCTAAATTTTGACATACTTACAAATATCAGTTTCAAATACAGCTATTAAAATAAAACTTACGTGGTATGGTATTGTGAAGAGGATTTTAGTATGTTAAGATTACAGGAAATATGATTGTCTAGTATTTCGAAACCTTTGAACAGATGTGTTCTACTTCGACACCCATGGTATTGCTTTTCCGTAGCTGTCATAGAAATTATGCTTGAATCATAACTATAGGTCAACTTAATTTGAATAACTCTAGAGGAAAAAAAAATTATTGACTTGCCTCTTAAAATTTATTTTTAAAGGAATTTAAAAAATACGAAAAATACATGTGCCAATCAACGAATGTTAGTAACTAATGCTTGGATTTTTTTAATTTAATTTATGTTATCACATAAGAATTACAAGTTCTAAATTATTCATTTTTTAATATGCTAGTATAAAAAGACAGCAGGTACTAAAAAAATTGAAAACAACTACTCTAGGATTAAATTTAATACTTGCACAATATATTTTTCAAGCTCACATTGTATAAATATGCAAATATCGTTGTGTTGAAAATTTTATTGGAAGTACCTTCCAAACGGTACTGCTAGGACTTTTAAACATTTATCTATGTTTCCCTAAGAGCCAATATCTAAGAAACAAAACTTAGAGATTTAACTTTTTTAAATTGTATCACTGGTCCCACAGTAATTGTTGTGAACAGTTTCAACAAATTTATCTGCAAAATTTTGTTTAAGAACTTGTCAACCACAACCAAATCTAAAGCACAAGCTGAAGGATAAAAACTTATTCTTTTATATAATTGATTTTTTTTTTTTAATTTTTTCATTTATTTATTTATTTATTTATTTATTTATTTATTTTTATTTTTATTTTTTTTTTTTTTTTGAGAGCATAAAACAAGTCTTAAAAAATAATAAAAATAAAAAAAAAAAATCCATAAGGTCTACAAATTCTTTATTTACATCTTCTTAGTCTCATGTCAAATTTTTATTACTACTGGCAAAAGTATTTCCTTTTAATTTGTTTTAAAAAACATTTATTGCCTACAAGACCATCAAGATTACAATTCTAATAAAAGTATACAATATGTTTCAGTAAGACCTAACAACTTTATTTACAGAAACATCTCTAATGAAAGTTATAAAAAAAAACAAAATCACTTATTGTTTTTTTTCTTTCTAACTTTAAGTATGAAGGTGTTGCTGAAAAAATAAATAAAAATATCGAAATAAAGTATTTTATAGAGACTTACAAATTTCTCGGATCATTGATGAAATTTTCTGCATTTCAAACTCTCAGGTTGTGATAGAAAAGTAAAGCTACGAATCAAATTTTAGTGTAATCGGGTGTAAAGTTACGAAGGTAGTCGATTTACATGTCCTCATAAGCGGCTGATTCTGGTAAAAGGCACTCCTGTGAAGCAGTCTAAAAACTAGTAGAGAAAAATTAAGACTTTACAAAATGAATCTTGAGCTATGGATTATGTCTAGCATGTCTTATTTAGCAAATGATGTTTAAATATGCAAAAAAATGGTACAATGCCGCAGTGACGACTGAAAAGAGATTTTTTTCAAAGCACTATTTCTTGCGTTCGACACAAAAGCCGCGACTCTTGAGACCCACCAATACACGTAGGTACTGTATACACATGTAACATTACAGTTGACTCTGGCGTGAATTTTGCATACGCTATTACAGCGTCTTTTGTTGGTCGCAGGCCTGCTCTCCGCGCACAATGGAATCTCTACTACCTATTATGTTTCTTTTGGCTCAGCCAACGCTCGCACGCTCCCTGCTTACCATCGCCTTGGACACGTGCGATTTTAAACAGCCATAGTCCCCTCTGTTTTTACTTGTCAAATTTCCCAAATCGTAGTACCATCTCACGAGATGGACGATCATGAAATTGCACTTTTGTATTATATGGGTATTCTATGGATACATACAAGCTGATAGCATTTTGTGAGCGTGTAAATACTCATTTCTTCTTTCTGACGTCTTTTATGGTCTCTCATGTCACGCAAAATTGATTGCGAACATGAAACTTGAAATATAATGTTGCAATGGTCAGACTTCATGAATAAAAGTTATAAATAATTAAATTATGCCTTGAAGAAAGAGTATTTGCTAGAACGAAATTTGGTCTATGCAACGTGAAGGAATAGAAAGGCTCATTAAATCAAAGAAAACAATCAATACGATGACCTTTTTTAGGTGCATTTTTCTTACTGAAACAAAAAAATTATATAGGATTAACTCTAATTTATGGTAATTAATTTAAATAACTTATTTTTTGTAAGTGATTATCATTTGTTGTCTCAGTAAATAATTTTTAGAAGCACAAAATCACAAATTGATAGTTTTCATGTTTACAGCATCCATTTTTATATTTGTTTTTACATCATGAAATCCTTTTGTAAAACCTGACACTGTATTATAAATTATTGCTGTGTGGAGAATGATTGAGATATTCGATTTAATATTTTCTTACTATTTTACCTCACTTTATCATGAAGGTTTTGCGTACAATAAAGGTACTCCAATGAAAAAAGGACTATTCACAAAAAATTAAGCTGATAAATAATTCTTACCTGCTTATGAGTGTAGCTGGTTATTAAAAATAATAATGTGGATTAATTTTGAAAGATGCTCTTAATGTGATAATTTTCATGGCAACCATCGGTTGTGCATCAGTTTGGAAGAACACTTGTGTAAACGGTCGTACTACAATCACTGATGTAAGGCCCACAGATGTTTGGTAGGCATTTATCATAGTCTTGCGTTCACCTGCATTATTTCTTATCTCAAAATTTTAGTATAAAAGGAGAAGCTAGTGTAGCATCAAATCACTCAATACCTTCAGTTGAAACAACTAAGTCGCTTAGATTTCTCCACTGAAATGGCTTCCAAGCTTATTTTGTTGGCTGCTGTCGTCTGCCTCCTCTCCAAGGAAAGCTTCGCTAAACACGACAAGCTTTTCGGCATTTTTGGACACCACAATCCATCCTCTCAGACAACGGGACTGCAAGTTGGCACGCCGATTTATTCTGGACAACAAGGCGTCATATACGTACAACAAGGAGCACAACCGTCGTATCCGGTCAGCGGTGGACAGTCAAACGTAATATACGTGACACCAGGACAAAAGCCCAACACCCAACCACCGACCCCCACTGGTACTGGTGGACAGATTGGCATCGTTACCTCTCCAGGACAGCCAACCGCCCCAGCTCAGCCTTCTTTCATTGTTTTACCATCAGGTGAACACCCACAAGTCAACCCAGGCGGTGGTATGCAGATCAGCTCAATATTTTTACCCAATCAGCCTCAGTTATCACACAATCAGCAACTAACATGCAAAGTTATTTGTGAGGAGCCTCCTAAAAGTCTATAAGTAAGTAAACAATTTTTTTTACAAGTATCACAGGGAAACTTTGATTTCGAATAAGATGTTTCAAGAATTTGGATATTTTTTTGCACCTAAAAACAAAAATATCACGGGAAAATGTATCTAGTAAACAATTTTATTTTTTCATTAAAAATCTCTCCGCATTATATTTGCTGCTAGGAGGTTGAAACCTTCTAAGTAAAATAAAAATTTCTGCTCTGAATGGAAGGCAATATTAAATATACTTACTCAGATTGAATAAAATTGTACTAAAAATAGTTTCTACTAGATACAAAAACTTGTGATACAATTTTAAAAATAAAATCATTTTTTATGTGTATTAATATAATTGTGTAACCTTTTGTATTGTGTGATTGTATTTATTGAAAACTGATCAATTTCTTCTTTTTTTGTTTCAGATTACACAGCCAAAGTCAAGAATCAACCAAGAACTTATCACTTTTTTACCACTGCACTTAAAATGTAGAAAATTTACTTCTAGTTAGTTTAAGATTTCTAAAAAAAAAAAAATAAGAAAGCAATTCATTATTTCTGAAAAATTATAACCAAAGATGTTTTCTATAAAAGTTTTATAAAATATTATAAATAAAATCTTTTCAATAATATACAGTCTTATAAATGAGTAATTTCCCAAAAACCACAACATCCCATAAAGCCAATATTCAAAATATCAGTACCATAATGCACAGTATTCATAAATTTCATTGTGACATTAACCTGTTAAAACATCGCAAAAATACTAACCAAAATTTTCTCAAAAAAACGATTCCCAAATTCTTTTTCTCTCAATATTCCGAAAATCCATCACCTGACACAAAATCTAATGCGTTGTGAAACGGAACAAATGCGTGTTTATTTCAACAGCATGGAATCATAAAGATATACTGTGAGATCAATTATCTAAGGAACTGTTGTGTGCAGAACCACATAAATTTCATACTTTTCATCAACAAGAAACCATAGAGGTAACATCACGCCTACTCCCACTGCTTCCACGTTGCTACTGACATGCTGTTCTTTAAGACACATAAAAATAGGCTTGAATTCATCATAGGCTATTTCATCCTTAAAAAGCTGTAAATGTTGAGGAATATTGGCAGAAGGCAATCAAAGTAACGCCATAGTCATGCGTGTTCCAAGCCTGACTTGTACGATTATTGGGATCTTTGTTACTTTGCTGTGGGTCACCCTGTTACAAGTATAATATTAATGGACTGACAGAAGTATAAGTCTCAACCAGAGTAACATATATAAAGAAAAACATCTGAGCAAGATGCAATGATCCCCATTTTAGTCTCCCATAATACGCGTTGCCATGAAATTTTCGATGTCACATGTAGTCGCAGCTTTCACGGATGGATTGGAAAAACGTCACATATTGTAATTTCTCCTTGGCAGATGGAAACGCGTTAATAAGAAAAACAGTGAAAAATTTCGTATGCTCTCCAAAACCTCTGAAATTTTTGATACCCATCCCCATGATACTAAATTACTGAGTGAACATGTAAGAAGATACCTACAAAATTAATTGCATTAAATGAAATTCTACAATCAATATTGCTAAGAAGAGGACAGATTTCATACGTACCTTAAAAGTGCCGTAGACAAACCATGTAACACTTATGGACAAAATCTCCAAGTTTTGTCCAATTCCAAGAACTCATAGTCTTCGTCCAACAAGTTTACATTAACAATTTTAGCCATAATCTAAAAAAGATTACAAAATAAACACGAGCATGAAAAATGTAATGCAAGATAAGCATGACGATAAATTTTATAAACAAGTAGTAACAATTATGCAACTGTTGGAATCCAACATGAAAAAACAAAATAAATTTGCAGAGCAGGTATCAGAGATAGTGGTTATCGAGAGATTTATTTTTTCTTTATAAATATCGTATTGGGAATATGGTTTATCTGTCAAATGGATTCAGAAAATCAAGTGAAAACTGTAAGGAAATCAATCCGCAATAGGCGGATGATCACCTGAGTAAGGCTTTCGTTAAAAAGTTAGTTTAAAGTTGTTTATCAAATAATTTGAATGATGGCTGTATAATCATTCATTTTATTTTATTTTCATTTTATGAAAAAACATAAATGGTTTCATAATCTATTTATTAATTAACTATTCAAATCAGACAATCGACCACAAAGGCATTTATTATGATTACAACTAGAGCAATTATTGTAGAATATCATCCTATTGGTGAAAAATATTGAGATGATAAATTACTATATAGGAATAGTGTAATTTAAATGGTATGTAAGCAGTTAATTAATATTTATAATGTCGTGTACAAAGTTTATCTTGAAGGGGATATTGTTTTTTCGCTTAATTGAATTTTTTAATTAATATTTTTTATACCTGTACATCTTATAACGATAGATATTAATTAGTAGTTTATAATATTATTAAAAAATCAATAATCTTGTATGAAAATGATAAGAAATTTAAATGGCACTGGACTGTTTTAATGTGAATTGTATGCTGTTGCAAATTGAAAAAAAACGAAAATCGATAGTATCTATAAATAAGAAGTATCAAAATAAAATACATTGAAATATGAACAATATTTAAAAAAATGATTGTATGAAAAAGTCTGTTTTCTGTAGAGCTTAGTATTGTAGTTTTTGAGTAAGTATAAATATTAAATGTATAAAATTTTATGTACAGCTACAGTAATAATTTGTTTTCCCTTTTTTGATTTTTGAAAACCAGTATTTCTATTCTGGGCAAGGGTAAAATATTTTTTAATTCTTCATAAAGGTATTGTATAAATCATTTAAGTACTTCTATTTCTGATTTTGGAAGAATTTCATTATTTAGATTTGTTTGTAGACAAAACTGCTCCGTTTGTATATATGCCTAAAAGGACTTCATATGCTTTTCTTTATTAATAGATATATTATCTTTCAATTATTTGTTAAGTAAAAAAAATTAATAAAATTATAACTGGATTAATTTTTTTTCTACAATTGAAACAAAGAAAATCTTTGTTTTATGAAAATACCACAAAACATTTTAAAAAATTCCAAAAACTTAGATGATAAAAAAATGATTCGAAAAAGCAAACCAAAGGTCCAAATTTAATAAGTAAGATTCAATTTATAAAATAATATCACTTGTTAAAAGTGCATAAAATTTAATGGTAAAAAGAATGAATTACGTACCAAGATAAAAAATATCTCACGATAGTGATTTTTAGTACCTTAATTAACAATCACATTAAAATCTAGTTTAATATCCATGATTAGCATATTTTATGGTGTCAAAAATTTTTTAGAAAAATTAAAAATGTCATTTTATTACAGAATCAGCTATGTCTCAAATTTTTTTTTAGCCGTAGTTGTGTCTTCGATTTTAAAACCATAGATAAAATACTTTGACACAATATATGTTTGTTTTACGGCTCATTCGATGCAATGACCTAATTCTACTCCCTAAGTACAAGGCTATGTGAGCTAAAGTGTGCGAGGCACTTTTCGTAATTCTCTTTGTATACATTAAGCATACAGTACTGTTATTTTAAATAGCACCACATTTTTAACTTATACATTAATAATTTTATCTGAAATACAACTCACAATGTATGAGATGGGAAAGCTGCAATGTACAGAAAATCAAATGTAACGAGAACAATATGATGAAATTTTATGATTTGAATAATAATTCAGTGAATACATGAGAGGCACACTATGAAACGAATTGAGGCGTTTGTTGTATGTGTTACAGTAGAAAAACACTTGTGCAAACATGTACACTACAGATCTTTGCAGCCCAAAAACAGCAGATGTTGGTGGGTCTTTGTCTTTTTTCTATTCTTGTGAACATCTGCGTGTATCTATATCTTTAAATTTTAGTATAAAAGGAGGTAACATTGCAGTATCAAATCATTCACTTCTTTCAGTTGAAGCAACTAAGACGTTTAGATTTCTTTACTGAAATGGCATCTAAACTGATTTTGTCGGCTGTTATCGTATGCCTCCTCTCCAAGGAAGGCCTGGCGAAAAAAAAAGACTTTTGGAATTTTTTGAGTCAACACCATGGTTCCTCCCAGCCGGAAATACTGGGTGGTTCGCTGAATTATAATGGACAATCAGGCATCATATACGTACAACAAGGAGCACAGCCATCGTATCCGGACCCCACTGGACAACAGCCAAACATCGTATATTTGCCAGGACAGCCATCTCAGCCAACTAACCCTGGTCCTGGTGGACAGATTATTGTTACCTCTCCGGGACAGCCAACCGCCCCAGCTCAGCCTATTTCCGTTGTTTTACCATCAGGTGGAGTAAACGGAGAACATCAACCTCACCCAGGTAACGGTCTGAATATAGGCCCAATATATGTGCCAAAACCAGGTAGTAATGGAGCGGAAGGCTCGACACCCACAAATTATCCGATGCTCAAATGTCAACTCGTATGCCAGAACTAGTCCTAAAAATCAATGTGTAAGTTATCAAGTTTCTTTATATACATTACGATGTGGTTTCCATTACAAATAATAATTATTTAATCAGTTTTAAGATACGCTAGTACTCGAAATTAAAGAAACTACGTTCAAATATTTTTAATAAGCATTTGAGTCGGTATACTAAACGTTAACTTTTTTAATTTGATGAATTTTTACTCGTAAAACCGATTGTTGTTGATTTTAAGTGAGTAAAAAATACTAAATTACTAAATTACTAACCATGTAGTGGTAATACAAAAGCCGAATAGTAAGGGTATCAACTCGCAGTCATTAAAACTTTTTTACTCCACCACTTTCATTAATTTTTTTTTTCATGGTTATGAGCTGCTTCAGTAGCAAAAACTATTTTCTGTCATAATTTGACCCATACAAACGAGCTGTTAAAAGTTTTTTCCAACACAAAAAATTTCAAACAACTCCCTTGCTTTAAGTAAAAATTCTTACGTCAAGTACTAGCTGTATTCTTATAAGTAAAAAAAAGTAATTTTCTCACTTTTACTGTGCATTAAGAAAATATTTCATGAACTTTTCTTTATTTTATTTCAGAAAGTCCACAATTAAAACGGAAAGATGATAGCTCGCCGTACACTCATCTTATCGCACCACTTGTAATATACAAACACGATTCTAAGTGTATTCAAGTTTTACAAGAAAACCAAAGAATGCGTTTCGCACTGCATTTGAAACATTGTAACTAGGTATAATAATCGTTAATAATGTTGATAAATTTTTTTACAATAAAAATCATGTAGCAAACAATTTTAATGACTTGTCAATACTGAATCCTAACAATGGTCAATCTAATTCACTTATATTATGCCAAATTTTTTAAAAAACAGTTCTTATTATCATTAAATGTACTAAAAATGGTAAGTTATGAATAAAAATCTTCCATTCACAAGAACAGAGTCGAAAATTTGATTTTTCAATTTTAATAAAATGTCAGAATATTTTCCTTGACGATGAAAAGAAGTCAGAGTTATGAAGTATAAGGCTCTTTTGTTTCAAAGTTATGATAAACACCTGATTAATCAAGAATTATTAAATGTATTTATTGTGCATGTATCACAGGTACGTACATGTACTATCAAAATTATTTTTACTAACAGAAATATAAGGTAAAGCCCAGCAAACCCCAGAAGAAGAAAGAATTTCTCTATACTCTAGTAAAGTAAGTTCTGTTGTCTTTAAGCTTAATAAAATATATTTAAAATTTCGAATAATTTCTATATTCTGAACGTTTAACATCTTTTTCATGAGTAATAACTTTTTATACAAGATGAAAATTTTCTGATAATCCGGCAACAAATTTTCTAATGCTACAATGGGTTCGCTAAATAACCAGAAGTTTTATTACTGAACTTTGTTGCGATCATTACGATTAAAAATTTTTTTTGTTACGATACATTAAAAAAAAGTAAATAAAATAAACAAAATTAGACAATGATAAACATCACCTATATTCCGATAAGAAAAAAGAATGTATTTATTATGGTATTAACTACCGATTACTAACATTGTTTTCTTAAAATATTATTGTCAATCAAGCTTGTTACTTGTAAGCAATTCTTATGCCCCCAATAAACAATTTTTCGCAGCAAGATTCTACTTTTTCAACTTTGCTTGTTATCCTGCTTAATCATCGTCTCAGAAAACATCGTTTTAGTTATACAATGTAGTTTTGTCCTTTTTTATTAAAAATTTTAGTCCGTTCGTTACAATACAATGAGACTATTCGAGTGGTTCTGGTCAAACAGTAAATGTAACTGTAATGTAAGTAAAAGTACTATTCTATAAAAAGAATAAAACGCTATGTAAGTGATTTTATCATTTTCGAATTTTCAAACAATTCAGAGCCAGGCTTGTAATTTTTTACTTTACTAGAAATATAACAGGAATATATTATACACGTACATGTATTTATGTAAACACACAACATCAGTACCACTTGAACTACTTTCAGAATGGATTCAACATAACAAAGAAAAAGTATTTTAAAAAATACTATGGGTAATACTCAGATAATTTTGTAAAATTAATTTACTTGATTATTTCTTATGTATTGTTGTTTTATTGTAGTTTAAGTGAATATCAGTAAATATCAAAGAATTTCATATATCTATAAATAATTTTCTACACAAAAAATTTCTTACTAATAATTATTACCAACCAAAAAAAAAAAAAAAAAAAAAAAAAGAATCTAATCCTAGAATCTATCAAGTCCATATTGAGGCCTAGACGTATTATTCCGTCTTAACATGATGAATAATTCTTGCTTTTAACGTTCAAAATTTTTTAGGCTATACTTTTAAATTAATTTTATATTAACACCAAATAATCATAATCCTTGTAGTCGGAAATATCAATTTTTTCACTTATAATATGATATTCACTAGTAAATTAATTCTACTAGGAGTTCATGAACAATTGTTTTTTTTGTAAAAATATAAAACAATGTAGGTAATAAGCTGGTCTTAAAAATCTAAAATAATAAAATTTAATGAATTATACGTGATGTTAACTTTTTACTTCTAAAAAATTTTAATAGAAAGTAAAAATACATTTTAACAATAATAGTAGGAAAATCTGTTTCTAATGTTAAAACAATGACAAAATAATCTTAATAAATATTTATAAAATTTTTATTACGCTTACACTATCATTTTTTTGTGCCTGTTAAAACACGTAGGTCAGGCGAGGGTATATGAAGATATATTTTCGTTACAAATGGATACAGTAATGTTTATGATCTGTGCATTAGTTTAACTTAAGAATAACGTATCAAACTTTTTATTTTTAGAGTTATATGTACATATTTATATTACTTAAAAAACTTAAGATAAAATAAGTTTTTGAAATTTACGAATATAATTGGTCTTTATTTACTGGGAATCTATTTCTACTGAAATAACTATATCAAGCGAATCCTATCCTAGTTAAGAAGTTACTTTCCCAGAAATTTTTTTTCATGATAACATAATATTTGGAATTACTGATGTACAAAACTTTAATTTTTTGTTCTAATTTTGTTCTCTAAAATTCATACAGTATTTTGAAAAATATGATAAATTAATTTTAAAAAATATTCGAAAAGTATTGCAACATAGTCTTCTGTAATCCTTTCAAAAATCATAAGTTTTATCATTCGGGATTATGTCTTCATGTTTTGACTTCAGCAATATTATAAGTCAATCATTATACATTGTAATGGCCTTAGCTCAACAATTCCTGAAACAAAAAAAATTTTACACACATTACAATATAAGAAAAAAGTTTTATATTTTGGCACATTGTGCCAAAATTTAAGAAAAATAAGGTTTAATAACTTAATAAAACCATTAGTTTGGTGTTGTAACTAAAGTAGTAATATTTAATTATTAAATTAATAGCATTTTATTCGATGCATTGTAATTTTAAATAAAAAAATATAAACCTAAGTCTTAATAAAATACCAATAATATGAATTGTTTAACTTGCCCATTTCTGTGTTACGGGGTCCTGACACGCTATTTTACATGTTGGTTGCTGATTACTTGGCATCGGACTCGGTTGTCCCATGTTGCTTGGGGCACTTGGTGATGGTTTCTGATCTGGCGTATATAGTAAAACACACAGTCTCATATTACCAGGATGAGGTTGTGCAACACCTTGTGTTGGTGGTAGTTGTGGCCCTAAAGATGGTATCGAAATACCCGGATGCCCAACCACACCGGGATTTAGTGGTGGTTGTTGTGGTTTTAAAGATGGCATCGAAATACCCAGATGCCCAAATAAACCGGAATTTAGTAGTGGTTGTTGTGGTTTTAAAGATGGCAACGAAATACCCAGATTCCCAAATAAACCGGAATGTGGTGGTGGTTGAACTTGTGGTTGTCCTGGCATCATTATTTGGCTTGGCTGCATGGCGATACTTGGGTACGATACTAGCTGTGGCAGTTGCTGTCCAATTATAATTACCAGTTGGGGCTGCCCACTTGGGTTCTGTTGTGATTGTCCTGGATGCAGCATCTTGAATCCCAAAGACCGAATCATGTGTAAAATGGCAAAGTTTCCCTGCACTAGAGAAAATAAGCACGTGGCAACTGCCAATACGATAAGCTTGGACCCCATTTTGAATGAAGAAGTTTGAGCAGTTCAAATTTGGAGCTCTGAATAGATAAGTTGGGTGAAAATTTCTGCTTTTATACTAAAACATAGAATTACGGATCCACGCATGTGCACGAAAAATTAAGAGGAGTGAATACCCAAGAAATGTATGCGGAAATCAAACTAACGAAGTGAGTTGTACAAATGTTTGCACAAATGTTTTCATACTATCACACGAAAAACAGTTGTCTTTGGTTTGATTATCTTAGAATAAAACTGACATTGAATTTACTTTATCTATTTTTTATTCTTCAAGTCGTATGTTTTTGTTATCGAGTTTGTATCATATATTTCTGAATAAAAAAAAATTTTTTAATAGAAATTGTACATTTTTTGAAAAGATATAATTAAACAATATCATTTTGATCTATTACTGATTAGTTACGAAACCTATTATATTACAGTTGCGTATAAAGAAATAAATTTAAAATTTTTCATAAAAAAACATTCAATAAAAAAAACCTAAAGCCAAACCTCTCCAACATTGCATGTGTTTTATTTAGTGAAACGAAAATTTATTAGATACCCCAATAAAGTTTTATGGTGCGCTCATTTTAAAACATTTTAGATAGTTAATGGTTTCATTTATCAATTCAATGTCCTATAATCGAACGATTTTAGGTATTTCTTTGTGTACATTTGTTCAGAAGAGATGCTATTTTTTCCATGAGAAGATAAGAAAACCTACTTATAATGTAGAACACAAGTTTTCCTTAAATGCTACACGAGTATCGTGTTTTCCCCTCTCATAAATATTCTAGTATTATCTATTCCAAATTTGGAGTACTTTTCACCTTAAAAGAACTTTTCACGATTCTTTCTTGGATGTTGCAACTTTTTTCATTCAGTCACATATGATCACATATAATTTTACAATTAACCACTAAACTTTTTGTATTATACTCACAAATTTAAAAGCCAACATGTTGAGATTTACAAAAAAATACAAAATTTTGTAATCATAAAATTAAACATATCTTGCAATTTTTGACTTTACTCCATTTCGCGTTAAAAGTGTGACAATTTGGTGATATCATCTTTAGATTACACTAATCTGAAGCAGCAGACTAAAATATTTAATAGCAGTCCTATTAATATTATGTATAAAGAAATAAAAAAAGACCTATTATAATTGATAAAAACATCCATTAAATAGTTTAGTTTCCTCCTGTAGATACTGCAATCTACATGGTAACACCAATTCAACAAACTACTTACAACACGTTTAACATTTTATTTAACCTGTCTTCCAAAATTTACTAAAAGCTACATGAAATTTCGAAAAAACGTTTGTCAATGTATCAAAATTTATTATGTTGCATACTATTAATTATTAACCATGTCATAGTGATCATCGACCACGAGTCATTGTCCCGAAAAAACAATGTACGTAGAGTAATTTTACTTGATACTTGCAGAATACACGAGTCACATCCGCTACTGAGAACGAAGCATGTATAATAAACACTTCATAAAAAATGAGAAAATGTACGTTTGCAATCTGCAATTTAGCTCTTTCCCTTTGCACTTAACTCTAGGAACAATACAACGCGCTCTGCAGTACACTCCACGTGCACAGCTTGGCATTAAAATATTTACACCGTATGTGCACGCAACAACGAAAAAAAAAAAAAAAGAAAAGAAAAATTAAATATTCATGCCCTATAAATAAGGCGCTCTTGCATTACTCGTGCATGCATCACGATCGCGCAGGTGAAAAAGCGATTACGATAATTGCGCGAACGAGCGAGCAAGAGAGAGAGAGGGAGAGAGAGAGGACGTGCCGATAATATACCCCGTACGCACGTATTACGTGAGAGAGTCCGAGGGAGAAAGATAAACGTTTTGCGAGGCAAAGAATAATGGGGAGCATCTGCTATACATGTAAAGAGAGTGGCGTGGAGAGGGGGGGAGGGGGGCAAGTGGGCCCGTGTCCGCGATAATGCACCGCTCACAGTAGCGGTGTCACTGATCGAATTGATGAGTTTGCGCCACGAAGGGAGTGTTAAATGCGTATGCGTGTGTCCATCCACACGCACCGATTTGTGGAGTCACTGGGGGCAGGATGTGACGCCGAAGCATTGTGGCATATACATTATCGCTCCCGATCCTTATAATCAGCGTTGCTATTGTCGTTGTTACGTGCACATCCACGTACGATGATGGACCAGTTGAGGTGATATCACACAACATCGAGACGACGAGATGAGCGAGGGAGCGGAGGAACGCGTTATAATAGGGTATATGCGTAACGAGTCATTGTGTTGGGCTCCCCCTTTGGATTATCACAGCGGGTATCCCTCCTGGCTCTCCAGTTTGCTGCTATCTGTGTCTCGGACGCGCGGCTACAGGCACACGTACTTTCCAATTTATTTTTCTTTTTTTTAATCCCGAGGATGTCGTATAAGCTGTACACTAGCCTCGAAAAGAATCGTCCTCACCTGTATATAGATAGTTTTTTTTTTTTTTTTTTTTTTGTCGCGATCGCAGGTGAATGATGCTGCTTCGGCAGTTGATGTAAGTGGAAAAAAAAAATTACGACAATGACTTGTGCTTGTGAACTTTTTCGTTTATTTGTTGTGAAACGTGTTCTTACTAGCACGGAAACCTTACTTCTTCAGACGTGTACAATCCAGTTGAGCGAACGAGTGCGTATGAATATTTTTTATCACGTATATAGTTTTAGATGAACAGCAGTTTCCTTATTAGCCTTTGCAAGTGCTCGTTAAACGCACGTCCGATATAATTACTCCGATAGAAAACCACAGCTGCATTTCAAAGAGTTTAGAAGTCGAATGATTTCGCGCAACGACTTCGTGATCTTCGTCCCAACGGCCACTGCGCGATTACGGCGCATAATTAACACCGAGAAATATGCCCATTAGACGTAACTTGCGCGAATAAAGTATCAATACCTTTACGGAGGAAAGTCGGGAATTAAACAGCCCGGGCCCCGCACTTTCTAATATCATCTCGTTTTTATCGCACTAGTTAAATCCAGACGTTTTTTCTGCCAATAAAAGGCGCGCGCCTTAAACTCGCCATTTCACGGACCCGATAAAGAATTTAAAAAATCCACTCGATCGCGGCGCGTCGGGGGGACACTTGTACAACTTCTCGAAATGATGAAGCCGTAATTTGGGTCCTCGAAAAACCAATACCTGCTGGCTTTGATAATTTCCACGTGCTCTGCAGCAACAGCAAAGTCTCTGAAGCTGAGCCTCTGAAATTGAATGGGAAAACCCGTGGTTACGCTGAGAGCAAATTGCGGCGGGTTACCCCGAAACCGGGAGCGCCCGCGCGGATCATTTTCGTATCGCGTTCCCCTGAAACACGGTGATCCCGCGAGCGTTTCGGCTTTCGATGGGGGGGGGGGGCTTCTTTCGCTCACACGCATCCACTTGTGGCTCTCGCGTACTTGGTATGGTACACACGAGGGCAGATAATGCGCTAGAATAAAGCGGCTGAAGACATGGATAAGTAAGGAGGTGGGCCTGGACCCCCAAAAATAATCACCCGTTCGCGAAACGTAAATGAAAGTAAGATTATGTCGGGCGACGACGGAGCGATGCGGGGCATCAGAGTAAAAAGGATTGAGTGCAAAAAAGAGAAAATAAAAAATCGGTAGGAGGTAGGATGCACGGGCAATATTATATCAGTGCCATTGGCTGACATACCCATGGCGCCACCAATTCCAAAATCACGAGCCGAATTTGCCAAGAAAAAAGTGCCATGCGTTATAGGAATAAGTACCTTTTTATCTTCATTACAAATAAACCACGACAAACGAAATTACTCTTACAAACGCATCTTTTTTCAAGTTAGTAACGTGTGATCTTCGCTAAGATTTGAAATACATTAACTCTTAGTTTTAACTAGGTGCAACATCCTACTGAAATTATCCTTAAAGTACTTTTTCGTCAACTGAAATACAAATTCTACGTATTATTACATCACCATTGATATTTCATTCATAAAAGGGTGCAATGTTATTTTTCTACCAAATAAGGTTCATGACTCAATAGGACATGCCCTGCAACATAAGATGTGCTCGAAGACCAAATAATACTTTTTACCATAAACACCAGCAATATGTACATGAGAAGGATAAAGAAAAAAGGGAAGAAAAAAAAATTGGCTATACGGTGCAGCGATGCCATACAGATGAAATACCAGGTACGTAATTGCGTGGTGGTAAGAATGCGCCTTTACTGAAATTATTCATTTCCTCGTGAGCATCAGAGGTAAGAGAACAGTAATCCTAGACGGAAAACTGCTCTAAGGATGTGTGCAAGGAAACAGAGAAGGAGAAGGGGTGGTAGAAGTACCAGTCGTTGTGCTCTGATGTCCCTATATGTGCGGATACGTGTGTTTTACCTCCAAGATGATATTATTCTCGGCAATCCAGACCAGATGAGGCACCGTAACCATAGCCATTATGTGCCCAAAGGGGGAAAGGGTTTTCTTGTAAGAGGCAATTTTAATTATTCATGGGGCCGTAGCGTTTTTGCGGCTTGCGCTGCAGACCCCTGCCTGCTACGTACAGGGATATATTTGCGTATGCAGGTCTTTGGCACGGACAAGCACAATTCATTACTGTGTTTTTTTTTTTTTTTGCTTTTTTTTCAAGAGAGAGATGGGTCAGGGTGAGGGTTACACTCGCCGCTCGTCTAATGAGCATTACGAGCGGCCGAGGGGCTGTAAGAGAGTAGTAGAAAGTGCACTCAATTACTATCTGCTGGGGTTCAATCGGGGTATGTGATACATCGTAATATATCGAAAAAGTGTAGTGATATCAAGACGTCAATCACCTTAAACTGCATTCAAAATAAGTTATGGTTACGTCACGTTTCATTTTACTCTCGATATGTCGAATACCCCGATTGAACCCCAGGTATCAATAGAGCCATCAAGGATAGAAAAAATTCACTATTGTTCCATATTAGATACGTGTATCCTGTATCAACATTTAACCAATAATATGGTGACATCTTTGTCTCGTATGACTACACATAAAAATATTGCATAGTGTCGGGCCAAACGTTCACAAACTATGCGTCAAATTACACATTAATACCCGAAATCGCAAAAAGATCGAGACCAGAGAGAGAGAAGAAGAGAGGAGCGAAAAAATGTGGGAGCCAAAAAATGAGGGAAGATCCACCATGGGTAAATAAAAGAGGACGAGAAGCAACGACGGATAATGCTCGAAAATTGACGGAGCACTTTACGAGTACGAGCAACGTGAGAGTACAGCCAGAGCATGTAGCCGGCTCCCGAAGTGCCGCTTGTCATGAAGGATACAAATGGCATCGTGATTTTCGTATACTCCCCAACCTGCAGCCGGTCCCCTCATCTCAGGCAATGGACCTTGGCAGATATACATACACGCGCACATGCACGCGCAGACACTGTGATTATAACCGGACAAATTTCCATGCTCGCGCGTACTTTCGGCGACCCGCCGGAGGGACACGTCCCTCCACCGCACAATATGTATACATATACACGCGTACGTACATGCACGTAGGTATTACGTAGTGCACGCATCGAGGGGCCTCTGGGCAGGTGGTGTGTGCCCTTTTATATCCAAATGGACCGAGAAAGAGGAGGAGGAGGCCCGCGAGGATATATCGTCGCGTCCCTATATATATGCCTCAACCGGTGCCGTGCCGTCCGTCACTGTTCTCCTCTTTCTCCTCATCTCCTGTCTTCGCGCTCTTTTTCTTCTCGGTGCACGGAGCCGCGCCGTCCCCCGGCCACGGCCGAGTCATTAAAACTCACTTAGGATAATACCCGAGCGATTGCTGCTTGAACTTGCGGAGCCTCGCGTATAGCATCGACGGGAAGCTCATCGACGCACCGCCTCTTTTTCTTGGCCTACCTGTACACGTATGCCCGTACCTTTTATTCACCAGCGAGTATACCACCAAAGACGATGACGAATGCGTGCCCGCGCGTGCGGTATATGAGCGATCGGTAGGTGGATATTGGCACTGATGGCGATTCTGTTTCCTCCTCCTCCCCCCTTCCACCGGTGTTTTATGATGGACCATAGACTCGTTTTATGTACATGAGGAAACTCAAAGATTGTAAACTTTACACTGTATTATGAAATTCTTTGTTTGCACGAGGGTGTTTGACAAATAATTTATAGTTTTGTTGAATACTTTGTAGATGCGTCGTAGAAGAATCATAGTCAATCTAGCACAAAGTATTTGCTTGCTTTTAGTAGTAAAAAATGTCGTGTATATTTTTGTTACGTTTTTCTTATTAGGTCAAAAGAAATGCTGGATTTCTTGTATATTAACAAATTTCTTTTCCACAAAATTCGAAAAATCTGCCATCAACAGATTGGAGAAATTGTCCTTTTAATAAATACTTTTCCCAAAAAGTATTTATCAAATCAAAGCTCCTTGTAATAATTTTAATTAAAAAAATTTTTTTTATGATTAATCAGCGAGCTTCTTCAAATAGTCACGGAACTCATTTTTTAAAAGGATAATCAGCATCTGCAACATCCATTTTCACGAATGTCATCACTTTCAATGGTATATAAATTTATGATTCTAAATACACGAGCATTGTGAACACTTCCTAGTCATCGAAATTTACAAAATTTGTTGAGTATCCTTCTCGCACTGTTCAAAAACAGCACGTGTAATAAATCGCGTGATTGCTCTCAACACCCTTTATCATACATGCTGTATGGTCGCTGCTGTTGCCAAACTTGTAATGCATTCCATTTGTTTTATCGATACGTCAACCAATAAAATCGTTAATCGTCCGCGTGTATATATCCTCCCTCGGGACACTTTTGAAAAAACGGAAGGTCCAATATTCTTTCGATGCATTATTAACATGGCGAATAAATCTCTCGCGCAAATTGAACACGAGAGATGCTTCCTTGGGAAACGAGGAGTAAAAAAATTTTGCACGAACGGGGAGGAGGGAAAAAAGGACGAAAAACGATACGTGGGGCGAGAAGAAAAATAAGGCACAAAAGCACCAGCGAAGGAACTCCAATCCGACCGAGTGACCATCCGGCACCTATACACGCGGAGGTGTTCGTTCGCTCTGGCGACGCCGCATGTGGCATCATTTATTGTCCTCCTTGTAACCCTCGACTGGCTATTGCCCTCCTCCCGCTTCTTTATGAATTGGCCCGAGCCATGCGATCTTGGCATTCGTTAATAAACAGAGTGAGAGCGAAATAGTCTTTCTCTAGTATCGTACATGCGTGCACGGATGCACAAGAGAGATACGGGGAAAACGTTTCCATCGATACATCCTTTTTGTGATCATCGACGAATCGTACACGCCGTAAAATAACTATGAAAAGACAACAAAAAAAAAAAAAAAATCTACCACTGCCACTATGCTCTACACGCAGGGTGTAAGTATCCTTACACACACACACAGGGGGGGCTTCGCGTGGAAATCGATTACGAGTATTAGTTCCACAGGACGTGTAAGAATCGAGAGAGAGAGAGAGAAAAAGAGAGAGAGCCCCGTTGTGCCAACGCAATTATTGCATCCTCCTTGGGTACACATCTGTATAGATACCTATATGCCTTCTGCGTGCGGGTATCGTGTTATTATTGAGGAGCAGCGCGAGAGCCCGAAAATGAAAAAGCTACGAGCACTTTGTATCAATTTATTTATGCACTTCATCAGAGCCGTCTCTCTTTCGGTACTTGTCGATACGTACGAATGCCGTCTCTCTCTCCCTCTCGCTATACGTGTTTAATCTCGGGGGTGATTCTTTTTGATATCATTATTTACACGCACCAGTAAATAGAATCGCGCTCTCTGCTTAATTAACTGCAAGACGTACATGCTCCTTTCTACAAATCGTTGGCTCTGATTAATCGGGAGCTCGCTCGGGCGATACGTTGCGCTTCGGAGCTGCGATGTAAGTGATTAAGCGTCAATTTGTTTTGAATTCTCAACTTTTATGACAAATCCTAAGTTACGTACTAGTTTTCATTTGCATTTCTTTTTTTTTTTTTTGGCTATAAAAATGAGTTGTAAGGACTTTTGATGACTACAATTATCAAGGTTATAATACTTACGAGATGGATGGAGCAAACCATTGAGACATCATTGACCACTCTCGATTTTTAAAAAGTGGTACGTAAAGGTTACGTGATTTCTTGGTATGATCAAACTTTTGATGATCCTGACCAAATTTCGAGCTATTGTGCAACATCAAATCAACTAGGAGATGGCGATCGGCCCTTCAAACAATGCAGTTAAAAGTACAACATTGGAATTATTTCAAAAAGACACTCAGCAAATAATCTCTACCTCATTAAAGTCAAGCCAAGGCAAACACATGTGAGAGTAAAAAGGAAACGACAAAATTGGGAGCCAACGTATAAGCCACGGAGATGGAGGAGAAAAAAAGCTCGCTTGGTAGCCGGGTAAAGACGAATGGACGGAGATAAAAAACGACAAGTCGAAACATTGTATAAGGAAGCCGATGAGGGAAGGATAAAAAAAAAAAAAAAAAAAAAAAAAAAGAAAAGAAAAGAAAAGTAATGAAAGCGAAAGAGCAAGGAGGAATCGAGCACGCGTGCTGGTGTACATGCGAGTGGAGGGAAGCGCATCGTGTTCGAGCAAAGAATGAACGAACGGATTCGGGACTCTCGTGCTAATGTATTCGCCATGTTTGTGTGTACGTATGCGCGATGGCTGTATGTATATAATATATACGTGGTGCTCATTATTCAGCGATAATTAATTGACGTCCATAAATAAGAGGGTCCGATGGAGACCGGGGTATAAATAAATGAGCCCCACTACTCTCGCGTGAAACAAAATGGTAATGGCTGACTTTGACGGACCGTTTAAGCCGTGGTTCAAATTGGAATAAAGCAGAGCAGAATGAAAGAAGATGGGAACAAAAAAGAAGACAAGGAGGAAGATGGCATCGGCAGCCGCGGTAGCAATAGTCCCTCAGCCCTCTGGGCCTCCTGAACTCTACAACAGCATGCGTAAGTGTATCTGGGTGCATGTGTCTATGCAGTTCGAATAATTCACCTGTTTAAGAGAAGAGGGAGGGAGAGTGTCGGGCGTACGTGTCTTCCCTCGCTTACCTTCGCTCCTGTGTGCTGCTGTCATGTTGCCTCTTCGGCTCGCCTGCATCTATTGATGCTTTTTTACTTCATTTTTTCTTTTTGTAAAAAACTTTTCGCCCAAGGTACAAAACTAATATTGTCATATAAGCATCATTTTTTAGTATTTTCCCTGTAGTCATCCTTAAGCTGAAGAGAAAAAAAAAATCCCACAATTTCTGGTTAGAACACTTACTTTTGCAAATTTTCGGGGTCGAAGATAGTTTTCACAAGATATAATTATTACTTTGTTTAATAAAAGATTATAATGTTTACTTAATAACAGTTCATAATATTCACACGATTTTTATAATACTAGGTGTTGTACGACACTATATTACTGTTCCAACTGAAGTATAACTCGCCTCAAGTTCTAAAACTAACTCGAGGGATAGTGTTTCGAAAGAAAAAAAATCCCGTCATATTTTTAATAACTCTTTTTAATCAACAAATGTACATAGAATCGTAAATAGATTACATACTTCAGTGACATTGTCCAAGGTACATGAAAACACATTTAATTTTCATGCAGTAAAATACATGAGTAGTGAATTATATTTTTAATGATGAGTCCTAGCTGTACTACGTTGTGACATTTTTATTCTGATTACACGAAGCAATCAATAGAATCTAATGGACTTTATATCATCTTCATTGTTAATATACTTTTTTATGAGGCTGATGCTATACATTTTATATTTTTAGACAAGAAACTTGAAATTTCTAGAGGAAGAATATTGACATTTAACACATCCTAAAAAACAATATTCTAAAAGTTTTTAAATGAAAAAGATGTTTTTTTGTTGCATTAATAGTGATTTTCAGCACTAGGTATTAGAAGAGTAGAATTTGTACATTAGAAACTGTGATAGTCAGTTACAAGACTTGAATTATTCGACTAGTCTTCTGACAATGAAAAGATAAAGAAAGATGAAGAAAGATAATGGTAAAATATTAAAATTGAAAATTAAAAATAAAATGAAACGATTGGCCTAATGCTTCCTGATGTTTTTTTAAACAACCAATTCATAATATTGCCTAGCTACATATCTAAATTTTTTTTCGATTGCATACGACAACTTTTTTTGCTCAAAATATCATGATCTTTAAAAGTTATTTCATCCAAAAATTCGAAAAATTGATTTTCCAAAGTTAATAAAATCGAAATAAAAAAAAATAGTTAATTAAATCTAAATTTCTGTTTCACATAGTAATACATATTCAAGAACAAAAAAAAACTATCCTAGTTTTATCGAAATATACATTGGCATGCAATTTTATAATCATTTAAACTTTATATCATCAAATATTCCGAAATAACAATTCAAATTTGTAATATCGATTTTTCAAAGTAATAAAATCGAAAAAAAATATGATTCGTGAAGTAAAAATTACATTTTTCAGTGCTGATGGGTATGGAAAATAATAAAAAAAAAAAAAAGGTCAGGGTTCATCCTAATCGGTGGAAGGATATGATCAATTTTATACATAGGTACATGTAAAATTTTTCGTGTGAAATTAAATTAAATCTGTAGTTTTGGAAAAAAAAAAAAAAAAAAAAACCCGCACGACTGAGAAAAACAGTCCCATACCCTCCATTATCCAACGAATCGCGAACCTCACCAACACCTAAATAAGAAAAGGGAGTACCGCTCGAGCGAGAATTCGATGAAGCGTCCCACAAGCTCGCCCGGACTGACGCAAATTGGCTCCGCGCGAAGGAAAATATCTTTGTACACGTACCCCATGAGCGTATTCATTTCTCGAGCGCACGTGACTCGCACATACACACATCCGAGAAAGCGAGGTGACGACGAATCGACACCGGAGAGGACCATCAGAGGCGGCTCGATTCACCCGTGATTTATTCGCGCCGACCATACGTACACGCGGATCGCTTCAAAGTGTTAAACGCGCGCGCGTGCATCAGATCCAACGGTGGCATACGAGGGGGAAAAAAAAGAAAAAAAATAAAGTATCGTCGCTCGCGAGACGTATATTTATATACGTGTGTCGTACGTGACGCACCGGCATACTTGGCGCTGCTTTTTGCGTCCGACCTCCACCCGATACCCCTGCAGCCACCTCTTCCTCAATTCCCCACTGCCTGGCCGTTCGTTTGTTGTCCTCTGCGGCTGGAAACGTATACACGATATGCTTTTTGTATCCGCACACAAGACTTTTTGAAGACACGGTTGCGTCTCGGATCAAGCCACACGAGCCCCCGTCAATTGTGAAATTAAAATAGTTCAGATTTGTCGGTATCGTTGGAAGCCTGGACCTGTATTGCGAGCTGCTATGTGGATACAGTTTGGTGTAAAAAGGCTGGCCAAAAAAAATACCTAACGATCTTGATGATTGATTCCAATGCAATTTTCTCTGGAATAAATAATCTTGTGTTTATAAAATCTAGTGCATTAATCTTTAGCCAAAATTTAATATACCTACTATACCATTACTACCAATAAATAAAACTATTACCTTACTTTGCGCTCGTATGGACGTACAAAAATGATCGTATGTGCATGGGTAGATTCAGAAAAATATTTTGTTCTTAGATTCTTCAAAATCAGATCGTTTTGAAGAGAAAAATCCACATCGTAAAAATATGGACCACACTATGAAGTAAAAGTAACATTATTTCCAGCTTGTAATTATTATTTCTGAAAATGAGAAAATTTTAGAAAAATTCAAGATCAACTTAGATCAACTGGAGTCCTTGAACTGATAATGCATTAAAAAAAAGGTTATTAATATTGGAGATTGTCTAACATTAACTATTAGTCTGATAAGTTAAGTAGTTTGGACCATTTTTAAAATATGTTTAATGCACCTTCAACCTTATAGCACTAAGGTTTTCGCTCGTGTACGGGCTAGAAACAAATTAAACGCATCAATAAAGAACGCACTCGCGGAATCCCGTGTGAATGAGGCACGCGCGCGAAACACAGGGTATAATAATCCCCTCCGAAACGGCAATTACAAAGGGCCGGCTCGTGGTAACACACACACACACATACACACGTGCCCATAAACATAATACCCTGCTCTCGCGAGCTTTGCGCATTACACAAATAAATTAGTCGCTCCACGCGCGCATCCACATAAAACACAACGTGCCGTGGCGCGGCATTATGCAATTTCACTTTTCGAAAAATAGAAGAATCCCTTGGTCCGTGGCAGATAGCCGTCCTCCCTCTCACACCGCGTGTACCCTTAACTCCATACTCTCGTCCGTCGGATGGAAAAGCGCTCCGAAGACCCTCGTCTTTAATTTCCCATTAGATTTTACTGCTATACACAATGTATACGCCGGGATAACGCATCGTGCACACCGGCGATGCGCTTGCACCGTAATGATAATACACATTGCGCTTCGATCCTGCAAGTAGTGATGATAATAATAATAATAATAATAATAATAATAATAATAACAATAACCGCAACAACAACGACGATGATGGTGATGATGATGATGATGATAGTAGCAGTAATAATAATATTCATCAGAAGCAGCGAAAGCAGCAGAGTTCGTGGCAATCTCGCCCTCAACTCGTACTCGTGATTAATCCACGTGGTATATAATGCACTGCCCAGCTTATGTGTATCCATGTGTTCGCAAGACCGCCAAGGGAACAATGAATGCGTCGAGACCCTCCCCCTTTCCCGCGCAGTTCTTTTCTCTCCCGCACAGGCTCGAATAAATTACTTAATCCCTCCTCCCCCCCTTCTCTCTTTCTCCTGTAGCGATATCTTCATTATCTAAGCGAGTGATGCGCGTACGCTTAGGCATCCACCGCACGCGCATCCCAAGTGCGTTCCAGTACCCGGGCGAGACGGGCTCGCGGAAGCAAACGCAGCATACTTATATACGTGTAGAGAGAGGGAGGGAGGGAGGGCAAGGTCAAAAGGTAAAAATCTCTTGGAGCAGCTTTCGCAAGCAAACGAGCCCCGAGAGGTCGACCTCGCGGTGATGCGCACACGTGTACCTATACCTATGTATATATACCCACTAGATGCGAGAGCCGTCCCATCGCGTTGGATGCATCTGTACACGCGTGCTCTTCCTTTTACAAGCTCGCGAGACGTCTGTGGCCCTCCGCTGCAACAACGCTGTTGGTGTCTTATCGCGTCCGCGTACAGTATATGTATGCACGACGAGTGCACTGTTGTCCCGGGCCCCTCTGGCTTACCGTTATGCGTATACCCGCAGACGCAAAAATATTTTAACAATTTTCTCTTTTGGATTCTCTAGCGAGCCCATATAAGTACAGCTGCCACAAAGCACCGAGAATCCGAGAAGCTGCGCGAAAGATATGGACGGTGGAGGGAGGAGGACGATTGAAAGATTCGCTCGGTCGGCGGACGGCTGTATTTACGATCGCTGCTGATTGATTTTTTTTTTTTTTTTCTTTTTTCTTTCTGCGTGGAGAGGCTGATGCGGCAGCAGCGAGAGCTTTGCGTGCGAGCGCGCGGTGTGGGCAGAGAGGCGCCTTTGCCTTGGGAGTTATTTGGTTTCACTGATGTGTATCTGCTCGATTCGCGTATAGGTGTTAGCAAAGCACGAGAGAAGAGCGTCTATACGAGTATGCTATTGTGTTGCACCTTACAATGGATTATTTATTATTCGTTTGGTGAATTTATTGTTTCGGTGATGATCCCACGTGGTGTCATCTTAGAAGCATGCCCCTCAACAATCAGAGTCTACGCCAAGCTCGGAGCTTTCGATGTTGTTGGAGCTTTCGAGGTCGATCCAATAAGTTATCGAATTACAAAAAATTAAGCTCTTTTTGAAGATTTAGTCGGTTCGTATTATTCTATAAGGGTATATTGATCTAATCTGATGGCAATAATCTTATTGACTAGCCGAATATCTTTAATTCATCGTAAATACCCTTTGATGATTCGTCAGCGATCCTTCCAGTTCTCATAATGACGTAATAAATGTTACTACCCAAGTATTCAAGCAAGTTATCTCGCAGTATCAGGCCAATATAGTTTAAAAAAAAAATTTGCCCATCTCTGTAGGTGGCAAACATATCACGTTGACAACGTACAGCGTAATTAGGAGAAATTTGCCGCAAACTCTCGTTAACTCCAATGAACTGTTTAATTTTATAAAAAATGGATAAAAAGGAAACGTGTAAACTTCGAGTGCAATAATAAATAAATATACTTATGGCATCCGATTTAACCATCATATGCATAAAATTTAGTTACGCATACATAATTCAAGCACACACGTGACAGCTGCCAACTTGCGTGCATTCACAATATTTTACTGGAGAACTTTAATTTCGCATCACCCTGACAGTCATGAAAACGCCGAGCTTATAACGAGCCTTTCAAATGTATTCTACGCATTGTATTACTTGTACATCGATTCTCTATGACGGCATAGAAATACACGTAATGTACACGCGTACGACTGATCTATGCTATGTAAATATATCATACCTAAGTGCGTGTACGCGGAATACGGAGACAGGAGTAGCCATACTGCAATAATTTTTGTTCAACTATCGGTATTGCGAATAGATCCAACGGAACTGAAATATTTTCGTGGGTACAATTACGTATGCTACTGACCATTACAAAACACCACAATAAATAAAATCATTTTTGGGTACACTGTACGTGCGTCACGTGTGTCTCTTTCTTCTTCTGAGGTTTTACTTGACACTTTCTCACCATTACTATGAATAAGGTCTCATTACAGTTACATAAACATTTACTACTCGGTAACTATGAAATTTTCGTCTCTCGGAGCAGGGTTTGTGAAAAATTGTACCTACACAACCCACAGGAGAAAATAAAAATAAAAAGTCTCAGATCGCACTTTGGTCAAATGCCTGTCATTTGACACTTTCTCCATTATTATCCTATACTTATGTTCTATTGATTATTATCATAGAATAAAGTTTTTTTTTTTGACGCGTATAGAGAAGAACTGGTTTATTTTTTATCATTGTAAATCAAACAAACTTGAACAACTTTTTCCTTGTAATAAATGTGCCATTTTGTTTAGTGTCCATGACTTACAACCGTGACTTGATGTGTCCACGTGATGAACTACTATGAGTAACTCGATTACAAACGTACAACAATTGCGCTATCCCACTATTATTCAACAGTATTATCTATTTCTTGGATAAATTAACAATTTCGTAATTAATCTAGTGCTTTGAAAGAAAACAGGCGTATTCGTTAACTAAAAGCCACTAGTAACATCAACGGCGAAGGTAAGTACGTAAATAACGGAAGGGGGAAAAACGGCATCGTTGAAGGCTGGATGCACCGCTCAGTCCCGTTTGTGTCGCCAGTGTGTCTTCTTCCTCGTCAGCGAGTCACCGACCGTCCACTTTCTGATGGATCTTATCAACATATCTAGCTGAGTTTTCCGAGTTCGACTTTGGCATCCTGCAGTGGGTACCTGCTGTCGAAGACGTCACTGGCGGTACACACGAGCACACAGAAGGAGAAATATACACGGACGGAGGAGGAGAAGGAGGCAGAGACGGGCTCTCGCATATATACGTGCACCGCGCGCGAGCTTTGATGGATGTAAATTGATGCGAACGACGGAGCCTGATGCGCGGCTAACTTGACGTTTATTTACGTGCGATCTTACTTGTGCGAGGGCTGTTTGTGAAAATGCGGCTTCGACGTATATACAAAGAAAGCGCCTATTGTGGTGCGTGCGACGCTTGATTTATGTACTCGAACAGAGGAAAAAAAAAGGATCGAAGCATTTGTACGGCTGAAGAAAAAAGAAGAAGAATTGACCATTAAGATTAAGTGCTCTCAAAATCACGTGGAATTATCGCGTTAGCAGGAGATAAATGGCTATTAACGTAATTGCTGGCAATCAAATTGATTGCGGGGGCTCGCTCTTGTGTGACAAACGAGGTACCAGCGATCAGGGAGCTGATTTTGAAAATTCGCGAATTTTCATAATGTATCTTGAAATGTGATCGATCGCATAAATCATCGGCCGAGGTAATTTATTCAGTCCCGAACAGTTTGGCGAATCAATAAGCTTGACGTGTCGTTCAATTAGAAATTCAAATTCTGAAACTAAACTCGAAATTTCAGTGGAGAGAAAATCCTTTTCGTTTCTTTGTACTGTTGCGATGGATGCAATTTCCGCTCGGACCTCGTAAACAGTCAAATCGGTACACTTGTGCGAAAAAAAAAAAAAAAAAAATCCTAAAACCTGCTCGCAGAGCCGTGCGATAAAAAGTTGATATTACACGCGTCAGTGGCAACGGAGAAAGTTCTCGGGCACATAAATGTTTTCCCCGTTTTTAGCCGTGAGGGAAAAATTATCGTAATTTTTCCGCTCACGCGATCACCATAAAAACTCTCGCTACGACGTCCATCCATAGTAACGAAATGTATGTAATCTTAAAAAAACAAACAAAATATTTGAAAAAAAAAAAAAAATGAATCAACTGGAGGCCAGCGTCACGAGCGACTTTCACGTTGGGTCGCTGGTGCACGTATTTGTTTATCCAACCAGTTTTGTTGGCACAACTGTAAATATAATCCAACGGCTGCGGTGCACTCGCCGATTGTACGAGCACATGGAGCGTAAAATTCTATCGCTTCGTAACTTCTCGGGTACCGAGTAATGGGAAACAGAGTGGCCGGGAAAAGTGAAGAGGAGGGCAATGGTATCGGCTAAGTCGGCAAAGACTCGGGATGGAGTTTGTTCATCGCTGGCCGCGCACAAAAGCTGATCTTGAAAACTAGAAAATCCGGTCGCATTGAGATATCAATCGGAACAACAAACGCGCGCGCCATAAGATTTTTACTCCGTTTGCCGGTCGTTTTGACTTACCGGTCAAAGAAAGAAAGAAAATCGATCGAAAGCTACGATGCGCGAGGATGCAGGTGAGTTATCGTGCTCCACCTTTTCCGCTGGGATGAAAATTTTAATTCGAATCGATGGTTACTGGCGACTGAGAGATTCACTGCGATGTCTTGGTGGTAAAATCATCAGAATAATTACGGGCAGTTAACTCAAGCGATTGTCCGAGCATTTATTTGCTCTATGTACCATTTCATTTTTTTTTTTTTTTTTTTTTTTTTTTAACAAATTGGAATACTGTTACTTTCATCGATTGGCTGTCAGAAAGAAAACTTATTATTTACGCTCGACTCAAACCTGCGTGTTTTTATAATATTTTTAAATGGTTTTGACCATACTTTTGCAGACCAACTTAAGTCGCAAATAGTAAAGCTTCAAGCATAAAATCAAGACTATTGGACCAAAGCCCGTTCAAATATAAACTATGTACTTTAATCCCTTGACGTAAAACCCTTAAATTTAAAGAGTATGCAGCCACTTTGACAGATAACAAGCTTTTTGAACTCCAACAACATCCAAAATTTAAGAAAAAACAGGTGGTTATTCTTCAAGCTGGCTTCAGAGCAGGTGCCTTAATATCCGTTTGTCACACAGTTTGGATATTCATTAACATTCTTTCGCAACTAATTGTTGGATGAATTTTAATTGCAGCAATACCACCTGTAAATTTACCATGAACTTTAAATGCGAGAATGTGATGTTCTCGTAATAGCTCTAGGGTGAGAATGTCTCGGAGAGTAAAAGATTTATAACGTCAATTGCGTATGATATGCATTCACTTGGATATATGGGTCGTGTGCTTTATAACGTTGTAAAAATATTCTTGTATACATGTCAATTAGTGTTTAGCTCATAATTACGTATGAAGACAGATTTCGTAGAACCACTAGCCGGATTTTGTGCCACAAAAGCTTCCACAACAAATTTTCTCAGCTAAATCAGAAATGAGCATATTGGTAAATTACGATGCTTTTCATTTTAAAGCTACTTCTATTATTGTTATAAACATTCATTAAAATTGAACCATCTCGAGCTGAAATAACTTTATCAGAATTTTTCATCGAGATCACAACTACAGTTTTTCGGACGTACACTTTGAAAAGCTTTTCAAAAACAGCAATAGCCTTGAATCAAGAAAAATATCTTTAAAAAATACATTTAAATCGCTTTCACACATTCACCAGCTCCCATGTGCCACGAACGATCCAATAACTAACGCCAATTACATTAACGTAACGGCAGAGCTCCAGCCACGCGCCCCAAAACAAAGAAAGTCGCGACAAGCGTGGAATAAAACGTCCGTGCACGTATAAACATACATGCATACGCGAGTGTGCGCAAACGAAATACAATTTACCGGAATCGTAAATACACGTACCCACACACACACACACACACACACACACACACATACCGGGTAAAGGTTCTCCGTCGCTCGCGAGCGCGAATTAACGTTAATTCTTACACGGCCATTACGAGCAAGTTGTCCGCTTCGCATACACGGCTCTCGCAAGCTCGTACCTTTCAAAGGCGACGTTGATTTTTCTCTCCTCCCCGTGTATCCCTCCAACGCGCGATAAGCCCGATATACGAGAATTAGCCGGCGAAATTTGTAGTATCGACAAAGCCAACGAGCTCCCCATTATTGTACCAACCATAGTTTCGCGTACAATACGCCCGTGTGGGTTCGTGCAACTTGTAGGAAAAACGACGTGGCTGTACGTGTCGTGAAAATACGTGTATGCAATGCACACTTGCCCCATTAACGTGCCCTACGCGTCCTCTTCTCACCGTACAACGAGTAATCGAGAGTGACGTATGGTTGCGCAAATAAAAAGACAAAGGGAGATGGTAAAAAGTAGTGGGACGTTAATTCGGTGGTCCGAGAAGCTTAGATACGCTGAAAATGCAGCACAATCGATAATACGATAATACCGGTAAGAAGACGATGTTGCTGCATGAGTACACGCGTCTGCATAAAAAGGGATGCTTTACGAAGTAAACCTGTAGAGGCGGCAGGTTATGTATGGATGATGGAAGTACAAAAAGTACTCGAGCCGCAGCGTGTGGAGGTATACACATGCAAACCTGCAAGCCGGTTAATGAAACGAGCTAACGATCGCGCGCTGGTGTAGTTGGCGCGAGAAATCGTTTTCCAGCCCTCCGACGCGCGCTTTTATACTTTTCGCCGCATCCTCCGTACAGAGGGACCGAGTTCTTTTCCCCGTTCGACCGGCCTGATTAATTACAATCTGATAATCGTTAATGCGCTCTAAAACGCGTGAGCGTAAATTATCTCGTTTTAACGAACGCCTATATGTGCCGGAGAGATAGAGAGAGAGAGAGGGAGAGAGAGGACTTTATCGCGAAATCATCAGGAGCAGATGTGCGTTTTAATTTGCCCCGGACTCGCGCGCAACTTGAACATCGGTACAAATTTAACCGATCTCTCTTTTTCAATATCAAACGCCCTGGTTTTCCTTCCTGTACATAGTTGTATGTATGTACGGGCGAAGGATTAAATTTCATTGGAGTAAATCTGACTATTAATTAAAAATAGCCGGCTCATTTACTATCCGTGTTACATTGCCCGCGTGTCGCGCGATATTACGCGTGGCTGGCTAACTTGCTCTCGTCGCCGTCGAGTTGCCAATGATCGCGATTTCCTTCGCCCGACAATCAATCTTCTGGCTTCTGTTTAATGGTACCTGGTCTCGTGTACCGCGAGATTTACTCGTGATAACGAGTGAAAATCACGCGAATCCGGCGTAGTATATGTACGGGGACAGTCGTCGTGTCCTGACGTGCTGTATCCATCTGTCTGCTCTTTTTTTTTTTTTTTTTTTTTTTTTTTTTTTTTTTTTTTTCAACTCGTACCACCTGTTATCTATGCACTTGTAGGATCGTATCCTGTGCCTTTAGAGATAGAAAATTTGTTGTTGTTTTTTCCTTCACGGTTCTAAATATAGAAACTTGAATGTCACTCGAATGAAATGTGCTTTAAATAATGTCACTCTCATTTTTCAGAAACGCAACTATATTGGTCTCGTAGAAATTTCTTGCTCAGTCGTATCCATCATTGTGTAATACTTATTCGAATCACGGAAAAGTGCCGAGCTAAAAATTAAATGCCAGACCAAAGTATTTTAAATTGTACTGGATCGTTACGACTCGTACTCTCTTCTTCAGGATATTGGCCAAAATATTTTGCTAATTTTTCGACAGTACTTTACGAATCAATAACTTAATCATAAATTATCTTTAACCTCGTCTCGTTCGGGAACGAAGTGCAGTATGGTTTCTCTGCAAAAAAAAGTGGAAATTCTTTACTATCACATCTCAAAAAATTGTTAAATCCTAATCTTACGTATGTGATATTTCAAAAACATATAACTCTAAAAAATCCACGCAAAGAAATGAGTATAATGTCAATGGCATGTCATGTAATTTATGTGTGGCGCACCAATGTGCAGTATACACCAGCACATATGTATACACGGAACTGCTCAACATTGTTTCTCGACTCCCTCTATACTCGTGTAATCACTTGTCGACGCGTGGGCAGCCACGTCGGCCGAACTCGAATTGATGTAGTGCACCGAGGAAACAATACCTCCGCGTGGCCGGATCATGTATCCAGGTATTACTCCTCCCCATCCTCAGACTATACAGCAACATTGTACACTTGTCGACTATTCCCACGATCTCACCGTTCTCTCCCTGACCCCTGATGTTCTTTTACTCTTGCATAATGGTATACGATCTTTTTATCATCTCGATTTATGGTCTCGCAAATCAATTTCGTCGACGAAAATAAGCAATACTATTGTACTCCATTACGTAAATGATTATAATCATTGACCCTGATGTTCGTGCTGTGATGCATTACCGGTGATTGTTACCAGCTCTTGAGGGCGTGTGTCTATTATGTTATTTCTCTATTATCGATGCTAACGATTTGTCATCTAAAATATTCAATCGTTCGTATCGAAATGTAATGTCCTAGCGATTATAAAGTGACTATAATATCTCATCTGTACCTCGTTTAATGGTGTATTTCCTGCAAGCTGTGATTCAAGAGCTATGAATCGAGAGAATATAAATATCATCGTTCAAAGGACAAATTTTTTTTATATGCAGAACTAGTAGAAAATAAGGATGGAAAATTGTACGAAAAGGTGATTTGCAGATGAGAAGACAAAGAGGGAAAAATCCGGGAGAGCCGTGAAACCGCGACAATTATCATTTACATCGTGGACCAAACGTGGACGCTCTTTTTGTCTCTTTCCGCGCGAGAGTAGCTCCTCGGCTCTCCGTATCATTCTTCTTCTCTTCGTAGGGTATTGTTGCGCAGTTGTAGCTGTTTGATTTTATCTGGCCTGACGTTGTCGTGAATTGTAAGACATGGCTTCGACGAGATAAAAGGAGGCCTAAAGTTATGCGCAGCGGAAGAAGAAGCGCGAGGGACGGGGGGGAAAGGAAGAGGGAAAATGAAAGGGGCCGGGGACGCATTTTCGTTTTTTCTCCGTATCTCGCTCGGTCGTTCTGGACTCTATAAATACGGCAAGAAAGTTTTGCCGATTATCTCGGGATTGTCGTTTACAAACTCTTGCGTACGGTGCTATCGTGAGGTAATGATCTCGCGGGAACCACGGGGAGAAGAAGAAAGAGGAATTAAGCGTACAGGAGCACGAAAACATGCGTATGGGGAGGGTCGATATTTTTGACTTCCTTTTTTATTTTTTTTTTTTTTGTTTTTTTCATCAGGACCCCCAGAGATTGCCATGCGTGTGTTTGTTTTTATTGCTTTTGATTTACGACCATTATTGAGAATAAATGACTATTGCGATCTTCTCTTCTTACAAAAGTTTTGTTGGGATCAAAAAAACACATGCATACGCAAATTTGCACTTACAATGTTAAGTGTGCACGACAAACAAAATGGACTACTTACATGTTACTACAGGTAAACTTTTCCTTGGATTTGTACCTTTTACAAAGCTATGCGTATTCATGTCGAGAATTTTGTCTTTACCACTGAATATATTTACTGGCTATTTTCTGGTAATTGATTCCCTAGATTCACAAAAATAAATTTATTTACTATTTTTATCAACGTATGTAAATTTGTTGCCCCAAGAAGAGATATGTTTGATTTTAAAATAAGAAGTTTTCTTACTTAAGAAATAATAACATTTTTGTGGTGAATTGTGACCTAAAATTTTTTAAACAACATATCATACACTTTTGTTCAAGATCCAACCAATAAAGAAATTATGGAGCATAAGTCAGAACCATGTTCATCTTTACACATAAGTATAAATGTTGTGTGATGTCATTTCAATCAGATAACTCACTCCTTTTGCGAAATAACAAATTCCATTGGATAAAAAAAATTAATTAAATTTATTATACTAGAAACTGACAACTTACAAACAATTATAATACCCCTAGTTGCTCTCGGGAGAGCTTTCCCATAACGTCGCTTGAAAAACGTGTACCTTATTGTCCACGCGCTGCGTACTTAGTGTCAATGCGCCCTTGCAGTGACATCGATCAACCCATATACGCACACGTGAATTCCAACACTTAAATCTCCCTTTCCAAAAAAAATTAAAACGTCACTATAGCATTGTGAAACATCCGGCTTAAAAGGATCTTAACGCGTGCGTTGACTCTCGACTGAAGGTTTCGGAGCAAAGGAAGGGTTGACACTTGTTCTCGAAGTTCGAGAAAGAATAATGGAGTAAGAAAAAGAGAGAGAGAGAGAGAGAAACAGTCCCCCTCGGTATTTCTATGCACACACTACGAGGAAAGAGAGAAAGCAGAGGAGGACACAGGGGGAGAATAAATAAAAGGAGCAGCGAGAGGAAGAGAGAGAGAGTGTCCTGACAGCGAGGTGTCGGGTGGTCGGTGCCTCTTTCTTCTTTCCTTCCTCTGGATCCCGTCAACTTGTCAGCCTGTCGGCCCACGCACGTTGCTGCCAAGCTGCACTCCCTTGCGAGCCGACGCGCCTGAATCCAACTACACTCCTCCCCGTGTTTTGTGTATATATGTGGGCGCAAGTGCGCTTATATTTATGCGCGTGTTGTATTTGTACGTTCGCATGGCTCTATAAATGCGCTCGACACGAACGGGACGTCACGTTGGGATCTGCGACAGGATTTTTGAAAGTTTTGGTCAATAAAATTATCAGAGAAACTCCAAGAACTGTTTTGTTTGTTATTTAGTTTTTCATCTTTTGTTCCTCATGCATTTGTACAGCGACTCTAAAAAGTTGAAAAAATACCATTACAATAAAGTTACAACAAACATTACAATAATTTCCCCGTCATTTCGACCACCAAAAAGCTCCAGTTCTATAAACTGTTAAAAAACCATAATAATTCTAAACGTCTTGAGGGGGTGCTCGATGCAGTTGACATCATAGATTTTTACGAGACCTGACTGAAATAATAGTCTCAACTCCCTTTCAACAGAACGGTAGGTGTATTTTTCTTCACCAGCACAAAAATGATCTGCCTGCATTTCACACGGCGTGCAAAGAAAAAGGTACAGCAAAGGTAGAAACATTGCAGAGTCCTATAAGAATTTATAAGCGACGATTATAACTCAACGGGGTCTTAGCTACCAGATAGCTCGTCCTTCTTCGAGCCTCCAATTAGGCGAGCTTTTGCTAATGAAGCTATTACTTCCGACACGATGGCTCCTTTGCACGCACAATCGTTTGGTACGTGGGTGCAGTGCACTTGTTTGGCTTACATTGAATGCTTGTCTGGCTTTTAGTTACGCATCCGGTTGCTAGAAAAACAAGCAAGCTGGTACGTGTCACTTGCTTAAAGAATCGTTCCTAAAGTAAAATTTTCCCTCGATTCACGGCCAAATGGTGACAATCGGTCTCTGTACTTAATTACTTCGACAAGCTAAATTTCACCGTCGTAGTAATTTTTGCCAAATCCCTACTTCCAGGGTTTACAGTTATACAACATTACAAATTATTGTGATCTCCTGTACACGGTAATCATTGTAATTATTCGAGTTGAAATTCCTCATCAAAGTTTGATCGACGAATATAGGTATACACACGTGCAGAGCCTACGAGTGCAAGCCACGCGATCGTCCATAAATCTCAAACGCCGGTCAATACAAACTCCCAAGTCACTCCATTAGAATAAACATATGTAAGCGAGCGAGCTCGAAAGGATGAATTCAATCAATCTCGCCGGCCAACCTGCCAGCCACGGTAGAACAACAGTGCTATACCGCGTATGCGAATGGGGGTACATCGAGATGATACGTGGCGCACGGTTTACGCGTGTACGAGCTAGTGAATAGCCGACGCGAGATGGCAAATAACACGTCGAGCTTGGCTCTTGATCGGCGCGAAAATCAACTTGTGTGCGATTGCGTCAACCTTTGGTGGTATGTGTACACGTGTTAGCGTTGAAAATAAAGAGTGCCGGGAAAAAATAAGGTAATAAGGTGCATGTTGGCGTAGGTACAAGCGAAAGAGAGAGAGAGAGAGTTTGGAAAGGAAATAAAAGCTAGCAGCTGGAGCAGAGAGAACGAAAACTCGGCAGCATTAACTTGTCAAGTAGCTGTCATAACCGCGATCTCGAGCGGCACCTAATTTTCATGCTTCCTATATAGCGATCTATCAAACTTCTTTTCTCCCGACGAGCGCCTATATATACACGTGCATTCGCTCTATTGGCTGTGGCTGATTAGAAAACCGAGTGTTTACTTTCAGGAACTCACTTATCCTCGTGCCTCTCTTGGGTGAGTTGATATATAATTTTTTTTTCTTTTTTTTTTTTTTTTATCGTCAAGAGTGAAAAAATATTCGTTTGGTACAACTAGTGTAGATAACACTGGAAAGTTCGCGGATAATTGTGAGTTGCGTAAAGTTGTCAAAATGTGGAGAAACTTTCTAATTTTAGTGCGTTATCGTAGTGTCGTTGGGTTCACTTTTTTTCATGATCTGCACTATTAGGTTGAAACTTTGGTCTCTCCTTCTTTCTTGCTGTCGCTGGAATATTTTTTTGCAAAAAATGAGATAAAAAAAAAAAAGTCCCACGAGGACGACAACTATTATGAAACCCCAAAGTCATACTCGATACGAAAGATGATCGAATAAAAATGATCGATGTCTCGTCAAAGCACCCAAGCAAAAACCGATTAAAAAGTATGATGTATGCCGCAATAAATTAAAGCTTAATAAGCTTGTCGAGCGGTTTATGATGGCTGCGGAAAAACAAGCCTCAAAGATATGGAGTCCAATTACAGGTGAACAGGTGCTTTTGACTCGAAAAAAAAAAAAAAAAAAAAAAAAAAAAAAAAAAAAAAAAAAAAAAGGATCCTTTTATTACGATACCCTCGTCGGGACAAACTCCTCCGTACTAAAAACGAGAAAGAAAAAGGAGGATCCAGAGATCACCGTAATGATTCATATATTACGGTAATCATAGGCGTGGAGAATATAAAATTTTTCAGATTATCTGCCTCAAAGATCCTGTAGTACACGATGGGTGCATTACCTGATCCGACGCAATGTGCACGGAATTATGGGCGTTTGCACGATAGGTACGGGTGGTAAATGAAATAAATCAATTACTCCCAACCGATCGTTAAGAAGGGCAGGAGGTGGATGCGTGCGGTATTCACGGTTGATCAGAAAGGCAGTGTGCGGGAAACTTAGCGCCATCGCCGAGCGCTCGCCAAGGCACGGAGACGTGTCCCCCGAGGGGTTGTTTGCACTGAGCTGATTATTCTGTCGTGGCTCTTGACGGCGCAGCGCTTGCGAAATTAAGCAGGAGAATATAAAAAATGTGATTCAATCGAAGCGTTGAAGTTGAAGGTGATTGATGTCGGGCTATTTTTGGGAGTAAATGAAATTGATGTTTTATTTTCGTTATCTACGTTTGATGAAAAACAAAGTGAGCCTTTGCACTGGGCGCCACTTTGATGTGTTGGTCGCTTTTTCGACCAGTTTAGGATTGATTAATGATTACTATCGAGCAAACAGCTGCTTTTCAAAACGAATCGACCGTTTAGAGGAAGAATCTGACGTATTGGGTGATTTACGCGGAAATAAAGATGATTAGTCAGACGGAGATCGTGGATTATACCAGGAGCTGATTGATTGGTATACCAAACTAGTTGATCATCGACACGCTCATACGTATAGCTGAGTGTAGGCTAAGAAAAAGTGTTGGGATAAATTTTACGGTATGGTAAGTTTTGAATTTTTGTGTATCAAGGTGTAAATGATAATGTCAAAGGATAATGGTAATATGTAAAAGTATCAACAACATGAAGATACAAAACGTGTATGCATCTTTTTTTTCAAGTAATTTGACTAGAGAATAGAAATTCAAACGTATTTTTTCTCGAGTTAAAATCGTCTTGCTTCTCTTACACATCGAGTACCGGATGCTAATCAATTGGTTGTGTATGATGGAAATTATCTAGATGCCGTACGTATAACAAGACTTTTCCAACGTTATTCAGACTCGGGTAAATTCATCCATGATTCTATACACACTGTACGATAAGTCACTACACCGTAGGAATGTTAAAGATTTGATCAAGCAAAAAAGCTCGGTACATGGAGTAATATCCTATTTCATGTCTCTCCTCCCGCATATTTACTACAGCTATGCGTGGGTATATACAACGAGTACGAGCTTATATGTGTACATACGCACGCTTGCTGGTCGATAATCACTCGTGCACCTGTTTCTCTCGAAACTCCTCTTGGGTCAAGGCACGTCTAGGCCGTTACCCCTTGTGAAAGCGCATATGCGTCCCCTCGTGACCTGCGTGGTATAATACGTGTACACGAAGGAGGATATTATACGTATGTATATACGTGTCATGCTTAGGACTTCATGTATAGCCTCTTATGTGCGTCTATTCTCCCGCCCAAGTACATCTACCCATCTGGTAATCTTGTTCCTCGTGAAGCGTGCGTTTTAGCGCACCTGCGCGTAAGCGGTTATTATAAGACTTTTTTTTCATTCTCCTGAGTTTGGTTGAGCCTTTTCCATGTCGTCTTAAACTTATCTAACTTTTTTTTTTTTTTTTTACATAAAACTTTTACGTTTCTACCAACGAAGTAAGTTAAAACAGAGGTACAATTACTGAATACAGGCATAAGTAAAACATTGATGATAATTGGCTGTAAGTATTGGTTACGTTAAAAAAAATGAGTGTAACTGTATTTCGACAGTAGTATCGCGTGAGCATGTTTGCTATTTGTATAAATTATTAAAAAAGTAACGAGTATACGAAATACAAATTCTTTCAAATACAAATTTTCTATAAAATGTAAAAATTTTAAATCTATTTTCTATCTAAATTATAAATTTTCAAAAAAAGTCACTAAAACGGAAATGACATGTATACGATAATTCTTCAATACCGATGAAAAAAATCTTACTTTTGAAAAAATGTAAAAAATTATGTCCTAACAAACATATGATATTATAACGAATCGTTATAAATGGCTTCACCAGGTCTCAGTCCATTACAGTGTGAGATATGATCAATTATTCCTACTATTGCCTTACAAGGGTCAAAGAAGTCAATCATTTTTCTCTTTAACTTGGAATTGGATGCAATTTCGAATGCCACATGTAATCAACTACATAAGTATATTACAAATGGCACTGCAGTTGAACTGTTTTATGATGGTCCTAATTAAAACACAATTTTCGCTCCAAGCAAGCCATGGTACAAGTGAGGCAGCAAGAATTATGCTACAATTTTTTTTTGAACGAATACACTGGACCACAGACCACTCAAAGTTCCAATCCTTTTGGGAATCTCTCGAGGCCCAATTTCGTTTTTATCGATTTGGCACTTCACTGCAGTTGGGACTTTTTGTCAAATTGTGCTTTAATAGGATGAACAAGGAAATTTTCTTTTAATCAAAGCTCATCGATAAAGTAAATAGTAACTCTTATTAACACTCTTTACAAATAAAGGTATTACAATTTCTCTCTATATAAATTCATACCAGGCAGTATCACAAATGTCAAATTAATGTCGTGGTTACTGATGCACAATTAATTGGCGACACCAACATGTATTTCGCATAACTTATGGCAGCTGACTTCTTATCCAACCCACGTTTGAAATCCATGAAAGCCATTGGCTTGTTTGGTTATGTAAAGAATTATACAGTGGAAATAATACCAAGAGTATTGAATTAGACGCCTCGTGTTATAGTCCTAATAAAAAGCTGAAAATAAAAGATGAGAGAAGCATTTAAAAATGAAATTTATTTTTTCTCAGATATTTTACCATTATAAGTATTTACCCCGTCACATTTCTCTAGTCAACTTACTACAACGTGCACTGTTTTGAATTGCCTCCTAATTTAGCATTACATTTAAGAATAACAAATAACAATTCAACAAAATATGAAAACAAATAAAATATTTTTATTATTATAACAAAAATAGTTAAAATATCAACAATCACACACATTCACTGTAAGTAGCAGTATTCCCCACGATGGTTTTTGTTTTCTGTAAAAAGTCCATAGGACTTATTTCTATAAAATCCAAATAATTTATGGCCACAACACTACTCCGAGTACTAAGGGGTCAACCCTCGTAACTCAAACAATACAATTCGACTCGATTTGAAAATCTGTATTCGAGTGCTTGCTTATTTCCTAATATAACTACCAACTTTTTACAACGAAGCAAACATCAAACAGAATATAAAGGCTGTGTTCTTAATGACCGGCCAATTTTGCCTGTCTCCTGTACCTTGCAGGTACCGCACCTCGGACATTAAATTAGATAGACCCGTTCAATTACCCAGATTTCCATACACCCTGCATTCTTCCACGCGTAATGGAACATTAAGGCGAAATTTCCAAAAAGAAGGAAAAACATCCATTAATAGCGAAAGGCAGCAGAGTTATAACTCAATGAATAAAATTACTATAAAGTTGAGGAGCGCGAGCACTCTCCCGTTGGCCGTCGGGTGAGTATTTTTATAACTCAATTTGCCGGACATAACTGAGAGCGTGTGCGTAATAATTAGCCCTGAGCCCGCGTAACGCACACGATTTACTGTCGATAAATATCGACCCTACCTCTCCCGTCTTCATCTCCAAACCTCGCGTAAATTGAGTGAGCGCTAAGATAACGGGGTCCCTTTGTTCAAGCCAAATCCATTAAGTCGCCATCGGCTCTCCCTCGCTTATTCTCTCTCTCTCTCTCTGGTGTTTCCTGTGCAAGTCTCGATAAGGATTACTCAAATCGTAAGGATAGCTGATACAGTTCATTCGTTGACACTCGAAATATTTTTGTGAATTTTATAACATCTTCAAGACATTTGTTACTTTGGAGAACTGTGTTGATAACTAAATCGTCGACAGAATTCATTGCCAATCAAACGATTATTTTTTCATAAAGACATGTACTCGAGCTGATTTTAATCAAATTTTTTTATATGTATATTTTCACCTTCTATTTATTGTATACATTCATTAAACAATTTGTGATGATTCATCTTTTATAAGTCTAGTGCTGTGGGACTACGAATCCATACTATATCAACTCGTAAAATTTACTCACCCACTCTTTGTTTAGCAAATCCCACACTCAACCAATAGGTTCTTGAATTGCAAGTATATGAATAATTCCACTCTAGATTCACCTACTGTCACTATTCTCGTAGCGCCGATAATACATTTGCAAGATTGAAGAAGCGAGTAGAGATATAGATCACCAGCATCCTCGATGTATATATTATTATGTCCCAGAGCCTTTGATCTGCCCCGCTGTTGGGAGTCTCTCTTTACTATGTTGTACCATATACGCATATACATATGTACAGAGTTCCACTTAGCTCAGCATTACGAGAAATCGATGCACCTTGGCATCATCGCTAATATACCTACGTCGCTAAGTCAGATGACGACTGCATGTACGCGCGATAGGAGCAAAGGAGCAAGAGGAGCAAAGTGGAGGCTGGCTCGGAGTATAGTGCTCGTCCCCCTCCCTCCCTCACTTAGCTTGTATGCATTATTAAAGGAGCGTAACGCATTTGTAGCTTCTTGAGCGGATTCCCTTTCTCACTCCCTTGCACTCGCACACACTTGCTCGGCGGCCCCTGTCGTGCTCCCGTGAGAGATGCCAACGAGCTCGAAACAGCAAGAGCCCGAAACTGGTTTGCTGCTCGCGATATGCCACGACTTGCGATCTGCACCTCTCTCTTTTTTTTTTTTTTTTTTTTTTTTTTTTGCTCCTCTTCGGGAACAAATGCATTTTCGTATCCAGTTTCATGAGGATGCGCACACGTACACGCATTTGACCGTCGAACAGTTTGTAAATGCAGTTTGCGTAAAATTTTTAGGGGTTCGTGCTTTTAGACATTCGTTAAAAATTGTTTAAGATTGTAATTTTTTCATGTTTGAAGTAGGTATTTTTAAATTATTCACCGTTGAATACCATTACAGCAGAAAATGTGTGGTGAACTCTTCTGGTCATTTCAGTTTTTTTGGAGTAAGAGAATAACAAGGCTTGCCTCTTGTCGCTTAATAATTGGAAACCTATACACTGATATACTATTACAGATGTATCTAATCAGGACCAAAACCGTAGATATCAAGAATACTTACATTGTTTCGTAAGCTAATGAAATTGAATGAGAAATGCTAAATTTTACTACAGAAGAGTAAACAAAACTTATCAAATTCAACATTGGCATTTCTACAAGCATAAAACTAAAAGATTTTACTTTCTCGGCAATAAGATGTAAAATAATTGAAAGCTCGTTATTCTTGATCCCTATATTTACGTCAATTTGTCCGCAGTGTTCTAATTTGAGAATCCATACCAGCATCAACTGCTCTCGCTAAACTCATATACTAGTGTGCCTCCTCACCTGTACGTAGCTTTTGTGGGCACGAAACACCTCTTTTTTCGAGGATAAATCGTAAAACGCTTTACGGCTGGCCGTTCGAGGGGAGTTTTTACGGCCCGTGATATACTAGCAGTGGCCTCGGATCTTATCTGCTTATTAAAAGTAACGAAACGTGTGTGCGTGCGTGCGTGTTCGCATACGCGATGGCTCATTGCTCGCGTAAGCAGCTTTGATTAAGTTATTGTTAGCGCGCGCTCTCGGGCTTGCACGTGAATGGATGCAACACCGAGGAAAGGGTGGGTTTTACGTGAAGGGCGATGTTATTACATCGACGATGATGTGGAGGAAAAAGAGAAAAATTGATGGTTTGTCCGTGGAGTTGTTGGATGAGCTGTAACTATATATCCACGTGTAAACATTTTTTAATCGCTATCACGATTGCTGTGTTTTTATTTGTGTTCTTATCGTTTTCAATTTCTGCGTATCTCAATACACTTGAACGTGAACTAAATAAGTTGTGTTGCATTTTTTCACTGGTTTCATGTGCATTTTATAATAATGGAGACTCATTAAAAATGTGAAACAAGTGAAAACACGGTTTCCTAACTATTTATATGTCAAGCAGCACTCACATTCGCTGTGTAAAATAATTAAAAATGTTCAGGAAAATTCCTCCTTTTTAAAACTCAATTAAGAAAAGCACACACGTTACGTTTGAATCGCGCTTTCTACTCTTACTGGCTGGATTCGAGTTCATTTTCATAACGCCGATTATAAAACCAGTCTTGATTGCGGTGTTGCGTTTGTATTATTGATTATTTTCTCGTGCAGCTGTAAAAGTAGGCGTGACCGTAGCTCGAGCGGATAATCCACCTGCAGTGTTGTGCCAAACCCTCGATAAAAGTTGTAAATAATTAATGTAAATTTCTCGGTTTAAAGACAGAAACTACTCGATCTTGAGCAATTAATTGTGATTTTTTTCCATTCTCATCGATCCATCATACGTGTGCCAAAAAATTGAAAATTAATGAGCTTTGATATAATTTTTGTCGAATTTCACCTACATACAGTTGCATAATGTATTTTTATCGAAAATAAAATCTCGACAAGCCAATCAAGAAAAAATATCATCTTACAAAATTTTTAATTCAAATCAAAATTTAAAAAAATCTTTTTTTTTTAATGTTCTACCAAGAATAAAACATATTTTGTTCAGAAGAAACCCACAATTTACTTGTTGATCAATGTATAAAGTTTTGAGGAAACGTTGTTTTTCTCTTACTAAAACTATTGTGTAACCCTGTTGACTCAGTCCAACTAGTTTTCTTACAAATTAGCACCTTTCTGTTTTGGCAACTAATAACTGAACTGCCCCACCTTAAGTCGTAGTTTTTAAAAAGTTGCTTTTGATGAACCGTGGATGGTAGAGTTATAGTTTTTATTTATTGGTTTTACCTACAATTTTCAAACCCTCAAAGGTGTATCATTCCCTGTGCATCTTAAACAGCGTGATTCCAACTATCGTAAATAATGACGCAGGGCCATAGGGGCTCTGAGAACGGTGCGAAACAAAATACCAATGTTTTCACGGTCATTGCGCTCTTTTTTTTTTTTTTTTTTTTTCTTCTTGCTCCCGTGGATGAGTATGCATCGCATTCCTCTTGGTTCATGCGCTCTCCCATACACTCACTCCCAGCAAATAATGAGAGTGCACGTGTGCCTTCTAATCTCGATATCCCATACATTTGCGTACAAGACTTGCCGTCTCATTTTAAATATAGCATCGTGTAATTTATAATAAATGACTTACAAATGCAGTGCTTCTTTATTTTCTTTTTTATCGCAAATGTCTGTGAAAGTGCACGTACTTGTTTAATTGTAAGAAGAGTCATTCTCGCGGTACGGTGAAGTTTGATTTATTAATTGAGATTAAACATACGTTGCACTAGGCTGAGATAAAGAAATATCAAAATGTTTAAGAGAAAAAAGTTTGAACACTGTACAATTTTTTAACCGACTTTATTATATTTTAAGTTTTTTTATGCAAGTCTAGATATGTACTAATTTGCAACTTTCACTTCTAGTCAAGTTGTTGTAGTTTTGAAGACAATGATAAAATAGTGTTTTAGTAAGTCTTAACCAGTAAATAAGTAGATACATATCTTTAGGGGGCTCATACGAGTGTCATTGAGGAAAAAAAAGTTAGCTAACAAAATGTATGATTAGATTAAAAAACCTTATAGCTTTTTATTAGGCACAATAGTAACAAAATTTATTTCAATCGTCTATTCTAAAGGGTGTACTGGATGATAAATAAATAACACAAATTCTAAAGTAGTCAAAATTTTTATTCACAGATTTCTATAATTCTTTGTAATAACAACTCTTTATACATGTACGACACCACCTTTGTACTGACGACAAAATTCAAATATGTTAAGACAAAGAACGATTGATAACCTTAAAATATTGTGAGTACAACGCAAGACTAACATGAGTCGAGGCTAATCTCTACTTTCACGGAGCTCTACTTAAACCGAAATAATGTACGTATTAATGTAGTATGCAATAAAAAAACCAATTTTGTTAAAATTGTACAAAGTAGTAGTTTTTTGATTATTGTATAACTTGATTTGTTGACCGTTACTAAACATTACAGACATCTTTAAGTTCTTTGTCAAATGACTTATTGGTTGATGTTGAACAATGTGCTATAGCCATGATTTCATGGGGGCTGCCAACAATTTCCACTAGTATGTTTAACTTATCATCCGGAAGTAAATCATTATTTGGATCCAAGACGTAATTTGAATCCAGAAAATCTACCCAATCGTTATTCTTGCTCCATTGTGTCAGCTTTTTTTTATTGTCACTAGTGAGCAGCGAAGCTTTCACGGTGACGTCAGTTAGGGAATCAAGGATGCCGGAAACTATTGGAGAAAAAAATATTCTCATGTCTATGTAACTGCTCGGTTCTTTTTTCTCAAGTGCAAGATAAACTTTCCATAACTTTTCGTGGAGTTTCACTTCGTAATTCGGAGAAAATAGGTTCTTATTTAATCGTGGGCTCCAAAAGCTAAAGTGATTGATTCTCCACTGAAGAAAGTACTTTACACCAATCTTTGTTTCACCGAAGTAACTTACTTCTTCGAAATATTCACCAGTTGCACTTAAACTTTGGAGGTAAAAGCTCACCAGAAGCAAAGACAAGAACAATTTATAAAATAAATATTTATCAGGCGTCATGCTAAATATTTTCTTTTATACTTTCTAAAAAAAATTTTATCAAAATTTATTTCAAACTAATAATATTTTACAAGTAATAAGTCGATGGGGCTAATACTCTCTGAGGCTCCGAACTGTATGTTACAAAATATGTAGATTGTGGAATGACTGACGAGAGCAGCGCTGCGAGTATACTTATGTACACGTATATATATGATAAACTAATGGAGGGGCTACAAGAATTCGAGTTTTCGACAAATAAGTCATGAAATGGCTGCCAACAACTAAAATTCAATAATTGATTCTGTCTATTGTTTCCATTCTTTTTAATTTTTGGTTTACATTTGAACCACCAGAATTAGATTATATCGTGACAATAAAATAATTTATGTATAATCAACACTAGAATAATGCAAAAGTATAAGTTTTTTTTAACGTCCATAAATTCGCTAATTAAGTTGGTAATCCTTGGTTATTCCTATAGTATAATAGCAGCTTAGTACGTAAGTTTTTGAAAATGTCACAAGAATGTAGTTTTTATAAAATTACTTAGAAAATATTTCATTTTATTAATATAACGTACGATAAACGTAAGAATCTCGGACAAAAATAGGAGTAAAGTGATAAAAAATTGTTATAGCAAGTTTTTATTGCACACATTTGTAATAGTTATTGTTAAAAATTTTACCAATTCCTCTACCTTTTGACGCCAAATCATTGAAATTTCTTAGCCTTTGTAGATTTTTATTCAATATGAAAGTAGACATGAATATAAATACGTCAGCAAAATGAATTAAATATATTTTTAATAAATTTTCAGTTGTTTTTTTCTATTATTGTTGAATTCAATTGGCTTTCACACAACAGAGCAGACATCTTCAAATTGTTCTTCTATTGAATGTTTCATTGTTGTTAAACATTTCGTAATCACTACATGTTCGTTTTCCCCATAAACAACTTCTACTAGTATGGTTACCTTGTCATCTTGAAGAAGGTCGTTTTTTGGATCCAAGATGTAATTTGTGTCCACAAAATCCATCCAATCACCCAAAAGATCCAATTGAGTCAGCTTCTTTGTGTTGTCACTGGTGAGCAACGAAGCTTGCGCAGAAAATTTGGGTATCGTAACGAAGTGATGCTCAAATAATTTTGAAAAATATATTCTCATGTATAAGAAACTGTTAGATCTTTCTTTCTCAAGGTTAAGATAAACTGCCCATGGCTTTCCGTCGAGATCTACTCGATGTGTTGGAGAAGAAATATTCTTACTTGTGTCTCTTGTCCAAAAACTAAAGTTATCAATTGCCCATTGAATAATGAACTTTTTACCAATATTGGTTTCACCAGCGAAAATTACTTCTTCTATGCCAGTTCCGTTAGTTGCACTGGAGCTTTGAAAAAAAAAGTTAATCAGGAGTAAAGATGCTATCAATTGACGAAGTAAATGACTCTGAGACATTTCAAAAAATGTTTGCCAATGAATGATATAAAAAACTTTTACAACAAGCATAAAGCAGTTGTTAATTGAGACGATGTAGTGTTCCACTCTTATACTGTTAATGAGTAAGCGGTGCTTTTACTATCTGAAATCGTCAGTCGTCTGTAAGGAACTGTGCATAGAAAAGTAACTACACTTGCCGGTGCTGCGTCTATATCTATATCCGACGAAACAAGCAACTTGGAGGGGCAAGTTTTTGTAGTCAGCTAGAATTCAATAAGCTTACCATAGATAGCAATTTTTTAAAACTTTGTTGTACCACAAGACAAAAGCATTTTATTTTCTTCTTATGTTTCATGTTAAAAAATTTAGATACATATCAATAATAAAAAAAAAACTGAGCATGATGTTCAGTCACCGTCATGTTTTAATCCTATAGATGCACAAAAATTGTATAGAAATGCTAAAATATTGACGAGTTCTTGTGTATAGTGACTCGATTGATTGAGCACGATTATGAGCAGGATCGATATCTCGAGTGGAACAAATAATCGTAAATTACCTTTTTGACAAAACATTTAATACATGCGAGAAGTAATTTACCTTTAAAGAAAAATTACAACTCAGGTTTATACAAAAATATTTTTTCCGCTACGTTCTAACATAACTGATATGTGGCATGTAAGAGAACAAAACGTGCCATGATTAAATTTATAATGGAACTTTAATTTGTTTGTCTGAAAATTCTTTAAGTCCGTCTAATGATATGATAATGAATTACACTTATTCTCGTTCAAAAAAAAATATTGTTTTAACATACTTCAAAAACTTATATAAGCTATTTTTACTCAATAAAACACTACCTTGTTTAAGTTGATACCTTTTAAGTGAACCTGTTGAAAAAAAAAATTATACTATTAATTTCGTCCTGTCAGATAAATAAGATGGTAACTCAAAATTAAAAAAAAAAAAAATTAGATACCTAAAAGTTAGACTTGAAGAGACTTTGTTTTTCTTTTTTAAAACTAGTATTATTTTATACCATAAGAAAAATTGTTGAGTGTTATTTTTTACAAGAACATATATACTTTTTGTTAAATTATGCCTTTTTTATTTGGCATCTAGATTTGAGCTTGTAGCATATCGCGTGTACTGGATAAAATATTTTAATCAAATATCTTCATGGCTATGGTTTTAAAATTTTTTTTTTTTTGGCAGTTCAAAGGTAAAACAATTATAAAATATAGTAAAGTTTAGGTACATTAGATTTGAAACAAATCATACAGTCATTAATTTTATGACAAATAGCGTAAATAATGGTAAATCAATATTGTTAAATTATTGAAGACTTTAATTTGCATATTTTTGTAAATCTTTATTATAAATTCATCATTCTTCGTACATAATTATCATATTTGTATTTGAAATCCAAAAAAAAAGACAAGATCAAGAGTGACTCATTACAATTAGTCTTCTCTAATCTCGACTATCTTGAAGTTTTACTTGTAATAAATGCTTACATGAAAATTGATGTAGGGGGCAATACAAATTAATTTTATGTTTGTTTTCTTCAAGTTAAGTTTTATTAATTACATTATTACTTCATTCAAATAATTTTTATAAAGCATTGCAGTCTCCCGATTTTTTGTCGAATAACTGCTTACTTGATGCTGAACATTTTTTTACTCCCACATTTTTGTGGATCCCATAAACAACTTCTACTAGTATAGTCAACTTATCATTCTGAAGAAGGTCATTCTTTGGATCTAAGGTGTAATTAGTGTCTACAAAATTCAGCCAATCACCCATGTGATCGAATCGGGTCAGCTTCTTTGTATTATTTCTACTGAGCAGCGAAGCTTTTGCGGTGAACTGAATAATGTTATCAACGACTTCATCAAATAATTGTATATGATACATTCTCATAAATAAGTATTTGCTATTTTTAGTTTTCTCAAGCTCAAAAAAAACTTTCCATGGTTTTTCATCAAATTCTATTTCATAATTTGGAGAGTAAATACTTTTATCATTGTCTCGTTTCCAAAAGCTATAGTAATTTATCCTCCACTTGAAAAATAACTTTGTACCAACTGTTGTTTCACCAAAGTAATTTACTTCCTTGACAGTGTGATTGCTTGCACTTGAGCTTTGAAAAGTAAACTTAACTAAGAATAAAGACACAAGCAGTTGAAGAATTAAATAACTGTGAGACATTTTAACGAATGATTTCTCTTTTTCATACGAATAATTTCTTTGACAAAACTTTATTTAACTAATGACATGTAACAGATATATATAAATGATACAAGTGACAGATTATAAAATATTATACCACAAGCACGAAAAAATTGACTACATAGACGATATGATAGTTTTACTTTCTTTCTATTGGTGCGCGGGTCGGGCTTATACTATTTTACGCCCCGTAACGTCTGTAAAAGATAGATAAAGAACTAAGCCTCGTAGTGCTGCGTCTATATACTTATACACACCACAAATAGTCGATTAGGAGAGGCTAGAAGAATTTAAGCTTTCATAAAATAAGCAACGAAATTGCTGCCAGTAGCTGAAATTGATTATTGCGGCACTGATAAAGGGTACCATTAATAGCCATGCCTTCAAGTTTCATCATGCTTCGGTACAACAGCATTTTATTTATGTGTTATATTTTTTTTATGATAAATATTTGGGAAGCCAATTACAACGCAGTATGAACCGAAAGTCAAAGATAACTGCCTGGTGATTGGCTGTCGAAATAATGAACAGTCGTTACACTGAGCTATCGCTGCACTGAGCTATCGCTGCACTGAAAAATCGTTGAAATCAATGTCACTGGAATAAATATTCATAGTTTTACGACCAACATGTAGTGCACTGGCGATATTTCGAATGCCCCCATTCTCACTTCTTAGATAATACTGTTTTTCAAAGGTTTGCAGAAGAAAACGCCAGTTTAGAAAAGGTACACTTTTGTACGAGGGTTTCTAGGATGGTAATCATAACACAACTGTTAACGCCTTTGCTTCACCAAAGTTAGATAAGATAATCTACAGCTCTTTCGATGTAGATGACGAATGCTGAAAATTTCAGTATTGTAATCACATTCGATATAGAAATGTTGAACTGTGTGGATCAAAATTTCATTCAACTAAAATAATTTTTAATACTTCTGAACAAGGTAATCTCGTTTACGTTAGAACTTCCTCACATTAACTTTTAAACACTAACATAACATTAACATTAAAATAAACTGTAAGAAAGAAATACATTAACAACTTTTTCAGGTTAAAATTTTCAGTAAAGCATTCAGTACCACAAGCCATTTAAAAAGCGTACACTACAATAATTAACTAATCCATTTTTATTCACACAAGAGTATCAGTATCATGTTTAACTACATGTTAAAAGAAAGGTAAATCTTATAGAATAAGCTGTTACTGCTCTTACCTTTTGCTGAGGAAAGGAAATAGACCAAGTCAAAAAGGTACTTGTAAGTTTAGTTTTCCACGTGTCTTGTTATTTTTTTTCTTAGCAAAATGTAAAGAGTCTCTACATGGTTGAGCCTAAAAACCGTTTACCTGCAGTTGAAACTTTAAGTTTTTCAAGACAAATAGTTTTCATTTAACTTTTGAAATTTGATTCAAACTACATATCCACCTTTTTCGCTTGAGATAGCATTATTAGTATCTAATGGTAGACCAACATATATTTGATGATAATTATTTAGCTTATGTTTTGAAATTAAATAAATTTTGTTATAGTACCGGCATATATTATGATAACTGTTTGAAGTGTAAATGTTTGCTACTCATTTACGTCTAGAATTTTCCAAAACAACAATAATCAATACAAATAAACATCCTAAGGGCAGTCCTGTTCAAATCTTTATTTATAAACAAGTGGCGACGCTTTGATTACACGTTGTATAGGCTTTTTCAAGTCTTTTTTTTTCTTTTATTTATTAGAGTAACATATTTAGTGTTATTTGCAGTACAGTTACATCTTTTACTTCTATTTAGAACTTTTTAGATGTTTCTCTAAGCAAAAAAAATGTATTGGACTTAAACAATAGTACCTATTGTATAGACAGAATGCTACCACTTATTTATAAATAAAGATTTGAACAGCATTGCCCTGAGCATCTTTACTTGATTAGGTTCATCATCTGTTTTTAGGTACATTGTTTTGATCATTAAATAATCTATATTATTAAGAATGAACAAGTTTCCTTTGTATGTAAATTAAGTATGCTTACGTTTTCAAATCGTACAACAAACAATTATACTTAGTTTTACAGATAAGAGTTACATCCTTTTACATCAACATGATTGTTCTGAAAATTCTAACTGCCTATATGATTATTCAAGGTAAGTGCTATATTAATTGCTTCATATTACATAAACAAAAACTAAATATTTTTATTGTACGGTACGAAATAAAAAAATTGCCATTGCATACTTATTAAGTTGTCAGAGCTCAACAGCAGGCTACGCTTGGACAGTTTCCTCACCATGTGTATGTTTACGTAAATACGAGTAGAGGCAACGAATTTTCGTGTGGTGGAGCTCTTATTGCAGATAATTATGTCCTAACAGCAGCTCATTGTTCGTACTACCAAGATAAAACAAAGATTAATCATTTATCTCCTAACTTATGGGTATTTGCTGGTAGCATTTCACTTAATGGTAAAAATCCGCAGATGATCCCTGTAGAAAGAGTTTTTACTCACCCAGACTACAAAGGGTAAAAAACTTGTTTGATGTCAAGTGTATAATTCTTTCTCGTTAAGCCGTAACTCACACTGATAGATTTCTTTTATCAAATTTACTTTTTTAGATTTAGCCAGACTAACGTGGCTGTTCTAAAACTCAAACGACGAGTTAAACTCAGCAAATTTGTAAATATTATAAGTTTACCGAGCTCTGCCGAAGCTGTTAATGAAAACAGTAATATAACGCAAACCGGTATTCGGTTTATTGCAAGCGATGGCTGTGAAAAATTAGTTTTTCGCAAATTTTCAGTCATGAACAATAAGTTATGTTCTAAAAAATTGAAGAATTATTATCTTGGGTATTTAGTAGATGACTCGAAATTTTGTGTTGCTGATGAGGAAGACAAGGTTAATATTGATTATTATTATTCTCATACGTGGAACTCAAATTAAAAACAAATCTTTGAGATTTTTTCAGTCCATTTGGCCATACAAATGGGACATTTTACTTAGAAATCATGATAACAAGACGGAGCTGATTGGGGTTATAAGTCAAAAAGAAGAGTATGTAACCAATATTTCTTACTTTGTTGATTGGATTAAACATGTGCTTAAATTTTCATTAACCAACGAGAAATCTCATCGAAGTAAGTGTTTGTAATTCTCATTTTGAACTTGTTCATTCAGTTCTTACAATACACAGTATTATTTTTGAACTAAAAAATTTTAGAAATAAAAATATGGTTTCTCCTCTCAGCATGCATTTTCCTAAAATAGTCTCTATTTGCGTCAAATTATTATGTGTGCATTTCGTTTGGTTAATTTAAAATACACAATACAAGTACTTCAATCATGGGAATAATCATACATACATAAATGAAACATAATAAAGAAAAAAATTAAAATTGTACTTATTTTATGATGCTCTTGATCTCTTTAAATTTATGTCATAAAAATATTCACGTACATATATTTATAAACTTTTTAATTTTAAAAGTGCCTGCACCATCCGATTAGTTTCAAACTCTTTACATAAACAAATCTATAGATAATTTCCATTGGTTTCACCTCAGATATTTGTTTAGTACATGTCATTAAAAACCATAAATTTTATGAAAATATCATTGTATTTTAAAACATTCCATGGTATACTAGTCAAGTGAATTTACAATTTGTTTAACTAGATCAATCCAAAATTTACAAAGAACGATCCATTAGACATCGATTTCCATACTTTGTGCTCGTCGAAGTGTTTACTGCCAGCGGATCAAAGATTTGGTGTTCTGGAGCACTTATTAAAGAAATGTTTGTCGTGGCAAGTGCTCATTGTTTATTTGGCTTTGACTCGAAAAAAAATAACGTCATTATTGGAACTTCCCATAGTGACGAATTTGCACAAAGAATTAATATCATTAGGACTTACATCAACCCACAATACAATTTTGAGTAAGACATTTTTTTTATCAAGAGTATGACTATACATACATTAACCTGTATCTCCAAACTACTAATTAATATTTTTAGTACTGACGCGTATGACATAGCTGTTTTACAATTGGAAGAGGAAGTAGAACTAAACCAATACGTACAAATAGTTAATCTGACTAAATCAAATGAAATCCTTCACGAAAATCAGGATATAACGCTAATTGGATATCGGCGCCAATTTTCAAGTGGTCCTAAAGTACAATCTTACAACGCCCAAGTAGTAAAAAATAAAATTCTTAGTCAAAAACTAAACAAAGCCAATGTAACGCATGAATTAGGATTTCGCCTAGCTATTCCTGGAAATTACATGGTAATTACACCCTTTGTGGAAACAGTTTCTTATAGATCTGACTTAAAACAAAGTATTATCTCGATTTTTAGTAAGAAGGAATAGTTTTTATACTACTATTAAATAATGAAAATATAATCTTAAAATTTGGCTTCAATATAAATCTAATACTGAATTTGAAAAAAACTGAATTCCTTACTAATACTTTTTATTCTTCAGAAAAGAGATAAATAATTCAATAGTTTTTAGTTACTAATAATCAAAAAATAAATAATACAAAAAGCTACATTGATTTCGACTTCTTAGAAATAACTAATCACGATAGTATCTTTTTGAACTGAAAATCAAGATCAAATCTTTCAACCCTACAAATTGAGATAGTATGTTTTTTCATTAAAAGCAAATCTGTCTCACTAAACTACGGATACACGAATTAAGATAAAATCTTAAATGGTTCTTAAGGTTCAGCATGGCGATATTTCATTTCAAAATCTTAGTGGCCAAATTTCACTGTTTGGACTTGCTACTAGAAACAAAATTTTCAACACCAGGGTATCAGCCCATGACGTCAATTGGATTGAAAGTGTAATTAATGACGACACAGTTATTGATTACCCAAAAAATGGTAAGTAATACTTGCAAGTATTTTGTTGACTATTCAATTAAGAATCGTCTTTTATATGTTTTTTTCATCAAGAGAAATTATTTTAATGCTTGGTCACTAATCTATAGAGACTCTAATGATCAGTAAGCTTTTTTGTTACTATATTATATGAAAAAATTCCAAGACATAACAAATTTATTTGAGACAGATTATTACTGACTATTAATTAATTTTTTGAGACAAAAAAATAAATAAATGTAGATTCTTTACTGGACAGCCTGCATTGCATTTAAGAGGATTGCATCTATATTCATAGAAAGTGTCGCTGTAGATACAATTATTTAAACTTAGAGATTCTATTTTTTACTGCTGTAGTCAACGTAGAAACTTGAAAAAAAAGAAGTTTTTGAAATCATAGAAATTATTAACATGCAAATAAAACCCTGAGGAATGTTTTCTTACATGTTATGCCATTAATTTTATAGACATAAGTTCTAGTCACATTATTAAATTTTTTAAACATAAATTTAACTTTTTGAGTACATGAGCATACTCTTACATTATCAAGTAAACTATATCTGCTCAACAGAAGAAATGTTGTATCGTGTTTTTCTTAAATGTTTCCGTTTCTATTATTTTTCCATCTTTATTGACATTGATTAATTTATTATATTCGTTGTGTACGTGAAATACGTGCATAAAATTAATGTATATTTACAGAAATAAGCAGAAAGTTTTACCATTAGAGCTAAAGTAAAGTTGGGACGATGTGACAATTGTAATTTTGTATTTCGATTACGAAAAATTATCGTTAGTAAGATTGGTCTTGAAAATTAATTTCATGACGTTACTTTGTTAGTACTTTTGCTAAATTTATTAAATTATTTGTGCAAATCTTAAGCATGTATGACAATGGAGTTGTGTACACATAAAGAAGCTCATTTATCTGAATTTTCATTATACAGATGATAGTCTTGCTGTATTTGAAGCAACCTATTTCTTGAAACATATTTAGTATGTTTTTGTCTGAGAAAAAATAAAAATATTTATAAATTAATTACTAAGAGCATTGATAAAATTATTTACATAATTTTTTTTTAACTCAGTTATCAGGGGGCATCCAAAGTTTTCCAAGAGAGATCAACTTCCGTTCTACGCGTTTATGAAACCGTTACAGAGTAGTGGTATTGTTCACTTTAATCCTTGTCACGGTGCACTGATCAGAGACACTGATGTGTTAATAAATGGCCATTGCTTAAGTTGGTTATACATATCTAGAAATTGGCACAACACCAGTACTGGTTTTCGTTTGTATTATAGTAGTGGTGAACAGATAATAGAGTACGATCATGCTTTTAGTTACGAAGAAAGCTACGCGTCGTAAGAATTTAATTTACATTACAATGCTCAAATTATTCTTTGTGTTATTACTAAACAATTGCATATGTGTTTTCAGTTTTTCTTTAAATTACTTAGCAATCGTGCGATTGAAAGAGAGAGTTAATATTAGCGAATCTGTAGGTGTTATAAATCTGCCTGACTATGATCCGTTTGGTGTTGTTGATGAGAACATGAATGCGATGCTTGTCAGCAATAAATTTGAATATGGCAGATACGTGCAAACATCTTATAAAGTTCAAGTCATGAAGAATGAGAATTGTAAGCCACTACTGGCTACGCTTTATACGGGATATGAAGTACCTCATGAATCTTTATTTTGTATTACTATAGCTGAGACAGATGATGAAATTGTGAGTATTGAGTATAATATAATTTTTTCTAAACTGAGTTTAAAAAGTTTACTGAAATTTTTTTACTTCTCAGATTTCCAATGGGGGAATCATTGTTCAAAAAAACGGTAACAAGAGCACATTTATTGGATCTATCAGCAAATCTTATTATGGAGGACGCCAAAAAACAATATTGATAGTGGTAAAAGTATCTTACTATACGAAGTGGATTAGACGTACGATCAACAAAAATTTGGTATAAAATACTTTATTTTGTATATATAAAGAAAAATCGAGTATTGTAAAAGTGTATTCAAAGTAAAATTGATTATAGATTAAAAGAACAAAATACAAAACATATATGTTTTTAATTTTTATTCCTCATTTCGCTAAAGTTGTAATAAAACTTACGTAAAAATGCAGTAAAAATCATCATTTTATTCATTTTACAATCATTGTGCTTACATTTCTATTAAAGGAAGTAAATTATAATTAAATTTACTATTTACTGAAGGCCGAATATGACTTAGTGGTAAACTGTTTCATAAACTAAATTGATTTTTTTATCCATATTTTGAAAATGTAGTAACTATGAAATTATATAATGATACTTAAACTGATTTCAGTTTACTGCTCTTACATTATTTTGCACTTATTATTGTTATTAAATATGTTTACATGGATGTTAGTAAAATGAGTTAGTAATTATAAGTAGTGCTGGAACTATATCTTAAACTCTTTAATGACGTATGAAAATTAAGTTAACGACTTATAGTTAGTATTGAGTATTGAAATAACAAACGTAATATTCAAAAATAATAATGAAAACAATTCGTTTTCTACCAATTATTGGCTGAATTATATTATTTATTTATTTTTTTAATTACACGTAATTTTATGAATCCCTAATTACTAAATTTTGATCAAGCATGTAAATAAAATCTCATTATTTCTATACTAAGTAGAATTAAAGTAAAAGCGTAAGTTAATCAAAAAATCAGTGTAAATCAATTATCATAAGGCGTTTACAAAGTACTTTTTCTTCTTAACAAAATATTTATTACTTTAAAAAACTTGCGAATTATTTATGGGTTATGTAAAATTGAACAACGGAAAGCTCATTTTACCCTGAATCGATATAGTAGTTTTCCTACGAGTTTGAAAAGTCTTTGTTTGCGAACCGAGAGGTTTGCGGCCCGAGCCGAAGACGAGGTTCGTAAAGGAGACTTTTCGAACGAGTATCGGAAAACTGCTTTTTTGCCCGAGGAAGTACCAGCCTTTCAAAACCACCCGAGGGCGGAAAAGTACTTAACTAGGCACCCTGAATTTATATGAGAAATTAAAAAAAAAATTTTTTTTAGTCTAACGTTTGTATTTAATAACTTATTCTAAATACTTTACTCAAATAAAACTGTAGTTAAAGATTTTTTCAAATCATTTGTAAACAAGACGCCTCAAGTACAAAGTTAGTACAACTTAATTTATAAATGAAAGCAGTTTACTTAGTAGTAACATTTCTGAATTTCGTTATCTATACTTTTAAAAGAATTATCTCTATCTTGAGGACGCACGAAAAATATGAAAATCTTTATTTTCATTTGACAAGAAAATTAAGCTATTATTTATTAAATAAAGATGATGAAATTAATTTGGATGGGGATAATACAATTTTCCATTGTTTTTATACTTTTTCTTTATTGCGTAGCACACTGTGATGAAATATATAAAGTTTTTCAAATATTTGAAATAAGAAGTGGCAACAGTGTATCTATAAAAAGATTTCAAGTCAACTTTAGAACTCAGAAAGTTTTAATTAAAGTAATAGCAGTCAAGTTATTTCCACACACATGCATTTTATATATCGATACGTTATTGTGTGATCGTTCATAGAATTGATCCCCTCTCGTAGTAAATTATACCACGAGTACTCTAAGACGGTAACTCGACTTAGTACCAGCCTGTCATCGAGCAAAGTAAGATATACTAATCTACATCCATTTCAGTTTTAATTACTTAAACATTAAGTTTGTTTCTTTTGTACTTAATCGTTTTTACTTTCCGAACGTTAAACTATTCTATTTTGCACTATATTTCCCTCATTGATCGATATAATATACCTAATAACTATTACAAAATTTTTGTGCTCGCTACTTGCTTACTTTTGCCTATGACCTTCTAAAATGATAATAATTAAAAAAATTTACGGGTTAATTATATCTTTTCAGGTTCATTCAGTTTCACATATCGTAAATTTTCATCTTTATTATGATTCTTCTGGAAATTATAACGGTGTATTTGGTAATCCAAAGTAAGTGTCTTACTTAACTATTTGATGTGATCTGAGGAGAAATTTAAATAATCGTTATTATATGGTACAAAATAAATTATAACCATTGCCACATCATGTTTATTAAGTTATCAGAGCTCAACAGCAGGCTACGCTCGGACAGTTTCCTCACCATGTGTATGTGTACGTAAATACGAATAGAGGCAACGAATTTTCGTGTGGTGGAGCTCTTATTGCAGACAATTATGTCCTAACAGCAGCTCATTGTTCGTACTACCAAGATAAAACAAAGATTAATCATTTATCTCCTAATTTATGGGTATTTGCTGGTAGCATTTCACTTAATAGTAAAAATCCGCAGATGATCCCTGTAGAAAGAGTTTTTACTCACCCAGACTACAAAGGGTAAGAATCTTGTTTAATGTCAGGCGCATAATTCTTTCCTCGTTAAATGGTAACTCACACTGATGGATTCCTTTTATCAAATTTACTTTTTTAGATTTAGCCAGACTAACGTGGCTATTCTACAACTTAAACGACGAGTTAAACTCAGCAAATTTGTAAATATTATAAGTTTACCGAGCTCTGCCGAAACTGTTAATGAAAACAGTAATATAACGCAAACCGGTATTCGGTTTATTGCAAGCGATGGCTGTGAAAAATTAGTATTTCGCAAGTTTCAAGTCATGAACAAGCAATTGTGTTTTGAAAAATTAGAAAAATTGTCACTTGGATATTTAGTCGATGACTCAATTTTTTGTCCCGATAATGAGAGGTACGAAGTAAGTATTAAAAATACTAATTAATTTTCATCACGTTTTTTCCAAACACAATGCGTTTTGATTAATTTTTTTTTATTTCTGTTTTTTGTAAGTCTTTTACTCCCTGCAAATGGGATATTTTACTTAAAAGTGATGGGAAGAAGACTGTTCTTATTGGAGTTCTAAGTGAAAAAGAGAAGTATGTAACCAACATTTCCTTCTTTGTTGATTGGATCAAAAATGTATTCAAATACTTTTCTACTGACGAAAAGTTTAATCGACGTAAGTGCTCGTTTTTTCATCATATACGTACACTGTCACTGTAACTTTCCTAAAGCATGTGTTTATGCTCATATTATACATGACCCTGGATCTCCAAGCCTTTTTCTCTATTGTATTAATTACTCTGTTGTAATTTCGACGTTTTTAAAGATTTAACTTATGTAGAATTAGCAGATCAATCTCAAAGCTACAGAGAAGCATCCATTAGACATCAATTTCCATACTTTGTGCTCGTCGAAGTGTTTACTGCCAACGGATCAAAGATTTGGTGTTCTGGAGCACTTATTAAAGAAATGTTTGTCGTGGCAAGTGCTCATTGTTTATTTGGCTTTGACTCGAAAAAAAACAACGTCATTATTGGAACTTCCCATAGTGACGAATTTGCACAAAGAATTAATATCATTAGGACTTACATCAACCCACAATACAATTTTGAGTAAGACATTTTTTTTATCAAGAGTATCACCATACATACATTAATCTGTATCTCCAAACTACTAATTAATATTTTTAGTACTGACGAGTATGACATAGCTGTTTTACAATTGGAAGAGGAAGTAGAACTTAACCAATACGTACAAATAGTTAATCTGACTAAATCAAATGAAATCCTTCACGCAAATCAGGATATAACGCTAATTGTATATCGGCGCCAATTTTCAAGTGGTCCTAAAGTACAATCTTACAACGCCCAAGTAGTAGAAAATAAAATTCTTAGTCAAAAACTAAACAAAGCCAATGTAACGCATGAATTAAGATTTCACCTAGCTATCCCTGGAAATTATATGGTAATTACACCCTTGGTGGAAACAGTTTTTTATAGATCTGACTTAAAAGAAAGTATAATCTCGATTTTTAGTAATAAGGAACAGTCCGAATCAAAATCGTATCATTCATATGATTCTATTCGGAAGTACACCTATTCATATTTACGAGAAAAAATATACCTTTTTTATATCACATCATTAGTTTTAATATCTAAAATACCGTTACAACAAGAAATAAAAATGTTTCACAATTTTTAGATCCAACACGGCGACATTTTGTTTCAAAATTTCAGTGGACAAGTCACGCTTCTTGGACTTCCTACTAAAACTAAAATTTCCAGCATCCAGTTATCGTTACATTACATTAATTGGATCGAAAGTATAATCAATGACGACACGATTATAAACTACCCAAAAAATGGTAAGCTGTTTATTGTGTATGTAGTTATAAGAGCTTATTACTGTAAATCTAGGAATTGTTTTTTTTATATCAGTTGTTATACTACAAAAAAAATTGCCATCAGAAGTTTAGATGCAAGTATATATGAAAAAGGTATTGAATTAAATTCGATTGTAATATTTCTAGTTTATTTATTTACTTTCACATTTATACTATACTTTATTGATAACAAGTAATTAATATAGTCAGCACCAACAACTACTGTGTAAATCACTTACACTATTCAGAACTTAATGATGTTAACAAAAATTAACTATCCATTAAATTTTTTATTGACTTTAATAAAATCCATGTAAAAATCTTAAGCAAAAGTCAATAATAGCACCTACAAAAATCGACAAAACGGATAATAATTTCGAAAAAACTAGTGTACCATCTAAGGGTAGATTTACGTTATAAGTGCGAAAAATACAAATTCTGGTACAAGTTGTGACTAACTCGCAATACATAGTGATCGGAATTGTCCTACTTCTGTCGGCGAATTGCAAATGCAAAGATTTTGAAAATTCAATTTTAATTGATATTTCTATGAACATATTATCAAAAATAATTTAATTCGTTGTAGTAGACTAACTAATGTATCAAACAAAAATTAAGTTATAATATGAACTTAATGTTCCTCGAACTGTTTAATTTCTTGCGTTAGTATTCGCAATCATCCCACTGTACCCTACACTTAAATAAACTTAATTGAGTACATGTGTGTTATTTTTCAACAATTATTCAATAAAAACACATGTATGAGAAAATTGGTATAACTTCAAACACAATACGATTTAAAAAATAGAAAAAGTATAATTGAAGAAACATTTGAACATTAAAAAAATTTGACATGTTAATATTAATATTGAACGTTGTAGTTTACATTTGTAAATTATGTATTACCGAGGCTATGGCTCACTCACCGTGAAGCAAATTTTTTAACAATATAAAAAGATTTTTTCTTAGCTCGGGAGTTTTATAACAATTAGGATGTTTATTGTACCCTCGATAGGAAAAATAGCGTTGGCCGCTGATTGATGAACCACTGATGCTCTTCCAGCCAGGACGATCTAAAAGTCCTTCGGATGTTGCTTCGTTTACTACTATTCCACGTACTATTACGAAAAACTTTGTATGAAACTCGTGCAAGATGATTCCCGCACTCATGGTGATAGACTCCGATTCATAGCTGATGCTGGAAACCTATGCCGTATGATCAACTGGCACTCATTACCGCAATTCCAGAAACTAGTCCGAGTCTGTTACTGTTCGTGCGACATACCGTATTTTTCGCACTTGTTACGTACATACCTATTTCATTGTTACTCCTTATAAGCTTAGGGGACTCAGATTTTGTATTAAATCATAATTTAAGTGCATAGGTTATTACTTAGTTTGATTTTAGTAGCTTAAATTTTAATTTTCATATTTATCGTTTCAATCCGAGGTGGGGTATCGCATTGATGAATACTTGGAATTTAGGATACTGCTTTGAAATCAGCAGGGCCATAAAAGGAATAAAGATGAAAATTTCGTTCAATTAATAATTAATAGTTTTCAAATTGGAAAGAGCAACTTTTTTGATTAAAAGAATACAAAGAATTTTTTGTTGAGATGTGAAAAATTTTGGTTTTTGTATTCCATGATATTTTCTGTAAGTGTCGATTATATACTTAAATGCTAATGCAATTTTATGTTTACTCAGTTATCAGGGCTCATCCAAAGTTTTCTAAGAAGAACCAACTTCCGTACTACGCATTCATGAAACCGTTGCCAAGTAGTGGTGTAACTTACTTGAATCCTTGTCATGGTGCACTGATTGGAGACACCGACGTGTTAATAAATGGACATTGTTTAAACAAGTTGAAAGTATGGGGAAACAGCCACAAGACTATTACTGGTTTCCGTTTGTACTATATCAGTGGTGAACAAGTAATAGATCATAATCATTCATTTATTTACAAAATAGGCGACGATGAGTAAGAAGTATATTTTTATAGTTAAGTGCTTAAATTAGTCATGGTGTTACAAAATTTTATGTATATTTTTAGTTTTTCCCAGAACTACTTAGCAATCATTCGATTAAAAGAAAGCGTGAATATCAGCAAATCCGTAAATGTCATCAATCTGCCTGATTATGATCATTTGGGACTTGTTGATGGAAATATAAATGCGATACTTGTCAGCAATAGATTTGAATACGGCTACTACCTACAAACATCTTATAAAGTTCAAGTCATGAAGAATGAGAATTGTAAGCCACTTTTATTATTGCATTATCCTGGATATCAAGTACCTCATGAATCGTTGTTTTGTATAACTATCGATGAGACAGGCGATAAAATTGTAAATATTGAGTATAAAATTAATTTACTTAAACTAAGTTGAAAAGGTTTACTGAAATTGTTCATGCTTCTCAGATTCCGAATAGGGGAATTGTTGTTCAGAAAGACGGTAACAAGAGCACGATAATTGGATCTGTTTGTAAATCTGATTACGGAGAATACCATAAAATAATGTTGATAGCCATTAGAATATCTTATTACACGAATTGGATTGAGGCTATGATGAAAAGAGATTTAGTATAGGTGACTCTATATTACATCTATTTAAGAAGAACTATACATTATAGAAGTGTATTGGAATTGAGTTTCACAAAAAAAAGTTGCCATTGTTATTATTCTACAAAATAAATGACTTTGATATTGAACGTAAATATAATTGAAAAATCTTGTAATGTTTCTTGACTGTAAATACTCAGGCCATTAAAATATAGCAATGATTACAACATAAATCAAAACAGGGTTTGTTTTTATCCCCAACTTCTTCAATGAATAAAGTAATGAAATAAAGTAGTAAAAGTCATAATGTATAGTTTTTACTAACCATCACGTTTAGAGAATATGCTTAAAATTGTAATTTGGTATGATAGTCCTTCAGTTATTGTAACACGTTACTGAGATTTTATAACTTTGGTTGTCGAATGACTAAAATTTCTTAAAAGGAGCAAAAAAACACAAAATAGATATATTTTAATTTCTTTATTTTTTGTACCACCCAAGAGATAATTAAACGAATATATGTAATAGTTTCAGTCATCACTTGATGAAGATTCAAATCCATTTTTTAAGTATATGTAGTAACGAAAACAAGAAATAACATTACCCCTCGTAGTCAATCTTGTTCGATATCATTATTTATTTTAGTCAAGACAACACTTGTGTCAATAGGTAATTGCCTCAAAGCCTGTGAGTTTACATCTTGTTTGTTACAGATAAGTGGTATGCATTCAGCTAAATTACGAAAGGTTTGACGGAATATTGGGTTGTTCCATGCATAGATTAACGGATTAATACTGCTGTTAAAAACTGCTAATCTGTAGGCTACTTGCAGCATGATTGGGTCTAGTTTGTACGGTAATTTAGAAAATTGTATAAAAGATATGATCACATAGGGTAACCAGCAAAGTGTAAAACAGCCTAGAATTGATAACACGACCTTGAAAGAGAATTTAAAAATATTTTAAGTATAAAAACCGTTAAAAAACAATTTTGGATTGAGGTTTATTAGGTACTGACACAAATGCATACCTGATTGCTCTTACTGTAGTCATAATTTCTACTGAACCCAAGTTGTTTTAATCTTGCTTTTAATCTTTGTGTCTGTGCCTTCGATTTTTTGCAAATATTCCAATATAAAACAATAATACTGATCCAAATTATTGAAAACATTGGTATTAGAATAAGATCAACGAAGTAGCTAGAAAAATAAAACGTTTATAAGACAAACTATTTTTAAAAAAATTAAAAACTACCCTACATCACACACCTTGGAATGAAGTTATTGAATTTGCATGTCTGCGTTGACTGATATTTGTTCCAATAAAGGGGCATCGTAGATATGATTATAGCTATACACCAATTGACAACCATCACAGTACTTATCACTTTCTTATTTATGTATTTTGGATACTTTATCGGGTGTATAATGGCAATATATCGATTAACAGCTACTGATATAATATTAAGCAAACTTGCAATACATGCACAACAAAGAAAAACAAATCTGTAAAAATATAAAAAAGTAAAATTAAACTTTACACAAACTATTTCAAACAAACTTTTCAAATGAGAATTCTAGTACACATTGTGCACTATAGTAAATATTTTACTAGAGGATAAATAATCAAGCTCATGAGTGACAATAAAGTGTTACGACATTTTAAGTCTAAAGTTCAATGTCTACAGCCTGCACACAATATACTAAGGATCATCATGTCTGTATGGAGTTTTTAAATAGAAAAGAATTTGTTTTTTGCACCTATACTATAAAAAATATAATTCATTAGTTGAATACATATTTTAAAGTGCACATAGCATTACTTTTGAATTGTAATTTTTTTTTTTTTTTTTTAATGTGCACCTCTTGCTATAATGTTTTTTTTATGTCATTTAAAAATTAATAACTCCAACTTGAACTGCGTAAATTTTAATTCAGGTACGTTAAAAAACTATTAAGGCTTAGACTGACTTAATCCTGGTACCACGTGCAAAATTACCGTTACAGGCGCCGGTTGGCAAGGTATGCACTAATACACAAACAAAAGCAATGAAAGCCAAAAATTAATAGACTTTAAGTGGAAAAAACATTATATATCTTATTCGTGGAGGAATTTTTTGACTCGAATACAAAGCAATATACGCATTTGAAAATTATTGCTTCCATATAACTTAGTGCACAATACATGCTGTATTATTATTACTTGCCTGAGTAAACACGAGAACTTGTGGTCGCTGAGAGATGGAGAGAAATAGAAGGCTAAATCATAAATTAGCCCAAAACCTACACATAGATCTGAAATCGCGAGGCTGAGTAACAGTTTGTTGGAAGTGACGACAAATAGTTTATGGTTCAAACTGTGGCTCAGCCCACCAATTATCAAGGTCGTAATATTGCCGAATATTATTGTCACTACCAGTACTGTATCAACGTAGATCCAGTACATGTTCATTGTTTCACTAAAGTATCTTCGATAGAAAAAGACCAGAAGTAAAAATTGAACAACTGCCAAACGCTATGCAAGTGAGCTAAACTGTGGTAAGTAAAATACGAAGAAGCAAGTTGATTCTCTAGTAATTGTCAGAAATAGCGTCAGATGTATTGTATTTTACTTGAGGAACAGCTGATTTTTTTAGTAACCTCAATTAGATAAAGTAGCGGTAACTATTTTTTAATGGATTTTAAAACCTTATCTGCGCTTTGATTTCAGTTAAATCCGGTAGAGCGGTAAATGACTTGTACGATTGTTCGTATACGTAGAAGGAAATCATTGAAATATTTTTATTTTTTACAAAGTAGGATACCTACCACCAACTACCCATGATCTATTTGGTGTGCTTTACCAGCAGAGGATGCTATTATTTTACGTGCATTTAGTATAGGCCGATAAATTGTCTGGTCACATTTCGATCTTTATCTTTCAATATTGTCGATGACAAATGTTTTTCGAGATACTAATTAATTCCAAATTGCACGAGCTTTTTTGGATAAGTTTTATTGTAGTACTCCGTTTTTAAATGTTTTTTGTTAAAAAACAGTAAATTAAAATAGTATTTATCATAAGAGCTTATTTTGCAATTTCTGACTTTACTGCTTTGTAGATCAAAGAACCACTTGATAGAAAAATTGTCTTGACATCGTTGTCTTGAATCAGCTTTGAAAAGAAAACTTTTTCAAATTTCCATAAATCGGAGTATCAATGAAGCTTTTGAGGTAAAAGCCCTGCAGCCATATTAATTTTATCTCATAAATAAAAGATAATACCACAATGCCTTTAAAAACCACGAAACAAACCAACCGTTTATAATAAATTGAAAATAACCCTTGCTTATAGGAGTTCATTATTACAACTTTTCTACGATGGGATCAGTTGATAATCGTGCCAATCTCTGTATGCGCACAAGTGGCCGAGAACAGCAAATGTATCCTCGTATACGCTCCCGAAAAAGATCGCGATTCAATTAAACCAAAAAAGGGCCGTCGGGCCTCGTTTGAAACAGCGGCAATAAAAAATTTTCGTCGTGTAAATTTTTCATCCACGATTTGCATACTGCGGCCGATTTCATAACACGCGCGCCTCCGTGCGCAAGCTACCGCCGCAAACCATCGCCGGCGTTGTTTTTTCAAGCGGCAGCCATTAACAGCCAGAGAACCTCGACTCAAGAGCAGTACACGGGAGGAGGAGGAGGAGGAGGAGGAGGAGGAGCAGAAAGCGAAGGGACATCATTGGACTTTTATTCGAGAAAACCAATCATTGAGACATTTGGCCGCGCGCATCGGCAAAGGGGACTTAATTGCCGCAAAAAGCAATCATTCACCCGGGGCCCGAAAATAAAGCAGGTAAAATGAAAAAAAAAAAAAAAGAAAAAACGCGGGGCGAGGAAAAAGGACGAGAGATAAGAGGGACGCGGGCAAAGGAGAGGGCCCCGAAAAAACAACAAGGACAAAAGAGAGACGGGAATAAAGCGAGAGGCGGCCACTAAATCGAGAAACGCGCATAAATCGAAGAACGCGGCATAGCAGTGGCACTCGAATGGTCTCGCATTATGAAGTCGGGAGATGCAAGCCGATGTGGTAATGAAAGCCCTCTCGATCAAGGCTCCGCGGAGGAGAACACAGCGCGCTGCGATGATACTCGCGTCCTCCAATGCGTGCACGGCCTGCTGGACACGACGACGACGACAACAACAGCACGGCTGATCAAAAAACAAAAAGTAAAAAACGAAAATCCAGAAAGGAAGAACAGCGAGAAGGGGCTGGGAAGAAGGAGGGAAAAGATACGGGAGGTACACGGAGGGGGGGAGAGAGAGGCGCCGCAGGGATGAGGAGAGCAGCAGCTTGCGTGTCGGGGCTTAATGAATGCAAACTATACGATGCCGGCCGGGGCTCGGTGGCGGCAGCGGCGAGAGCTCGACCTGTTGTTTTCCAGGCCCCAGATAGCCTATAATTTTTATTGTCACGGGGAGAGAAATAGCCGGCCATATGTGCGCGATGCCGGTGATGCTGCTGCTGGCTCGCTGATGCTGATGGAGCTGGCTTATCTGAACGCGCCGGCGACGCGGCTGCATCGGCGACTAAGCCCGCTTTGTTTTCGTTTTGTGCGCGTCCGCTGTCCGTGTTACCGGTCACGGTTTTGTTGGCCTCTTCTCTTATACATATACGCTCAATCCTCTCTCTCTCTCTCTCTCCCCTCATCGTTTGTCGCTATGTATATGCGTGCGTGCGTGCGTGTATGCTAAGAACTTTTATTCCGCGCCTCTTTCTCCCCTAATCTCTTTTTTTCTGAGCGTTTCTGTCTCCTCTCTCTTGATCTTTTTCGCTTTATAATTCCTCTGTGGAGGAGACGCAGTTCCTTCGTCCTCTTGTTTTCTTCCTTCTCTTTTTTTCCCCCCCTTCCAAGTCTCGCTTCTTCGGTGCGTGCACAATTTTTTCTTTCCCACAGCAATAAATGCTATTTTAATTCGGCAATAAGAAGATCGGTAAGTTGAGATATTTTAATTGAAATGTATTCGCACGATTTTGATTGTACCTTTAAGGGCTTACTCTTACTCGCCGCTACTGCTTGATTAATTAAATTATAACGCAGGATGGTATGCGTGATTTATCTCTTCAACGATCAACCAAACGAATCGTTCGTCTGGACTTTATTGAAGTAAGTGAACTCCGTATTTTGTTTGCGATAGTACATGAGGGTAAAGATATTCAAAGGATCTTCTTAAATGGTTACAGTCCTTCACCTTTAAAACTTGTTCGTCTTGTGGATTCAAAATTATCTGTTAACTGTGAAACAGATGCAATTTATTTTACCTCTAACGAAAACTAACAGACAATCGAAGAAAGTGACGAGGATGTAACTAAAATACTACCAAAATTTAACAAAAATTTCGGGACAAAAGTTGTGTAAAATTTCTTCAGAAAATGATTGTGCAGTTGATAACAGATTACGTGAAAAAAATTATTTTCCTAAAAAAGTAGTTTGAAGTTGAACACATGAAAGTGAATCGGTGTATTTATAAAATTTAGTTCTTGTAATTTATACAGTGGTTAAAAAGCATTTCTTACAACATGTGATGATTTACGTATATTTAGGCTAACCTATGTTTATTAATTGTACCTAAGAATGAAAAAAAGTACAAGCTGGTTTTTTACTTTAAAAAATAAATTACTTTAATTAATCAAAAAAAAAACACTATTCATTTTGTAAGGCAGAGAAGGTATCATTATCATTTCATGTTAAGTTGAGAAAACAGATGCACCTCTAATAACTTACCATAAAAATTATACGTGTTTTTTAAATCAAAATATTAATTGAAAGTAAAACAAATATATTTATTGTTACTTTTTGTCATGAATTTATTTATTTTTTAAATCGATGAAGTTATTTTACATGCACGATATTTATTGGAATGACGATTTAAATACCTTGAAAACCGACCGGAAACAGTAAGTGTATTTACTCTTTCTCTCGGATAAAGGAAAAAAAAAAGGATAAAAACTGAAAGTCGCCAACTACATCTTCCCGAGTCCCTTCGTACCTGTACGCGCTCATTAGCATGACCCTCTGCAATAAATCATCTTTCCATGTTCGCATTATAATTTCTGATCTCCTTTATCTCCTTCTCTCCGACATATACATCCTCCTATTCCTCCCCCTCCTTAATCGTTTATTTAAACTTCGATTCCGTCCCTCCCTTCTCTCCATCGTCTCGCGCCCAATCGCGAGCCTCCGAAGAATGGCAACAGAGACAAAGAGATGGACAGAGAGACCGTGAGATCTCACGAGCTGTGCAGCGAACATCGGCTAAACGCATACGTACGGTATACACCACCACCACCACCAACTCTGTTCATCTATCTCCGATGTGTGTACGGCTGCGCTTATCATCCGTTGTGCATATAGCCGCGGACAAGCCCGTGGTATAGGCACTTTGAAGCTGTTTGCTCGGGCGCACGGGTGTAGGGGGGCGGGGGGGGATAAAGTGGAGAAGAAGCCGAGAGTCCTCTTGGCTTGTACCTCATTCTGCCACGCCGATCTCGCTCAATCGCATGGATATCATCTGTCTCGTTTCTGTCTGCGCGTGTATTGTAAAGGAAACGCGTAATGATATCGCGAGACTCGTTTTATCGCTACGAGCTTTTTTTTTTCGTTTGATGCGATAGGCGACACGATGCTAGAGTCTTGTAGCATTACTATTTTTTTTTTTATTTCCCATCAATTAGAAACCTGCTCGATTCAGACCTTCAAGCTACGATAAGAATAAATCTGTTTGTTTACATGCATGGATATATCGAGTGGTAAACAATTAATTTACTAACGAAACCTTAACATATGATCTCTGAAAACAAATTCAAACCCGAAAGTAGCTACCATTTTCCATGCGATATTGGTTAAATGTAAGGTGTTTGAATAAAACTCTGCAGTTACATGAATGTCTCCCTTATTATTTGATCTCATAACGTGAACGATAAAAAAAATTTCGAAAATGTATTGTAACAACAAAATACGATAATTGATTACTTAAAAACTTCAACATGTAGACTAGACAAGAGTAGATAGAAGATCGCCCCTGATCTGCAAATAAAACGACGATCCGTTCCGATGGACATACTACTCGTTTCAAAAAAAAGCTCCCGAAACAGTAATGGTAAAATTTCCCACACCCCACACCCACGTCCGTCTAATCGTTCGAGGTTTAAGAAGCACAAAGATACCCATCCTCCCAAGGGTCCTAGCTCGGCGCGTGTATCTTAACTATTAATCTTCCTCGCACCTATACGAGCCTCGCACAATGTTTCATTAACGCATTAACAAGCGGGCTCGATGCCCTCGTACCATAATCATTACTTGTCCGGGCGCGATACTCGCACTTACCTTCTCCTCTCGTATATGTGTCGAAGGAGGAAAAAACAAAAAAGCGCCCGAGCCAAGGAAAAGATACACAAGTGGGTACGCGTGCCAACCGCCGGGCAATCAGAGTCAACAATGTTTTATTGTTGCGTCAAATGGGCGACGCTGTACCCCGAGCGAACGAGATACCCGACACGGACAGCCGTGCATTAAGCTTATCATAACGGTATGGGCCGCGTTAAGTCTTCCCCCGCGCGCGCGAGACCATCGGCTGTCAGATTGTCCGTGATATCGCCGCCTTGGCTCTGAACAATGCGCGCAAGTGCAGGGGTGTAGGTACGTGTACGTGCGTGTGCACATTATTGTGAAGCACGAGGAACTTGCCAGCGTAAGATATCTCCGTCGATCGAGCTACATCCCTTTCTCTCCTCGCTTCTCTCCGTTCGTTGCGATCCTCGTTAAATCTACATTCCTTTACTTAAAACTAGAGATTCCGTCCACCAAAGTATGGGAGTTTTAGGGATACGCGTTTGGAAAATCACTGTCTGCTACTTGCGTTGCTGTACAGAAGATATTCGTACACAACACATCAATTAATTTTTTTACAGATTCATTCATTAATGTGCTTTCAGAAGTTTAATACAAAAAAAAACAAAATCTTTTTTTGGTGGTTGGAGTAATAGAGTTTACGAGGTCTAATTGTAGTGATATCCAAATAAAATGTTACATTTAAAGGCTAATATCATATCACCACTTAAATTAATCCCTTGTTCATTTAAATTTTTCGAAGAGCATCAAAGAAAGTTTATAAGTAATGATACAATTTTTTATAAATGTAAAAAAGTACTTGCTACGAATGTAAAAATACAGAACGTTCAAATGAGAGCACCCACATTTAATCAGGTAACCTTTTTAGAGCATTTTTCGCTGGAGTTATTAAATTGACAAATTTTTGGGGCACAATTTAAACAGCTACTAAATTTGATCAAAATTTATTAAAAATCTCTAAAATAGTAAAAACGTCGTTTACACTGACGAATGTGGGGTGTACTAAGTCCTGAGAAAAACTTACAAAGTTTTTTTTCAAAATTACAATGTACCTACGATGTTCCAACTGACTGATGTACGAAATATGCTGGTCTCGATGAAACAACCAATAACACGAGGATCTATGATAAACCAAGACCCAATAATCGTCCAACTACTGTATGGTATAGAAATGAAACACACCCCAGGAGTTTAGTATAAAACTTTGTAAGTCTCGAAGGCCAAAGAAAGCCGGTGTTTCGAGTCGGAGACAAAACAATAACAACACGTGGTAGGGGGTTGTAAAGGACACAATCTCAATTATCTTTGTCCCATGACTTGATTGCAATTTACGGCAGATGGAAAACCCAGCGCTCGCAGCTGTCCATGAAAAAAAGTGGAGCACCGTCGCGTCGGCACTGATTAACCCGTCAGCGTTTTTTGCCCCGTGTCCCGAAAAATAGCCACATTAAATTTATATCAGCGTAATAACAGTTCATCCACAAAGGGCGTTTATGCAAATTGCTCATTTCTAAATCCCACTTCTCGGTGCGCGTGGATGCCTGCACAATATGCTCGCGGCACGGCGAAACATCCGGGGAACGCAAACGACCGGGTGCGCGCAGCGGCAAAAACTCCCTGGTACTTTTAATAATCATCACACTTCGCAGGGGAAAATGAGTCAACACGAGAGCTGTTGGTCAGTACAGAAGAAAAAAAAAAAAAAAAAAAAAAACACCCATGCGTGCACGCGTATAACACAGGGGCTCATCAACGCCGCATAAAAAGCCATCATTAAATGAACTTGTCTTATGGTTACGTCTTTGTCATTATGCCGGGCCTCTGCCAAAGGTAAGTATTATATACGAGCACGGACCTCTAAATTATAATACATATATATACGGGAGTACAGGACAACAGCGACTATGCATGCACTCTCCCACAGGCCCCCGTTTCTCTCATTTCATCCGTTTTTCTTGCCTCGTCCCTCCGACTCATCCTCTTCCTTCTCTTTACTCATTACCTCCGCGCCTCTTTCTTTTACGAGCCTCTTTGCCCAGCACCAGCAGCAGGATCGGTCTAATGCGAAAGTTAGCGTGGCATAATGCGATACAGGTACATACACTCGGGTGCTCGTGCGTGCACGCGTTAACGGAACTCTGCGTGTATTCATCAAGCGCGACCTTAGGAACCTATGGAGCTGGCCGGTGAAAAAAAATGTGACAACCAATTTATAACCGGCTAAATTACAATATCAAAACACCGCGAGTACGGGGATGAGTGCGCGTATCTGCGCGAGCACGCGAGGATATATTATGCGTGCTCTTTTGTTCGAGGAAGCGAGGAGCGCCCCGTAAGATCTTTTCTTCTTCTACTTTTCTTTTTTTTTTTTTTTTTTTTTTTGTGTTTGGCTTTTAACTGCGCGAGCGTGCTGTTCTTAATGAGCATATATTAGTTTGTGCCAGGTTATATGTACCAATGGATTGTGAAAAAATCTATTTCTTGTTTTGTTTGAGCTGGGTGCACTTTTCGCATTTTTAGCATCAGATCCTCTCATTGTTATTATTTGTTATTATCTCATCGTTGTTTGAAGCACATGAGTGCTACATCACTATCAGTCGCAATTTTTTATGTTTAAATCATACTAGTTGACATCTACACGAATAAATTATTAATCATGCACCCTGAACACCATCATTTTAATTGTGAGGTTTTATTGCGTGACCCTTCAACATTTTGTCCATCGCAAAAAACAGCAAATTTTACGTACCATATAAAACACAACATTAATTTATACTAGAAACACTAATAATTATCATAATGCATAAAAATTCACACAAATACTACTTTGTGCTACGTGATTGCTATATAAAATAGAATTATAATAGTGTACTAATTTAATACAACGTAAACAATAAATAGGGTAAATCTACATCTACATAATATATTAAGTAAATTTATATGATTAATTTGAAAAAAATATTTAAAAAAGAAAAAATAAAGATGAGCAAGCTTTGTGCCAATAATTTGGTAGCAGTTTTTAAGTTAAAAAAAAACGATACGTTTTTTCATCAAATACATCAGTATTTATATTAATTTTATAATTTATACATCGTAAAATTATTGTTCTGATACCTACAGTGATGACCGTCATTTACAGTTAATATTTTAAATTATATTTTTTTTAAATCACAATTAAGAGATGCGAGATATACTTATTATTTTTGGTCTACGAAAGGTACTTGCATGTGAGCATTGGAGGCACCTCACATATACAAGTGATATGTGCATCGTTTTCCTCTCTCACCTTATCACCAACATACAATGTCATGTTTCCAAGTTTGCACTTCATATCATCTAACACAAATCAATTAAGTTTTTATGATAATTCTATATTTATTCTGTTAAAAAAAATTTAAAGTTCTTTACCTGATACGTGGCTGGAGTTATTATCCGTGCCGTTTGAAAAGCTATCTATTAAGTCACTTTTACTTTCTGAAATAAAATAAAATTTCAATGGTTGAATAAAAATCGTATTATATAGAAATTAGTTTTGGAGTATACTTATGGTTTTGTGTTATTATACTCACGACATTTGTATTCGTAGCTACATGCTTGAGAAGGCAATTGGTCTCGGAAAAATACAGGAGAGCAATTTGCATGAAGTTCGTTTGATCGTCTCAGTTCTATTCCACAACTGACACTAACACATATTTTGTCCATTTGCTTATCTATAAAATTAAACGTACATGTTTACAATTAAGCGTCGATTAATTTTTTAAAGATTTATAAATGAAAAAATGTTATTCACCATTATTTGGTAATTCTAAGCACTGACACATCTCTCGGTGATTATTTAAATAAAACACGTCCCCATAAGGGTGTATGATCCCGTTAACATTGCATGTTTTTGTCTTCTCGTTGTTCTTTGCTGAAAATGTAAAGATTTTTTTAAGTGAAACTTCTTATGTAGTGCCTCGGTACGTAATAAAGATCTGCAATAGATACTGTGCTATAAAAAAGCTACAACACTTTTTATTTCACCTACTTTTAAGAGTTTTGAAATTTTCGTTGTTTTTAACCCAACATTGATTTTGGCATAATACGGTTTTTCTCATAATTTTATCAACGGAATCACTTAGATATAAGTATTACTCACGACAAACTTCTTCTCCGCCACAGCAGGTTTTCAAATCCCTCTTGAAGATACAACTTTCATTCACGGAAATACTCGGACAATCAACCTGAGCACACAAGAACGAGGCGCTGAAAAAATTACGCACAGTAAAATTTATCTGTTTAATAAAATAACATCTAAAACTTAATGTTTTTATTACATCATCGGTATCAATATCAAATGAAATAATTTAGGTTTAGCTACCTCAGTATGATTGATTTGGCAAACTTATAAATAATTGAAAAATAAATATTTTAGTTACTAATAGCTGAAGCTTACAATTCCAAAAAATCTATATTTTAGTTACAAATAGCTGAAGCTTACAATTCCAAAAAATCTATATTTTAGTGCTCTGATTGCCCCGTGATTCATTTTAAATATCTCATCCAGCAGTAATTATATCACGCATGAGATATATACTAAAACGTGATGGATAGACAAGTTTCAATCTCATTATTTTACGATTGACGTTGTGAAGTAATCTAAGGATTTTAATAATCACTACTTGTAAGAGGCAACACGGGTGTAAGATTTTTTTTAAAGATTCCTTGTCTCAATGGATAATTAACATTCGTTAGCGTGAAATGACCAGCATGAAAAAACTGCCTCTGATCGAATATTTCAAAATCCATACTTACACGTTCATGGATGTCTTTTCACACATACATGATGTATCACAGGGCCCTGAGCGGTCTTTATCAAGCAATGAATCTCCAATCTTGTATTCGTGACCATTTACGTAGCACTTGTCTGCCGATCTACCGTCCAGGTGTGTACAGTCGTAACTGACTGCGCAGCAGTCACCTTCTTTGATATTTGGTTTGCATCCAAGTTCCTCGTAGTGTCTTATGGGACCCTTACACCTACTGTTTTTACAGTCTGCAAAATAATCATAAGCTTCATCCATATGTATCTTATGTATCACATTTATAATATCATTATTAATCAGGATTGTAGTAACTGTAACACACTGAAAATATCACTTTAATGACATTCAGTATCTTACGATAAGAAATTTAATTAAAACTACGATAAAACGTCTTTTCGAACACATTTCTCATGTATTTTGTACAAATGTAAATTTTTTTTTTATATATACATATAAAGGTACCATTTATATTTTTAAAACTATTAAAAAATTAGTTTATGGAATCTTGTTTTTCATGAATTTTCAATGATTTCAGAGTATAATATAAATGGTATTATAAAAGTGATAAAGTATTAGTATTATAATATTAGATAACATTAATTAAAGTAAATAACGTACGTACAACACTTTAATGATAAGTGTGAGAAACTGTAACGCGTGGCAGTAATTGGGCTCTAGATTTGTGTTAAATAACCAATAAACATGAAATACATACGATAAAATCTCATGTACAGTTGAGAAATAATTAAACACACAAATTTATTAGAAAAAATTTTTAAAATCCACAGATGTTCACTTACCTTGTGCTGAAAGAGCAAAGACGATAAAATTACAGCACAAAAAACTACCGATCAAATATCTGTGACGCGACATTTTACTTCACAAGTCTTAAACTCAGCTACAGATGCACGTTTCAGCAAACACAATGGAAGGTAAAGAAAAAAATTTTTCATTCACGCACTTCAAATGTTCAACAGCTTGTACCTTGCTTATAGAGATAAAATAAAGCACTGTTGTAAAGCAGTCGTGCCTAAAAATTTATCAGAGTAGGCAATAAGTCAACGAAGTGGGGAGACTACGTGTGGACTGGGGATTCTACTCAATTAAAAAAGTTACAATTTTTCTTGGTAGCTCCTGGCACGCACATGCGCCGTGGCTATACGACATGCATTTTACTATCACTTTCTAGAGATTATTGGAATATAAATCCAATTTTGCGATGTGTCGTTTACTTGGATAGAACCTCTTCTGTGATTTGTAATCTATTTATATTATCAGCAATTGAAATTAAATTGAATACAGTACAGAATCTTAATTTTAAAAAACTTATAAAATATCATGAAATATGCCAACGTATAAAAACTATAAGTTACGTTGTTTAGTATGGCCTTAAAATAGATTTTCTTCTGTATACTTTTTTTCTTTCAACGAACTCGATCGAGCAAAATATTCTTGTATGATTGTTCTTTGATGAGAAAGTTGTTGGTCTTTCTTGAAAGATTTATGCATCACATGATCAACCCTGTTTGTTTGAAATTTTATTGATCCAGACTGATCACGTGATTTTTTCACAGAGGAAAATAAGTATGAGTTTAAATTAAAAATTAAAAAAGAGCAAAATTTTTCAGCTCAGGGATCGACAATTTTTTTTAAGTCACTGCATAAATTAGCGTGTCCAGCTTACAGGTGTAGTTCTTACAAGTCCTGTGATGTACAGTAAAGTACGTATTAACCAAATTAATCATTATTTATTAAAATAAAACAAACATCGTATTGGTCATGTACAGCATCATAACTAATAAAAATTATTCATCGGATCAAAGCTGCAACTGTTACAATTTTTGTTGCATCACAATAACCGTTGAAGGTATTTCATAATATTCACCGAGGAGAGTGAAAAAACGGTTTTCGTTTCAAAATTCAGCTTATATCATTCCATAAACTCCGATATCTTAATCTTGCACATTATCTCTTACACGCAGTGCAAAATGCACCATAACTTTTTTGGACTCTACCTGATACACAATAATTACATGTGACGAGAAGAAAAACAAAAACTTAAATCTTGCCGAATGGAAAATAATAGATTCTCGTTCAAGTGTAGCGAGTATATTTTTATACCAATTGTAAATCTGCTACCATACTATTCCCCATACCCATAAATAATCCGACCTAACAAACGACGAGCAAATCGCGACACGTCATTGTGATCATTCCACAAACATCTCCCAAGGAGCTTAATCCCCTCAGCCTTATTTTCCCCCCTTCTCCCCTTCCTCACAGCTTGAATCTCTTTCTTATTCCCTCGGTCATTTTTCTTCCTTTTTTCCTCCTTTCTTCTCATTCTCAAGATCAGTCGCGCGCACACATGTGGAATTCGTCACGCTTCTCTCGTGTCTTCTGCGTCACAGCTATACAGGTATATCCCCCATAATATAATCTCTCTCTCGCGCGCATTGTGTACACGACATGACTATATGAGTCCGCGGTCGAGCGACCGCAAGGAACGCTACTCTTGCGAAGTAAAGATACCCCCACCCCCTGCTCTCGTGTTCCATCCCGTCTGTTTCGCTTCTTCGCCTTTTTTTCCCCCCTCCGTGCAAGATGAAATTACTTCAAATTATTTTCATCTTCTCAAATTTGACGATGACGCGTGGAATATGCTCCTTCGCGATTTGGGGTTTGCTCCTTACCTCGCGTGCATACGATATGCATTAAAGCTGGCAGAGATGGTTCGCATGGTCCATACGGTTGTTAGTTTGAGGACGATCTTATTTTTCAATGGTAAAGAAATTTTTCATTGCACCTTTAAAGATAATGTCCGTCAGTTGGGTGTATTACTTGTGACTTTGGGCCGATTGATCTTATACTGATGTGATGTTTAATTCGATTTCTTTTTGTCGAAGAAAAACAGATTTCTATGTGGGCTATTAAAATTTTTGTACGAATAAGTCACTGTGATATTTGAAACTAAATTTCTTCTGGCAGAAGATATAGAAGATACATTTTTTTATTAATAATCATGCGAAAATAAACTCAGCAAATCGAATCAATTCAATTATCCTCTGTTTTGACTTACTTATACATAAGTACCCTTACACATATAAGAAAAAAATATTCGTGATCTCATGTCTCGATCCAAAACTGCAAGAACACCCTTGGAGCCCTATAATTTACGAATTCCGAAAACAAAGATCATTAGGAAAGCTTTAGTGTTGCCAGGCCGGCGGGACAAAAAATCCCACAAAAACGCGTCCAGCTTTTATTAACAAGACCCTGACTGTGCGTAAGGAGATCCGACTAGTGGAAATAACAATCATTTAGCGCCAGGAAAATAAAAAAGAATCCGAAACCAGCGCATCCTGACAGACACACACACACGAAATCGTCAAAGATGACGATCTTAGAACTTTTGAGCCGGGTGGCCCATTAAAGGTGAGGCCAACAAACAGCAGCCCATTGAAAACGAGAGGATGATTCCTTAGCGAAATGACGCCAATAAGCCCAGGGGCTCTCTCGGGCGAGTCTTTTCTCAGCTTATACGCGTTCTCATTACGCGCTCGAAATCTGAGAAACTGGTCGCAATTACTCCTCTCTCTCTTTCTTTATCTCCCCTCGACTTGTCTCCTCTTCTACAATTCTCGCGAGAGATGCACCGCGCGCATGTACACAGGTTCCCAAAAGCCCCTCAAAACGGAGGGAGAAAAAGAGCTCTGCCGTTATCTTCGATCAAAAGAATCACCGCCAACATTGTCTTGCATCGCCACTTACACGCGTCCTTCTCTCTCTCTCTCTCGTTACCTTTGGGATGCCCCTCCCCTTCTTTTCTCCGCTCCGTCTCTTCTTACCGAGTCGAGCCTTGGACTTTTTGTTCAATCTCGCTCCTTATAAACCTACTCGCCCTTTTTTTTCACCTCCCATCCCTCGCTTTCTTAAAGAAAAAAGAAAAAGGAGAGAATACACACGATTTATGCTTAATCCGAGCTCGCTTTTGCGTTTGCAAGACGGAGAGAAAACCACATTCTACCCGTTACAATTTTAAAAGACAATACGAGACTCAAGCGAATACGGTGTTGTTCTGAAAAATTATCAAAACTATAAATATGGTCTTTCCGTCTATGATCTTACCTGGTCTTACCTTGAATTGTTCACATTAATCAAAAGTAAACATTGAACTGTCATTGTCTGTGAACGTATACGTGAGCAGCAAAATACTTAATGTAGCTAATGCGATGGAGACCGCGTAATTTCCGAATAAAAATGTTTTTCTCATCTCAAGTAATTTATCTATGTGTTAGAATGTCGCACGAGCTGTATTGGATGTATTTAACTGACTTGAGTGTTCAATTTTTCATCAGAACAAAAAATTTTTAATAAAAATTCATTAATAAAAACTGATGTGAAATTTTTCATACTTCTTATACAGCTCAAGAAATTTTTTTAGATTCCTCGTCTCATCAGCTTCTTTAAAAAGTTTTTTAAAAGTTTAAATCATGAAGAACTTCCTTGTCAAGTGAATCGATAAAATCATAAAATTTTTTTCTAATTGACTGGTACAAAACATTAAGATTTTAAAATTTGTAAAGCTTATTTATAGTGTGTGTATAATTTTTTATGAAATATACTGAACTTGACCTATTCGGTGATATAATACACAATGTTTTAAAAATTTTTATTTAATACTTCATAGAAAAAAATTATTGTAGCAAACCTCTTCAAGGCATTGTATTGTACTATTTCAATCACTACGATGTTTACATTGTTTTGATTATGCTTATAGCTGAGCTCGACGCGTGCTGCGTCTCTTGGCCACTTTGTGTTGTGATACTTGCTATCTGACTATTGTTGATAAAGTTTCATCATTAAAATTTTAGAATCAAGTGACTACAGATGCTAGAAAATATCAATATCAACATATTTATGAAGTTAATAAATTTTAATATTTTAGTATGCATGACCTAACACATAGAAACTAAAATATTTTTAGCACGAAAACAATTTTATCTATCCTACAGTCGACGTACTCGTACGAGAGAAAAATCATAAGCTAATCGAATCCACTTCAATGTGATATCTTTAATGCAGTGGATAGTATTTTATAGACATTGCTTTCACTCCTAAATTATATTTGTGCTTGTTAAGATACGTAAAAAGGAATTTTATGGACGGTATTGAAAGCAACGAGCTGAACATTTAAGAAATCTTCGTTTACGATAAGTGTCGCTCTAAGATACCAAATAATGGCTAGTGCTCACGGGCTACAAATGTACTTGAATGGCTACCTGTGGATCTGTTTGCAAGGATGAATTTTCCGGAGACAAGTGTTTGACCAAATGGTCTAGTCGGTTACTCCCATTGGAGGGACTAGAATCACGGAGAGGGTAACCCTTGACGCGATCAGGTACTGGACACTGCTCCACCAGCAAACAAAAGCCATTTTCGTTTAATCGCGGCCTTTGACACGGCCACTGCGTCAATGTTTGTCAATTAGTCGACTCCACGGGGATCAAAGTGATATTGACCGATTTGGCAAATTAGACTATGTCAGCACTACTAGTGATACACAGATTTTTGTAACTGATTCATCCACTAATAAATGGTCACTAGAATACTAATATATTTTAATAATTTTGGGTATTAATGAAAACTTTTTTTTTTAATTATATTTATTGGCATTTATTTATGCGTTTACTACAGTGATATTGTACATTTATTAAGTCGCAATAAAATGTTAAATTACGTTTGAATATAGTTCTGGAATAAAAAATTCTGGTAGAGTGAAAATTAATACATACTAACGAAACATAGTGCAAAATACATTTTTTACATAATTCGTAATATTTGTACATTATTATTAAATAGAGATATTATAATTCGCTGTTTTGTTTATAAAAGTTTATACCCTACTTTTAAAAAAGCTGCAATAAAAAAAAATTACAGTGTTATTTAAAACCAAATATTATACTATTGTTTAACATCTCGTCATTCTAAGTTCAAATTTTTTATTTATCTCAAAATAAGTGGTATGCCAGAAAGCCGAACTGATTTACAGCTAAAAACGCAGATACTCATTAAAAGTAATAAGCATTTACAACGTACAATCTATTGCAATTTTTAAGTTCGAACGACGATTAAATTAATTATAAACATCCATTTAAAAAATAGATTTTTTGCCTGGCTCAGGTTTGTCAAAACTCTTATTGTTACAGTAATTCGTGTTCAATAAAAATCAGTTTTTCTTAGAATGTGCAAACTTCGTCGAAATCTTTGCTTTCAAAAAATATTTTGTCATGTGAGTGCAAATAAGTACATTATTAAAAAAATTTTTTCATCTGTGATAATTTTAATGAGTTGCGTACAATTACAGTTTGAAACAAAATGGCAGTTGTATTTTGAGGATTTTCAACTGTAGATGGACAACTGTGCCTCATTACAGTTACCTTATGAATTAAAAAAAAAAAATTATACATATGATGTTTTATATTATCGGTTTATCATTTAAACGTAAGCCAATGTCATCTATTTAATGCGGTTTTCAAAAAAAAATGCTACTCATCTTATATTTATGTAACTTCTCACTTCCATACATGACAAAATAATTTTCAGGATTAAATTTTTTAGTTAAAGTACTGTCCCAGTTTTTACATACGTATAATTTCTCGATTACACATATGCAAATGTGCATTTTAAAATTGCTTTTTTCAGTAAAATGTTTCCCGCAGATCTTAAAGTAGTATTAGGTTTATCAGTCCCTGTGAATACAAGTATGCATTTTTAGATAAACTATTCGAGAATATGATTTGCCGCAGATTTTACATTTGTATGGCTTATCACCTGTATGAACACGAATGTGGGCTATTAAATAATCTTTGGTAGCAAAAGACTTACCACAATCGTTGCATTTAAAGGGTCGCTCGCCTATATGTACACGATCATGCCTTTGCAAAAAAAAATTACTAATGAAAGATTTTCCGCAGACGCTACATTTATATGGCTTTTCGCCTGTGTGGATGCGAGCATGTATTTTTAGTTGACTCGATACAACAAAAGATTTGCCACAGATTTGACATCTATACGGCTTTTTACCAGTGTGGGTATTAGCGTGTTTTTTCAAATGAGTTAATTGAGAAAAACATTTGCCGCAGATTTCACATTCATATGGCTTTTCACCTGTGTGGACAAGACCGTGCCTTTTCAGATTAAATAAGTCACCGAAAGATTTGCCACAAATTTCACATTTATATGGCTTTTCACCTGTATGGGTACGAACGTGTATTTTTAGATTAGTTGGTCGAAAAAAAGATTTGTCGCAAATTTCACATTCATATAGCTTTTCGCCTGTATGAATACGAGTGTGCATTTTCAGATGAATTAATTGAGCAAAAGATTTGTCGCAAATTTCACATTTATGTGGTTTTTCACCTGTATGTGTACGAGCATGTGTTTTTAGATTAATTAATTGAGCAAAAGATTTGTTGCAGATTTCACATTCATATGGCTTTTCTCCTGTGTGGATACGCATGTGGATTTTTAGATGATTTAACATATTAAAAGATTTGTCACAGATTTGACATCTATACGGCTTTTCGCCAGTGTGAGTATGAGCGTGTGTTTTCAGATGAGATAATTGAGAAAAACATTTGCCGCAGATTTCACATTTATATGGCTTTTCGCCTGTGTGGACGAGACCGTGCCTTTTCAGATTAAATGAGTCACCGAAAGATTTGCCACAAATTTCACATTTATATGGCTTTTCTTGTATAGAAATACAATTGTGTGATTTTAGGGAAAATTTGTAAGCAAAACTTACACCGCAGATTTTACATGCAAATTCCTTTGGACTTGAAGGCGGCTTCTCACTTACACAGCGTCGTTCATGTTTCTTCTTATCAACCTCCATTGCAGATGTTATTTCCAAACGTTTCCAGCAAGTGTTTATCAAGACTTCAGAAAATGCTATGGTGATACCAAAACAGCGATTGTTGCGTTTAGGTAGTAAACTTGTAAACAAAATTTTTTTTACATAGAAGAAAGTTGCTATTCTTCACGTGACACAACGGTTGGAAAGAAAAATAAAATGATTTTACGTTGGAAAAATCGTATCAAGTTTTTGCAAACATCCAACTTTCAACTGTAGTCTTCTTCTAGAGCAGCAAAATGAAGATTTTCGACTCCATTTGTATCACATACAGTTATGGATATAAGCAGGTTACAGTCTAAAACAGCACGAACTGCACTGTAGTCACCAAAAACTTTTGTACTAACTTATCTACACTTTCCACTTAGCCTAATATTTTGATGTTTGAATCGTAATGTTCATACACATTTGGAACTGATAGCGATACATTAAACAAATACTACTAGCGCTCGATGAGCTGTACACTGCGTACTTCTTACACCGAAACAAATTTGTTACCACGAGATGGGTTTTGAAGCAACTATGGTTAATCATCGGTATTTCAAAAGTTCTAAACTATAGCCTCGTATGAGGTAGGACGTGCAAGGTCCAAACTTGGTAATATAATGGACCTGGAGAAAGCTATTTCGCAGTTGTGATGTGTCGCACTGTGAGCCGTTACAAATGTACGAGCTCGATGATTCATTGAACTTGGAAAGTACGAGTTAAGAACAGGGACGGATCGAGCAGTGAACTTTGGGGGGGGGGAGGGTGACAATAAAGAAAAAGGAAACTTTTACTGTATTTGTGAATATAAACAGTACTCAACTTGACACGTAGTTGTTGGGTATCGTAAATTAACCATGAGAATTGATACTGCACTGAATAGCGTATGATTTTTCTTAAATATTCAAAGTTTAGCGAAGTAAACGAGCTTTTTCGATTTCATCTGTCATTTTACTTCAGTTATTACTCAAAAAAAAAACATTAATCGTATTTATTTCCCCACTCAATTTTCCAACGTTAAATTAATAAATAATTTAACTTATTTAAAAATCGAAATTACTTATCTTAGAAAATTTTGTATCTTTACTTTACATTAGATTTTTTTTTAATCGAGTAAAAAAAATTGAGTTTAATGAATTTTCCGTACAAATAAAAAGCCCCAATATAAAGCACCTAATTTAAAATATTAGTAGCTAATAATTCTCAGATAGTCGAAGTATTGTAGATTTTTATTATACATTTCTTCTTAAATAGAACAATTTTTAAGGTTTTATGCAGGGGCAGACTTTTTTTAACACAAATTCTTCAATCGTAACCAAAAAACTATACTATAACAGTAAATTATCCTTTTATACTAGCAAGATAAAATGCGACTAAATAAGAGCATAACATACGATAGTTCAGTCTCCGTATACACTTTCAATGCAGATCATTATAATGAATATGATGACAAAGCGGAATATTTATCGTTAATTACATCCATTCAGTTGATTCTAAAATCTTAAATAAGTATATCAGATTTATCAGTTTGTATGAATACGAGTATGCATTTTTAGATAAACTATTCGAGAATACGATTTGCTGCAGATTTTACATTTGTATGCCTTATCACCTGTATGAACACGAATGTGGGCTTTTAAATAATCTTTGCTAGCAAAAGACTTACCACAATCGTTGCATTTAAAGGGTCGCTCGCCTGTATGTACACGATTATGCCTTTGCAAAAGGAAATTACTAATGAAAAATTTTCCACAGACGTTACATTTATGTGATTTTTCGGTATCATGATTGACAGAATGTACTTTTAGATGTCGTATTTTAACAAAAGATTCGTCACAGATTTTACATCTATACGGCTTTTCGCCAGTGTGTGTATGAGCGTGTGTTTTCAAATGACTTAATTGAGTGTAAGATTTGTTGCAGATTTCACATTTGTGTGGTTTTTCGCCTGTATGAATAAGAGCGTGTATTTTTAAATGATTTGATTGATAAAAAGATTTGTCGCAAATTTTACATTTATGTGGTTTTTCGCCTGTATGAGTACGAGTGTGTGTTTTTAGATGAGTTGATCCAACAAAAGATTTGCCACAGATTTTACATTTGTATGGCTTATCACCTGTATGAACACGAATGTGGATTATTAACTGATGTTTGGTAGAACAAGACTTACCACAATCGTTGCATTTAAAGGGTCGCTCGCCTGTATGTACACGACTATGCCTTTGCAAAAGAAAATTACTAATGAAAGATTTTCCGCAGACGTTACATTTATGTGGTTTTTCGGTATCATGATTGCGAGAATGTACTTTTAGATCACTCATTCTAACAAAAGCGTTGCCACAGATTTCACATTTATATGGTTTTTTTCCTGAATGGTTATGTGTGTGCTTATTCAGACTTCTTAAGTGAGAATAAGATTTGTTGCAGATTTTACATTCATATGGTTTTTTACCTGTGTGAACAGTACCGTGCCTTTTCAAAACAGATGAGTCACCGAAAGATTTGCCACAAATTTCACATTTATATGGCTTTTCTTGTATAGGGATACAATTGTGTAATTTGAGGGAAGATTTGTAAGCAAAACTTACACTGCAGTTTTTACATGCAAATTCCTTTGGACTTGAAGGCGGCTTTTCACTTACACAGCGTCGTTCATGTTTCTTCGTATCAACCTCCATTGCAGATGTTATTTCCAAATATTTCCAGCAAGTGTTTATCAAGACTTCAGAAAATGCTATGGTGATACCAAAACAGCGATTGTTGCGTTAAGGTAGTAAACTTGTAAACAAAATTTTTTTTTACATAGAAGAAAGTTGCTATTCTTCACGTGACACAACGACTGGAAAAAAAATAATAAAATGAATTTCACGTTGACAAGAAGCGAAACAATTTTTACATTAACAGTCAAAAGATCTAGTGGTAGTTTTCGTCACATGAGTGCCATCGTCACCTGGGCCATGCCTATGGCCCCGAGGGAGTCTTAAATAGCTATGCTTTTGTTTCCATAGATAGAGTAACAAACGTGACGAAACACCTCAAAAGCAAGAGAAAGTAGTAGAGAAAATTTTACTGTTAACATGAACGTTTTTGTCAACTGTTGTTGAATCCAATTATTTTTATAAAACTAAAATATTTAATAATTTGATGCAGGAAAATCAAATCTATTGTATGCAATAGATTGTTTGACTTAGTTCCAACACATTATTTTAGTCTTTTTTGTCTCTGAAAAAGTACTTGAATAAAACTCACCTCCGTTTTTTTAAGTTCATCGCGATACGTTGTCTCTTATTCCTCCAAGTAACATCCAGTGATATTTCTACAAAAATTATTAAAATCTCTTACTGTAATACTTAGAAATACACTTTATCAACGCAATCATTTTACTCTAGAGCTTTTGTCACTTCTAATATTAATCGTAACAATAAAAGTGTATTTCCCTTGAACTTACAATTTTTATTTGCAAACATCCAACTTTCTACTGTAGTCTTCTTCTAGAGCAGCAAAATGAAGATTTTCGACTCCATTTGTATCACATACAGTTATGGATATAAGCAGGTTACAGTCTAAAACAGCACGAACTGCACTGTAGTCACCAAAAACTTTTGTACTAACTTATCTACACTTTCCACTTAGCCTAATATTTTGATGTTTGAATCGTAATGTTCATACACATTTGGAACTGATAGCGATACATTAAACAAATACTACTAGCGCTCGATGAGCTGTACACTGCGTACTTCTTACACCGAAACAAATTTGTTACCACAAGATGGGTTTTGAAGCAACTATGGTTAATCATCGGTATTTCAAAAGTTCTAAACTATAGCCTCGTATGAGGTAGGACGTGCAAGGTCCAAACTTGGTAATATAATGGACCTGGAGAAAGCTATTTCGCAGTTGTGATGTGTCGCACTGTGAGCCGTTACAAATGTACGAGCTCGATGATTCATTGAACTTGGAAAGTACGAGTTAAGAACAGGGACGGATCGAGCAGTGAACTTTGGGGGGGGGGAGGGTGACAATAAAGAAAAAGGAAACTTTTACTGTATTTGTGAATATAAACAGTACTCAACTTGACACGTAGTTGTTGGGTATCGTAAATTAACCATGAGAATTAATACTTTACGGAGCAATATATAATTTCGCTCAAATATATGAAGTTTAATGAATTAAACCAACTTCTTCAATTTTGTTTACCATTTTACTTTAATTATCTCTCAAAACAAAATATTAGCTGTATTCTTTTTTCCTTGCTTGATTTTCCAACGTTAAATTACAACGTATTAACGGACCAACAATTAACTTAACTTATCAAAAAATTAAAATTACTTATCTTAAAAAACTGTATATCTTTAATTTACTTTAGATTTTAAAAAAATCAAGTAAAAAAAATTGAGTTTCATGAATTTTCCGTACAAATAAAAAGCCTCAATATAAAGCACCTAATTTAAAATATTAGTAGCTAATAATTCTCAGATAGTCGAAGTATTGTAGATTTTTATTATACATTTCTTCTTAAATAGAACAATTTTTAAGGTTTTATGCAGGGGCAGACTTTTTTTAACACAAATTCTTCAATCGTAACCAAAAAACTATACTATAACAGCAACTTATCCTTTTATATAAGCAAGATAAAATGCGACTAAATAAGAGTATAACATACGATAGTTAGGTCTCCGTATACATTTTCAATGCAGATCATTAAATGAATATGATGACAAAGCGGAATATTTATCGTTAATTACATCCATTAAGTTGATTCCAAAATCTTAAATAAGTATATCAGATTTATCAGTTTGTATGAATACGAGTATGCATTTTTAGATTAACTATTCGAGAATACGATTTGCCGCAGATTTTACATTCGTATGGCTTATTACCTGTATGAACACGAATGTGGATTATTAACTGATGTTTGGTAGAACAAGACTTACCACAATCGTTGCATTTAAAGGGTCGCTCGCCTGTATGTACACGATTATGCCTTTGCAAAAGGAAATTACTAATGAAAGATTTTCCGCAGACGTTACATTTATGTGGTTTTTCGGTATCATGATTGCGAGAATGTACTTTTAGATCACTCATTCTAACAAAAGCGTTGCCACAGATTTCACATTTATATGGTTTTTTTCCTGAATGGTTATGTATGTGCTTATATAGACTGCTTAATTGAGTATAAGATTTGTCGCAGATTTTACATTTATGTGGTTTTTCGCCTGTATGGGTACGAATGTGTATTTTTAAATGAGTTGATTGAAGAAAAGATTTGTCGCAAATTTTACATTTATGTGGTTTTTCACCTGTATGTATACGAGTGTGTGTTTTTAGATGAGTTGATTGATAAAAAGATTGGTCGCAAATTTCACATTTATATGGTTTCTCGCCTGTATGGATAAGAGTGTGTGTTTTTAAATGAGTTGATTGATAAAAAGATTGGTCGCAAATTTCACATTTATATGGCTTTTCGCCTGTATGGATACGAGTATGCATTTTCAACCGACTAAACTGAGTATAAGATTTGTCGCAGATTTCACATTTATGTGGTTTTTCGACTGCATGGGTCTGCAAGTGCCTTTTTAGAGAACTAGATCGAACAAATGATTTGCTACAGATCTTACATATATGTGGCTTTTCGCCTGTGTGGTTACGAATGTGCATTTTCAGATGAATTAATTGAGCAAAAGATTTGTCGCAGGTTTCACATTTATATGGCTTTTCGCCTGTGTGAACAGTACCATGCCTTTTTAAAACAGATGCGTCACCAAAAGATTTGCCGCAAATTTCACATTTATATGGCTTTTCGCCTGTGTGGTTATAAAAGTGAATTTTCAGATTATTTAATTGAGCAAAGTATTTGTTGCAGATATCACATTTATATGGCTTTTCGCCTGTGTGAACAGTACCATGCCTTTTCAAAATAGATAAGTTACTGAAAGATTTGCCGCAAATTTCACATTTATATGGCTTTTCGCCTGTGTGGTTATAAATGTGCATTTTCATATTATTGAATTGAGCAAAAGATTTGTTGCAGATATCACATTTATATGGCTTTTCGCCTGTGTGGTTATAAATGTGCATTTTCATATTATTGAATTGAGCAAAAGATTTGTTGCAAATATCACATTTATATGGCTTTTCGCCTGTGTGAACAATACCGTGCCTTTTGAAAACAGATGAGTCACCGAAAGATTTTCCACAAATTTTACATTCATATGGCTTTTCGCCTGTGTGGTTATAAATGTGCATTTTCAGATTATATAATTGAGCAAAAGATTTGTTGCAGATATCACATTTATATGGCTTTTCGCCTGTGTGAACAATACCGTGCCTTTTCAAAACAGATAAGTCACCGAAAGATTTGCCACAAATTTCACATTTATATGGCTTTTCTTGTATAGGGATACAATTGTGTAATTTAAGGGAAGATTTGTAAGCAAAACTTACACTGCAGATTTTACATGCAAATTCCTTTGGACTTGAAGGCGGCTTTTCACTTACACAGCGTCGTTCATGTTTCTTCTTATCAACCTCCATTGCAGATGTTATTTCCAAATATTTCCAGCAAGTGTTTATCAAGACTTCAGAAAATGCTATGGTGATACCAACACAGCGATTGTTGCGTTTAGGTGGTAAACTTTTACACAAAATTTTTTTTTACATAGAAGAAAGTTGCTATTCTTCACGTGACACAACGACTGGAAAAAAAATAATAAAATGAATTTCACGTTGACAAGAAGCGAAACAATTTTTACATTAACAGTCAAAAGATCTAGTGGTAGTTTTCGTCACATGAGTGCCATCGTCACCTGGGCCATGCCTATGGCCCCGAGGGAGTCTTAAATAGCTATGCTTTTGTTTCCATAGATAGAGTAACAAACGTGACGAAACACCTCAAAAGCAAGAGAAAGTAGTAGAGAAAATTTTACTGTTAACATGAACGTTTTTGTTAACTGTTGTTGAATCCAATTATTTTTATAAAACTAAAATATTTAATAATTTGATGCAGGAAAATCAAATCTATTATATGCAATAGATTGTTTGACTTAGTTCCAACACATTATTTTAGTCTTTTTTGTCTCCAAAAAGGTACTTGAATAAAACTCACCTGCGTTTTTTTAAGTTAATCGCGATACGTTGTCTCTTATTCCTCCAAGTAACATCCAGTGATATTTCTACAAAAATTATTAAAATCTCTTACTGTAATACTTAGAAATACACTTTATCAACGCAATCATTTTACTCTAGAGCTTTTGTCACTTCTAATATTAATCGTAACAATAAAAGTGTATTTCCCTTGAACTTACAATTTTTATTTGCAAACATCCAACTTTCAACTGTAGTCTTCTTCTAGAGCAGCAAAATGAAGATTTTCGACTCCATTTGTATCACATACAGTTATGGATATAAGCAGGTTACAGTCTAAAACAGCACGAACTGCACTGTAGTCACCAAAAACTTTTGTACTAACTTATCTACACTTTCCACTTAGCCTAATATTTTGATGTTTGAATCGTAATGTTCATACACATTTGGAACTGATAGCGATACATTAAACAAATACTACTAGCGCTCGATGAGCTGTACACTGCGTACTTCTTACACCGAAACAAATTTGTTACCACAAGATGGGTTTTGAAGCAACTATGGTTAATCATCGGTATTTCAAAAGTTCTAAACTATAGCCTCGTATGAGGTAGGACGTGCAAGGTCCAAACTTGGTAATATAATGGACCTGGAGAAAGCTATTTCGCAGTTGTGATGTGTCGCACTGTGAGCCGTTACAAATGTACGAGCTCGATGATTCATTGAACTTGGAAAGTACGAGTTAAGAACAGGGACGGATCGAGCAGTGAACTTTGGGGGGGGGGGAGGGTGACAATAAAGAAAAAGGAAACTTTTACTGTATTTGTGAATATAAACAGTACTCAACTTGACACGTAGTTGTTGGGTATCGTAAATTAACCATGAGAATTAATACTTTACGGAGCAATATATAATTTCGCTCAAATATATGAAGTTTAATGAATTAAACCAACTTCTTCAATTTTGTTTACCATTTTACTTTAATTATCACTCAAAACAAAATATTAGCTGTATTCTTTTTTTCCTGCTTGATTTTTCAACGTTAAATTACAACGTATCAACAAACCAACAAATAATTTAACTTATCAAAAAATCAAAACTACTTATCTTAAAAAATTGTATATCTTTAATTTACTTTAGATTTTAAAAAAATTAAGTAAAAAAAATAGAGTTTCATAAATTTTTCGTACAAATAAAAAGCCCCAATATACAGCACCTAATTTAAAATATCAGTAGCTAATAATTCTCAGCTAGTCGAAGTACTGTAGATTTTTTTTTAATATTTCGTCTCAAATAAAATAATTTTAAAAGCTGAATGCAGGGGCAGACATATTTTTTCAATATACATTCTAAAATTTTACCTAACAAACCACACTATTACTGCAACTTTTTTTTTTCCAAGCAAGACTAAATACAACTCAATAAAAATATAGCATGTGATAGTTCAGTTTATATATACAGCATCTAGATTGATGTTACTGTCAATTTCTATAGATTCTAACGTATTTCACATGTAAAACTTTTCTTGCAATTACCAAATAATTAAAAATAATGAGTGAAACTCCTTGTCGATTTAAGTTACGTACTTTTGCATCATTTATATTATCAAAAATAATCTTGCGTGAAATTCTTAACTAAGCTATTGCTTAGAATCTGATTACAGCATTATAACGTTGAAAAAAAAAAAAAATGATTGATCGTCACCGATACGTTTTCGTGTCTCCATACAAATAGTCGAGCTTAAAAACAAAGTCCCAACTTCAAAATGATTCACGAGTGGTAAAAACATCCTTTCATGGCTGAAAGCAGCGTTATGCATATTGACGGGTACTTGGACGCAAAGCAGCGCCTCTCGACGAAATGGATGGCACGAGACTTGCGGGATCCGCACAACCCCTGCGCGATTTATTTATTAAATCACACCCGTCCAAACAGTGATGGGCTCTTATCGCGATTTGCATATTGACTATGTTGAAGGAGGAGATGGTGGGGGGTTGAACAGGAGTCCCGGTGGAACTCTCGTGTGTTACATACACAGTGACAGCATAATCCATACACATGGGATATCGGCACCAGGGTTTTCTCTTGCTGTTTAAAACCAAATCTGTTTTTGATGCAACAACGCCTTTTGGATATTTTCTTACGGGACTTTTACTTCATTGGAATCCGATACTTCAGGTTCATTTATTATCGGGTATCTTTGAATCTTTTCTTCCGATGATGCATAACGTTAAGTTTCAGGCGCTGAGACTCATTTTTTATTCAAAAAGGTGAGCCGTTATTATTTTACAATTTTCTTGTTTTACCATTCAGTAGGGGATAGAGCGTTTGAGGAAAAAAGGAAAAAATCGTTTTTTAAATTCTTAGTTGAATAAGTAATATCATTTCCGTTTTTTCGATCAATATGTTGAGTTTTACGGGAATGATGAAGCCAGAAATTTCTGCTGTAAAGAAGTGAAGTTTTATGGATGTATTCAAGGAACATCTATTTTTAAGTAGATGCTGAGAGAAAAGAGTAAAACAGTACAATTATTCTCATGTACGGCCCGCAGACTTTCGAGTTTTCCGATAAAAAATTTTTTAGGGTGACCTTTTAAAAAAATTTATTACAATTAACAGTATACTGATTGAGTTGAAATTTTATCTTGCCAAGGTACGAATAATTCAGTGTAATAATTGACGAAAGATAGTTTCATGAGCTTTAAAATTTATACCATAAACCACATCATTAATTTTACACCCATTTCTGTATAATGAACTGTACGATAATGAGGCCCTATGCAGATAAAACTTTGACATTACCTAAATACATTAATAATCCTAATAAAGTTGGTAATAAATCCATACTATTGATGTATTTAAGCGATGGAAAAAAAAAAAATTGAGCCTACAAGACTCCACGTTTATCCTTCAAAATGCTTCGGTCCAACCTGAAAATTAGAATATTTTAAGCAAGAAAACAAAACAATTCTCTAGTCGTTTCATACAATGAACAGACACTATTTGCCCTGAAACATTACCATAACACGTTGCACCGACTTCATATTCATACACAACAAGAAGAAGTAGTTTAAAAACGTCTCGTATTTGTTCCAGGGTATTATTTATTAGGCGATAACTCATCTCCCGATTCTCACTCGAGATTCATTGTAAGTCTCGGATCGTACCGAAAATAACGAGCTAACATAAAAAATAGTACCGTAATGGTTTCTACATCCTAGTCACGATAGTTTCACCAAACTTCATCTCGACGATCCGTCACTGCTCTTCATTCACGCGTGGCTAGGAAACACATACGATGCCTCGTTTCTCTCCATACCAAAGACGAATATAATAATAATAACACTCTCGCATCAGTGTGGAATCGGGACTCTGCTATAATAGCATCTCATCTTTTTTTCTCCCCTCTAACGCGACCAAAGAACTTTTTCCATCGCTCGCACTATTTGTAGGTATACGTCCCAAAAGACGGCCATATCGTGAACCCCTTCCGTGGATTTATCGCCAGACGAGACGCTAAAAGTAAAAAAATCCGCGAGTCGTTGATAAAAGAAAAGAGCAAGAAGGAAACTCTTGTGCTCTCGTATACCCTCCGAATCGGAAACAAAAAGGACGACGTGCACACAATAATCCTCTTTATGCCCGGGTGGCTATAAAATCAGCTCCTCCGAGCACTATTATTCTCCAGATTTTTTGCGTCCACGCACTAATACGTGGACACCCTCGGACTTTACAATATCATTTTTTCACGTATGTGCCGCGGCTCCTCTTGTCCGGGCGCACACTTGTGTGTACAAACGATGCGCGTACAGCCGAAGCCGAAGACGAGAGGCGGAAAACGCGTCGCGGGGTTTTTGCTTATGCAACCGTATATAGTCGTCGGTAATGGGGTAAAAGAAGGGAAAAGGTGTGCGCACGCTATGTACATGCGTATAGGTACGTTGTACCCTGCATGTGAATACACTTGAGCTGCGAGAGAGAAGGCACAATGGACTCTGGCCAAGCATATAGCGGCGAGTCGCCTTTGATAATCGGGGATTCTTTTTGAAAAGGGGGTGGTGGTCAAACTATATATAGAACAAAATACATGCACTTGGCGCCTTTAAGGAAGAACCCCCCCCCCCCCCACTGGATACTGGGACAACGAATAGTGACAGAGCACATCCGACACTTACAATGCCGGATATTGAGAGACTTAATGACGTATGAAATTCTTTAAATTATCCAGACACGAAAATCGATTAAAATTAGTTATCTTTATGCATGATGACATTTAGAAGGACCCCATAACGCTTTGACCCGACAGAGAAATTCTTCAAAGTATAGGCTATCGTCTTTAATTTTAAACGCTTTTTGTAATTGCTCCTTTACGGTCTTCTAAATTGTTACAAGAATCGTTGTGGATGGGTCAAAAAGATGTAGTAAAAGTAAGTATTGATTGAATAATCAAGTTCTCAGCTCATGGCATCGAAATGGCTCCGAAACTTTGATCAAAATCTCCTACAGTAATTGTTAATAGTTTGTAATCTATTCTAATTCTAAGGTAAAATTCCCTCTTGTGTCCCATGCAGGTTTGTATAAATACTCACACGACTCATACCTCGCTCGATCGTAGTACCCGCAATAGCGTTCAACTGCTCTGTTGTTGCCAAAGGGAGAATCGCTGCACCCGTACCATACCTCAGGTCGTAGTTATTTTTTCGTATACCGGCATTAAACGCGTCGATTCTCCTTTTTCGTGGGTCCCGCACGCGAGAGCCGCCTCCTCGGCGAGGTAATTTTATCGGGCGTCGGGAGAAAGAATGCATCTTTCACGTCGCGTGTTTGCATTATGTATAAATAAACAAGCTCGGCCGAAGATCGCTGCACTCGTAAATTACACGCTGGGCAAGCGCTAGAGAGCGCGGGTGGGGGTAAGGCGAGGGGGTTCCGGGGTACGGCGAAACGATGAGGAGTTGTATGCGTTAAGGCCGAGCGCCCGATGAATTATGTCGGGCGATTCATTTGACTTCGGCCCTTCGCGCCGGATCGCGACGACGAGGTACGATCTGAGCCGAATTGATTTCATACTGCGTGCCGTAATTGAATTTTCGGGCCCCGCGATTGTTTAACGTATAGAATACGAGGGATCCCGATGACGTTTTTTTCTTTGCTTGGTGTACTTACATACCTCTTTCGATCGAGCTTTCAAGGTGTCCGATGATCGGCAGATTATCATTAATTGTTTCGAGGCTGAATATTGCTTAGGATGTTTTACCTGTGCGCGATTGATAGGAATAAAAGTTGATCAAAAACAAATGCATGGACAAAGTAGTATCTACGAATAATGATTGATGTTGTATAATTTTTTTACGGTGAGTTATGTCAATCAGAAAAACAATCCGGTTGAGCGTCCGCTTCTTTTGAGGGAAGAGTCTTTCATTGCGTTTGTTTCTGCTCAGCTGTTATGACTGACTCAACAGTGGAATGATTATCAGTTTTGTCATATTTCAAGAGCTATCAATAATTTTACCAAAAATATTTGTTTCTTTTCATTGTGCGATGCAATAGATGACAGCAAACGGACACTTCGTGAGATATGTTAGTACGACCTGTTGCAGGTGGCCATTTTCTGCTTTTTTTTCCATAGTTTTGAACTTGACAAGAAATTTTGCGTTGATTCATCAATATTTTTCCACCGTTAGGTCCTGGACAAACATTACGAGCCCAACTGTGGACTCAAATACATAACCATACCAAACAACTGTATACAAAACTCCAAAGCCACAGATTTATCGTAATAATCACTTTTGAAATGAAAGCAGACACCCGATGAGCAAAAACGTACAAAAAATTATTCTTATACTCGATCATTACGATTCATCGAGAGCGCATTGACTGTACCAGCAGAGATGACAAAAGAAGAAGCATCAGAAGAAGCTAATTGTGCGGGCATATGTGAGATTCTGCGAGCCTGGGTCGATTGCGCCTGTGTCTCGCCTCCCGACGGCTATTAACGTCTATATTCTCTTGTTTCCGGTCGCCTCCCGCTTTTTTTACGCCACCCCCTCCCCCCCTCGTAACAGCTGGCTGTATATCTGCTCATTCTCCTCCTACTCTCGCCACCTCCTCCACTTGTGACTTTAACTTAGCTGCCACGTAGAGGCGATTTTTTTGTCGCCCCCTCGTGCTTTTGTCGAGGGGCCGCCGGTACATGCAGCCGCTCGCTTGTTCTCTCCTTTCTGCAGCTATTGTGCACATTCATCAGCACATTCATTCATCCAGAAGCTATTGTCTCTCTTTTTTTCTCGCTCGTTCGTACAGACCATCCTCACTTAAGGTCTCCCCCCCCACCCTCTGACTATCCCTTCCGACGTCGCCCTCGTAAAGGTTTTATCTCTCTGTCTCGGGCACGAATTTACATCTTCTTTTTGTTCCGGTTCTTACGGACTCTTTTTCGGCGTGGGAGTGCGTGCGACACGGAGATATGTATTGCCTCAAAATATAGATGATAGATGGTCAATGTCCAGATATTTGATCATTAAATACATCTACGTGTACCAATGTGCCTAACAAGTGAGTGATCGACTTTAAAAAAGCAAAACAGAATTTTATTGATTCATAGTCCACTAATTTTGGATTAAAATTTGTTTTCAATGTCCTTAATGGACCATTCATGCATTGTTGTACACTTATAACTCTAATCCCTCCCAACTCTCAAGAAGCCCTGTGAATCATCAATTTAATTATAATAACACACTAGATTACCCTGGTTTTTAAAGACAATAACTAATTGTATATCTTTATTTTGGTTACATTATGGATCTCATTGACTATTGTCAACATTGATATTGAAAGGCATTATTAAGTTTGTACAGCTTGAAAAAATGTGCATCGTAATATTTATAAACAGAAAATTTGCGTGACTCGTACAAAAATTTTATATCAATTATGGTACCAAAAAAAATATGTAGATGTTGATTTGAAACACGTAATTTTTATTCCTAGAATAAAAAATTAAGTGAGACTGAATTTGTTTTTTATTTATTTAGTACACGATGTACAAACATAACTGTATAATACTATCATTGATTGAACACAGCAAAGATTATGTGGTTGTGAAATGATTTTTGTGAAAAAAAAAAAAAAAAAATCACGTACACACAAGTACGAGCCAGAAAACAATCGATCAATGTTTCGACATAAAAATTGAATTACAGCTGTGGCAAAGGTGACGGCAGTAACAGCGAAGCGCCTTCCTCAAATCCTCCCCACCTAACGCGAGGGTGAGGGCTCACATTTGTCAGCAGGAGTGCCGAAACAATCGTATTTCCTGAGTGAACGGCGCACGAAAGCCCATGCAATATCGGCACGGATATTGTCTTGCGAAACACCGAGTTCCGGCGTGGAGCGTCTGGAGCTTCAATGCTTGGGGGACTTTACACTTTGCGGAACAGTCACGAAAATAAATACAATTACTTTTTCATTTAGGATCTAATAATGTTTGTTTTTATCTTTTACACCTGTGATTCACATGTTTCATAAATAACGTACGGTTATTTTTATTTTCCACAGCGACAATATTCATTTTTTGTTAACTCTCAAAACCATAGCTTAAACCAATACTTTGAAAAAATAACTATATCTGATGTATTAAGTCACAAGTATTTGAATTTTGCGAAAGCCATAAACTTCATCGACATAGAGAATCCAAAAGCCAAATATACACGTATGCAAGCAGTTTCTTTAAGATCCTGGAAATACAATCACGTCATGGAAACAATTTAAGTTCGATTTACAAAAACCCACACTGTTGACAACGAAAGATGATTGATGTACAAAATAGCGAGTTCTACTGCACTGATGGTCCTGGCAGGAGCTTGATTTTATTGAAGCTGCCGGATATTAGGTTGAATAAACAATATTAAATCTGCAAATGGGGTTTGCCTACCATCGTACGCATTTTTACTGTCTGTTGTAGCTGCTGCTTCGATTTACCGCACCAATTTCCTTTTTTTTCTCCATTCCTCTTTTTCTTACTTTTTTTTCGTATTCAATGACGAGTAGGAATAAAATTTATTCTTAAGATGATCTTGTTTTATTTTACTTTTAAAAATAGTAGCAAAGACAAAAGTGAGTTCTCAGTTTAAAGACAATTCCACAGAAACTATTAAAGGGTATATCGGTATTGTCTATATTTTTTTGGAGGTATCAAAATAATTTTTTTGTAATTTCTTGTAAAAAGTTTTAAAATGTTCTTGGTATGTCGAAAATATATGAAAAATTATTTTGTTAGACGATAGTGAAAGTAGGTTTAGTTACTAAGGAGAAATGAAATGAAAATTAATAAAATTGCCAGAAAAAATTAATACCAAATATCACCAAAAAATTGGAAGTGACAACAAGTCCTGATAGCAATAAAGATCCATTAAAAACGGGAATTGTGAAATAGTATATTTATTTACACGGATTGAAAAAAAACACGCACACGTGAATATCAGTTGTACTAAAACTGCGAACACATCGCCAAGAAAATCAATGTCGATTATAGCTGTGGCAAAGGTGACGGCAGTAATAGCAGCCTTTCCACAACCCTCCTCACTCATAGCGGAGGTAAGGGCTCACATTTGTCAGCAGAAGTACCGAAACAATCGTATTTCCTGAGTGAACGGCGCACCAAAGCCCATGTAATATCGGCACGGATATTGGCTCGCAAAGTACCGAGTTCCGGCGTGGGTTCAAGCTTCTGTAGCTTCCAGAGCTTTAATACTTGGGGAGCTTTACATTCTTACAAAATAGTATAACGGAAAAAAGGACTCGTATTATACTTTTGGTTGCTTAAAATTTTAAAAAACTTTACAGCTTTATAATAATACGTGCGATGATTTCCATAACATTTTGTAAGTTGAAATGTTTATTTTTCATTGATCTCTAAAGAATAATTACAGCCAATACTTAAATACGAAAAAATACTAATGCTAAATCTATTGTCTTTGCACTTCAGGAAAATTGAGTGCCAAAGTTATATCATTCATCCTTGCACAAAATAAAAATAATAATTACAGATGTGTCCTATTGGACCGAATAGAATATTTTCGGAATTTTTTTGAGACCACACATCGATTTGGCTACCCGATCAGATCCTCTTTCCCATTTTTAAAATTCCCGAGAACGTAAGAGCGGCGGGAGAGAATAAAAAAGACACAACCACTCAAAAGAAGCACCAAGGTGTACCTGAGCCGTAAGCCCATATTAGCCCCATGGCGCTCGCATGCCAACCTCATGCTATACGACAATCATAACTTCCTCGCATATGTATTTATGCTCGTATATAACAAAAAGTACCTACTCTATAAGTTTAATACGCGTGTACATACACGCACATGTACACGAGCAGCAAAGTATAAAGCAGCCGAGGCTTTAGCATTCAATCATATAGAAACGAAATCGACGATGCCCCTGCGCAATTCCTTATCGATATGCCACACCGCGTAGGTAGGCACGAGATTATCTCCGATTTTTCTTCCTCCCCCCGTTGCGAGTCGCTCGGGCGAGCGCGAAAATTAGCACCTCGCTCAAATGCGCGAGGAAAGGGGCCCTCTTTCCTCTCGTGTGTATGTGTGTGTTGCACTCCTCTTGGCGTGCCTGTGCGACGTTAAGGTGCGCGTTATGCGGCTCTCCGCGCGCGCACTTGTAATTTGAAACTGTACTTTGCTTTGATTTACAATGAAGAGTGTTAAGTGCGCGCTTCTCTCTCTCTCTTTCTCTCTCTCTCTCTCTCTCTCTCTCTCTGACGGCAGTTACTTATAATTAATTGACGTGCTATTACTGCCTTTGGAGTAATTGAATTTTATCGAGTAGCCGCTGCTCGAATGTTTTATAAGCGTGCCGGTGTGGCGGATCTTCTTTCCTACGCGTGTGTGTGCACATGTGCATTTACACATATATACGTGCGTTTGAAATGTAAGCCAAAGTAATTGCGCTGCCGACTTTTTCTCCAACTTGCCATTGAATAGTTATTGGGCTTTCTGTTATTTCAGCCACTTCGAGCCGCTTTTATGCGATTGTTATTCGCGAGTCAAGCGCTTTTACTAATTTTACTGCCCGATCGTGAATAACCATGTGCTTTTTGTCTTTTGCTACATTCAACTTCATTGAAAATCAATAGTTTTGTAGTCCTTACGTTACTGACTCTTTTTTATCACACCTTGTAGTTTTGTCATTAAAATCTCACAAAAAAAAAAATATGAGTGTGTCGTATTATTCGATCGGTAGTATACTTAATGCATGGTATTATGATAACGGTAAGAAAATTGATTATTATTGCCAAAAACCATGAAACTTTTCTTGCTGCTTTTATGAACGAAACAGTAAAGATAGAAAGTTGATATGGACGCCGATCCATCTTCAATATTGTAAAAGATACGCCCCACCAAGCAGTTGATGATACCCCCTGAGCCGAACTTGGTAAAATGTAAATCACCATCAAAATATCCACATGCTCGGAACGGGTTGAGCCACGGCATCCATTCGCAATCAAAGCGTCTCGATAGCTTTACGAGACGTATGTTGTTATGAGAGGCATTGAGACCTTCGCCGTTGCGAAACGATTACGGGGGTACGCGTTGCACAAAAAGCGATCCAAAGACGGTACCTAAGAAGGGGCCGAAATCGGCGCTCGCAAACAACAATGTATAAATCTAAAGGGACCGCGCAGCTGATGGTTGAATCGCGTTCAATTACCAATCGATACTCGGTAGGATCTCGTAACTCGTCTGCCGAGACACGTGTATACGCCACGTATAAGCACGCACACGCGAGACAGTTGGGGAAGAAAAAGAGGAAGGGCCCGTGGTTCGCTTGTTCTTGTGCGAGTGGTGACCTGGAGGTCCGGTAACGGGGCTCGCATGACTCTTGGCGTGCGTTCTCGTGCCCGCACACCTGCAGGAAAAAGAGAAGGGAACGCGAGAGACGACGAGGATGAAGGAGAGGAGAAGACGTGACGCGAAAGTGTATGGGAACACTGCTCTTGTGCACCCTACGTTTGTGGGGGAAAAAAAACTCGAAGAAGAAGAGAACGAGGGTAATCGGCACAACAGAGAAGTAGCAGCTTCTGTTCTCGAAATTGGCTCGAAGATGCCAATTTTGCTTGGGGAGAAACTGAAGAAAACCCACGGGCATAATTGCCTAAACGGACACCCGTGCTACTGACCATGTAGATGGACGATTATTCGTCAATGAGGTCGATCACGTGTGCGCCAAGACTGAGAGTAAGAAAGGCTTGGGGAGGAGGAATAAACAACCCAAAAAGCATTGAAAGTAAATAAGAAACGTGATTGCTTAGCTATAACGATGCGGTGCGGTTGGGAAGTGGGTATACGGTGAGAACAACGTGAGGATCCACCGTTGCTGAAAAGTTAACGAGGTCGGGCCGAACGAAAGTTCTACAATTACCATTAGTGGGGGAGGAGCTGGGTCCTGGACCCAACAAGGGCTCATGGCTCCCGAAATTTCCGATCGATCGTTCGACAAGCTTCCGAAACGAACGCAGGATTTTTAGTTTCACCCAAGGATTAATGGAACTTTTCAATTCTTCGATTCATTAGCTGGATGAGGAGGATTTCTTTTTTTTTTTAATTAATAAAAATCTCCCTCCTCGCATTAATGGCTCCTTCGTTGAGTATTCATGGAAAATTAAAGTGTGATTAATCGAATTCATTCGTCATCCAAGATTTTAATCGGTTTCACCGGAAGAAAAGCAAAAAACACGCGTCGAACGAATTTTTCAAGCTCGTTCGAGTACGTGCAAAATTAATTAAAATCCAATGGCACGAAAAAAAATGCAGATTATTAACTACTGTATCTTCTTGTTTTCTGGTTATCCGCTGGTGCTGTAATCCGTAATTTCGTACCAATATGCCGTGAGCGCGACATCCACTTTAGATTAATAATCCATCCGACCGATGCTTTTTCAACTTTAACGTGGTCTATGATTTAAAGGAAAATCTTAGCGATCAGTTTTGGCGTTGAGAATGTCCAAAAAGTTGAGTAATTACCGGATGTTATGAATCATGCTAATTTCTGAACATCAAAATTCGTAAATTAAGGCAAGCCCAAAGTATGGGATTTAAGTGCGGTTAACCCCCGAAATTAGTCGTGACGAGGAGCGGAAGGGAAAACCGGGGGGTTGAAGTGTAGCGGTTGGCATAATTATCAATGCGATTAGCGAGCGTCGAGCCAATGTTCCGTGGTATTAGAGGCAAGGACGCCAAAGCTATTATACGTAATATTGGGAAAGGAGAGAGAGAGAGAAAGAGAGAGAGAGAGAGAGACGTGCTGGAGGCGAAAGCTCGACTGGCTGAGATGAAGGAGCTCGAGAAATAAGGTGACGCAGGAGGTGACAAATAAGAGGAAACTAAGGAAGAGAGAGAGAGCGAGGCGTTGCGCCGAGACATTATGTTGCCATCCGTCTTGCAACAGGAGAAACAGTAACGCAGCTACGCTATAACGTGACGTGAGTGTTCCAGACAACCTAATTACATCACGGGACGTGGCTCACCCTACCCCGCCAACTCTGCCTTTCTCTCTCTCTCTTTCTTTCGCAAGCACGTCAACCTTCTTACATGGGGTCCTTACTGCACCGACCAATACGTACAGAGACGCCTTAAGCTGCGATGTAGTTCACATTTCCCGTACATAACTCGAGTAATTTAAGCATTTTCTCATTTTCGAGAAAATTTTGAAATCTCAAACATCTTTTGATGGACCCTTACGAATAAGGGAAAAACAGGGAAGTAAAACATTGTTTTTTGTTTTTTGTTTTAATGAGCTCAATTGTTTTGCAAAAAAAGTTAGGACTAGTATCTGAAATATTCGTTATCATAGAATGATTCAGTTTTTTAACAAGTTAGTTTTTGGTAAGAACTTACATAAAAAGGCGATTCGTGGATTTTTAGAACATTTTCAAATTAATTACTCCTTTGAGCTTATGTCCTTTTTTTTCTAATCTTAATTTTTGCATTATGAATTACTTTAACGACAAAAGTAAGCAAACATTTGTAACCCAGAAAGCAAGTTTTTTTTTTACCATTTCATATACTCCTATTATCTATAGAAGTGCCTTTAAGGGTCGACAAAAAACTTCAAAAAATGAATACGTAGTATTGGAAGTGAATGCCATTTCGGTTTCATGAATGCATATTGTGTACGTGAGAAAGATAAAACAAAAAAAAAAAGGCAAGATTTAGCTTCACTGCTAAGAATAGAAACGAAACAGAGATTCACCTCAATGGATACGACAAGTAAAAAATTCAAGTTTCCAAACAGCACAAAGTAGGACTCGAATACTCATATTGGGTCAATTCACATGGCGACTTATTAAATCCTTCAAAGGCGAATCCTCGCGCAGTCGAATAATCCTTCATCATTTATCGGTTCCGGACGGAAAAAGAAAAAAAAAAAAAAAAAATCATCCCCCTCATACACCCATTATACCCACCGTATGCACGTACATTCCATACACTATTAAATTTCAAGTCTGACTGCATACAGATTGCTCGCCAGCGCACGCGATTCAATTCAACCCGTGCATCCTTAAATTACTACCAAGTGAACGCTAGTGCATATAAATAAGCGATTCTCTCCTTCTTATATACCATTTCTCTCTCTCTCTCTCCCTTCCTCCATCTCTTTAAAACTATAGTGTGCATATATAATATACGTATAAGTGTGTTTGCATGCACAGCGAGCTCGTACAATCATATCGCGGTTTGTACATCGGCGAGTTGCTGGCACTCACGTGACTAGAGCCAGCCTATAGACGTATCCTCTTTATAGCCGCCAATCCTGCACCTTGTACGTATATACAACGAGAAAGAAGAAGTGGAGCAAGAGAAATAGATGAGGGTATGAGTACGTATACGTATATATACAGAGGAAGGCCGTGTAGAGGTCAAGCGATTAGGAAGTTAATAGATGGGACGCGTATCAATCATTAGCAGTGTCTCAAATACATATGATGTATATGTCTAATTTGCATGCGTGTATGCTGCTCTTTTTCTGTGCAGGGGATGAGGAATGAAACCACGAGCTAGTCGTACATTACATATTAAAGGTCTGATGCAGCAACGGGTATTTTAACTATTTCTTCGCTACAGCTGTTGATTCTTTATTTTTAGAATCAGTTGTTTTTTTTTCTCCAGCAAGTATCTATATTTATTTTAATTTTTTTTTTTTTTAATACCTCCGCAATCATCTTTTTTCGCCATTCTTTGTATTTTTTCCTTTACTCTCTTTATACTCTGTTTGAATAAACTTTCTTTAGTGACAGTAACTATTTTTTTAACTCTGATAATACATTGTGTACATATCATCGTTTTGGTACCTTTATTTTTTACGACTCTTTCTACACTTATATCGTTTTACTAATCAAACTTATGTGATTAATTTCAATAGAATTTTTTTTCTTCTCAATTTCCAAATATCTCTTTCAAGTAACCTGATATCTGATAATTTCTTTGTCAAGTTGATTACTTCAAATTTTAAATAACCTTACCAATAACTCAATAAAATTAGCATATCCACTAATCAATGTTCATGGAAAGTAATACTAAGAGACTAGGGTTAAAAAAATGAATTCAGAGCCTTTCAATCATTATAGTTTTTGGATGTAGTGATTTGAAGGACAAAATGATGTTAAACGAAACGTTTTCCAATACCCCAGTAGCAGTAAACAACTCGAAAATAGAAGGCAAGGCGTGAAAAAAAAAAAAAAAATGACAGTAGGAACGGTGCACAGTTGGCTTGTACGCCCACTACAAAATAACTATTGACCCAGTAAAGTTAAGCCGAGTCTGGGTCGTCGCGAAATGAACGAGGGGGGAAGCCTTGCTGTGCCAAACAGAGCACGTATGTGGGGCCCCCTCGGTTGTCTTGGAAAAGAAACGACGACAGAAGAAGCGAGCGCGCCGGCGTGTCGCATTGTTCGGCACCGAGGTGTCAGACAATACGGGCAATCAGCCGTGCACGAAGGAATCACGTGATTGTTTCGCTTCGGGGGTTGTTAACGGACACATATACACTCAATACTCGTTGAGAAGGAGGAGATCGCTTCCTCTCTCTTTCTCTTACTTGTGGATACGGTACATACACGCGAACGAGTAATGTACCACTTCGAGGGGACCGTACAGACTTCGAGACATTACCACCATGGCTGATGGTCTTGTTGGTCGCTGTACAAATGTCTGCAGAGGCCGAGGATAAGGCTTATGTCTGCATTGGTGGACGTGTTTTGAATTTTTTACTATTCCCAATTGTTTGATCAACTATTACTCAAAAAAATTGTTGCGTTGGATCAACATTATTTCTTCAATCGAATTACAACCCTCGTGAATACCGAATATTAAGTAGCTTTTCATTGTATACCACTTTGATCATACTTTTCGATGTTACCATTGAAATACGATTTTTTTTTTTATTCAATTTTCATAAGTAATTATCTGCATCTTGGCAACCCGTTGATTTTTAAAGTTGTTTCACTTTTTTTTATTTGAATAAAAAAACTGGTAAAAATGATTTTGTGTATTCTCACATATTATATCTCAGTGCGCTATGTAATTAACGCATCCCAGACAAAATCTATCGTACCAATCATGTCACTACACTAGTGTTGTGTTAATTCTGTTTCTTGTTTAGAAAGCTCTGGACCGGTGAGAAACATGTTTCATTGCGTAAAAGATCGAAACGTGGTATTCAGAAAAAGTTTTCCTCTGCAGCTACACAGGTGATCTCACGTAGAATTTAAAATCGTTACAACATTGGGCAATTATTGTAATACCGTGTAATATATAATAATAAAGAAAATAAAAATTGTGGTGATTTGAGAGAAGGAATCCAACACTTTGTCTACTCGAAAAATTCGTCCAATTGCTCCCTACATTCAATTTTTCTATGAGAGAAAAAAAAATAACACAATTCAAACATACGGCGTATCCTCGCGTAAACTCGAATGAGTCACTTCAACCCCCCGCGGACACTGGCCCTGTAAGGGACACGAACCGTCGAATGGCTTGCAAGTATATACACGCGTACACACACCATTTATAGGTACACACAGATGCAGGAGGAGCAACTGCTTCCGTCTGTCGTCGTCGTATCGTATATTCTCGCCGAAAGAGCCTCGCACCTATACGACGCCGGCCCTTTCTCACCCTTTTCATTCGACGACCCTCCCCCCTCGCCCGCGCACACACGCCGCACCCCAGAATAGGAACAATCAGGCGAGAATCAAGCGACCACTTGTTCTCGGGAGGTGTAGGTACGGCGCGCGCTCGGACGACGGCAAGTGAGAGCGGTCCGATGTAACTGGGTTATACAATGAGACGAGGGCCCGACAATTATTGCAATTATATGTCAGAGTCGAAACTCTCGGTCCGAGGAGGCAAAGGAGGCGAGCAGTGTTGTACCGAAGGGTTTTTACTCGCTTGTATATGTATATATTTGTATACGTGTATACTATAGTCAGAGACCGTTCATTTTGCATACAAATTCGAGGACGAAGGATGTACCTGCGACCAGACGATGAAAACTCTATTACTACGTACGTTTAACGGCTGTTGCGACTCGCTCGAATGAGCATGTTCCTCATGTGAATGAAAAAAATAAAAAAGGAATTGTCATTTGGGTAATGAAAACTGATTGTACTGGACACAAACTTTTTTTTCATTTTTCTCATAGGTACGCGCGTTACGTTCCACTCTGAATTTACGATTGACTCCTGACAAGAGAATTGGGTTTGGGCTTGTCCATAAGCAGTGTTTGGTGGTGTTAACTTGGCTGAAGTCATACTTTGCGCCTTAGTGACGAGACAACAGTATTTTTTGCTTGAAAAAACTTTTTACAGTGGATTACAAATAAATCTGAACTTTTATTTGCGATGAATCAATCTCTCTGATGTTGTTCTCTGTCGCACCCAAAAACGCATCTGGAAAACTTTCAAAACGTTCGCCTGACAGCGAGTATCACAAAATTAAACAAAAATAACGTTGCTCCTTTGAGATAAAAAAAGGTTCATCGGCCATCATCTGACCCTTTTATCAGTCACTAAAACTAATGTTTAATCGACAATAAAAATGAATTGTTACATAAATCAATAGGCTGAGATCAAATTATTTTTTTGGTAACAAGTAGTTGTTGTAATTCTGGTCCGGGATAGTTGGCACCATTAAAACATCAAAGTGCACAAGCACGAAAATGATCTGATCATTAAATTGAAAAATACAATAGGGGTACAAACATCAGCTCGTTACAGCGAAACAGACAAACCGCAACAAAAAGAGCAAAGCAGAGAAAGAGAAAAAAAAAAAAAGACTCAACTACGGTGGCATTGCGAACGAAGCATCACCACAGAGAGAAAGAGAGAGAGATGTGGTTGCAGTGACGGCGTTGTTACACCGCTCGCTACGGCTCGCTATATTAGAGAAGAGACAAAAGATACGAATTTCTAAGGGGCGCGCGTCGCTGGGGAACACACATAAAATCATACGATCCGCGTGTCACGGGGTACATATATATACACAGAAGACAAGAGCCGGAGAGGAAATTCCGGGCAGGCTAACGATGGATGGGGCAGAGAGAGAGAGAGAGAGAGAGAGAGTAAGGGAGCGTGTATCCGAGGACAAATGACAATGCCGGCTGCCGCTCGAGCTGATGAAGTGTCGCCGTCGCCGTAATCGTAGTCGTCTCTCTCTCTCTCCTTGCTTGCGTTTTTTCACTTCTCGACTTTTACGACGCTCCCTCGCGTTGCGCCGTTTTTTTCCTCCTTCCCCCCCCCCCTCCACTTGGCGAGCCCACTTTATTGTCTCTCTCGGCTCAATTTCTCGGATTCCTCTTCTCTCCCCGTATTGACGCCCTCGCGCCTCCACGCACCCCCCGGCCGTGCAAGCCGAGCGCCAGGCCCCGAAAGTTTATCGCCGCCGTTACCCGAAAGAGGACCTCTCCTTCCCCCCCCCTCCCCCCTTGAGTTGCGTGCCGCAGTTAATTGGACAACGATTGTCGTCGGACCCTGTACCATCTGTTTTCTTTCTCTTCCTTTCTTTTCCCTTTGCCTTGCAACTTTGTGTCCTCGCTGTAGCTATATACACTCCCAACCCCGATGCAGCATATATATATGTACATGTATGCGTGTACGTGGAGCGCGCAAAAACACACACTCGCGCGGGGTACATCCCCGTTTTCTGTATGCTTTCGATCCCGATGTGGTTTCCAGGCGAGAGGTCGGCCCGCGGATTTGATTGGCGGAGAGCGTCCGTGGGGGAGGGGGGGGGGTGAGCTGCTTTGATTTTTATCGGGGTAATCAGCAGCGCAGAAGACATCGTTAGAGAGCTCTCTCGCGGGGCCCTTTTTTATTTACGAGACCTTTTTACACGAGCCCCGTCGCTCGCTCGCTGCGACTGGATTATTTATCTTCGCTTAATTTCGGCGCGTTCCCCTTTTTTCCGTGAGCTTTGATGCGATTTTGGATGGGCTTTTTTTTTTATGCGTGCCCGTTGGTTGGTGCAGTTTTTTCGACGACTCGACGTGGAGGCTTATATAGTTTTACGCGCTGTTTTGCAGAAATTGATACCATTTTGATCGCGATGTCGGACATCGGGTAGTCGAAGGACGCTCTCAATGTAAAAATACACTGTTTATAATACGCGATGAAATCGTGTGACGAAGATAAGTGTTGAGGAATCAAGTCACAGAAACGTACGTTCGGTACATTGTAATTTTCTCAAACATCATGACATCACTTGTTCTACACGAGTATTTTATCACATACTATCACTGCAAGCTCTACAGAGTGTAAAATTTAAGTGGCTATTAATGAATTATAGCCACTGTTTTAAACACGTCACGTCAATGTACTTTTTTCCTAATTGTGCAAAAATTTTTAGAGAATTTTGAAAGACATTCCAACATTTAGAAATTAAATACTTTTTGGGGAGTTCAACTGAAACACGAATATCATCAATGTTTTATTTTTGTATGGCTTGGCTGAAACTGAAATTATTCTCAAACATCGATTCGCTTAAGCGATAAAAGTGAGTCAAAACGACCCACAGTACATTAACTAGACTGAAATCACAGATTGTCGACAATTACTAGACAAAAGTCATAGATTGTCCCATTAAAATTTGTCGAAAAGAAGACAAAGGGTGAAAAGGAAATAACAAAGCGCCAAGTATATTGAAGGCCGATCGGCACATTGTAAGAGTTTCTCGCCCATTGGTTCACAGCTAATAACGTTCCTCCCGACAGAAGCTCAGTACAGTGACACTGACGTTGGTGTGCTCAATCGCGCCCGAACATGTTATCCGAGAGGTCACATGTATACATTTTTGTTCTTTCTCGACGCAAAGCCCATTTCACGCAGCTACACCGATAATTCGAGTTGTCGTCGGCTGTTCCACCCTCCAGTACCTATATAGTTATGAGATTGGGGATGAGGGAGACATATTGCTGAGACGCACATTTCGCACAATGCGACATGTCAGTCGCTCAAAAAAACTCGATTGAGTTTGGTACCAACTTTCCTTAAAATGAAATGTGGTCTGACAGTTGTAAAAATACGATGATTTTCAACAATTATCACTTTTAAGCTGATACTCTTCACGATTACGATATTCATGAAAATACAGCTGATACTTCCAAGTTGGAAAAAACAGTTTTAATCATTCAAGTGAATCAAGAGCGTTAATAAGAATTTATTCAACACTCACTTCGTTAATCTTTCCTTTTTTCATTATTTTTAACCAATAACGGAGCTAAAAGAAAACATGTTTTCACTAAAAATTATACAGATACGTATTAATGTGTGTATCACCAGCATCATGGTAATTTATTAAAAATTCTTAGAGAAAAGGATCAATCCTATGCCCTTATCAAACTCCCCGTTTCTTGACACTGCATACTTAATCTTTGAAAATGTCGAGTAAACAAAGCGGAGAACAAAAAGTTTTTTTCCGAAATACATGAGACGGGGATAAAGGAAAGACAGCAGGAGAAAAAGAGGGGCACAGCTCTTATTTCGTAACGTAAATCGTTATTGTGCCTCCCCGTGAGTTTACTCGCAACAGTACATACTATACACGTGAACGCCAATAACGATACCTTTTCCCCTTTTATTGCCAAAGCGCGTATAAGTGCTCGGGAAGAAAAAAAAAAAAGGTGCCCATCTCTCGGTATATCTCGACTCCGTGTCCCCGTCGCCGTAATTGATTAGAGACGCTCTCATGTGCACACACGAGCGTATATACACGTATCCACGTCTGCTTCTCTACTTGCGGATGCGAAACTTTCTAAATCTAAACCGTACACTCACATGCATGTATATATATACACACACAGGGGGACTCGATCGCCCGTTAATTGTGATGTGTGTACGGTTCGTCCAGGGAAATGGAAACTCGGTGCACGGACCCGCAGAGTTCTATACGTGGCGTCGTATAATTGTATACACCCGTACATATTATACGGACAATCGAGATCGGACTTGGATATTGTAGACACGGCAGTGATACTAGCGCCAGATAAGCTCATTTCGATTGTTAGGGCACTTGAATTCAAGACAAGCGTACGTGTGCCGCTGTAAATTTTTTTTTACCCGACCGTAGCTGGCGCGCGCACACACACACACACGCTCTTTCTCTTTATGTCCCTCTTTTCACTCTGCTCGCATTGAATTCGCAATTCTCTCGGCCGGTATCGCTCGGGCGATCTTTAGATACCCTCTGTATTTACGGCATGCCTGAAAACTCGACTCATTTGTGTGACAATTATTACGCTCTTTGTAGTGACGAAAGTGCTATTGTACTTGCCGATTTTTTTCTTATTTATTGTGCACTTTGTTGCAGGCAATCGAAAAATACGACTTTCACGGTTCTACCAGTTTCATTCCTACTTCGAAATCGGTAAACTACCAAACCATATCTTGTAGAGTAGTTTTAAGTTGAAAAATTCTTCTCACATGAACAAGTTACATTTTTCGATGTGTGAATTTTTTTAAGTGGCAATGACGAATTATATACCAAACTTGGTATGACTTATCTCGTGAATACAAACTTTGCAGTGTTTGATACTGCTCTATAAATAATAATTTTTTAAAATAACTATCTCTCACCGATAAAGTTTTTGACATTCTAATGGGTGACAAACAATTTTTAATTACTTGTGGAGTATCACTTGTGTTCTCGAACAAGTTACTATGAATATTGTTTTACTCATTCTTTTTAATGATTTCAAGCATTGGAGCTTAAAAAAAAAAGCTTCATTATCCTCAAGATCTCATTTTCTCTCTAAAACCAATAAGTAATATTGTCGAGGAAATTAATCTGGTAACTCAATTATAATAAAAGAAATAAGGTAAGCAGACTTCTTTATAGGGGCGTTAATAAGGAAAACATACAAATTGCGTTTTACTTCAAGATAATGTAATTAACTAAGCGAAATAAAGGTCTAATGGAAAAGATTGACTGGTGACGTAACATGGGAAAAGAAATAATGATAAACACAATTATTGTGGGTAAGGGTGAGCATCTGAATCTTACAAAATTAAGCGTAGTATTTTTCAACAACCCCAACAAATTAACGTAAATCTTGTTTAAAATACTATTGAACTTTTGTTCTTTAACAAAAGTAAAATCAAAACTATCTTAGTACAGAAATACATAAAACAAGTAACAAAAACTACGATAGAGACAAAAGTTTAAATACATTTTATTATCTTCGAGATGTTATGACTAAAGTTTGGGGGATTGTTAGATAAAATTAATTGTAGATAAATTAGACACTTTGATTGGAGTGAATGTTTGGAATAGGGGTGTAGAATTTATATAATAGACGATGGCTGCAATACTTTTTCCTATCCTTGGCAGTGGGTGTTTGACATCAGCCAAATATTTAGTAATATAAGTGTATCACTGGTGCATAATCTAATATACCACCATATTATGTTAGGGTAAGTGTTAACGGTGTTCCCCATTGACTGTTTTCGGCACATTCGATGACGCGTCTTTGTCGCCTCCAAATTATCTATCTCCTCGATATTTACCGTTAATCTAAAACAATAAAAAAACAAAAATATGAGTTACTTGTGTGTGTGTCCAATTATGGCTCACTGTCTATTCATTCATTCGAAAAGCACCTCGAGTAACACCTCGAGACTTCATGGTGGGCTCCTATACAGTGCCCGCAGCAAAATTTACAACCACCACTGAAAACAAGACGAATTCATGGTCGCGTGGAACACAAAGACGTAGGTTTACATTTCTCTATGATCTGGTGTGGTCAAGGTATACACATAGAAAACATCAGCTCGTTAGTGTCGCGACTCCACGGAATCGCTAGTTTTCTTCGAGCAACACGCAATCCACGACTTTTGAGCTGCCATAATACGCAAGTACCCATACACGTTCGCATATCCATACTAGTATATACTAACGAATAATATGCTGTTTGCGTGCGGTATACGCATGTCCTCTTCCATCCTCGATTGGCCACCTTCTCATGAATCTCTTCCTTCCTCTGGCAAGCGCTGCGCTTTTGTGCTGCGCACACAATATACATATACAGATATATATATATATATATATATATATATATATATATATATATATATACATATGTTCTCGCAACGATCGAGTTCGGTGTGTATTTCCTTTTTCCATCCTCCACCGCTTGACTTTATCGCTCTTTTATGGTTATTTATGCCGCGAGCGCCTAATAGGACGGAATGTCCTGGAAATAATGGTTTTTCGGAATAAAACATGAAAGCTGGGGCCAGAGGGGGGAAAAAAATCACCGGGGGGTACACACACAAAAGGAGGGAAGAGATCGGATCATGATGATGATGGCCGAGTTTAGTGCACAGCCACTCATGCGAGTATGTGCGATCGAACGGATGAAGTGAAATTCCAGAATATGATGGGCAGGATGAGAGGAGCACGCATGTGTCGGGACAAGAGACTCGAGTAGTTTCATTGGTCTGGACAGGAAGTCTCAAGAAAACGCAACCCCATAAAAATGTTCACAAAGTGGCTCGATTCGGTGATGGAACTTTTGTCCCGATACTATCATATATCCCTCATTCTTCTTCGAAGGTTTTTTTTTTTTTTTTTTTTTTTTTAATAGAGATACGTTTAAAAATATAGATTAATTGAATATTGTAATCAGTGTAAGTTTATATATAGACAACCACGTATCCATACATAGACTCATGCATCAAAAAAATTTCAATTAAGTAACTCATTTGTTTTTGCGTGACGACGTGCCATTTTTCAAAAAGCAGTCACCCTCACACAACCGTCTGAGCAATCGAGGGAGAACCAAAGAAGCAACGTTGCACCGCATATATATACCCACGGTGTTAATTGTGCACCCAAAGAGAGGAAAAAGGAAAAAATGTATAAAGCCGGCGCTCTCTCTCTGTCGTTTTTTTTTTTTTTTTTTTTTTTTTTTTTTTTTTTTTCGTGCAGGCATTGTGGCGCATTGAGCGTGTGCACACATCACGCTCACCCAAGCGAGCGAGGAATCAACGAAAGAAAAAAAAAATCTCGACTAAATTATCCCATGTTAAAAGTATAATTTCACGCGTCTGGCACACCGAGAATTCCCGTTCGGGAAAATTAAGACGTCCTTATCGCACGACTCCCTCGAAAGGAAAACATCGCGATTAAAGAAAAAAAAAAAAAGAAAAAAAAGAATCCACGCTGCACGCAATACGTGAGTTTAAGCGTACAAAGTGAGAGGAGGGAGGAAGGGAGATCCAAACAAAAACCATATCGCGACGCGCGAAAAATCATAAATCTACGGCACGACTTACACACTGTCTGCGAGCACTATACAGAGCTCCTCCTCCGTCTTACGAGCGTGTACATATACATATATATACATACATAGTTCTCGAGAGTGCGGCTCCTCTTGTTGCGTTTTTCTCCCTTCCCCCCCCCCTTCGTCCCATACACACGCACCGCCTCGCTCGTCTTCTTCGCGGGACGAGGTTTTAATACCTCGGCGGCACGCAAGTACTGATGGTACATCCACTTTCAGTACTGCACACTCCAGCGATGGGCATTGTTTTCCCCGGCTCGTACTTACACACCGCACGAGTTCGGCATGCATACAAGTAAGTATCACGTACGAAAGGAGCGAATAAGAGGGAAAGAGAAGCCGGTCGCTAATTGCGCATTGTATATACCGCGCGGCTCTCCTCCTCCCCCACTCGGTCTTGTACATCGCCGGCTGCACAGCCCTTGTATATATCGGCCTGCTATCTTCATATATACGCGCCCGTGTATATATATATATATACATATATACATATACCTGCACGTACAAAGCAACAAAACAACGTAATTAATTACCAGTCTTGCAGGCATTGTTAGACGATAAATAACGCCGCTCGCCCTCCTCCTCCTCCTCCTTGGCGGCACCGCGCCCCCGAGATTGGCATTGCCTACCGTACGAATCTCGCCTTCGATTCTCTATTATATACCGTGGCCGCGCTCGATCGAGCCTCCCTCCTCTCTCTCTCTCTCTCTCGTTCCGCTCGAATCCAATTAAAATATTCAGCAAGACAAACGACAATGAGAGGGGACCACCCCGTTGTGCCGTATAAATACGCTGGCGCTCGCTATACTGTATACATGTGTATTATATACCCGATGACTCCTTTTGTCTCCCGATCGCTCGACCATTCGGTACAGTATAATATACCAAATGCTCCACAGACGATCACTGCACCTATATGTTCGTACACGCTTCTATGTATAATCATGCGAGAGGCTTCCTTTCAAGGGTCATCTCAAGTATATTCTCTTTTATTTTTGGAAAAGGAGTCAGCAGTGAACTTCGTTTACAAATGCCCATAGGGGATTGAATAATTTTAGGAATTTTTGGTATCGTATAGGTAAACTCATTGCTAATGGTCAAGAATTTTTCTTATTGTCAATTGTCTCCCGGTTAACTGACTCCCAGTCACGTGAAAACGACGGAACCAAGTGATCAGCTTCCAAAACGGGACGTTCAATGATAACGTGATATCTCGCAAGGATGGAGCAGCCGTAAGTTCATTAGGATCGGGCGATCAACGAAATTCTAGACTTACCCACTGGTGTGCCGATCATTAATTTTCCTTTGAAAATATCTGGTACTCACGGCACGTCTCGCCCAACAAACAGCGACCAATAGAATAACCATAAAAGCAATAACACACGACGACGACTGTGCGCTTGTGGCAATGTATACGTGAAAACTAAAAAAGGAAGGACCGTCATCGCGAAAAGAAAGCTGATGCGTGCGTACTTACTCCGTCGAGCAAACGAGATATCGGAGTGTATATTGTACACGCGTGTATAAAGGAGAGACGCTCACAACACGGCCGAGTGTATAGAGGGAGGGAGAGAGAGAGAGAGGAAAATGGGCATAGTTCGACCGGTATTTCGCATAAAGCGTCTCTCCATATCTCTCAAACAAGGCGACCCGGTTAATTGGCGGTAAATGGACGGCATTCGTTTTTTTTTTTTTTTTTTTGTTTTTTTCTGGTCTCCTTCTATACTTCTTCTCTCCGTCCCCGCTATGCGTACACCGGCGAAGAATGCCGGGACAAAAATAGTGGGCCCTCTTATACGGCAAAAGCTGGGCCAGCGCGTGCGACGCATGCCTGGAATATAAAGATTGAAACTATATACGAGCGAGTCACCGTTTGCTCTCTCTCACCTATATGTACAGGTATATATTATACGCGCGATGCCGATGATTGAGAATCATTAATGGCACCTTGACGTCGCGCGTGCCTTGGCCATGTAAGAACGAACGGCTAACGATCTGAAAGTGTCGCTTACATAAAGGGGAGACAACAAAAAACGTACAAAACGTATGGACTTGCACACCTACGTACGATGGACAGCGTCTGTGTGCGTGTGTTTTGTTCTTGAGATTTTTTCGCTGTAGGATTGTTCAACTGACGGATGTACCCTTAAAGCATCTCTAAATGATAACTTTTTAAGCTTAAAAACTCAACCAGAGCTGGAAACATTCGTACAAAGTAAGTATATTTGACTGTAATACTTTATTTAGTAGAGCTTAAGTCCTGTCTGAGAAAGAACATTCAAAAGACAAAATGTGATTTTTCAGTCATCGTTTGGTGAATATTTTTACGAAACGTCGCATAAACTTTACAACACACAGGACATATATTTCTTAAAAGCACTAAAAGATCCAAATCTATCTTGCATATGGTAAATCTATATTTCTTATGGTTAAAGGTGCGTTGCTGTTTGATCGGAATAATTATTGGTAAAAACTGATAATTCGATCAAATCTCTTTGAGACGACGCGAAGATACATAAAATTGTGAATTTCTTTCTAAAAATCTAGCACTAAGTTTCACTTGGGCTTTTTTTTTGTCGAAGACATTAGGAGGAAAAAATCTCTCTTTTCTGTCAGTAATTTCCAAATGGCCGTAACGACTGATATTAATTTTTGGTGATGTATCATTGCTGTACAGACACCGCGGAAGCGTCTCGCTAGTCGCCCGTCGATTCAAACGTAATCCCTATAGACTAGAAAAAGGTCAAGGAAAAGCCTCTGCTCTTCTCCCTCGGCAAGATAAATGAGCCCCTCTTCATCATAAAAAATAACACGTGATAAAGATTAATTTGAAGGAATTAATTAAGAGTAAGCGATATTCCGAAAAGGATCCTCATTAATTAAGAAAATAAACCAAATGCATCGACAGACAACAAATCGAAACTCGATGTATTCAAATTCATCATATAAATCTCTGTTACATAATATCTTAAGATTAAACACATAATATCCATCGTACAATTACAATTAATAAACATTTTATAGTACAATAGGCAAAAGGAGAAAAAGAACTGGTTACAGGTGTTAATAAAATTTCCACAAGTCGGCCGTATTGGTCGAGGGGGTTTCTTTTTTTTTTCTTGAAACCATTTCGCAATGGAAAATAAAATACTCAGCAGTGGCAGTAAGTACGTGCTCCAGTGGCACAGCTTTTACCCACCGGCTCTCCAGTGTGGAGAGACTATTAAGAAATTAGAGTGTACAAAGCTCATTAGGCCGCTTCTCTGGAATAGATTTTCTCCAGGATCTCGGAAATATTCCACACACGCTCCGGCCGCCGATCACCCGCTGCGGGTATGCTTACATGTATAGGTGTGCTCGACAATTTTAAAAATACACACGCGCGCGCCCATCCGCCGACTCCGCCGCCGTGGCTATGCTCTCTTTTCTCTCGGAGATGCAAAGGCAAGCCGCTTTATTGTCTCCCATCGCAGGCTCGATTGTTCGCGGCACTAGGAAAGAGAAGCTCGAATTGAGCCTCGTGGCTTCTCTAATGACAATACCGCTTAGCAGGGAAAAAGTGACCACAGCGCAAAGAGAGAAAGAGGTAGGTACAGAGTGAAAAAAGCTACTGTGTTCAATTAACGAAAAAGAAGCAGGTCAGTACATTATGGTGAGTATGTTACGAGTTACTCAGCTCGGGCTTATGTTTGCGAACAATAGAGGATTATAATTGAAATGCTCAGTAGAAAACGTATTTTGATAACAATGATAATCATAATAAAAAAATATAGTTTAGACGGTGGCGTTGGAGAAGCTTACAAAATTTGGACGCAAGCTGAGGACCTTGACAAAAAGTATCATTAACTAAAAAGTAAAAAAAAAAAAAAAAACAATACATCTTCTGTTTTATGATATGTTAGACCTAACAGATCGAGTGATGAATACACAAATTTTCCTTGATTAGGTAATCCTTGCCTACATATATATTTGATGAGCTAGTAAAAAATAATTAGTAATAAGATTTTTTTGGCTCGTCTCTCATAAACAACTTTGATTTTTTAAATTTCATATCATATGTCTGACGTTTCAACTGCATGCAGTGTCAAAAGCCCTCATCAAGTAAAGATACATACGTATAGGTCAGACGATAAAATAGTCAATAAGAACCAAAAGAATCAATTACCTCTGAAAATTCAAATTTCCCGATTCCGTTACTTCCTACAACAAAGTATCAATTACCTACCCCTCGAAATTCGAAAAATGTTTACACGTGGCGTAATAACGCCAATACGATATACCATCACGCGCGGGAAACAAAAGAAAAACCGTAACATAATCAATTTAAGTTACCTTTACCCGCGAAATTACAAGTTTCCAGCTATCAACGGCCGACATTCATCATAATAAGCGCGCTCTCCTCGCGCGCTAACTATTTAAACTATAGGTACACGAGGAGGAGAGTACACCCCATAAGTCTCGGAGGGGCACACACACATACGTATACACATGTGCGCAATTACAGTTTCCGCGTTTACCTCGAGCCTCGCAACCTGTGGGCATATTATACGCGCGATGCATATAAGCCACGGGCTCGCGCTCTCGCTCATTTTGGGCGCAATGAATCAACCGGACAGTATAATACGCGAGAGCGCGGCGCGCGCGAGAAAACCGTCTCGATACACACATTGTAATGGACGCGCCTTTGCGCACAGCCGATGGAAAATTTTCGACTTTGCTTCGTACACATATATGTATATACTATACGTATGTATGTATCAACTGTACGGGTGAGGGAAAGAAAAATCATCTGGTACACGAGAGCCGAGGCCAGCAACACGTTTGCTCGATATAACACGCGCGAGCTCCGATCCTCTGCAGTGTATTAGCAGTGTGTGTGTGTGCAATGTTAAGGTATGGGCCCCGCTAAATCATGTGTGCGCGTGTGTCGATTTCGCGTAGGCATTTTCGCACATTGTGCCGCCGGCGTGAAGAACGTATCTTTCACTTTGATGCTTTGATGGATGCTTTGGGGGTGAATTTTATTTCTCGCCGCGGCCGTCCCGCCACGCGGGGCTTGTCTGCGGGTAATATACGGCCGGTAGGATCCCGAGAGCCCAACCGATGATGCTAGTGTTGGAAATTGAATGCTCGGATGATTTTGTTGCCGAAAGCAGAGGCGGACTTTTTTTGCAGTTGCAGCATCATAGTGACGATGGCTCAAGCCCAAGACGAAAAACATTTACTTTTAATTATTTTTAAACGGAAGAATTAGATTTCGTTTTCTCGGATGAAAAACGTCGCTTCTGTGTTGTGTTTGGCAAAAAAATAGATATTACTATGTTGTTTAAGTATGTCTATTTTTTATGTGCTTTTTTTAGAAATATAATATGATATAAGAACATAATTATCGTTAGCAACAAAATATATTTCAGGTAGTATATTGTACTCAAAACTTGATATATTGCATGTACTTACATTTTTAACCTGAGGTTGAGTTATAACTTCTTCGTGCAAGAAAATACAAAAGTAACGTATGCAAAGACAAGATGTTATTTGCTTGGAACGACAATTTGGTCCTCGTTGCAATTGATAACTACATCATCGCATATAAAGTCACGTATATATCACTTAAAGTAAAATATGTTGGTCTGAAAAATAAAAAAATAAATAAATAAAAAAAAGAGTACTGCGAGAAACAAGGGAAAATGAAGAAACAGCAGAGAGCAAGATATGTATGTATACACAGGGGGGGAGGAAAGAAGAGGGAAAAAAAAGGATTGAAGAATGCATATTGGGTGGCATTCCGTTGGGTTGGCGCAAGCAGAAGTCCCCTGAGGTCTGCAGGTTCTCTCGAAAAGGGATTTACGGCTTGATCAGGAGGATAGTTAAAAACTTATACCCATAGATACAAGATACGGCAAGAGCCCGCGTACAAGTTTTTGTGTCATTTCTCCGAGACATTTTTTTCCCACCGCTAGAATTGATCGCGCGTTTAAAAATAGCGTTTTATCGAGGGTGATCTCTCCCCGTGGGTCTAAAACCTTAAACTGCAGCCGCGTGCGCGTAAGCGTGAGTTGTATATTTTGCGTGTGCACGGGGGATAAAAATTTTTCGAAATTTCAAAAATACGTCCACCGATCGTACATTATTATACGAGCAATTTGCTGTGATGATATACTGTGCGTTTATTCGCCTGTGCGAGAATCTATAATGATAAATGCAAACAACTTTTGTAAATTATGTTTAAGCGATGTATCTTTCCCATGTTCGTATCGCTGTGACGATATGGTAAAAATATAATTTCATATGTATGTGAGCGATTCTACACAAGATTGACCAGAAAAAAAGATGGTTTTTTGGTTCGCCTTCGACTGGTTTTTAACGCACTATTGGATAAGCCAGATCAAAAAATCTGATGTGAGAGGATTTTGTTAAAAATTTTGGAAAAATGGACTTTTTTGAGTTAAAAATTTTTTTTTTTTCCTGATACTCTCTATAAATAAAAAGTACATATTAAATCGAGAGTACACGTAGTCTTGAAACCATCAAGTAATAAAGTTGCTGCCCCTACAGAAATGGTGATTTGAAATAAGAATATCGTTAGTATGGTTTTTAAGTTTTACAGCTTTCTAATTTTTTTAAAAAGAAAGATGAAATCAACGTTGATCCTTAAGTAAGTCGTCAGAAACAGAAAAAGTTGTGATGAAAAATTATTAAATTTTGTATTGTTTTCGTGTGGAATATTGTAAAAATACTTTGTAAATGATCCTGACTCCTTGTTCTTTGGAAAATCAAAACTGAGCAACAATTAAGTCTCATAATCGCAAGGAAACAAATTTTTGGTACACCTTGTTAACATACTCTACTTTTAAGCAAAGTACATGCTTCTTCAATGGTTATGAAAAAAAAAAAAAAAAAAAATCAGGCCATCCTTCAAGTTTTGCACACGCAACATAACGTACAACAACGAAGGTCTCAGTCGGCTTGTACAATCACCACACACGAGGCATCCGCGCGCGAGCTATCTCGCACGCGCGCAGATAAGTGCATCAGATCTTACGTTTGAGATATAATGCCCACAAACACGCGTTCCAAAGTAGCAAGGAAAAGGGTCCGCGAGGAGCAGAGAAATATCTTCACGCGTCTTATCACGGGAAACCGCAAAAATCTCCTCATAGTTTAACGCTTGGCTCCCAGCTGTCCGAGCAACAGGCAAATTTATGCTCTCGCGCCTAATACATTTACGCGCGCGTTTGCTCATTTCGCCACGTATACAAACGCACACGTGCGCGAGCGCGCGCGCGCTTTTGAGGTGAGCTCTACACGCATTTCCGCATTTTACCGTTCCGACTCGCGGTCCAACTATCTCTCCCCGTTCGTTCCGTAGCAAGTGAATGAGCATAGAATAGCGCAATATCCGCTAGAAATTTCGGTATCTCGGAGATGCGTCGGCGCTCATATATATATAGGCGTGCGCTGGTATGCGCACCGCAGCCAATAGGGAGATAAGCTGTCAGTGCTAATATACCAGCTACCCTATGGGATGAAGTGAGCTTAGGATGATATTAGGATTATAAATACATATACCTATAAGCACAGGTGCAGTCTCTTGTCATTATCCCCCATGTGTCTCTTGTATCTTCTTTTCCTGAAAAAATACACGTGGATCGGAATTTCTGGCTATATGAATTTCTGGAGGTTGCATGTATAAAGTGTAAGTTGGAGAAAAAACGTAGGAAAATAGTGACCTTGTGCAGGTTCAGAAGTTATGCTATCGGAGTTCATAACTTACCGTTTGACTCATTATACGCACGTGTACTTTTGCAAACGCAGTTGCAGGAAAAATTTTTTCCTTTTTTGTTTTATTTCAGTACACGCCCAGTTGGTGAAATATAACGCCATCTAATACCAAAGCACCGATTGTTGCCCGAATCGTAGTATCCGTCGAATGTAAGGATCTGTTTTGGTCAGTGATTACCGATCGGATAACCGATACCCATGACACGCTCGACGTGGTTTCGTAACGTGGCCCCGTTTGAGAACAATGTGCGATAGATTCGTTTAATCAGCGCATGTCATGTCAATTGCATTTGGCCCAGAGATAAATTTTACTTCTTTATTTTAGTACAGAGTACTTACTGGCAACCGCTGGAATTTTGTGAGCTAACAATTTTTTTCTTTTTTGAAAGTGTTCGATAATCTATTTTCAGGTGTTGTTGGTTTTTGCAACAATATTGATACATTTTTTCCAGGTCTTCCAAAATAAACTAAAATTGTATGGATAACGTCGATTTATTAAGCTGAATTATACATTTTATAACTTCTAACATAAAATTACATTTGTCCTTCTATTTTTTGATGTAAAGGTATAAGTAATGAGTGTAATAAATCATGATGTTCAAACTGATCAAAGTATAAAAATTAAATTTTATTGCAGGTGCCTTTCATTTTGTCGTCCGATGCTCTTGCATTGCTTGAGGGGCATTTTATTATTGCGTTTCTAATTGTGGGCTTGAAACCAGTTTGTATGATTATCGATAAATGGTCCCCATGGAGAAGACGATTTCTTGAATCCCTCACTTTTTCCACTTATAAAATTTTTCCATTTCCCATTTTGGTCAACTCTAGATAATACTATTTTATTTTCACTATTTAGCAATGATGCTATTGCGACGAATTTTATAGGCCCAAGATCCAGTTTTGGGTAGTTATGGTAATAATCGTAGTACATTTTTAGATCAAGATTGTCTTCATCTGTTTTTCGATTGGAGTATAATTTAAATATCAATCCTACAGGTATGGAATTTAGTTTAAAAAACGGAGACTTGATTACTGCACCAATTTGTTGATCCCAGTATTTAAAGTTGTTGATTTTCCACACCAATATTTTTTTCGTTGTTACACTAATATTTGTTTCACCAATGTAGTCTATACTTCTAATGTTGCACTTGAGCTATGAAACAACAACGTAACGATAAACGTAAGGATTAAAAATAGAAGTAGCAGTTGATTATAAAATTAAAAAGCCATTTATGTTTTCTTGCATAACCTTTTTAAGGCTTGTTACAAATAACTCACGCACAGGAATTACTTAATTACTAGAGTAAATTTTTCAATAGAGAATAAAACACAAGTCTCGGAATATCGTGAGATTTTGACTCTCCTCAGCTCATCCTCCGTATAAAACCTACACTTTTCCACTCCGAGTCTTCTTCACTTCACAGCTGTTTACCTCAGTGAAATGCCAAATCTCGGGTAAATACCTTAAAAAATAAAAGTTAAACAAAAAATTACTTGCTTGTAACAATAATTAAATTGAAATTTTCTTTCAATCTACAATAAGGTACAAAACTACGAAGTTATGAAGGAAAATAAATATCACTTTACACGTAATTTAGAAAAAAATATTTTCCTTAAAAGTCAAGGATCCACTTGCACCATATTACGAGAAAATCGGCACTAACACATATTGACTCGTTAATTACATATAATAATATGGACAGGTATAAGTAGGAATATAAAGTGTATTTCAGAGAAAAAATAACGAAACAAAAACTGCTGCTCTTGACATTACACTATTGTAATTAATCTAGTAGGTTAAAACTACGATGTAAAGTGGTGTTTAACGACTTCAAAAATTTTTCCCACTGAAGAAGAAGTTATTTTTCCCACGTAGAAGAGTATAACTATAGTTTGGCAAAACTTTCATCATCCTCTTAACACAGACCCATATATATAACAATATATTGTGGTAAACTATAAATTATCTGATGTAACTTTTCATGTGACCAAACTATGATCACCATGCTTTTTCTGCTTAAAAAACAGAATTCCATACAAGTAAAGTTTTTCCTTAGAAATCGATTGGTAAATATATCTTTTGATTTTAACGTTTTCCGATTAAAGAAAAATCTAGCACTTTTAAATCACTTCTTAAATTACCGACTAACCGTGAGATTAATAAGATTTTTTTTAAGTTACTGCTGTTGTACGTAAGGTGTTGTATAATACTGTCATTTGTACGGGAAAACATTTACCGAAACTACAGGAATTTGTGTCATTAGCATATTATCGTTTATTTCATTTTTTATTTTACGTACTGGAAAACCTGGTAGTTCTATCGCGCTTTCGTTGACCATTAACTTTTTTCAATAGACTCAGTTTCTCAATGGTCTCCAGAATGTAGTCCTATTTTAGTTGAAAAACATTTAATGCGAAAGGAAACGTTACGCAAGTACAGTCTGTGAAAAATCCCTCATGATTGAAAATTTAATCACCGATCAGGGTTCCTCCAGTGATAAGTTTAAAATTTTTTATCCGTACCTTTCTTACGAAGTTAAAAAAAAAAAACAGTATTTTTTTACAAAAATTGATCCTTAATGCGTAGCATAAGAAAGATTCATGTTGAGAAACCATGTGAGTCTTGATTTGTTTCTCAGATTTCTTTGTTTTTTTTTTTTTTTTACTTGAGGAAAAAGTAAAATAAAAACGAATACAACGTATTCTCCAATCGTTACATAAAAACCGCAACATTTACTAATTAAACAGCTTACCCATTCCCGTTTATTCAGAGAAAGGAAATGACTATCATTCGATTCTTCTAAGCATAAGTATTAAACAAAAATTGTTTGTACCACCACGTATTTAAAAAGCTCGTCCATAACAAACGTCGTAGAAAAAAGAAAAAAAAAACCGAACGCATTCCGATTTCAACGAGAAACAAGCGATCGCTCACAGCCACGAAGTATGTATCCCAACAGTGCGAGGCACAAAAAAAAGGCACCTGACGCGCCCGCCTTTTAATACCTACTAATACGTCTCTGCCATGGTAGAGCGCCTTTCTCCGCACCGCCGACGTAATTATACAGCTTTATTATAAATTATTTATTGCCGTGGTTATCCAATTTCAATTAATTTGCCGTAGCGCCCCATTTTCGTCGCACAGCCTCTTACGGCCGCTCGCTCGCGCAGTGTCGCTTTGCTGGCAAACAGAAAGAGAGAGAGAGAAAGGCCGTCGAGACTTGGACGTATTTGGCAAGTTGTAACAGACTGATCGATCGGCTCGACTCGTCCTCTCCTCTCTCTCCTGCCGAGGTATACGCATGGCGTGCTATGTGGTCTTCTGTAAGAAAGCATACACCTAAGGGGCATCGTCGACGACCGAGAGATGTACGAAAAAACGTGTTTCGTAGCATGGGAGGGAAAAAAAAGTCACTGGGGCTCTGTCCGTTGTTTCCCGCGTATACAAGCCTTTTAATTTTCTGCTGCTCACGGATCGACCGCTGCTGTCATCGCTTTTCTCGGTGGAGAAAAAAAAAAAAAAAAAAATAGATCCCCGACGGGACGAGCTTCGATGCGAGGATGGGTAAAAAACGCCTTTGCGATTAGAGAAATACGTGAAAAGCAAGTGGAAAGAGCCGAGGGTGACGTCGCGTTGGGCAACTCTTCTATAACGATTAAGAGCACGAGTACATGACCATTGTAACGTTTTTTCTCCCCACTTCTGGTACTCTAGATCTGGTAGGTCGATTACCATAAAATAAACTAGTATTTACCTTTTTTCGCGTAAGGAAAAATCAACAAAGATAAAGCATATCCAACTCTAGACATGGAAGGCGTATCAATTATTGTATTGGTGAGCAGATAATCTGATACTACGAGTGACAAGCTGCTTGATCAGCTTTTGGTTTTACATAACAATTTGAAAAATTGTCTCTTGTTAATGAAATGAAAAGCAGAAAATGATTTTTTTTTTTTTTTTTGTATGCATGATTGATAAAATTAAGAGTCGCCAAACTATTTGTGTGTTACATGCATTATTTTTGAGAGGACACACCTTCACTTTCGTGCTTTTCAATTCATTAACAAAAACGTACTTGTACAATTTTCAGGTGTGTGTTTTATTTTATTGCGTTTTTGCTGTGACTTGAAGCTACGATTCAACAAAACAATCGTACTTGACTTCTAACGCAAGTGTTCACCGTCTGGAAAATTAAGTAGATACTTCCAAGCAAAGTCAGACGAGCCATCGACGTGCATGTGAAGAAACTAAAGTGACCTGACCTGATCCGTATTAGAAATCTATCAATTTACAAGAATTAATTTTAAAAAAGAAGTATAGTGAAATAAACTGTGTATTACAGTGTAATCCATAATAAACATTTCGGTTTGAAAAAAAAAATTTATGTATAAAAAAAAAAAAAAAAAACAATCCTGGCAGATAAAATAATTTTTTTTTTTTTTTAATTTACAATTCTAAAAAAAATCTCCTAGCCATGATATTCTTCTTGGTTCTCCTGAATGATGTTGTCATCCATTGTCAAGATGAGTGACATCTCATTAGATGGTTGTATGACGATATTCCTCACACTGGATGAAATTCAATGAGAAGTCGATGAAATTCGATGTGAGGTACAAAATCATTGGGGAAGATCTGTAGATCTCAAATCCAGGTTTGATTAGCGTATCGTAACGATGAACAAACTAAGGTCGCATGTACACGTTAAGCCACACCGCTCTGTGGTAACGTCATGTAACTTACGAACGAAAATTCATATAGAAAACGTACGCGGTCCAAAGCAAAAGCCAGCGTTCATTGGCCTCAACCTATACCTGCTGCTTTTTCGACTCTTTCAATAATTTCGCGCTGTACCTATATAAATACAATATACACACACGGCCGTGCGTCGCTCGGGCAGCCAGCTACCGGCTTGGAATAGTGGGTATATATCTTTCTCTCCCTCCCACGACGGAAAACGAGATCGGTAAATTGGATACCAGTTGCGCGTGTACAACGCAGCCGAGGCGTATTAATCTTACGCAACGTGCTCGCGTGTGCGTGCAATTCGCGTACATACATATATATATATACGGGAGCAACAGAGCATATCTGCTTATTAATAATAAGAGCAGGCCATCCACCGAGGGAGATCTTCTTTTTCTCGCGCCATATGTATAGCGCAAGTGTGTGTATGTGTATCACATAATATGTATACGTATATATGGTGAGGTCGATCGGCCGGATTCCAGTCCGACGCGGGGAAAAGCGCGTGCGAGCGCCAAGTGTATTCACCGCGAGTCGCTACGTATATGTGCCTGCGCTTGTGTGTATATATCTGTGCATCCGTGCCGCGTTATTATATGTGCTTTATCCGGCGCGAGAGTGGATGCAAAACTATAAATTCCCCGGCACTTGCTGCCGGCACTGCTGCCGTATGGAAAATGCAGTTATATGGGCAGGCCGGCCGTACCGCTGCTTTCTTTTCAAACTAGTTTTCTAAGCGTCATTGTCTGATACGGGATATAATGCGAGCGCGAAACGGCTTCCGGCGAGCGGTTGGGCTTCGCTTGCTCTGGACTTCATCTTTCCCCCCCCCCCCTCGGTCTAGTATATCGCGGTGAGTGGTGTTTTCCAACCTATGGTACCTGGGTACTATATGATAGGGTGGAAAATAAGACACGGTGCATCATTTTTCTGTTGTTTCCCATCGTGTGGTGTGGAGTTTGGGAAATTCGACGTGATTATTCGTTCGTTTGAAAGTCACACGTGTCTCGTCAGTTTTTTAAATGCAATTGCACGTTTTTGCAAGGGCTGTCAACAAATGTACATATATATACGTGTTGGGAAATAGCAAAAGTGGCATACAGCCACAACCAAATGTTTGCTACGGTAATCCACGGTTACCGAACCTGTGCTTCTTGCGCGTGCGAATAATGAAGTTTTACGATCTTTTTACAGCGCCGAAAGTGCCCTACAACCTCAGGCTCGTTGGGTGCGACGTGTGTGCGCGCAAGTGCGGTTTAAAAACTACAATTATCGACATCACACCGTACGGTAGTGGTCGTAAAAGGAACGTAAAAACTCGGCTCTAATTGAATGCACGAAACAGTATACTTTGAGTCATATGCCCATCGACTGTGTGCAATAGTTTTTTTTCTTCTTTTTTTTTTTTTTTTCATTTTATCAAGCCCCCAACATTGTTGTACCGGTACAGCATAAGTTTCGTAATGGGATTTCCCGTGTACTATTATTCGTTGCCGGCTATAGGTGTACATTGCCGCGCGAAAATAAATCATCCAGCTGGTCCGGTGAAAGTTTTCTTTTTTTTTTTTTTTTTTTTTTTTTTCCAAGGAAACGTGTTGATGCTGAAATACCGCGTTGCAGAAATAAAAGCGTCTGTCAAACCGTTCTCCGATTCGTAATTATCGCGGTGCTATTATTATCGGACTTCCACGTACGCGCGTGTCAACCGAATTGCGTCATTTGACGCTTGAGATGTGTTTTAGTTTTGCATTCTAGTGCGTCGTTTGCACAATATTTTCTATATATAGGTTACATGTATTTCTCAAATTGAGTAACGTATCTTCCGGTCACCAAGAGCTTCGATTCACCAATCGGATGACGAAAATCCTAATACCACATTCTATCATCATTGGACAATTGTACTTCAGACAGATATTATTAATAAATAAATCAATGAGGTGTGGAACAAAGGGTTCGACATGTAGTCCATGTCACGCATCCGGCGTCACTGTATACAAAGAAAACAAATAATTTCGAATATTTATTGAATCGTATTGAATCTTTCCCGGTGATGCATCTTCACTCAAAGCTTAGTAAGTTTACCCAACAAAACACAAAAACAATCAACAACTTTGTGCTAGGAATAACAACGTGTTACCTCCAATGTTGATGCGTACATAGGATGCCGATTGATTGATACGTTCACGAAGGCATATAGAATCAAAGCCCAGAGTGATACCCCGTGGAGCTTTCCCATGCACTATAAGCTCCATATCCTCGCAAAGGAAAGATCCACCTAACGTTTTTATGTCTCCAGTGGATTCACACACGAGGACAGTAAAAAAAAAATGAATCTCAAAAGCTATCGAGACTCACTATGGGAGTACATATTACTTGTTGGGCGTATCGTCGAGGCTCTCAGATCACGTAACAGTGTTACTACACGTCGCACAAGCGGTCCTGTTTGCCGTGTACCCGCTCGTCCGCTTTTTTCTCCGAGAAATCCGCTCAACAGTGAGATTAAGCAGCACCGCCGATCGACCGCGGGTAATTAGACTCCGTCATTACACCTCGCAGTGATATACTGTATTGTGCAAACGGGTGTTGCTTTCCATCAAAGCTCGGGTATGCAAATCTTGGGAGTACGAGCCGAAATTTACAAGGCAGGAGCTCATACAGAAGGCCAGAAGAGGTGCTGGAGGTGCAAGGTAGTTTGGACGAAAGAGTGAAGGATCTTGGGCGAAAAAACACCAAAAGCTATATATATATATATATATATATATATATATGTATATGTAGGTGATCTGGCGATGTAGGAAGTCCTCACACGTACGCGTGGAGCCGGCGAAACTTATAAGGTGGCGCACGACCAGGCGTTACATGCCAACGCATTTTATACCTGTATATTGGCACCAGTTCGCCGGCGGCTGGTGATGCAATTGCTCCGTCACTCGTTTCTCTCTCTCTCTCTCGTCGTGGAGGGCCTAAATGGCGTGTTAAACGCGTTTACGACACGAAGATTTTGTATGGAATTGTCTAATGATCCTCCGGCAGCTGGTGAGCCGTTTTTTTTTTCTCGCGCCGCGCGGGGCTCTTGTTTTTCCCGCTGCCTCCCCCCCTTCGTTTTTCTTTGATCTGCGCGGAGGCATGGCTCCTTTTGGAACCGCGGCAAATAAGTGTATATACCTATACGCTGGATGGGAAAAATGAACGGCCGCAATACACGCACTGGCCGCGGGACTGGATCTTTTGAAATGCTGATGCTTTTTTTTCTTTATTTTTGTTTTGTGTGTTTCGCTCCGTAGTTTTGCTGATGCCGCGAGAAATCCTTATGATGTTGAGGTCGGTGAGTGGACCGTGATTGTTACGTTCTGGTTTTTGTGAACTAATGTTACATTTGTTTGCACTTTTTTCTCGTGAGGTGAAAAATAGTGTAATATACACAATTTAAAACATTCCATTGAATGCATAAGTAAAAACTAAGGGAGTGTTTCGTGGTTGTGCTCAATATCCTTATTTCGAAAAATCGATTGTCATATGATTGCAAAAGTCTTTTTATTCGTTGTGTGGTTGGTTAAGATGGATTCATTTGGCGGCTTATTGCAAAAAGTTATTAAAATGTTAAAGAGTTATTGCATAAGATCTTACTTTTTGATCAATTTTAAAAGTAAGAACTGGATAAGAACTATTTGCTATAAGTAAATATGAAATTAAAATATACGTCATGTACAGTTGTCATTAAGGTAAAACGTGACAAAAGATGTATCATCATGCGGAATTTCGAGGGCAAGTCAACAGTGGCTTTGACTATGGTGCAAATCAAACTCGGATTGATCTCTTGGTTTTAATTCCTGCAAGAAGTACCTCAATAGATGAAACAACAGTATCACTCCTTCTTAGTCTTACCGAGTGTACGCATTAGGAGTAAAATTATATGAAACTGTAAATGATACGAGAAGGTATAAGGCAAGGTAAGCAAGGAATATGTGAAAAACTGAGAGTAATCCAACCAGCTAGATGCGAGTAAGCACACAAACAGATACATACATGTATGTGTGCACTACTGAAAGAAAAAGACAGAAGAGGCCCGCGAGCTGAAACATATACGTACGTCCATCAGACAGATGTGTAACTTGCACACAAGGGGCAGCGATTCTCCATTTGGTGTGCACGTACAAATATATACATGCGCAGAGAAAAAGAAAGAGGGAAAAACAACAACAACAACAACAACAAGAAAACCACAATGGAGCGCGCGCGCGTACAGCCACAGCATGCACATCCAGAGCCCTCGGGAGGAGCAATAATGGGACTCCCCTGACTGCCTACCGTATGGACGGACGCCGGCCGCCGGGCGAAATTCCGCGCAACCGCACTTATTAAGACGTCATTGGCTGGAATTTAAAGTGCCGCTGCCACTATGCCTGGGCTCTTTTCTCCATACCTACTCCCTCTCGCTCCGAGGTTTTAACCATGTACGCGCCGCGCGTTAGCAGCGGACTGTGTTTTAACGGAATCGTAGGCGTTTCACCCCTTGTGCCCTCCACCTCATTGCACGTCTTACTACATGCGCACATTCGAGTGTTGCACTTCCGCGTACAATACACACGATCTTAATAACTATTGCTACGTAGTGGGTTCTGGATTGGGGGCTTTTTTTCTTCTGTTGTATAGGGATGCACTATCCGGTCTAATTGTACGTTTCTCAACTTCTCTGAGGCGACTGAGGAGCTCTGACTTCTCTACGACAATGGTTTTTTTTTTTTTTTTTTTTTTTTGCACATTGGATACGATATGAATTGCTTACTTTCGTCATTGTTGTTGCAATATGCATTAAGTTTTTAAATATTACTTGTACGTGAGACAACCTTATTATAAGCACATTATATAAAAATTACTAGCTGTCAGAAAAATTGCTGTATTTTGACTTATCACTAATTTACATTTATATGCTGCATACTGATAATGACAATGATATCAAAGTATTTTCCTCGATAAAACAAGGACACCTTATTCATATTATCCACAGACTTAAACCCTAATTTAATAGTTACCGCGAGAGTAGCACCGAAAGAGTTACATTTATATAAAAGTTTGCTTTTTGAGAAATAATATTATTATTTTAGACGTGCTTCTATTGTATGCTAACATTGTTTGCCCACATTATCGTTAACGTATATTTATTGATGACAAATTGATTTTAAACTTTTGGGGCAAAATTGTCCTAATATTATGTACTAAGACTTTCAGAAGGTTGGTTTTTCAATAAAAGTGCAGATAAAGGATTTCTATTACACATCATTCATCCTATTGTGATACACAACAACTTTTATCGATATCTGCTTCGATCATCATAAAGATAAGAGACACCGATAACTTGTACATTTATGTTTCTTGTTGGTTTTTCATCGCCTCCCTCATACTTCAAGGGCATAGACGTTTATTCTTCAACAAAACTTTCATCATTACCGACACTGCTTCTTGCAAACTGCATCAAAGGAACGATGACATACGGACCATCGCAAATAATGTTTGTGGGGAAAACAGATAGCGAATGGAGCTTTGGGGGGGGGGAGGGATATACATGAGAGCAAATCTCGCGAACTAATTAATATCTTATGTTGACATTGCTCTGATGCGATCTGGCACAGCTGGCACTGCTTGCCAGAGAGAGAGAGAGACAGAGATGAGAGTATACACTCAAAGTCTGTAACTTTATCTGTACAAGTTACGATTGCATCACCGCCGGGCTTAAGAGCAAAAGAGAGGCGCCCTCGGAAACTTGGAAGCGATACACCTGATGGTTAAGTTTTGTGTATGGATGTTTGTGTCTGAAATTTACTTGGTCGATCGTCAATATTGCCTGCGTACTCAATTATTAATCGAAGATTGATATATTTACCGCCTTGTAATAAAATAAAGGTAATTATTATTACATTAACATATATTATTTCTAGTCCATTAGGCCTATACGAATAGTGATTGTATCTATGACATGTATTGTATTGATATGGCACTAAAAATACTTTACTGAAATACCGACCATTAGATATAAAAAAACACAATCTAATTATATACGTAAACTACAGGCTATTTGATTGTGAATTACCGTGGTAGCTAATCGATATCCTATTTTCACGGAATCACATAATTTACGGTATAGGTAAAAATACTTAAAAAATTGTTGTTTTCATTAAAAAATTAATGTTTTGATGAACTTTGAAACGATTGTTTTTTTTTTTTTTACTCATACTAATACAAATGTTGCAGTAATAGATGAAAACTGTCGGCTAAACGTCACCACAATATAATATTACGATATAGGCTATTTGCAGTCATAAAAAAGAAAGAAAAAAAAAAAATTACATCCACGGAAATAAATCGCAGCACCCTTATAACGGAGCTCCAGCCAAGCGTTGCCTTCAAAATCGTTTTTTACCGAGTCAAACGAAGCACATAGTTTGAAAAACCTTTGTTTATCGACCAATCGCAGCCCTCAATTTAATAATCACAGAACCAACTCTGTACATTCATCTAATCCACTTACCAAATTGTGGTGCAATAAACCATCACAACTGCGCTGGTTTCATCAATTCCCGAACGTCAAATACCTACAACAAATGAAATCTCCATCAGCACTATACCTACTAATAATCCTCAAAGTCATCAAAGCCGCATTATCATCATCGTCGAGCGAATTTACATGTCGACGTTTCAAAGCAGCTTACAGTTGGCACACACAAGCGCCGCAATACGGATTTGGATGATAAACGCAACCACCCGACATGTATCGGTGCAGTGATACAGGCGCTCCTCGCGTCCCCCCATCTCTCACGCACATGTACACACACACTCGCCGCAAAATTACAGAATCGAAATAACCATTTCTCTCGCTCTGCGCATAAAGGGAAACCGGGGAACGGGCGCTCATGTTTATTTCATCGATGACGATTTCGGCTCCGCTTGTGTATATATATATACATCCAAGCTCGCCCGTATTATCATGCGCTCCCTTTGAAGTTGATACAACGCGAGCGTTTTCCCATTGGCTTCCTCGCTTATGTGTATATATTGCTTATCAATACTCGCGCGGAGCCCACCGGAGTTTGATTGATTTAAACAAGACCCACCCCCCGACCCCCGCGTCTCGCCTCATCCCGGGCTGCTGCTGAAAGAGATGGCCCAAAACGGCGCAACCCCCGACCCCTCCGACAGATACAAATGAATCGGCGGGCCGCTGTGTCGCTGCCAAAACCTAATCCTTTAAAGGGATGTATGCACGAGTATAATACCCGTGTATGTATGCGTAATACATATAGTTTGTGTTTACAGCACGTGGTGCGTGTGTGTTTCCCTGAGCTTTACAAATGGCCTGTCCGCGCCAATATGGCCTACCACGACACGTATATCGTCGTATCGGACATGGAGTATGGATGTAGAAGGAAGTTTGGATGTCGATCAGTGAAAAGAGTAACACGTCGCGGAATCATCAAACGAGGAAGAAGCTCTGGCCTCGCCATCGTCGAATGTACTTGCATGGAAGTACGCGCGGACCATTTGTAAATGACCAGCTCGTAATGAAAGACGTCCATTTTCCTCTGTAGCTCGGCCGTACACTCGAGCATTGTGTGGCCATTGGACTTCCAACACAATATGTGCCGACCCTCGGCGAACACGGGACGAGTTACTGCATTGTATAGGCGCACCTTCAAAGCTCTCTCTCTAGCAACACGGAGGCCGTACTGTCTCTATCGGGGGCAAAAGCTCTCGTCCGTCCGGCTATTCATGCAGCGATGTTACTTAGTTGATTGTTTTCCTTGGACTGCCCGCGCGATTGCAAGGTTGATGCATTTTGCGAGAATAACACACTGTGCAAGGCTGCTCTCATTTATTTGGCTGTATATACGACAGTCTTTCGAGTGATGTTACCGTTGGCATACACCCATATATATTATAATTAGTTCGTTTGGCTATGGTCTTCAATTTTTGGTAATAATTAGAAGTGTAAATGATTAATCTTTCGCAATGAAAATGAAACTTTGTACTCTCGTAGCCAATGGACACGGGTGCTCTCTTGTAATCTTTAGTTGGTATTCAAGAGTTTCTCAAAATGGCTAACCATTGAAATGATTGACATTGTCCAGAGCTACAAGAAGAGGTTGGGCAAAAAACTATTATCAGAAATACCATGATATTGTATTTTATCTCAAGACTTTAGTTGTTTTCGGATTGTCTTGATAGTTGTATTGAAAAACGAGACAAGACCAATGTACAAATATTGAATCTCGTTACAACTCAAGCCATGTGTGAACTACCATATCAAAAGAATAAAATGCTGGACGGAAAAACAGCCGTGCTAACGTTTAATTCGTGTGTCTCATCGAATTTGTATGTGACAGTCATCCGTGAAATGCGTAAACGCCAAAGTCGATCCCCATTGACGGGACCGAATTACCAGAACAAAGCCAAGCCGGGGGAGGCCATTGTTAAATCACCGAAAAATAACTCGATAAACACTCCCACTGGCCTTCTGTGCGAACTTGCCCCTCTCCCCAGCTATACACCCGATCGTGAATAATCAAGAAGACGAGGCTGAAAAACAGAGCCCAAAAAGGGGGGGGGGTCCAAACAGAAGGTGACTTTGCTGTTTCTCTTTCGCTCCCGCCCCATCCCTCTGTCCGTGTACAAACTACACGTACAACTCTCCCCGTGAAATCAGTGCGGAGGATCGGCATCGCCAAGTGGATTAGCAGGCTCCATTTTGCACGGGCCCCGTATCAAAGACACTGCCTCTGCGACGAGCGAGCAAAGGACGAGCCACCACAGAGAGCTCAGTAATTACTTCCGCTTCGGAAGCCGGAGCTTTTAATTCGAATGGCTCGAAACCTATACACCCCGAGGGCGGCGCGCCTACGCGCACTCCCCGGTCCTCGACAATTATGCTCGAGAGCCGACCCTCCTCTCCTTCGTGGCTCAGGGCGGGCCGAAACGTATATAGGTACCTTTGCGCGGGGGAAAACAACGTGCCAAAGAGACGGGGAAAAGAATCTTGGGGTTCAAAGCGAAAGGATGGACGTGCCCGTAGTGTTGTTGTTACTACAAAGAGGGTTTTTAAACATTTTCGAGATAAGTGTACTCTTCGTTAGTCGCCAGTATTTATTTGCAGCGTTTCGCGTGAATAATGAAGAATCAGGGCGATTTACGTATACGTAACGAGGTATAGAATAAAAATAATCGTCAGATGCTGGTTGATGCAGTTAATAAAAAATGTAGGTGATCTAATTAATACTTTTACCATTCATTTATACGAAGCCACCTACGAGATTTCTCATTTTTTTTTTTTTTTTTTTTTTTTGTGTCAATTACTTTGTATCACAGATACTGTATCAGCTTGGATAGAGCTCTGCCCTGGGGTTAGAGATATATACATTATTTTATTAATCTCTTTCTCACTCTCGTGACCGACTGACTAATCTACGGACGATATGAAACTGTGATTCCTCTTTTTTTTCTTTGATAAATTTTTTAAATCTCTTCTTCTGCCCATTAAGATGAAATTTGAATTATTCTTTCACGCCAACTATAGCTATTATGGTATCGTAAATTTTACATTGGTGAATATATTTTTTTGTACGTACATCTCGATCATTATTTTTCGAAACCTCCCACCCATACGTGGCGCTCGTTCGGATAATCAAAGAAGAGCGAAATCTCTGGCTCACGAAAATAAAAATAAAAAATTATTAAACGTGTCCTATGTATGAACAATTGTTGTTCACTCACGAAATGGATGATCAT